>NC_086324.1:35261430-35913573 GCF_036172605.1 Pelobates fuscus | reverse complement strand
TACACACACACACACAGTCACACACACACACAGGCAGACAGTCATACATACACACACACACACAGAGACACACACAGGCAGACAGTCATACAGAGGCAGACAGACATACACACAGACATACAGAGGCAGACAGTCATACACACACACACACACACACACAGAGGCAGACAGTCATACACACACACACACACACACACACACAGAGGCAGACAGTCATATACACACAGACACACAGAGGCAGACAGTCATACACACAGGCAGAGAGTCACACTCACCTGACAATCACACAGTTACCTGTGGAGTTCATTGTTGAGGCAGTGCAGCTCCTGGTGACTGTTTGGTGGGGAAGCAGGGACTCCTTCCTGCTTCCGCTGCAGCCGTTTTCCGGCGCTTTTAGCTCCGCCCCCGCCGCACGGTAAGCTCCGCCCCCGCAGCAAATTAAAAAAAAAATTTTTTTTTTTTTTTTTTTAAATCGGCTGTGCGGCCGCACGGCGCCCCCTGCTCCATGGCGCCCTGTGCGGCCGCACAGCTCGCACACCCCTAAGGCCGGCCCTGAGTAGAATTACTGGCCCATATACACATAAGTGAGATAAGGCAGTGCTTCTTAAACCAAAAATGTTTCAGCTGTGCTTGTATCCACATTTCTTTATTTCACCCTATTCCAAGTGAAAAAAAATAAAAACCTAATAGAAACATATATTCTACAAATGTACCTTTTGTTTACCTTAAAGGACCACTATAAGGTCCCTCCACCCTCAGGGCCACCCTCCCGCTGGGCTGAATGGGTTAAAACCCCTTCAGCCACTTACCTTCTCCAGCAAGAGCTGCGCACGCATTCAAACCGCCCATAGGAAAGCATCACTCAATGCTTTCCTATGTACGTCCAGCGTCTTCTCACTGTAATTTTCACAGTGGGAATCGCGGAAGTGCCTCTAGCGGCTGTCAGGGAGACAGCCACTAGAGGCTGGATTAACCCTCAGTGAAACACAGCAGTTTCTCTGGAACTGCTATGCTTTCAGCTGCAGGGTTAAAACTAGAGGGACCTGGGGGGCGGGGCCTGACCGCAGAGCGGAGCGGTCGCATGTCGCTAATGCTCCCGTGTCTCTCCTCATATATTGCCAACTCTCGATGAACAGGGGCTGTGACCCAACCTATGGTGTCTACCAAATGCCAAGGGACACCGAGACCAGCAAGTGGATGCCACACAAGTGGACTGAAGCACCAGTGCTGACTGCCCTGCTGTTGCGGCCTACAAGCATGGTGGTAGTGGGAGAGACGGCCGCTCTCCCGCTGCCCCAACACACTGCAAAGCGAAGCCAGTGCCATCGTTCCCCCCCTATGGACTGGCGGGGGTTATCCCGGTCCCCGCCAATCTGACTGACGCAAACATACGGGCTGCAGCTGCCCACCCAAGCTTGGGCCCCGGACGCACCAGGCCCTGCAAGATGGCGGACGCAACACAAATACTAAAGCCTGATCCCACCCGACCACAACCCACAAGCCTGGACTTGATCTTCCAGCATTTCTGGGACAAACTGGAGCGACTCCTCGCAAGCCCCCGCTCGGCACACAAAGGTACTCCATGGAGGGTGGGAAGGCAGAGACAGAGTGGGCCTGACCCAGGTAACACATGCCCTCCTCCCCAGCTAACAACACTGACCACCCACCAGGGAGATTACCTCCACAGCGGCGATCACACCGCCGGAAGCCCGACGGCCGCAGGCGCCAGCGAACCACCGGGGCTTTCCGCGCCGCCCACACAGGGAAACGCTTGGCCTCTAAGAGCATCCGAGACTTTGGCACACCGCTGCAGATCCCACACAAGGCACGGGGCCAGGAAAATACCTCACCATTCTCGCTGCATGCCGGTGACCGCCGGGCTCCCCAAGCATCAGCCTCCACAAAGCCACTTGTGGGAGTCGGCTGACGAAGAGACCCAAGTACGGCACACAAGCACGTGAGCAACCACCACACCTGGACCGACACCCAGGGAGACTCTCACCGCTCCAGCTGAACATCCCATAACCCATTCAAACTGACACTTTCGATGAACTCTAGATGCTAGCGGGGAGTAAATATGTTGATTTAGCTATGCCTGTATATGTAGATACCCCCAACAATGTGCAGCATGTGTGTCCCAGGGTGGTAATAAGCCAGCTCACTTGAGCTAACCATTACAATTGTATGTTCCTGCTTTTACTATGTGTGCATTTAAATCTCCAATTCTTAGCATGTTAACAGTATTGGCACCCCAGGCTCCACTTTACTGGCCATACAGCTCAACTTAGATTTACGCTTACCTCCATCTGTTTCAAGTCCTGAAACCACTGCTCAGCAAGTAAACTTTGCTGTCTGATCATATCGTCAGTTAGTGAGACACACTCTGCCTAGACTAGCCCATAGGTCAGAGAGGAAACCGTTCTTCCCACTAAACGTGTCAATCTACAGTTATTAAAGTTACAGTTTTCCATTTAGTAACATGAAGCTAGACCCTCTCGCAAGATAGCTAGCTGGTCTCTGCGTAATTACTATTGAGATACCTGAAGAGCAAGTATTAATCTACATTCCTTAAAATAAAAAGTGCAAGGAATCTGTATACCATGACCTTATTATCTCATGTATGATATAATGTTGGTTTGTACCGCTGTCGTGGCGCAACAAACTCATACTCGTTATGCACAATGAAAATAAAGAATTTAAAAAGATAAAAAAAAAAAAAAACTAGAGGGACCTGGCATCCAGACCACTTCATTGAGCTGAAGTGGTCTGGGTGCCTATAGTGGTCCTTTAATTTCCAGCTTTACAACTTTAGGTTCTATCATAGAGTTACATTACTACAGCCCTCCAACTAAATTTACTACAGAAAACCAATGTTTAGTGAAACATAAAAACATGGATGAATTTAATTATTAATTGTTTCATTGTGATTGTTGTATCTAAAACCATCAAAAGCTGCAGATCTGGGGGCGGGGCCTGGCCGCCGAGCTGGCTGGATGTGGGGCACCTCGGCTTCCTGACAAACCCGCAATAACCAGCTTCAAAATGCCCCTACTCGCCTGAAAACCCTCAGCTGCCGTGAGAGGGCAAAGGGGACCCGACCACCAACCTTCGGGGGAAGTAGCAGCCCCAGCTCCGCTGGCGATGCGGTCTGGTGGGCGAGTGGGATTGCGGCCTGCTGTGAGACCCTGGCGGGAGAAGCGGTCGATCTCCCGTACTTGGTCCGGCGGGACCTCCCACCGCCTGCTAAGAGCCCCCTTACCCCCCCACGTGGGCCGGGGGGGTTATCCCGGACCCCACCGGGGACGCAGCGCTCGTTCAGGGCATCCAGGCTGCAGGAGGACTGACTGGGGACCGCATGGTAAAATCCAAGATGGCTGCCGCGCTCATTGTGAGACGGAGAAGTGAGGAGGAAGTACCTAAGCAACGGCAGACAGACTGAGTGCTCCTTCCACCCACAGGATAACTGTATAGGGGATATACTCCACAAGCAAGCCTCAGCATTATAACACTCACACCAACAGAGGCATCACCTCCCATTAACACCAGTGGAGTACAAGGGAACAACGAGAATGGGGAACAAGCTTCACTCCACTCCTGACTGTCAAGCCCCCACACACTGAAACAACCAGCTACAAGCACAGGTTTAGCACAGCTGCAGGAGGGATCAAACGGCTTCTAACCACATATGCCTCAAGTTATGACAGGCTATGATGTACCTCTTAATCTTGCACCTCATTCACAATTTTAATGTGTGTCTTTTGCATCGGACTCTCTTCCTGCAGTTAGAAAATAATCAAAATGTCTGAGCCTGCATGTATATGCTCTGCTGCTCCCTGGTGGTTAAACTTAATTAAGCTTATAGTAATCTGTTCTTGATGATGACCTTAGCTCCTGTTTTCACTGCAAATATAAGCTTACTGTTTTGTATCACACACATATGCCCAGCACAAATGCCGATCTAGACAAGTTGAGCATCAATTATCTTGCTGTATTTTATTTAACTTCCCGCTAAAGATACGACTGTTTAGCCAAGCTTGCTACAAATATAAAAATGTGCAGACTCTCATGACACTGTTTAACCAATGTATATCTTGCAATACGCTGTTGTGGCATCTGTTGATTCTTTATACCGACCTGCACAGCAAAAAAAAAGAATTAAAAAAAAAAGCTGCAGATCTCTTGTCTGAAGCCTTTGCAAGCCATCACCTAACACAGTCAAACACTTCCCAGTACAACTCAGTGAGAAGTTTGCAAGGCAGGAGTTCCACAGAGCTAAACAAACCAGAAAGTAGCAGGACTGGCGGTGTAACACAGTTAATTTATAAAAGTTACAAATTATACTGAAATCTGCACTTTTGGTAAAATGAAAAATAGATTACACATCTTCAAAATCTGATAAAGCAGTTCAGCAAACACTCCGGCAAGCTTTAGGGTCTGGAGTGTCCCTTTACAGGGACATTATGTGCAGCAAAGCAACTTTATCATGCCCCTGCAATCTAACTGCGAAATTCTCCGCCTGTTATGAGTTAAATCACTTTGTTTATACAGCCCTGGCCACAGAACCCTGCACGCAGAGGCGGCTCTAGACTTTATGAGGCCTTAGGCGAAACGCAAACATGAGGCCCCACTAACAAAAAAGTGTCACATATACACATTGATGCACTGTCTACCTGTGTATGTGCCTGAGAGTGTGTCTGACAGAGAGTATCCTTGTGTGTGCGAATGTATGTCTCTGTGAGCATGTTTGCGTTTTTTTCTGAGACCCTATGTGTATGGGGTAGCTGATGGTGAGAGAGAGCGGGGGGTGTGATGGTGAGAGGGAGCGGGGGGGTGTGATGGTGAGAGGGAGCGGGGGGGTGTGATGGTGAGAGGGAGCGGGGGGGTGTGATGGTGAGAGGGAGCGGGGGGGTGTGATGGTGAGAGGGAGCGGGGGGTTGATGGTAATGTGAGAGGGAGCGGGGGGTGATGGTAATGTGAGAGGGAGCGGGGGGTGATGGTAATGTGAGAGGGAGCGGGGGGTGATGGTAATGTGAGAGGGAGCGGGGGGTGATGGTAATGTGAGAGGGAGCGGGGGGTGATGGTAATGTGAGAGGGAGCGGGGGGTGATGGTAATGTGAGAGGGAGCTAGTAATTTGATAGTGAGATAGTAATTTGAGAGTGAGAGGGGGTAATGTGAGAGTGAGAGGGGGGTGATGTGAGAAGGAGGGGGTGATGGTGAGTGGGGGAGGCTGAGGGTGGTGACACTGAGGGTGGTGGGGGGTAATGCTGAGGGTGGTGAGGGGCGATGCTGAGGGTGGTGAGGCGTGATGCTGAGGGTGGTGATGCTGAGGGTGGTGGGGGGTGAGGCTGAGGGGGGTGATGCTGAGGGGGTGATGCTGAGGGGGTGATGCTGAGGGTGGTGATGTTGAGGGTGGTGGTGGGTGGTGAAGCTGAGGGTGGTGAGGGGTGATGCTGAGGGCGGTGGGGGGTTATGGGGGATGGTGAGGCTGAGGGTGGTGGGGGGTGAGGCTGAGGGTGAAGGGGTAATGGTGAGGGTGGTGGGGGTGAGGCTGAAGGTGGGGAGGGGTTATGGGGGATGGTGAGGCTGAGGGTGGTGGGGGGTGAGGCTGAGGGTGGGGAGGGGTTATGGGGATGGTGAGGCTGAGGGTGGGGAGGGGTCATGTTGCTGGGGTGAAGCTGAGGGTGGTGGGGGGTGATGGTGGGGAGGGGTGATGGTGAGGGTGGTGAGGGGTGATGGTGGTGGGGGGTGAAGCTGAGGGTGGTGGGGGGTGAGGCTGAGGGTGGTGGGGGTGATGGTGGTGGGGGGGTGAAGATGAGGGTGATGGTGGTGGGGAGTGAGGCTGAGGGGGGTGATGGTGGTGGTGGGGGGTGATGCTGAGGGTGGTGGGGGTGATGGTGGTGGGGGGTAAAGCTGAGGGTGGTGGGGGTGATGGTGGTGGGGGGTGAGGCTGAGGGTGGTGGGGGTGATGGTTGTGGTGGGGTGAGGCTGAGGGTGGTGGGGGTGATGGTGGTGGGGGGGTGAGGCTGAGGCTGAGGGTGGTGGGGGTGATGGTGGTGATGGTGGTGAGGGTGAGGCTGAGGGTGGTGGGGGGTGATGGTGGTGGTGGGGGGTGAGGCTGAGGGTGGTGGGGGTGATGGTGGTGGGGGTAATGGGGGTGAGGCTGAGGGTGGTGGGGGTGATGGTGGTAGTGGGGTTGAGGCTGGGGGTGATGGTGGTCGTGGGGGGTGAGGCTGAGGGTGGTGGGGGGTGATGGTGGTCGTGGGGGGTGAGGCTGAGGGTGGTGGGGGTGATGGTGGTGGGGGGTGATGGGGAGGGAGAGCCTACCTTTCCCTGGTGGTCCAGTGGGCTCCCTGGTGGTCCGGTGGCCACTGCTCACGGTCTGCAGCTCCTCAGAGCTGCAGACCGTGTAATCTCGCGAGATTTCAGAGCGTTGCCGTGGTAACCCGCGGCAACGCTCTGATTGGCCAATTCTCGCAAGTCACATGGTCTGCAGCTCTGCACACTGCGGAGCTGCAGACCAGTGTCTGCGATGGTGGCCGGGCAGCCAGGAGGGGCCTCGCACCCGGCGGCATACCGGGCAAGCCGCCGGGCCCCCTCCTGGTGTCAGGTCCTCGGTCAGTGACCGAGGACCTGACACACTCTGCCAACAGGCGGTTTAGGCGGCCGCGAGGCCCCAGCCAGCGCGAGGCCTTAGGCGGCCGCCTAAACCGCCTAATTAGAGAGCCGCCTCTGCCTGCACGTGACTTGCACAGCCTTCCTAAATACTTCCTGTAACAAGGCATCTAATGTTTAAACTTCCTTTATTGCACATTCTGTTTAATTTAGATTTTTTTTCTCATTGCTCTGTTAATAGTTTTCTAGACCTTGCAGGAGCCACCTGTGTTTGATTAAAATTCATTGTACAGAGCATGAAATTAAAAAAAAACCTCTAAAGCAAGTTTACATCTATAAATTAAAACCTTGTTTTTCAGTGGAGGTATGTCTAGGAATGTATAAACAGAAACAAAAGTGATTTAACTCCTAAATGGCAGATAATTGAGTAGTGAAACTGCAGGGACATGACTTATATACTAAAACAGCTTCATGAGTGAAGCTAATAATTCTAAAGATTTAAATTAAAGTGATTCTATAGTGCCAGGAAAACAAACTCATTTTCCTGGCACTGTAGATTTCCCCTCTGTCAAAGTCCTCTCCCGCGGCACCCCCTTCAGTCACTTACCTAGGTTCAGCGCCGATGTCCCTCGGCACTGGCTCAGCTCCGCCCACACAATAGCCGCGCTCACATTAGGATCTCTCCATAAGAAAGCATTATTCAATGCTTTACTGTGGGGAAAATCTGATGCTGGAAGTCCTCATGCAGAGTGTGAGGACATCCAGCATCAGATAATGGACCAAAAGTATGTTTCAATTCCGTAAGTCACTCTAGTGGCTGTCTGGTAGACAGCCACTAGAGGAGGAGTTAAATCTCAGAGGTTATTATTGCAGTTTATAAAAACTGCAATAATTACCACTGCAGGGTTAAGGTTAATGGTAGTTTGCACCCAGACCACTTCAATGAACTGAAGTAGTTTGGGTGCCTACATGTCCCTGTAACTGATTTCCCCAGTCTAACTAAAAGAGCCTATAAAATATCCTGTGCAGTGAGGAAAAGTAAAGAAGGTTGGTTTGCGGAGAGTAAAAATGGTCCACCAGTAAGACAACATGGGCGTTCTGGGTATTTGGGTTTGCTCCATATCTACCCAGTCCAAAGTAACTCGATGTTAATTATTCATGTGTGCAAGTGAAACCGCCCTGTGGTACCTTAAAACATTGGGATCCCCCAATACTACTTAATCACACTGGGCACCAAAGCGGCCTAGCATTCCCCTTGTTCAAGATAAAGAATAGAAATAAAGATTGAACCTTGGTGCAATTGGCTTTAGGTAATCTGGTCGGCAACATGTGAAAAATGAGAAGCATCATTTTAACCATATTAATACGCCTGGACCAGGAGAAGTTGACTTCTTTCTTTTTTAACAATCTCCGCTGTCAGGTTCCCCAATATCAGATTGGGTATTATGCTTAGATAAAGCAGCCGTCGTTTTTTGTTATTCATACCTCCAGGTAGACCAAGTATTTCGTCTTCCACTCAAAGGCAAAATGTCCCATGATCTCAATCAACTGTTTTGTGATATATTTATTGGCAAAGCTTGATTGAGGACCTGTTTGCTCTGTGAGGTTTGAATGTACGCTATTTTGGAAGCTAAGCTTTAATAGAGAGGAAAATACTGCTCTTTCTTTATTGCCTTGCTCGAAATAATTTTGTATTAGTTTACAAAGAAGGAGTAGTCTTTGCCAACTCTAATTCTTGTAGTTAGTCTTTTATGGTTATTATATCCATAAGAGTGGTTGTAGATGGATTTTGCTTATTCAGCTGAGTTAGCTCAGTAAGTTGCTTGGTGAGCGAAACATAGGATTTAACCCTCTGTGAGTTTGCATAGCTGGCATGCTTTATAAACACACTGGAAATGAAGGCCTTATGTGCCAGCCACATGCAGGGCCGTCTATAATATGAATAGGACCCTGGGCAAAGCATTTTCTTGGGCCCCCTAGGCCCTGCCCCCCCCCCCCCCCAATTACGCCCAACCCCCAATCACACTGACAGACCTTCTGACACATACACACACACAGACAGATATATTAAAACATTCGCAGATACATACTGACACACATACACTGACACACAAATATATACTTATATACATTCAGACATACTGACACACACATACACATACACTGACAGATATACTGAAACACACACAGACAGATATATTAAAACATTCGCAGATACATACTGACACACAAATATATACTAATATACATTCAGACATACTGACACACACATACACATACACTGACAGATATACTGAAGCACACACAGACAGATATACTGAAACACACACAGACAGATATACTGAAACACACACAGACAGATGTATTGACACACACAGACATTCTGACACACACACACACAGACATTCTGACACACACACACAGGGATACTGACACACACACACAGGGATACTGACACACACAGGGATACTGACACACAAGGCATACTAACATACACACCGACAGGCATGCTGGCACACACACACTGACATACACACACACAAACATAATGACACACATACTGACACACACACACAGACATACTGACATACACACACACACACACACACATACTGACATACACACACTGACACACACACACACACACACACAGACATACACACACTGACACACACACACACACACAGACATACACACACACACAGACATACACACACACACAGACATACTGACATACACACACACATACTGACATACTGACACACACACAGAGATACTGACATACACACACAGACATACTGACACACACACACTCAGACACTGACATACACACACAGATATACTGACATACACACACAGACATACTGACACACACACACACAAACATACTGACACACACACAGACACTGACATACACAGACATACTGACACACACACACACACACAAACATACTGACACACAGACACTGACATACACACACAGACATACTGACACACACAGACATACTACTGACACACACACACACACATTTAGCCACCCTCCAGGTTCTTACCTTTTCCTGGAGGTGGTTTCCCTGGGGTCCAGTGGCAGGCTGAGGCAGATGGGAGTTCTCCTCTGGAACTCCCCTCCTCCTGCCTTTCTCCTCCCGCGCGGCTCTTATCTCCGGTGGGAGGAAGTGACGCGCGGCACTCACTTCCTCCCAGCCGGTACAGGAAGGGGCCCGCTCACGCTGTTTAAGCGTCACAGCGCCCGACCGGGCCCCTGCACACACATGCTTACCGGGTGGCCCGGGTGCATGGTCCACCCAGGGGGGATCTTTAGTTGGCGGGCCGGGTACATGGGGGCTGCTCAAATCGCGGGGCCCACGGGGCAGCTGCTCAGGGGCCCCCCAGGAGCAACTGGGCCCGGGGCAGCTGCCCCGTTTGCCCCGCGCTAAAGACGGCCCTGGCCACATGGACCCATGAGTAAACTCACTGCATTCATTGTTTAAAAAATAGCTGTGTAGTTCAGTCTGTATGTCATTTTGAACCATCTCATCGGTGAGCAAATATTAATTTAAGCACCAGGTCCCCACACCGTAGTCAGAAACTGCTCTGAAAGTGATAAGGTGACCGGCGCAATGTCAGACCACAAAATCAGACCAATCCTAACAGTCTCAATTCTGTAAAGGGAAGTGCCTTGGAGGAGAAACTAGTCTATCCTAGAGTAAGAATTATGCATTTTGGAGTAAAACGTATAGTCCACCTCCAATGGAAGGGGATCTCTCCATAGGTCTACATAATCATTGGCTAGGAGTAGTTGGTTTAGGGCGGTGGTGAAGGATTGGTGTAGGGTCCATGTATTGTTTTCATCTCCATTGAGGCCCAGAAGTTTAAGTATTCACCTAGTATAAAATTCATATCACCTCCCATTACTACTGTTACCAATTTTAAATGGAGTGTCTGGTATAAGCGAGTCAAGAATTGAACTTGGTTAGTATATGGCCCATAATAATTGATTATGTACAATCCATTTTTTAATATATCACTGAAGATTGAGCAATCTCCCATTTTATAACTCATCATGGAAACTAATAAAAAAGAGACCTCGCTGCTAATTAGGATAGATATTCCCCATTTTTTTCTACTTATAACAAGAGGGAAAGTCTGCTGTGTGGTACGTGGAGTTAAACTTCGGCTGATGCCTCTACTTACAGTCGGTTAAACACATTGTCTCTATAACATTTTTCTGTGAAAAAAAAATCTTAATTTTTCTTATACTAAAGGAGTTTTCCCCTTTAAGTCCATTTTTCCATTTGGGAAGGAGGGAGTTGCAATTAGATCATTAACCCCTTAAGGACCAAACTTCTGGAATAAAAGGGAATCATGACATGTCACACATGTCATGTGTCCTTAAGGGGTTAATGCTTGTTATATTATGTGAAACTGGGTCTTTTGTAGATATCTAGATGCACAGGTTTTAACACCGGGTAAACGCCAAATGATACATCTTGAATTCGCATGTTCTACCTGAAAATACAGGAACCCCAATTGTGATTGAATGCTTGCACTTTAGATGTCTCTAACAAAGCAAAACGCTTACAAATTTCCATAAGGTCTACTGAAAAATTAACAATTTAAATTGGTAGTTGCTCCTAATGCCACCAGAGGGCAGCATACACTACATCTTTGAATGTAAACAGAAAAGTAATGGTTCTGTCTATGATTGTTAGTCTTTTAAAACAATGTTTTAACATAATTTATTATACAATTAAGTAGCAATGCCCCAGAAATACTTAAGGGATTAAGCAGATAAAATCATATAAACGTTGTAGTACTTTTTTTGTGGGAGAACATGGGAAAATATGCACCATCTGATTATAATAAAGTACTAATGATGGTTATCAAATATTTATTATCTGTTAATGTTTGTGCCTTACATTTATACATTAAGTGTGTGAAATATAAGATATAAATATATACAATAAATTTAACAAGAATTATGTATTTTTTAAGCGCAGTCCAGTCTGCATTTGGATTTAATTTTTTTGATTTATTAAAACAAATATTTGCCATAAGAGAGATATATTTAACTTTCTGTAACTTATGAAAAAGATTATCGAAAGGCTCTGCTTCATCTGTTTCTTATGATAGTTATGGTGATTGGATTTAGTTGGCTTGTCCGTGCGTGACCTCTTAATCCCTATTGAAATGAATTTGCACCCTGCATATGCATTCTGTTATTTGCAGACCCTGAAATGGAGTTTATTCACTAAACAGCAAATCGTAACAAAAATGAAAAACAAACTGCAAAATTCAGGCTTAAGCAAGCTATTACAATAGCTAAGCTGATTTTTCCAAAAATGTTTAAATTAATTTTAGTTTAGTTTATAAACCCCAAATTAATCTAGTCACTATACAAAAAGCTGTGATGACTTGAGAACTAACTGAAATATACACTGAAAATGGATATTTATTTATACACACGTCACAAAATGATAAAGACATAGGCCATGAGCAATGAAATTTGATATTTTATTTAAAATATTTATTACTATTTTGCTTGAAAGGAACACTCCAGGGACCATAACCACTACAGTGAATGGCAGTGGTTATGATGCCAGGAGTGCTCTAGCACCCCATCAATTTTAAGGAATCACATAATTTGCTAACTGTGTAAAAACATTTAGTACAAGGTGGCTCATGTTCCTTGTTCCATTTAAGCTTTTGTTTTGACAGGGTTAAGAACTAAATCATTTAATTGAAGGGAAAGGAAAATCACTTCCTTGAAATGAAACTTTATTTCATTTTGTAGCCAATTTCTTGCCAACTTAACCAACTATGAGGACCAGCTATGTAAACAAATCTGAATAAAGTCAATAACTAAGTAGCTGTGGGAAAAATTGTCCCTTTAAATGAAAGCTTGGGAATGCAAGCAGGGAATGTTTTTGTTTGTGGGTCGCAATCAGGACATGGGAGACAGTGGATGATAAGGAAAGACTGTAATGTTGTTTTATGTATTTATTTCACGAAACTATTTTTCTCAGCACGCTATGGCTCATTCTAAAACAAATACGTTTCCAGTAGTGACTGCACACATCCTATGAGATCATATATCCAAATCATATACTGGTCCTCCTGGTTCAGGGAATGGCAAACCCCCTAGAATACCTCCAAACAAGTCTGCAGTGTGATGGAATCTGTGTGTCTGGACTCTCGCTGCATTTGGACATTCTAAAAAAAGGACACCATGTTAATTAGCATGATTGTTTATAAAGTATATATAATTATTTTTTTATTCCCTCTAAGGTTTTGGGTTTTTTTCAGGGAGGGGGGGTCAGTTTTTTGGTATTAATTAATTCCGCAATATGTTGTGCTTTCTCATTCTGAAACAAGACATACATGAATTCCAAGCACCATGACCACTTTAAAGCACTAATGTGGCTATGGTGCTTCGAGTAACACACTAACACAAGAGTGCCCAATAGATAGATCTCTAAATGTTGTAGAACTAAAACTCCCATGATGCTTTGCGTGCCTTTAGAATGAGAAAGCATCATGGAAATTGTAGTTTTAAAACATATGGGGATCTACTTTTTGGGTACCCCTGCACTAACCCATTAACTATCAAAAGTACATCTACCAGGACCACTAACCGCTAACATGTACAATTTGTGTTTTCTGTACTCCGTATAGACCACCAACAGCAGATGCATGGGTTTTTGTGAAGTCGAATGCATTTCAAGCAGTTGGTGTTATGTCATTTGGTAAGTACGTGATTTTGTAAATAATTTAAGAACAAAGCTTATGCTCATCATTCCATTATTCTTGGATTGTATTCATAACATTTTCACATAACATTTTCCTCATTAGAGCTGCCTCTTATATGCATACAGCAAATCGCTAGTATTCAAAGGAGGAGCCTTTTAGACAGAGCAACAATGTCTGTTTTTTCAGATTACTCATTTTCCTTGTCTGTGTTCAGTTGATATACCTAATAAAAAATGTTGATTTTTAAATAGAACATTTTTGGAAATTATTTGTAGGTAGGGACCTTTTTCTAGTACTGCTGTGTTTCTGTTTAAGCAAAGTTTTAATATAAACTATGTATCTTATTTTATATAATAAAAATCTTTTTTATCTGTTTGTGTTGCAGTATTTATGTGCCACCATGCTTGTTTCCTGATATATGGATCTCTAGAAGAACCTACAGTTAGTACCTGGTCTCGTATTACCCATGCATCAATGATTCTCTCACTCTGTATCAGTTTGCAATATTCCGTCTTCGGGTATGTGTCTTTTACCGGGTTCACCCAAGGTAACGTATTCAATGCGTCTACAATTTTATTCACTGTTTTAGTACATAAACCCTAGTGTGCTTTGTTGTCATGTTTTCATTGCAATCGGATTGTCACCACCATAAGAAGTACAGTGAGTGAGGTTTATAATTAATAAGTACCAAACATTCCTGAACTAGATCCACTTTTATTAGGCAAACACCCTCCTGGGTCTTTGAGAAGCACCCTCCTGGGTCTTTGAGAAGCACCCTCCTGGGTCTTTGAGAAGCACCCTCCTGGGTCTTTGAGAAGCACCCTCCTGGGTCTTTGCTTAAACTCATTGTACAGCGCTGCAGAATTTGGTGGTGCTATATAAATAAAAACAACAACATAGTATATTTACTTCAATATTTATGGCTCCAAGTCCTTTTTTTAACTTCATTTTAATGGTAAATTTTCAAGCTGGACAGAGGTGGCAAGTGGTGTCCCTCAGGGGTCTGTTCTGGGACCCCTTCTATTTAACATTTTTATAAATGATCTTGAAGACAGCATTGAAAGTCATGTTTCAGTGTTTGCAGATGACACAAAACTTTGTAAAATAATACAATGTGAGCAAGATATTACTTTGCTGCAGAAGGATTTAGATAGACTGGAGGACTGGGCACTCAAATGGCAGATGAAATTTAATGTTGAAAAATGCAAAGTTATGCACTTCGGCGTAAAGAATACACAAGCAACGTATACCCTTAATGGAAGCGAATTAGGGATAACAACACACGAAAAGGACTTGGGAATTGTTATAGACAACAAACTATGCAACAATGTGCAATGTCAATCAGCAGTGGCCAAGGCCAGTAAGGTATTGTCATGCATGAAAAAGGGCATTCATTCTCGGGACGAGAATATCATTTTGCCTCTCTATAAATCACTGGTAAGACCACATATTGAATATGCTGTGCAATTTTGGGCACCTGTTCTAAAGAAGGATATCATGGCACTAGAAAAAGTGCAGAGGCGGGCTACAAAATTAATAAAAGGAATGGAACATATCAGCTATGAAGAAAGGTTAACAAATTTAAACCTATTTAGTTTAGAAAAACGTCGCCTGAGAGGGGATATGATAACATTATACAAATATATTCGGGGCCAATACAAACCATTGTGTGGAAATCTATTCACAAACCGGACTTTACATAGGACACGAGGCCATGCGTTTAGACTGGAAGAAAGAAGATTTCGTCTAAGGCAAAGGAAAGGTTTTTTTACTGTAAGAACAATCAGGATGTGGAATTCTCTGCCTGAAGAAGTGGTTTTATCAGAGTCCATACAGATGTTCAAACAGCTACTAGATGCATACTTGCAAAGACAGAATATTCAAGGATATAATCTTTCAATGTAGGGTAATAACTGCTTGATTCAAGGATAAATCTGACTGCCATTCTGGGGTCAATAAGGAATTTTTTGTCCTAGCTTGTTGCAAAATTGTGCTTCAAACTGGGGTTTTTTTTTTTTCTCTTTTGGATCAACAGCAAAAAACAGGTGTGAGGAAGGCTGAACTTGATGGACGCAAGTCTCTTTTCAGCTATCTAACTATGTAACTATGTAATTTTCATTGTAAATCCTGATACATCCAGACCCGTCAAGTTAAAATTATAATTTTATGTCTTAATTCCATCTAAAGCACATCAATTAATTGAGGACTTTCAAGGTTATTCATTAAAGTCCAAATGGCCCTGTATCAAATGGGGCAAAAACATTAATCGCAGTATGGGGCTATTTGGACGTCAAAATCCAGATATTGTCTAGATATTACAAAGCAAGCTCAGAATGAGCCGGAATTTGTACCAGATTTCAACCTTACTGAAAGCTAGCGGATGGTGAGATCTGTAACCAGATGGTTAAGATACGGTCCCAGAAGCTTAAAATCAGGACCCAGATATTAAATACCTGAAATTATTGCCTACTTGGAGGGCTAGTAGCCAACTAGTAGATAGTTATAAAAAAAAATTAAAAAAACATGGTGGAGTGAGGGTGAAGTACTGTGGCAAAATCCTGGGTTAATCCTCCCTTATGCCCAAACCTGCCATGTTAGAGGTGGGGTATGTCTACTAAACAGTAAACAGCCAGTGGTTACTCACTGTAACTATTAACTAGTGACTGGGAACCTGTAAAATACTAGGCAGGGCCTGTCGCTTCTACCCCCTGTGCTCCTACCACTGGGCATCAGCGGGGACTTAATGTCATTAGATGTCCAGTCGTTAGATTTAATAACAGTGAATGGCCACTGGCATGTTATGGTTTAGTAGATATGGCCCACAGAACAATGTGATATGCAAATCAAACCACCACTGTAAAGAAACACTTTATTATACCAGGCTCATTACTACCCACTACATCTCTGCAGAGCTGAAGAGCAGAGGTTTCCTATTCATACAACCTATGGCCTCTTTGGTAGCCAAATCTTATCTTTTGTAATTTAGTGGCCATGGGGATCAGAATAGTAAGGGGTCTCCGAGCATTCTGTGTACACTATAGGGATTAGTAGCACTATGCAATACACTGTACAGTGCACATTTTTACAGTAACTGTACCTTCTGTATGTGAATTTATGACCATGCATTATTTGTACATAGAGATGTCCCGAACAGTTCGCTGGCGAAAAGTTCCTGGCGTACATTGCTTGTTCGCGTTCGCCACGGCGGGCGAACATATGCGATGTTTGGTCCGCCCCCTATTCCATATTTGACAACCCCCCCAGTCTCTACATTTTTAACTGTCACAGCACTCTGGTTGGTTTGAAATCACCAATCAGAGTGCTCTGTGTCATTTTACACAGCGTGGAAAAGTTCTTTGGAATTTTCCCATGCTGTGTAATTTGACTCATAACTCTCTGATTGGTTACTTAATCCACCAATCAGAGTGTTATGAGTAAAATTACACAGCGTGGGAAAATTCCAAAGAACTTTCCCACGCTGTGTAAAATGACACAGAGCACTCTGATTGGTGGATTTCAAACAAACCAATCAGAGTGCTGTGACAGGTAAATGTAGAGACTTACCTGCCAGTCTCTTCATTTACCTGTCAGAGCACTCTGATTGGATGGCTTAAACCCACCAATCAGAGTGCTCTGAGCCTAATTGCAGGGCGGGGCAAGGCTTTATAAGCCTTCCCCCGCCCTGCAGAGCTCAGTCTGCGCGGATCCCTCGCCGGGTGAACATGGATTATTTTTTTGGCGCTCGTTTTTTTTTTTTCATTGCGGCAGTTATTATGGTTTTTTATTTGGCTTTTTTGGGCTGAAAAAAGAAGATTTTAGAAGAAAGAAAACACATTGAATGGTAAGTTTTTTTTTCTTTTACAGGTACTTAGTTAAAGGTCCCCTCCTCATTATTTTTAGGGTGAGGGGGTAGGTAGGGGGTTATTTTTTTTGGGGGGGTGGAGGGGGTGACTAGGGGTTGGGGACCCCTAGTCACCTGGGGGGGAACATTTTTTTAGGGCCCCCACCCGCCGCTCAGGGGTGGGAGCCAGGGGGGAGGACATTAGGTCCCCCCCCTTTTTAGTATTTAGGACCCCCACCCGCCGCTCAAGGGTGGGGGCCGGGTGGGGAGGACCTTAGGTCCCCCCCTTTTTAGTATTTAGGGCCCCCACCCGCCGCTCAGGGGTAGGGGCCGGGGGGGAGGACATTAGGTTCCCCCCCTTTTTAGTATTTATGGCACCCACCCGCCGCTCAGGGGTGGGGGCAGGGGAGAGGACCTTAGGTCCCCCCCCTTTTTAGTATTTAGGGCCCCCACCCGCCGCTCAGGGGTGGGGGCCGGGTGGGGAGGGCCTTAGGTCCCCCCCTTTTTAGTATTTAGGGCCCCCACCCGCCGCTCAGGGGTAGGGGCCGGGGGGGAGGACCTTAGGTTCCCCCCCTTTTTAGTATTTAGGGCCCCCACCCGCCGCTCAGGGGTGGGGGCCAGGGAGGAGGACCTTAGGTCCCCCCCTTTTTAGTATTTAGGGCCCCCACCCGCCGCTCAGGGGTGGGGGCCAGGGGGAGGACCTTAGGTCCCCCCCCTTTTTAGTTTTTAGGGCCCCCACCCGCCGCTCAGGGGTGGGGGCCGGGGGGAGGACAGTAGGTTCCCCCCCTCATTATTTTTATGGCCCCCACCCACCGTGCAGGGGTGGGGGCAGGGGGAGGACAGTAGGTCGTCCCCCCTCATTATCTTTATGGCCCCCACCTGCCGCCCAGGGGTGGGGGCCGGGGGGAGGACAGTAGGTCCCCCCGCCCTTTTTATCTTTATGGCCCCCACCCGCCGCCCAGGGGTGGGGGCCGGAGGGGAGGACAGTAGGTCCTCCCCCATTGTAATTTATGGCCCCCACCCGCCGCCCAGGGGTGGGGGCCAGGGGAGGGAGGACAGTAGGTCCCCCCTCATTATCTTTATGGCCCCCACTCACCGCTCAAGGGTGGGGGCCGTGGGGAGGGCAGTAGGTCCCCTCCCCCATTGTAATTTATGGCCCCCACCTGTCGCACAGGGGTGGGAGCCAATAGGTTTTTTTGGGGGGGGGGGGTTTACAGTGAGCAGCCACTGGCTGCTGACTGCTTACTAGACATGCCCCTACTCGCGGTATAGCGAATAGGGGCAGAATTTACTAATACTAGGTAATCTTAACTTAGTATTAGTAAATGTGGCTGAAAGACCAATGTAGGTCTTTCAGCCTTTTAGTAGATAACTCCCTAATACCGTGGGAATTAAGGAGTTATATACTAAGCTGCTGCAAGATGCAGCCGTGGATCGGAGTTTGCATGCCACAGTCCAGGTGTTAGTCCCCTTGAAACAACTTGTGGGTTTTAAAATTCGCCTGCCTATTGAAGTCTATGGCGGTTCGCCCGGTTCGCGGGTTCACGAACATTTGCCGAAATTCGCGATTCGCCGTTCGCGAACCGAAAATGTTATGTTCGCGACATCACTATTTGTACATTTTTGGTTGAATATTCAGGAAACCGTTTTCCCAGAAATTACATCATGCTTCATGAAAAAAACAACCATCAGCAGGGATATTTGTCCATTTTTATTTATCTGTTTTTCCTATAATGGATAGTTAGATAACTAATTAAAACTGGATGCAAAATAATGTGAGACACTAATACCACTGGTGATGCTGACATACAGTCCATTGATACTGTTGATATACAATCCATTTCTAGAACATAGTATGTAAAACAGAGAAAGTGCCTGGGTAACATTGGAGAGAAAAGACAAATTGCAAGCCGAAGTGTTGGTATACCAAGAAGTAGGTATTCAATATTTTTTTTATTTTTTTTTAAGAAATAGAATGATCAAAAAATAACACATTTTAAACATACTGAATACCCCACTGACTGTTAAAAAAAATCTAGGTAAAATAGATGTCAAGGCTCACTTTTGTTTTATATAGTTAGTAACTAGACAATAGGCAGATCAAACAGCATTTTCTTTACATTTCACAAGGTCAGTGTATTAGTTGCTTGATTAATAATTTTTCTATGCAAACTTAGACAGGGTTTAAACATGCTCTTATCTCTTATAAATGTTGTAAAACATGCTCTTAGAAATGTTGTAAAACATTTCTAAGAGCATGTTTAAAGCATGCCACACAAAGTGCATCAGGCACACAAGGTCTACTGGAAAATACTGCACAGCGGCTGGACGAGATATTCGCTGAATTCTGGGTGAAATTAGCTGCCAAACAGGCCCTCTATGCGGAAAACAGGCAGACAGAGAGCACACCACTCACCTCCTGTCAACCAGCAACCCCAGTGCGATCAAAACCCACACTACCACGATTGAAGCTAAAGGGATACATCCCCCGTCCTCGGCACACTCCCCTGTACATCAAGGTGATGGCTAATCACTCTGGCACTCCTTTACGGAAACAACCTCGAAATCACACTACAACAGATCCATACTGAAACGTGGTTCAAGGTGCAGTGAGCCACCTGAAAAGCAGGAACGACATGGGGAACCTTGCACCGTCTTGAGACCAGAAGAGTGGACTGCTCCAGATCACTGGGACTTTCTTTAACTGTGGAGGTTGGAGGCTTAATTTGGTCATAGGCTGAATTATTGGCACTAGGCTTCATGTATGTGCGGTTACTCTAGGCTTAAGCTTGCCATCGTTATAAAACATGTTATATTATGCTAGCACAAGCTAGGTGCCACAGATAATTTGGGTTACTGGTACACTCTTTCAAGCTTAACCTGTCTAGAACACTGACATATGATTCTCACTAACCAGGTATGACTATCACAGCGCTGGTGTTCCATTAACCTTGTCTTTGGCCCGTGAGCATAATCTCATCTATAAATACACTTGTCTCTAAACACTGAAATGAATAAGCCATACCAGTTTCATGCCATCTTTTATTTATTTTCTTTCATCTCTTTAGTATTTTAACACATCATAAGGCGAGTTTATAACTTGACACGTAGCATTACTTCCATCGCTTTTTCCTTTCATAGTTCTTACACTATTATGCCACTCAGCCTGCATAACCTTACTTAGAGAGGGGTCTATAAGTTTGTATATATTTTTATTTACATTTTTTCACAAAAAGTGCAGTTTTTACTGACAAGTTTTTGTTTCACCTGCATGCCTATCGTAATATTTTACTTGTGCACCTCCTAACTAGACAAGTATGACTAGCCTTTTTTCCGTTATACCTACAAAATTGTGCCACTTTCTCATGCTCATTTCAAGAATTCAGATATTTGTACATTTTTGAAATGCACCCAGATTGCACCCATAATTTTCACAAGATGACTTTGCCTACCTTTTTAAATTGATGCTTTCCAAAATACTAGATACTTTAGTAAATTTTAAAACAATACTGGATATATGGACATATGCGTCATGACTATATATATATATATATATATATATTTATTTTGCGCTATCTAAGTTACATTTTTTTCCAACTGTGCATTTTTGGTTTCAATTCTTAAGCTCAGTTACGTAACTCCCTGTTTAGTAAAAAACAAATACATGAAAACAAACTGTGTGTGTAAATACAATTTCAGTTATTACGTCAGATTTTCTTTCTAGGGGACCTGTTTGAGAATTATTGCAAACATGACAACCTAGTTACAATCGGAAGATTCTGCTACGCACTCACCATCATTCTGACTTATCCCATGGAATGTTTTGTAGCCAGAGAGGTAAGTTTTAAGATCTTGATGACTTAAAGGGGCACTCCAGACCCCTCGAGCACTTTAGCTTTCTGAAGTGAAGGGTAAGTCTTCTGTGTATTTTACAAAAAGTGCAGATTTCAATTGCAATTGACATATCTATTTATAAATAAATATGTATAAAGCAACCTAGTTACACTACTATGGCTGTCAATCAGACAACTGGTTCTGTTACTTCCTGGTTTGTTTAGTTCAGTGGAGCTAAACTCAAGAGACAGGTAATTGATTAGAGCACCTGCCTTGTCTCATTGAGCTGCATTGGGAAGTCTGTGATTGGACAACCACAGGAAGTCAATACTGGTGGATAAGGGGAGGGCTTGCAAAAGCTGCAGGCAAGATATCTGCAGCTTTTGCAAGTTTTTTTTTAACTATAGCCCAATGGAAAAAAAAAACACATAACTTAATGCATGGATGTTCTTATTGGTGGTATGTCTACCCATTGCAGTGTTTTTTTAATCAACAACGACATGTTTACACTAGATGCTGATTACCTGTTAGTTTCTATAGTGTATGGCTGTTCAAATGCATCAGGAGTAACAAATTTGAGATTGCCTGAAAACTCAAACTAACTACGAATTTGATTTTACCCAACTTCCAATTTTTGTAATAGGAATATATATATTTTTCAATCCCTACATGATTTTGTCTGGGAAGTGCGAGTGATTTGCAAGAGGTGACTAACAGTTTAGATCATTTTTCATCCAACAAAGTGCAAGAGTGTTCCAAAGTCAGTTGAACGTGACACCTATATTGCATGAATTGAAAAGGCTGAAAACAGCTTCAACTTGTTACATATCCTTGTTACTGCTGTTGATTCAAAAGTAGGGAAAAACATATTGAAGAATAATTGAATTTTCATTTATTTTGGCATCCCAAACGGCATGCTGGATGTTTTTGATTTTAATAACATGCAGTTTAATTATTACAATCCTGTATTTTCATTAAAATTACATATATAATAAAGTGCATCTTATTTCATTATAAAGATAAATATTGCATTTCAGAGCCCGATTTCTTTAATATATTTATTAGATCTTTACTAACACTTTTGATTGCTATGGGTGAAATGTAGTTAAAATCTTGTCATAAAATTAACATTATTTTTGTATACATAGCTGCCCGAGGTCACTTTTAAAACCAGACAGCAGATGTCACTGTTGCTCGCTCTTTTTCTCTTCTAATTTATCTAGATAATAGCTCAGCTGATAAGGTGTGCCTATTAATTCACGGGACACATTTGTTCTGTATTTCTTTGCAGGTGATTGCAAATGTGTTTTTTGGTGGAACTCTTACATCAAGTCTTCATTTAGCAGTGACCTTGATGGTTGTTTCACTAACTACAAGTATATCTTTGGCGTGCGAATGTCTAGGAATGGTTTTAGAGCTCAATGTAAGTAGGTTTTTATGTCTGAATATATCTTAAAACTAAATTTGAAGATTCTGCTGTGCAAAATAATGTTACTTCATGTTGCCTTATACAGCATGTTTACATTTTTCCCAAGAAAAAATATGAAGCCATTCTAAAAATGTACTAAAAATACTAAAACTGTTAAAAAAAAAACAAAAAACCTTGAAAATAGGGTAAGATTGTTGATAATATTTGGTCTCCGAGCCTTACCCCTCCAGAAAGGTGTCTGTAACACTGAAAATGTTTTTGTTGTTTGTTTGTTTGTTTCTTTACTTAAAAAAAAACTAAAAACCTTTAGATTGCTACATTTTGATGAAAATTACAAAAAGTATCATAATAGTGAGCGAAGAAACCAAACGTGGAATTGGGACAAACTGGGTCTGAATACAATCTTTTTTCAAACCTTACTTTCAAATAAATAAATAAGATAATTAGTTATATATATACTCTGCTAATTATAACAATTGTTGCTATTTACGAATCTGTTAATTCTGCAGAACTAACAAATGAATTCCAAATTATTATGTATTAAACTTGCTTTGCTTTGATTTTGTTGTTTTGTTTATTTGAATATTTATGTATTTTATGTATATAAGTCAATCTAAACCTGCGATTTCCTGGTAAATGCCCTATACAGTCCAGTGTATTTTACATATTGAAAGAAGAAATTAAATCCTACAGTTACTGTTTGAGGACACAAGATTGAGGGCAGCCATCTCAAGCATCTACTGCTTGATATAAAAATAGGATTTTAGATGGTATGTTTACTTACGTTGTGTGCCAAGGCCAATGAACCTAAACTCCTTGACTTCAAAGACCAACCATGCTCAGATAGGGAAGGTAGCAACTGGTTGGTGACTAGCCAAAATGTTATTCTTCTGAGAAAAAGTTGAGTATTTTTCAAGTATTTTTTTTCAAGTGTTACTTAAGTTTAACCAAGCCTAGCTGTGTGAGATGGTTTCAGCATTTGTCCTCAGTAAACAGCTGATCCTCTTGCATTCAGAATACCTTGTACATACTCTGGGTCTGTTACACAGGATCCTACAATGTACTTGGACCAGATAAGATAACAAGGCGTGTAGTGGTTATGGCACCATTTCTGTTCTCAATATAAATTAAATAGATATTGCTAATGTGAAAGTGTAACTTCCACATTGGCAATATAGTGAGCAAGAGGCCAGGCCACATGTGCCTCAGGGACCTCTGCTTTGTGTCAAACCACTTGAAAATGATTTGACAGAGAACCTGGCGACAGCAGTCACATCCTACAAGCTCCATAACCACTACAATGTCTCAGGGATCTCTGCTTTTTGTCAAACCACTTGAAAATGGTTTGATAAAAAACTGGTGGACAACACACACATCCTACAAACACAATGACCACTACAATGGGCACTAGCGATAATGCCGTTTATTCTACCCTTATAGGTTGCTGAACGCAATATGACATGATACAGCACATTAAGAGATTCTAACATACAAATTAATGTAAACTTAGATGCATGCATTATTAACAACATTTTATCATTTTGTTTCAGGGTATTCTAAGTGCGACGCCCCTGGTTTTCATCATTCCTCCAGTATGCTACCTGAAGTTATCTTCAGACCACTGGTATCACAGAAACAATATCATGCCATGCTTTATACTGCTACTCGGTGTGATAATAATGCCAGTGGGGTTTGTCATGGCCATCATGTATCCACAAGAATGCTCTCACGGAGTTGAAATGTTTTACTGCTTTTTACAAAATTCTACAATTTCCAATGCTAGCAGAGCTGATTCTTACATCAGGAATCCATCTGAAATCAACGTGACATAATGGCCTAATGAATATAAATATATATGGAGGACTTTGTTCATACTTGCACTGCCTTACCAATATCATTTTTTTGCAGTGAAAGAATAAGAGGATGTTGGATCTTAAAAATTTCATATTATTTCTTTGCTCAGCTTATTAGTATTTGAGGCAAACATTTTGTCTTCAATTTACGAGTCTTTAACAATTGGAGAATATTTCATTGGATCACCTAGGGCAGGCATAGGCAACCCACCTAGGGCAGGCATAGGCAACCTTCGGCACTCCAGATGTTTTAGACTACACCTCCCATGATGCTTTGCTAGCATTTTGGGTGTGAGAGCATTATGGGGGATGTAGTCCACAACATCTGGAGTGCAAAGGTTGCCTATCCCTGACCTAGGACCTTTTGGCTAGTTGAGTATCTTCGGAAATATAGGTCCCAAATATTGATGTTGCCAAGTTTAACCAAAACTGTCCTAGGTCCCTGACTATAATATTACATTTTGTAGCAAGAACATTAATGTATTAATGTTCTCTTGTCCAGGGTTCTACATAGACTCTAAAATAAACTCAACTCTTGCATATAAGCATTTGTTCTCGGTATGAGATCTATGTACTAAAAGGAGATGCCAACAATAAAATGGTGTTGCAGTAATATCCCTTCATTACTTCTACGTACTAATAAATAAGAGTTATTCTCCTATCTATGACCTCTATTTGATTGTGTCATGTGTTAATGATAAATTTAGGATCTTCAGGGGAGTTCTTTATTTTTAGTAACTCCAAATAGTTGTTACATGGGGATTCTAAAATGTTTCTTTGTGTCGTTTGTGTGTATTTTGTGTGTATGTGTGTGTGTCTTTTGTTTTTCTTTAGTGCTGCAGTTTAGAGCTGCACTTTGTCTTTCTCAGCTACAGAACTAATATATATGTCACTGCTAGATTGTGAGCTCATGGCTACATAGTTAGAATGTCAGGGCTGCCAGAACTCCTCATTGGTTGCATTTTTGCCATTGAAGAACTTAAAGCATTTTTAGTAATACTGTGCGGAGGTGTTACGATAGCTGCCTTTAATGGCAGTTCGGCTAGAATGGAATGGGATTTTACTTTTCCTATCCTCTAGGTTTTTATGGATGTACAGTTTAACAGCTGTTGGCAGTTTTAATGTGCAATAATGCCATCTATCAAGGTGTTATTGAATGAGGAGTGCAGTTAATGTCGTCTTTGGCAGTTTGTTTCTGATGATGTGTGCTGTTAAATCCTGTAACTGGTTTGATTTCAGCTTTGTGTGTGTGTGTCCATTCAAGAGAACTCTGTAAAAAACAAGGACAGGCCTGCTGAGAGTGGTACACGTCCTAAAGTATCTATTGCAGCAGCTGTTTGTTGGTTGCAAGATAGACTGAGGAGTTTTGAACTCCATGTAATGTAGTGCATACTCAGTGATGCTTAAGGTAGGGCAACCTGCAAGGTGACAATACACATTAATCCCCTCTGGGCCATGCTATGGTGTGAATTGTTTCCTAATTATGGTTCTCCTTAAAAGAAAGAGTCTGTGGTAGTTTAACTCTTTTTTTTTTTTTTTAAATTCTTTATTTTGGTTGTGCAGGTGATCACAAGATATGAACAGACGCCACAACAGCGTGTTACAAGAGTTTCAGATATTAGTCAGTGGCATAGAAATTTGCAAATTTTTTGTTTTTAAACATAGATAACTTGCGTAATTAAACATTTGAGTTGTGAGTAGATGCATTACGTTCAGCAGGTTAGTTAAAGAAGACACTTCACACATAGCTAGTGAGATGCTTAAAATTGCTTAGAATATTCTTAGAAGACACTTAAAATACGCTTACAGTAACCACCCCATGTTAACCCAGTGACAGTCCGGTACGAGTGTATGTCAGCATTCAGAATGACCCCTTAGTGTGCAGTGCAGTATGTTGCAGTGTGGCAAAATGCTTAATGGCTGCCTCTGTGCTTATAGTCCCATTGGGTGACCTGAAAGGGGGGTCGCAGTTCCGTTCCTGGGCCACTGGTAGTCCAGCTGAGCACCAGTCTTGGGCCTGTGGTGAGTCCCGGGTGTAGTGGCTGTGGGTGGGTCAATCCTCTGTTTCAAGCTCCCCACGGGGAACTGGGCTGTGTGCCAGGTTGGTCCGAGGCCTTGTGTTGTGTTCCTCCTGCGAGTTCAAAGTTGCGCTGGTGTGTTAAGCCGCCACGCTGCTCCTCCTCAGCTTGTGCGAGGTAAGTTTCTTTCGTCGGTGCCCTTGTTGGTGCGGTCGTTGTTCCGCCTGTGTGAGAGCAGGAGAGGAGGGTACGTCTGGCGGCCCTCACTTCGGGGGTGCGCGTGGTCTCCGCCCTTTTGGGAGCGGACTCTCGCTGGTGTTGCGGCACTTGTCTGTGTCACAGGGTGGGGACCGGGATCACCCCCGCCGGTCCATAGGGGGTGGGAACAGGGCCAGACCCGCCTAGCCTTGCGTTTCAGCTATACCGCTGTTGGGCAGGATAGCTGGGCGGCGGCCGTCCACCCCACTCACCGCCCGGGCGGTCTCCATCACGGTCGGCTGGGATCGCCCCACCGAGGGACTAGAACCGTGTGGCAAGCCTCACCTCGGGACCAGGGTTGCCTCACGAACTGGGGTACAAGTTCCTGGCTGGTAATAAGCGTTTTGCCGCTCAATAGGGCCATAAATTCAAGCTTTTTTCAGGAGCTCTGTCTCCATGCTTCCACTCAGCATGGCGGTCCGGCCCCGCCCCCGGTAGTTTAACTCTTAAAGAGAAACTCAAATTACTTCAACTTCATATACTTCAACTTCATATACCCAAATTACTTCAACTTGCTGAATTGTTTCTGACTTAAAAGTGTGTCCTTTTATGCACATTGTATAAAAGTACTGATTTAAAGAGAAATCATCTGCTAATTCAATCAACCAGCCAGGAAGGTGCTGTTCCTGATAATGTTTTTCCCCAGCACCATGTGGGAAGCAATGCTTCTCATGGAGAAGCATTTATTTCACTGCTTCTTGCAGAGACGCATGCGTTAGGCTGTGCGTTAGGCCCTTTTATGGCTCCATAGGTTCATCCCATAATTCCGCTTGCAAGCATGCGTGCGTTGTCACATCAACATCGTGCACGCATGTTCCGACGTTACCATTGGCCAATCAGAGCCATTCTCAGGATATTTAAAATCATTTTGACATTTTCTCAGTGCCCTGTTGTGGTTTCCTGTTGGGTTGTCCGGGAGAGCATTGTTTGTATTGATTCTTGTGTATTTTGACTTTGGCTTGTACTTTCACTATTCTGAATTCTGTATCCCTTGATCTTTGGCTTCTCTAACCATTTTCGTACCTTCTATTTCCCTGACATCAGCTTGTCCTGTACTTTTCTATTATTAACGTTAAATCTGGCCATTCTAAGGTCCTGTAATACGTTTTAGAGTTTTTGGTTAATATTATTTTGCTAACTTAAATTCTGAGTGTTGGATATTAGATTCTCCTGACATCTGTAATATGAGGCTGCCCCTTTTTTTATTTGTATAATGGTTAATGACAGTCATTCACTATCCAATGTGGGATTTTTGTAACTTATAATTAATTAAATTCACACAGTCTTTGTCAGAGTTCCACAATTTACAGGAAAGCAGAGAAAAGAGTTGATCTATTGCAACTTTTTTTTATCTACCACCATAGCTGATTATAAAGAATTCAAAGAGTGAATTTTAATTAAAAATCAGTATGGGGCAGTAACTGGCACCAATTGTTGGTGGTGAGTCCGACAAGGAAAATCATAGGAAACCAACAATGGATCTACCGCAGGTTTTGGAAGCAAGGAAATTCCAAGCTGCAGCGAACAGCAATGCAAAGGAAGTGTAACGGGAAAAGGAAAGGAACACAGGTCTCTTAATAGACCTGTGATAATCAACAAGATTTGGCTAGGAACTACAATGAACATCAAAAGTCTATAAACCGTATTGAAATTACAGTCAAGGTCTTCTGCAAAAAATAGAGTAGGATAACATTGCAAATCCAGGTGTTCTAAATTGATTGAAGAATATCCATACAGACAATGCTGCATTTAAAGAAAAGATGCTTCCACAATGTATTAGTTGACGGCTGAACATTTATATTTGCAACCAAAGCATTCAACATTTTATCATTTGTATTTTTTATTAAATTATTCCTTTCACCATCAGTTTGTGTCACATATAACTTCTCTTATTTTTAGCCTTTTTACGTTCACAAAAGTTAAATGGCTACTCCTACCACCATGACCACTTCAGGGATTTGAAGTGGTCATGTTGGTAGGAGTATGCATGTGTAGTGTTTCTGTTTGTGTTATCGGAACTTGGGTGCCGGGGGCTAGTTGCACTTACGGCACATGTGACATTGGCAGCCCAGAACTCTGCCTAATGTAAATTATGTGCATAAAATACGTCTGTTGTCAGTGCGCACTGTATGCTGCCAACAGATGTAAAAATCTTCCCCTTGCAGATGTAAAAATCTCCCCTCCCTCCCACTGTGCGCTCCCTCCTGCATCCCTCTGTTGCGCACAGTATGCAGACCAAGTACAGAATCCAGTGATTGTACCGGGCAAGGCCCCTGTGACATCGGAGAGGGCAGTGATGTCAGAGCTTTGCACGGCCCTGGATTCAAAATAAAACACTTTACAATTTCACTGAGGGTATATAGAGTTACAAAAAAAGTACTGTAAACAATATATATGTTTATGGTACATTTTTAAGTAAAAACATGATTTACATTTTTATTTTCACTTTTGTTGCCTTGTGTCTAAACACTAAAGATACTTTTAGGACATTTTTTATTGTTTGTTATATAATGATTCTGAGGTTTTTAAACTATATAGAGAAATTAAAAGGCTTCTTTATTTGGCTTATTGAATGCAGTCAGGGCCAGCGCGTCCTATAGGTGACTTAGGCAGTCGCCTAGGGCGCACAGGTCCGGGGGGTGCAAGATTCAAGTAACTCGGCAGGAGGGAAGCGCACTGCGCTCCCTCCTGCCAGTCACTCAGTGTAGCATGCCCGGCCACACTACAAAGAGGTAGGAGGCACAACAGGGAAGGGATGGGAGATGGCACTATGAGACACTGGGGGAGGGGGAAAGGAGAGAACACTAAGGGACATGGGGGGGGGGAAACGACTAAGAGACACAGGGGGGTAGAGACCACTAAGAGACATGGGGGGGAGAGACCACTGGGGGGAGGGAGACCACTAAGGGAAAGATGGGGGGAGGAGAGGCCACTAAGGAAAAGGTAGGTAGGTGGGAGGAGAGAACACTGAGGGAAAGGTGGGGGGGAGTAGAGACCACTAAGGAAACGATGGGGGGGGGGAGAACTCTAAGGGACAGGGGGGAGGGAGAGCGCTATGGGAAGGGGGCAGAAGGGGAGAGCCCTATTGGAAGGGGGGACAGGGAGAGCACTATGGGAAAGGGGGGCAGGGGAGAGCACTCTGGGAAGGGAGGGCAGGGAAGAGCACTAAGGGACAGGGGGTCTGAAGAGAGCACTAAGGGACAGGGGGGCAGGACAGAGCACTAAGGCACAGGAGGAGAGATCACTAAGGGACAGGAGGGCAGTGGAGGGCAGTGGGGCTTGTAAGAGATACACTAAAGGGGAGTGTAAGACATAAAACTTAAAGAAAAAATATACAAAAAAAATTATATTAACAAAATAAATATAGTGGCACTAATCTCTAATTTACCTCACATTATAGGGACATTATATGGGGTTTTCATGAGCTGTAAGCCATAATCATCGCACTTATGACAAATCACGGCTTGAACTATCTTGCTTTGCATGTAATGTGTCTATCTCATATATTAGTTTCCCCTTTTACGTTGCATTACTGAAATAAATGAACTTTTGCACGATATTCTAATTTTTCGAGTATCACCTGTATGTTTCATGCAGTATCTTCAATGTGTATCCTCTCAGATCAGGTTCAAATATGTGAAAAAAATAGATATCTCATAGGATAATAAATACTCTGCACTGTTAGCTGAAGTGGTAGAGGTTAACACAGTGAGGGAGTTTAAGCATGCGTGGGATAGGCATAAGGCTATCCTAACTATAAGATAAGGCCAGGCACGAATGAAAGTATTTAGAAAATTGGGCAGACTAGATGGGCTGAATGGTTCTTATCTGCCATCACATTCTATGTTTCTATGTTAGCTAATACTATTGCATCACAAGAGAAATATTTTAAAGGGATATCACCAACTCTCCATAAATGCAGAAATTAGCACTTTTCATGCAATATGTACTGGAGACAGCACTTTTCATGCTTGTTTTTTGTTATATACAAGAAAGGCACTGCCTTCAGTGCATTTGAAGATGGTGATATGCCTCTAAATATATATATTTTTTATTATTATTATAAAAGTGATTCTAGACTACTCTAGTTTATATTTAAATTGTAGTTTGAAACCTTATGTTACCAATCAGAATATATATGGAAAGTATCACAAAACGGATGCAAAGACGGTACATTTATTGTCTAAGAGTATAATCTGCTTCTCACAACTTTAGTGATAATCAGAATGACAAATTTGGGTCAAATCAGTTAATCATTTTCAATTTTTATTATTTAATTTTATATTTATAATCTCACATCAAAATACGGTACACATAGTTTACATGCTATATCGAAACATAGAAACAATGAAATGTCAAGCAAAGACAATATTCATAAGACAGTTTTGCAATGTGAGAGGTTCTGGTAAAGTACAGTAGCTTTGTCAAAGCATATGAAATACCAGATGTGTTACAGCATTAATAGCGACCGGTAATAGAATAGTGTGAGATTGAATACAAAATCTAAAAAAATCAACTTCAACAGGTGCCACAACTGAAGAAAAACAAACAAAATGCCACATAGTCAGTAGACTCTTTTCACATTAGCTCTCAGGTTCATATCACCCAATTCCCAACGTTGCAATACCATTTATCCCCAAACTTAATAACCCCTCCTCCCCTTAAAATTTAATAATTTGTGTTGCTTCAATGTTTACATTTTTTTTGTAATTAGTAACAACAAATAAAATTCTTTTTGAACATTTCAGTTATTTTGATACCGGAGAAACTGACGGAAGCCAAGCACAGAGAGATGGACACAGGTTTCTTCAGGAAGGAAGAGATTCTTTATTGGATCACCGATCGGGACTCAGAGGGACTAATGTCACCAAAATACAGCAAGTTCTGAGCCCCGGACAATAGTGCAGGCTCCTTATATAGGCATATAACTCCTCCCATATTAAGCTCCACCCGCACATTCTCTTAACCAATCAACACAAATAAGAATTAACTTCCTGTTTGACCGCATGGCTTGTCCAGCACAATGGAGGAGGGGGAATACTATATCCTGTATTCTTGCACATGCTCCGTACACTACTGATCGTATCTTGCCTCGTGCAACCAACTGATCGATACGTCAGCATATGCACGTACACATGCCACGTGGTAATCTCGGCCTACTAAATTTATTTTTACCGAGATTCCACCACATTCCCCCCTTTGATGCCTCTTGATATTTTACAATTACTTGAGGCATCACATAACCTTAGTTTTGCTTACACCGCAAGTTACCTTGAACCAGACCAGACTTATCTTATGATGTGAATCTTTTAACACTCATCTTCCTGCATTGGTTCTCCTTGATCTAGAGCCTTATACTTATATATCGCCATTATCTGTGCAGCAGCCTTCCTCTCTGCTATACTTCCTATCAGGCTTTGCACAGACCTAACTACTAAGGGTATAAGACACGGTAGGAGTAGACACAACAGTAAAATCAGTAGGACTCCACCTACCACTGCCTTAAGCCCTCCAAACCACTCATACCAGCTACCAAACCAACTACTTGGATTGTACCCTTTCCATACCTGAGTAGGCACATGCGCTAGTTTAACCATATGGCTAGTAAGCTCAGCTATTGCTTGCCCTTCGTCGTCTATTTGAAGACAGCAATTGCTTAGGTTAAACTTCCCACATACACCTCCCTCTACTGCCAAAAGGTAATCCAAGGCTAATCTATTTTGGTAGACTGCTGTCCTCATCCTGGTGTTATGCTTCGCTAGAAGATTGAGCGCTTGTGATGTTTCGTTAGTGATAATCTCAACCACCGCCTGTAATCTTATAATGCGGTTGAGCATATAAATAGGGGTTCTATAACCAAAGGTACCATCCTCAGCCCACGTGGCTGGCCCATAATAATCTATGATACGCTGGGGAGGCCATTCATTATCTTCCCAGGTGCCTATCTCTATGGGTCCCCTTTTCTTCCTATGATTCACATCATACACTTTAACACCTAAAGTCTCACCTGTTTCAATCGGTAACAAGAAGAAGGATGGTTTGAGCATACCCAACACACATGCCCCTTCCCAGTCCTGTGGCAGCTCCGAATAGGCTTCCTTACCACAGATCCAGTACAAATTTGCTGGGGCTCTCCAGGTAGATGTGATGGATAGATCAAACCACACATCCTTTAAATTGGCGTATCTAGCAAACGGGTTAGATGGTTCTGAGACATTTGAAGCCGACCACCAAGTTGTATTCTTTGTATCATCATCATAAGCTTTTTGCCCTAGACAAGTTAATTCTCCTACAGAAGTATTATACATTATTCCTTTCCTTGCTATGCAAACATAACCTATGATGGAGGTCTTTAATCTCCACTCAGATTTACCTCTAACACTCAAATGATAATCGGCTTGTGTAGATTTTAGTTGGTCAACTGCCTCAGAACCGGACATTACCTCCTTTGCTTCCCAAGGCCATTGGTCTCCCATGTTAGTACCTCCACACACATAGCAGTTGGTAACATTAAGACTACCGGCAATACTTTCAGCTAGGTCAATGAACAGGTTTTTAGCGTTATGGGGGATCTTATTATCTATACTCATCTCTTCATAAAAGGAATGGTATACTTGATGAGTCTGGGAGGATACCGTATCAGTCTCTATTCCTATAAACAATAATGTCCCAGGATCTAAACCCGTCCCGTATATCTGAAACCCAAATAAATTGCCATACTTATCTAGGAACTTGTCGGGGTTATTAATAAGTATATGGACTGGGTTGCATTCCATAGACTTACAATAAGGGCTAGTCGGCAACTTAGTCACTATCATGTCTTTATCTACTGTCTGTCCCCAAGTCGCCCACCCCACACAAGACCAATATGGGCAAAAGTTATAGTCTTTATTTGGGCATCTAGGACTTACATATTTATTTTTACTACTGGGACAAATATATTTATCATTAGACCCATACGTCCTCTCCCATCTAAGATCCCCACATACATTCCACGGCTTTCTACCACTCGATATCGCTTTACACGCATCAAATAGCAGAACACCCGAAGAATGTACGGATTCTAACACCGTCTTATTAATTAGGGTCCCCTGAGGATCTCCATTCCTGAGAGTCAACCAAATTGTACGAGGTTGATACTCCGGACTGAAGCACTTAGGTTCTCCTACTCCTAAATGGCACACACTATAGTCTATATTTAAGTATCTACATCTCGATACATCTCCTTTACACTCGTATTGTGAATGCCAAATTAGGGTTTGGGAAATATGGTTACCTGTTCTCGTAGTCTTAATGCATACCTCACAGCTAGGAGTGTCGGTACCTCTACCTTCCTGAATATAAAAACACATATAAATAAACACAATCAAAAGCACATCTTTCGCCGTCATCCTCAGTCTTCGTCCGTGCGATGGAACCTCAGCTTCCAGGATGTGAGGGCTGCAGGGAATGGAGTTCTGCTCGTCTTCACAGGTGTCCCTTCGAGACTTTCCTGGCTTATACACTATGTGTTGGTAAGCGGACAGGCTTTATTATGGCCTTCTCACTCACACCTGTAACAATAAAATTTGTAATCCACAATAATTCCTCGTTACTCCGACTGAGTAGTGCGTTTCAACCGGATCTTGCAGGGATTCTCTGGATCTGCTGTAACTTGCCAAGAATCGACTGCTGCTGGTTTAACCCTGGAGTGATGTATCCACGGAGTCACTTCTGCTACTTTTATCGCTGTAGGGGTAGACAAAAGAACAACATAAGGACCTCTCCACTTGGGCCCTAACGGTACATTATTCCACTCTTTAATCCACACTTGGTCTCCTGGATGATAACTATGAACAGGGGGATAAATATTCACAGGTAATCTATCTTGTACCCATTTCTGTACCTCCTCCATAGTCTTACCCAACTCTACAACCTGCTGCCGAGTAATTCCTTCTCCCAACTGACTCAAATCCCCCCTTAAGTTACCAAGTACGGGAGGTGGTCGTCCATACATAATTTCAAAAGGAGAGAGGCCCATCCTTCTGGTAGGGGTACTGCGGATTCGCAATAGAGCTATAGGTAAGAGAACGTTCCACTTAAGTTGGGTTTCCTGACACATTTTAGCCAACTGGTTCTTAATAGTTCTATTCATTCTCTCTACCTTACCAGAACTCTGGGGTCTATATGCAGTATGAAGCCTCCACTTTATACCAAGCATATGAGTCAGTTGTTGTAGGCACTGGTGAACAAAAGCTGGACCATTGTCCGATCCTATAGAACAGGGTAGTCCATATCGGGGTATTATTTCTCGTAGCAGGAATCTCACAACTTCTCCTGCTTTCTCTGTACGAGTAGGACATGCTTCTACCCAGCCTGAATAGGTGCACACAATTACCAGCAGGTAACGATGTCCACCCGATTTAGGCATCACTGTAAAGTCTATTTGTAGATCGGACATGGGGAGTCCCCCCATAAACTGGACTCCTGGTGGCTTTACTGGTCCTTGTCTTGCATTATTCTTAGCACACGTTACACATCTGCGTACAATGGCCTGAGTCAAGTTGGACAATCTTGGTATGTAGAAATGTTTCCTGAGAGATTCTTCAGTACTGTCTCTCCCAGAATGTGTCCCGTTGTGATAATTTTGGACAATTTCTACCGCTAGTGATGCTGGTATGACTATTCTTCCATCTTCTAGCTGATACCACTTGTTCTCCAAATACTTTCCCGGTTCAGTCTTTAACCACTCCTCTTCTTGAGTTGTATAAACTGGAGTCCATTGAGACAGTGGGGTTGGTATTAGAGCAGCTATATGCCCCACATACTCCTGTCTTCCTGATTCAGCAGCACGCTTAGCTGCACTATCTGCCATCCGATTTCCTTTGGTTACATCACCATCTCCTCTCAGATGCGCTCGACAATGTATGATACCGACTTCTTTCGGCTCCCACACTGCTTCCAATAGTTGTAGGATTTCAGCTGCGTACTTGATTTCTTTGCCTTCTGAATTCAGTAGTCCTCTTTCTTTATACAAAGCTCCGTGGGCATGAGTGGTTAAAAACGCATACTTAGAGTCCGTATAGATATTCACTCTTAAACCTTCAGCCAATTGTAACGCTCGTGTTAGTGCTATTAATTCTGCCTTTTGTGCTGATGTTCCTTTCGCCAGTGGCCGAGCTTCTATCACCTTGTCTATTGTTGTTACTGCATATCCTGCATAGCGGATCCCTTCTTTCACATAACTACTGCCGTCGGTATAATATTGAACATCGGGGTTCTGGATGGGAAAATCACGAAGATCTGGTCTACTTGAGAATACTTCATCCATTACTTCCAAACAATCATGTTGACTTTCAGTAGGTTGTGGCAAAAGGGTAGCTGGATTTAAGGTGTTTACAGTCTCTAAATGCACTCTTGGGTTTTCACACAACATTGCTTGATACTTGGTCATACGGCTGTTACTAAACCAATGATTTCCTTTGTAATCCAACAACGTCTGTACTGCATGTGGGACTCGTACATAAAGTTCTTGACCCAGAGTGAGTTTATCGGCTTCAGCTACTAGCAGGGCGGCTGCAGCTACGGCTCTTAGACAAGGTGGAAGTCCGCTGGCCACTGCATCCAGTTGCTTAGACATGTAGGCAACAGGTCTTTGCCATGATCCCAAGTACTGTGTCAATACTCCCACAGCCATTCTTCTTTGCTCGTGTACATATAAGTAGAATGGTCGTGTGTGATCAGGTAGACCTAATGCTGGGGCACTCATCAAAGCCTTCTTCACATCTTCAAATGCCGTTTGCTGTTCTTGGGTCCATAAGAAGGGGTCGTGCTCTGTACCTTTGATAGCTGCGTACAGAGGTTTTGCTAGTATCGCATAGCTGGGAATCCATATCCTACAGAAGCCTGCTGCCCCCAAGAATTCTCGCACTTGTCTTCTATTCTTGGGTATTGGTATTTGGCAGACAGCTTCTTTTCTCTCTGGCCCTATAATCCTTTGACCTTCAGAGATATGGAATCCCAGATACTTGACAGTTGGCAAACACAACTGAGCCTTCTTCCTGGACACCTTGTATCCTGCCTTCCAGAGAATGTGCAGTAGATCGTGCGTTGCTTGCTGACAGATTTCTTTTGTAACTGCTGCTATCAACAAGTCATCTACATATTGTAACAATACACATTCTCCTGGGATAGACTCGAAATCCAGTAGATCTTGACTTAGGGCTGAACCAAATAGGGTAGGTGAATTTTTAAACCCTTGGGGCAGTCTTGTCCAAGTCATTTGGCGTTTTGAGCCCGTTACAGCGTTCTCCCATTGGAAAGCGAAAATACATTGACTTTCTGCGGCAATTCGGAGGCAAAAGAAGGCATCTTTGAGATCTAAGACTGTGAAGTAAGTAGCCCCGCCCGGAATTAAAGCAAGCAGGTTATATGGATTGGGTACAACTGGATGTATACTAACAACCGCATCATTGACTGCTCTCAAGTCCTGCACAGGTCGATACTCATCTGTACCGGGCTTTTGAACAGGCAGCAATGGGGTGTTCCAGGGGGAAGTACAGAATTTTAGGATACCATACCGTATGAACTTATCCAGATAGGATTGGATGTTCTTCTTAGCCTTCTGTGGGATGTGGTATTGTCTTAGGCTCACTGGATAAACCCCAAGTTTTAGTTCAATTTTTATAGGTGGAATATTGCGGGCCAGTCCTGGTGGGTTGTTCTCTGCCCAAACTCCTGGTATGTTAAATAATGTCTCATCACTCCTAGGGTTTTGGCTAGTCAACACTGTATAAAGTCGCCACTCTTCTTCCTTTGGTACGGATAAAGTCATAATACCTGAAGGTCCATTAAACTTTAAGGATGTTGTTCCATTTGGTAGGAACGTAATCTGCGCTTGTAATTTTGATAGCATATCACGTCCCAGCAATTGGACTGGACATTCAGGCATATAAAGGAATTGGTGTTTTACTACGTGGCCTCCCAATGTACAGAGTCGACTTTTAAGAACCGGTCTTTCAGCACTTCTTCCAGTTGCTCCTATCACAGTAATAGTCCTTCCAGATGGAGGAGCAACTAGATTAGTCACCACTGAATGTTCAGCACCAGTGTCGATCATGAACGCACTCCTTTTTCCCCCTATTGATACATCGACCATAGGCTCCGCTCGACCAAGGGGGATGGAGCCCGGTCGGTATCAATAGTCCTCCATGACCGTGTCAGCCAATCCTACGAAGTCCCTACCTTCTCTATCGCGGGACCTTTGCGCTGCTGGAATATACCTGTCTTCCCTAACACTTCCTCTGTTCCCATTACTCCCTCTATAACCATTACTCCCTCCGGGGCCTCCTCTACCTCTCGCTCTGCCTCTAAAGTTTCCGTAGCCTGCCCTGGGTTGGTCTCTCTCGTACTGCTCTCTTTGCGGACATTCGTTCCTCCAATGCCCTTCTTCCCTGCAATACGCGCACTGATCCCTACTCAAAGGCTCCCTACTCCATCTATTATTGCCTCTATCTGGGCCCTGTTTATCTACGCCTGCGATCGCTACCGCTAGCATATCAGCCTTTTTACGCATCTTGCGCTCTTCCTCTTTCTTACTTTCTGTATCCCTGTTCATATAAACCTTATTAGCTACCTCCATTAGTTGGGTGATGGACATACCTGCAAACCCTTCTAACTTTTGTAGCTTGCGCTTAATATCTCCGTATGCTTGGCTGACAAAGGCGGAGTTAACCATTCGGGAATTGTCTGCGTCTTCCGGATTAAAGGGGGTATACAAGCGGTATGCCTCCAATAATCGGTCATAAAAGACACTGGGCGCTTCATCGCTTTTCTGGATCACCTCAACTGTCTTCGACATGTTAATGGCTTTCTTTCCTCCTGCTTTCATGCCAGCAATTATAGCGTCTCTATAGGCTCTGAGTTGAACCATATCAGCACCATTTACGTTCCAATCGGGATCAGTGTTGGGATAATGTGTTGCGGCCCATGCTGCTGGATTAGCTTGGTTCAAAGCACGGGCTCTATCTTCTAATGCTTTAATGGCTGCTTGATTTATTCTTGTCCTTTCCTCATTGTTAAATAAAGTCATTAATAACTGCTGGCAATCAGCCCATGTCGGATTATGCGTCTGTACTATTGAGGTGAACAGATCAGTCATGGCTTGTGGTTTCTCAGTATACGAGGAATTATGGGTCTTCCAGTTTAAAAGGTCGGTAGTGGTAAATGGGACATATACGAAGACTGGGTCAGCGTGTGCCATTTGACCTGCGGCATCGATATAAGCTGACCCGGGATTTAGGCGAAGAGGCATCTGATAGTGCTTTAATTGTTGGGCACCAGTCAACTGTCGGGTTTGGATGGGGCTACGTAGAGAGGCGTCAGTCATGGGTTCCGGTCGGGGAGAGGTAGGGTATGGGGATGTGGGAGGTTGGTTTTGGGAAAAGGTCGTAAATAAAACACTTCGAGCCGAGCTAGATGAAGCTTGACCGGAAGTCTGAAGTGGCGCCAAATCAGGATATTCGTTTTTAATGGGGGTGGGTTCTGGTTCCGGAAGGGGAGATTTAGTACGAGGGGGGGTGGATCCTGTACTGGAGGAGGAAGCGGAAGTGGATGAGGGTAATGAGGGGAGGGGTGCAGGGCTTCCTGCGTTTGCGTCACTTCTTCTTAACGGAAAGTAAGGGGGCGGCAAAGGGATCTCGGACTCAGGGGGCGTGTCCAAAATGGGCCTAACACCAGTCCTAGTGGACGAACAAGTCCTAGCTACCATGAGGCGACACTGCTCCTCGTGGCATGTCTGGAGCCATTTTGGCGAGTCATTTACGGCCTGTCTCCAACAGTCAATATAAGGAAACTGGCCGTAAAGTTCAGGCCTACCTGATACAGCCACGTGTAAGCGCTGTACCAGAGTTAGATCCAAACTGCCACGTGGCGGCCATGCCGCAACCAAAGTAGGCCACTCCCTAGTGCACAAAGTAACTAAACGTACAGGAGACATCTTAACCCCAAAATCACAAGTTTTGAATCCCTTTTTAAAATTCTTCACCATACAACCTAAGGGATCCGGAATCGTTGACTGCGACGCACCCATACTTAACAATGGAACGTCGTCGACAACGAATACTATACACGCGTACTATTCAACAGTCACACCCGTTTCCTCTGGCAACAGCACCACGTGGTACGGTTACCAAGTGAAACGTACACAATAACAATAAACACTCAGGGAATTCCCGTACACACACAGCTGTTACACCAGTCACTATATAATCAATATTATGCCCTTTGGCGTAACTATACAGTCACCCACGCTATAATTCTCTATATACGAATTACCCGTCTATAACACACCCCAGTAACATCGTCTTTTACAAATAGCGGTTACAGTACGGTTAGCATAGGTCAAAGCACAAGTTAAGGTCACAATACAATTATTAGTGGTTATGGTGTTAAACATGCAATGGACGACAATGATTAGTACTTATATACAGTGTCAGTAAATATACAGGGTTATGGTACCGTGCACTATAATACAGCAACACACTATTAACACTCTCGCTAGACGGCTGAGCTCGCGCTATCTAACAAGATATACACTTTACTAAAACAATCGTTAACACATTTACAATTCCCAACTAAACTATTGGCCAGTACCTTGAATGGACTACCTAAAACTATATACACCCGTTTTGGTTAGCCACACTGCCCAATCACCACATATATAGCGAGCTAGAGAACCGAATTTACACAGGCGCCTCTTAGTCGCACTATCAAAAGTCTAGTGGGTTCCAAATTTACACGCCTTCCCACTTAGCCCAGATAGGATGAGAACTAGCGAACCGAATTTACACAGGCGCCGCTTAGTCTCCCGGTCCCTCCGACCTAGCGAACGTAATATACACCCTAGAACGCTAGTCTAGACAAGACACCGGTGTCCGGCTAGGGCTATTTACACCAGAACCCCGCCTGACTAACCAAATCAAACGGTCTGACTAAAGAGCGTTCGATCGAGCGGTGCGCCTTCGCTCCTTCCCTCCGACAGAGGGGGCAGATACACAGATTCAAAACCCTTTTGGGCCTACCGCACAATCGGTATACCCCTAGTGGGTCCTGCCGTCTAAAACAGCAGTTATCTTACCTCCTCGTTCCTGAACCTGAGTTCACACTCATCGACGGGGACACCCCAGCACTTCTCACGTAGAGGCCGATGATCTCCTGGACAACGGCCCAGTGGCGCCGAGACGAAGGGAGGTCCACGCAGAAGTTCAGGGGTGCAGCCGTAGAGAACGTGGGCAAAGATAGACCGTCTCACGCCTCTGCCTCTCAGCTACCGTTGAACGATGAGCTTCCCGGCCAATGCACCAAATGATACCGGAGAAACTGACGGAAGCCAAGCACAGAGAGATGGACACAGGTTTCTTCAGGAAGGAAGAGATTCTTTATTGGATCACCGATCGGGACTCAGAGGGACTAATGTCACCAAAATACAGCAAGTTCTGAGCCCCGGACAATAGTGCAGGCTCCTTATATAGGCATATAACTCCTCCCATATTAAGCTCCACCCGCACATTCTCTTAACCAATCAACACAAATAAGAATTAACTTCCTGTTTGACCGCATGGCTTGTCCAGCACAATGGAGGAGGGGGAATACTATATCCTGTATTCTTGCACATGCTCCGTACACTACTGATCGTATCTTGCCTCGTGCAACCAACTGATCGATACGTCAGCATATGCACGTACACATGCCACGTGGTAATCTCGGCCTACTAAATTTATTTTTACCGAGATTCCACCACAATTTACATTGTGCAAATTCCGTTTTTAAATGTGAATAAACTACTAAATTAAAAAGTATTGTCCAAGAAAAGTCAGCCTAGCAGGCCAGGGGTGTAATCTTAACTACCAAACAGGGACAGAAGTGTTGAAAGGAGGTCGGCAGCTGGTGATATCAAGCAGGAAGTAATCCCAGCTAGGCGTAGACTTTAGTTCTAGAGGGTCAGCCACAGGGCAAGATCAAGACAGTATCCTGAAGACTGAGCCAGAGTCTCAAATAGAAGTCAAGGCAGGCATCAAAGGTTCATAGATGGTGTCACAGGCAGACATAAATTCAGGTGCACTAAGTTCAAATTAAAAGTAAGCGGCAGATCTAGGAAAGGAACATTATAGAGTTTTAACCATTTTGTTTTGCGCTACTTTTAAAAACGAAGTCATTTTGACCAACGTAATGCAAATGTTAGGCCAAAACAGATGAGATGAGAAATAGATGAGTTGAATATTTTTCCAATTTGGCTATTCTCTTTGACATTTTGCAACTATCTTGACAATTCCCAACATTCTCAGTTCGTTGCTTCCCCTTTTAACTAAGTAATTTGTTGCGAAAGCAATGAAAGACTGCCCCTCCCCAGGCACAACGCTAGGTGGGAAGGTTGGAGACTGCAGCATGCACTTGGGGCAGAATGGCCCCGCATGATAATTTTTATGTATTGCATTCCAAAGTCCCAATTACTACAGGCTGGGGCAGAGTGCCTGATGTTTGTTATTTCCTTGTTAGTGCTGAAGCTGTGGCTGGTGTAGCTGCTAATGAAGTTTTAGCTGCTGTTTCTGTTGCCCACATTGATCAATGAAGTTTTGGCACTCGGGGACTGTGTGTAAACTAGAGAAGTGGGATTTAAAGGGACTATATAGTCACCAGAACAACTACAGCTTAATGTAGTGGCTTTAGAGTCTATAGCCTGTCCCTGCAGGATTTTTAACGTAAACACTGCAGTTTTAGAGGAAATTTAGTGACACCTCTAGTGGAACAATCTGCATGGAGACTATGAACGCTCCTCAAAGAGATGCATTGATTCATGCCATGCATGCGCAATAGTCTCCCAGCATTGAGTTAGCTGAGAGCGTCATATTTAAAGATTTTAGCCAAGGAGGCAGGGCAGGGCCAGCCGCAGTGAGATCAATGCAGTGCTGGAAGAAGTGTGTAAAATTGCTTTTAGCAAAAGTAAGGAGCGGTGGTCCTTGCACCTAAGCAGTGCTTTTAAAACTATAGTATCTAGAATACATGTTTGTATTCCTGATACTCTAGTGTTCCTTTAACTTTAGAGTTTCCACTCTCTTCATGGTTGCAGCTCTGCTGACAGAACTTTATAATGTAGCCCCATGTAGCTAGAGCGCAGCTAAGCGGAAAAAGGCCTTGACAGGGGTTAGGAGGCGGGCTTAGGAGGAAGTAAGCAAGGGTTGGATTATGGGTAAGTAGGATTGGCTATTTAAATGAGCAGCCATTTTAGGTGAGTCATTCTAACTTTCTACCCGGTTGAGTTTGTGTTCACCTCGGTGTGCGCGGACTTTGCTCGGTTGGATTTTTCTTTGTCTCCTCTGCAGGACCAATGGACGACGTGGAGCGATTGCTGGAGGGGATCAGGTCGGCTGCACGGCATCAGGGTGTGGACTGGCTACGGGCACAGCTCGGCCCTGCCCTGGCGGAGGCGGCGGATCGGGACGGCGATGGCGGGAGCCCGGTGAAGTTGTCCCCGGTAGCAGTGGGGTTCCGGTTGCGACCGGCAGCAGGCCCGGGAGCCGCGTGGTCGAGGCCTTGCCTCCCCGCGTGCGGACGGAGCCTCGGACGAGCACTCGGAGGCAGAAGGATGTCGTGGACGGGGGCGCTGCTGCTGTCGGGTCGGACGTGGCCGGGCGGCCCCCTGGCGTTGCAAGACCCACGGAGGGGAGGTCGGGGCGGGCTTCCCCCCCATCGGAGTGTACCGAGGATGACGAGGCCAGATCCGGGAGACCGCATGGCCGGCCTGGGAGGCAGCAGGCAAGTGCAGGGGGCTCCGGCCGGGGCCCTCTTGGCGGGAAGGTTGTTAAGGGGAGCTCTGCCACGGAGAGAGGCGGGAGTAGGCCAGTGGGGGGTGCCCAGGCCTTAGTCCTAAGGGGGGAGGGTCCCGGGGCCCCTAAGCGTAAGCGCAGATCGACAGGGGTGAGTTCCAGGGGCAAGGGGGGGTCTCGAGAGGTGGCCAGGTCGGACAGCGGGTCCCCCGTAGGGGTGGTGGGTAGGTCCGGGCTGTCGGGGTCTAGTCAGAAGGGGGGTAAGGGTAAAGGGGTGGGGGGGATAGGCGCAGGAAAAGGGGTTACGGAAGCGGTCAGTCGGAAGAATGCAGGAGGTCGGGGATCGGGAACCCCGGTAGTGGTCGGGCGGCGGGGGGGCCCGGATTCTGAGAGTGGTAGCGATAGTCCATCACCCGTTAGGTCGCAGGGGTCCCGGGAGGCGCGGGGGAGGTCGGGTCGGCACTGCTCCCCCTCGGACAGCTCGGCAGGGGAATGTGCGGCAGCCCCTAGGTATGGTCGGCAGGGGCGGCCTTCTAGTAGAGACGGGAGGAGTCGTAGCCCCAGGGGTCCCAGGGTGCCACGTGGTGGTAGAGGTCAGCGGGAGGCTTCGGTACAGAGCAGGCGCTCCCGGGGTCGTGACGGGAGGGGTATTGATGTCCGTTACACCCTACCCAGGACTTCTTCTCCTTGTCCTAGGTCTCGGAGCCGTTCCGCCTCCTCGCAGGCTGATCACCGGGTGGGCTCCCCGGTCGGCGAGACAGCAGCGGAAGTTCCTCTTCCTGGATGTCGGGCGATCCGCACTGCAGCCCCCGCCGTCCCGGTTTCGGGGGGCTTGGCCGGTGAGTCCAGTGGGTCATTACACTCTAACGCATTAATTACCACACTTCAGGCACTACTCCACTCATTGGGGGCGGGGGGTGACACTAGCGGCATTGGTCAGGTGTGGGCCCCGGGCGTTGGGGCTACGGGCTCGCGGGTTGGGAACTCCACTGGGCCTAGTTCGGGCGGGGATATGGTGTTGCCGCAGGACGTGGGGGAGATTGGGAGCGAGAGGGCTGAGTTGACAGGGGGCATTCCCGACGCGGCTAGACAGCACGCGTATGTGTCGTTTGCGGGCCCGTTGGGGGTCCATCTGAAGCAGGAAGTGAAGGATAAGATATGGAAGGGAGAGTTTTGTGAGATCTTCTCCCTCCTCCCCTTGGAGGACTTTATAGACCTCAAGGAGGAGGATAAGAAGGACGAGAAGAAGGAGGAGGAGGAGAAGAGGAAGCGGTATCGCAAGATTCCGAAATCCTTCGGGAATTGGCTGAGGGCCTTTTGCGTGCTGGCTAGCGTGCTCGGCGAGAAATCGCCGGGGTTATGCTCCTCGCTGTTTTGTTATTTGGATGGTATTTGGGAAGCGTATCGGACTTACGGAGGGTTGGCGTGGTGGCGGTACGATGAGCAGTTTAGGCAGCGGCTGGCGGCTAACCCGGGTATGCGGTGGGACCAAATGGACCTGCCGCTCTGGATGAAGTTAATGATGGCGCAAAAGGCGCAGCCCTTTCAGAACTCGGCCGGCGCTAGGGGGCAGTCCGCCTCGTCGGCCGCCTTACCAAAGGGCTTATGTTGGCTCTATAATGAGGGCCAATGCAAATGGGGGACCACCTGTCGCTTCAAGCACGAGTGCTCCGGCTGCGGAGGCGCTCATGGGCTCAACCGCTGCTTCAAGAAAGGGAAGTCCGGTGGCGCCGGTGCTGCGGCCGCGGCCGGTGGAGGGGGAGCATCCGCTTCCCCTGGGCTTAACCCCAGTGAGGCTAAGCGCGATGGAGCCATGGCTAAGCCGCTACGTTAACAGGGCGGATGCCGCTGTGCTCCGGGCGGGTTTTGAGAGGGGGTTTTTCATTCCGTTTCAGGAGCGGGAGGGGGGATCGGGAAGGCTGCGCAACCTGAAGTCTGTGGCTGACTTCCCGGACGTGGTTAGGGAGAAGCTGGGCAAGGAAGTCGGGCTAGGCCGCATGGCGGGCCCATTCACAGTGCCTCCGCTGGAAGGCCTGCGGATTTCCCCACTCGGGGTGGTTCCCAAAAAGGAGCCGGGTAAATTTAGGCTCATTCATCATCTCTCGTACCCGAAGGGTGAGTCGGTGAATGACGGTATTCATAAGGACTTGTGCTCGGTGTCTTATGCGTCTTTCGACCGGGCGGTCGATTTGGTCCGGCGGGCCGGGCGTGGGGCTCTGATGGCGAAGGTGGATATTGAGGCCGCGTTTCGGCTGCTGCCGGTCCACCGGGACTGTCATCACCTGCTGGGGTGTTTCTTCGAGGGGGACTACTTCGTGGACTTGTGCCTGCCCATGGGTTGTTCCATCTCGTGCTCCTATTTTGAGAAATTTAGCACTTTTCTCGAATGGGTGGTACGGGTGGAAGCAGGGAATCGTTTTATTGTACATTATTTAGATGATTTTCTGTGCGTGGGGCCGGCTGATTCCTTGGAATGCCTGCGCCTGCTGCGGACGGTTGAGTGGGTGGCGGGCCACTTCGGGGTTCCGCTGGCGGCGGACAAAACTGAAGGCCCGACCACGTGTCTGAGTTTCCTGGGTCTGGAGATTGACTCTGGGTTGGGTGAATGCAGGCTGCCTCGGGATAAGCTGGACAGGCTTCGAGGGGCGGTGGCCGCTGTGGCGGGGGCGCGCAAGGTTACTCTGCGGCAGCTCCAGTCTTTGATTGGGCTGCTCAATTTTGCGTGTCGGGTGATCCCGATGGGAAGGGTTTTCAGTCGCAGCCTGTCGGCTGCTACTGCGGGGGTTCGGTCTCCGCACCATTTCATCCGGGTGTCGGCGGCCATGAAGGAGGATTTGGGCATTTGGGATGCCTTCTTGCGGGATTTTAATGGGACGGTGTTGTTCAGGCAGGAGGGCCAGTCATCGGCCGAGCTTGAGCTTTTCACGGATGCTTCGGGTAGTGTGGGTTTTGGGGCATACTTTGGTGGCTGTTGGTGTGCGGAGAGGTGGCCGGACTCTTAGGGTTCGAGCCCTCTTATGCGCAACTTGGCTTTCCTTGAGTTATTCCCGTTAGTGGTTGCGATGGCACTATGGGGCGACAGGCTGCGTAATCGGAAAGTGGTCTTTTTCTCGGATAACATGGCGGTGGTTCACGCGGTGAATCGTCAGTCTGCGGCCTCCAGGCAGGTGGTTAGGCTGCTTAGGCGATTGGTATTGCTGTGTATGTCTTGGAATGTTGTTTTTTGCGCGCGGCATGTTCCCGGTTATTTGAATGAGGTGGCTGATGCTCTGTCTCGTTTTCAGTGGTCCCGATTCTGGCTGGTGGCGCCGGGGGCTTCGAAGGACGGGCAGGCTTGCCCGGACGAGATTTGGCAGCTGGGAACATCCTGCTTGGAGGACTTGTGAAGGCTTCTCTGGCACCGGCCACTTGGGCCTCGTACAGTAAGGTTTGGGGCCTGTGGGAGCGGTCGCTGGACGGGCTGGCCGTGGACAGCGGGGAGGCCCTGCGGGATGCTTTCCTGTGGTACACTTGTCAGTTGCTGGCAAAAAGGGCGTCACCTGCCATGGTGGACAGGTCCATGGCGGCGATGGCGTTTTGGTTCAGATGGCATGGGAAGGAGGACTTTACTAAGACCTTCATTATCAGGCAGGCCCTGAAGGGCTATCGCAAGGGACGCAGGTCGCCGGATACCAGGCGCCCGGTGTCGGTTCGACTACTGGGGGATTTGGTGGGTTTGTTGCCTGAAATCTGTTTCGATGGGTTCGAGGCTTCTCTGTTCAAGGTGGCGTTTATTTTGGCGTTTTTTGGGGCATTCCGAATTGGGGAATTGGTGAGCGCTAATAAGATGGTGCAAGGGGGCTTGCAATTTTCGGGGGTTCGTGTCTTGGATGGGAAGGTGGTGGTGCACCTGGGCAGCTCCAAAACGGATGTCCGCGGCGTGGGCCGGGACGTGGCACTGGGGGCCTTGCCGGGCTCGGCTTTGTGCCCGTTGGCTGCTACGGCAGAGTACCTGGCACGGAGGCCAGTGATGGGGGGTTCCTTGTTGGTGCATGCCGACGGATCCTCCCTCTCTCGGTTTCAGTTCACGAAAGTTTTTCGGTTGGGCTTGGGCAAGTTAGGGCTTCATGCTGAACGATTTGGAACACACTCGTTCCGTATTGGGGCTGCCACGGAGGCGGCTCGGTTGGGATTGGGGGACGAGGTGGTGAAACGGATCGGGAGGTGGGAATCAGTAAGATTCCGTTCCTATGTCCGATTGGGTCTGTTGGAATAATGAGTTTGGGGACCGTTTTATGCAAAAAAAAAAAAAAAAAAATGTATATATGCTGGGGATGAGCGACTTGTAACTGGCTGTACTGTAACGGTTCTCTGTGTTATTTGGGCTGGGGTGGGGGTCTCTGTCAGACTTCCCTCATCATTTGTTTTTCCCCCCAGGGCGTGAAGCATGGATCATGGGCCATTCGTTTGTCTTCTGGGCCGAGAGGAGGGCCGCAGCTCGAGCGCAAGGCCAGCAGCTGGGTTTTCCAAGGGGCCAGTTGGCGGTTCGCTGGTTTGGGTATCGGGGTTTCTGCTGGGGGGATGTTTGTGGTAAACTGTTTGGGATGCTGGCGGCGGGATACACGCCGGACTTACTGGTCCTGCATATTGGGGGTAATGACCTGGGCCTTACGCCGCAACGACGGCTGGTGAAGTGGTTGAAGCAGGACATCAATAAGTTGAGGGGCCTGCTTCCGGGGGTCATGTTGGTGTGGTCGGAGATTGTCCCGAGGCGCCGGTGGCGGCACGCTCGGGATCCGGTAGCTATGGATAGGTGCAGGAAGAAGGTAAATAGCTTGATGGCAAGCTTTGTGCGAAAGGTTGGGGGTGTGGTAGTAAGGCACCTTGAGCTGGAGGAAGGGTTGCCGGGATACTACCGCTCGGATGGTGTTCACCTCTCGGAGGTGGGTTTGGACCTGCTCAACTTGGGTTGGCAGGATGGTATCCGGATGGCTCTGTTTCTTCGGGGTGGCGGAGCTCAGACAGCTTAAGGGGTCAAGGTCTGAGCTTGTGGCGGGACGGGGAGCCGAAGGAGAGGAAATAGGCTCCCCTGGATGAACGTGAGGTGGAATAACAGATTGTGGTCATCGGTGGTTGAGAGGTTTCGAGTCCTGGAGGTGACTCAGAACCTGGTGTGGCAGGGGTATCCGGGTATACCCCTGCCGTGGTTAATGGATGGTTGGCACTTTGGAATGTTGGTGTATGTTATAAATATGTTATAAATATGTATATGTGTTATTATATGGGGGTCATTGCCTTTTGTATGGTAGCCGAAGGAACAGGATGCGAGGGGGCGGAGTATGGGGGGCAATGACCCATGTTTTAATATGTTAATTTATTATTGTTATTATTATTATTATTATAATTATTATTATTATTATAATTATTGGTTAATAAAGCTGTGGACAAATTTCCCCATAATACTTAGTGTCCGTGTGTTATTGGGTTAGGTTATGGGGGTGGTTTGTCCTGGATTCCGACTGCCCAAATGGCGACTATACACCTGTCATGTAGCCCCATGTAGCTAGAGCGCAGCTAAGCGGAAAAAGGCCTTGACAGGGGTTAGGAGGCGGGCTTAGGAGGAAGTAAGCAAGGGTTGGATTATGGGTAAGTAGGATTGGCTATTTAAATGAGCAGCCATTTTAGGTGAGTCATTCTAACTTTCTACCCGGTTGAGTTTGTCCCACCCACCCTCCCTTTGTTTGTTATGTGTTTATTTAACCCGTTTCTTTCACAGCGGCGGGACGGGGAGCCGAAGGAGAGGAAATAGGCTCCCCTGGATGAACGTGAGGTGGAATAACAGATTGTGGTCATCGGTGGTTGAGAGGTTTCGAGTCCTGGAGGTGACTCAGTGTCAGACCTTCCGGCATTCGCTAACCGTGGACTTCCGGGTTCTCGGAGCGCGGCCACTCCCCCTCCTATGACGTGGTCGTTCCCAGGGTTCATAGAGAGTCCGCGTCAACACCACAGTGCTTGATCAACTCGAAAGCTCCCGCGAACTTCAAACTGAATAATTACTTCTACTGTGTATCGGACCCGGACTGTTTAATCATTTACCCTCCTTCTCCTCTCCTACGACCTCGGACTGTTTTTGGATATTCTCTTGCCTGCTGCAACCTCGATTCTCTCTGGAATCTCCATCACCAATTTGGATTATCACTCCTTCATAAGTTAAGTAAACCAGATTGGCTCAACCTTAATATATAACCATCCTAAATCTAAGTGGTTCGCTATCTGCTCCACATCAACTCATAATCTTGTTTCCAACACCTACTTATTAATTATCTGCATCCTAATTTGGAACCTCTCGCTGGTTGTGTTAATTTTACCTTATCCTAAAACAACTTCAAACACCGCTGCTGGTTATAAGCTGCCAGGAATTAAAGAGACAGTTCAATTTGATTATCTTTTTTTATTTAAAGTAATAAACATTATCAAACTCAGAAATCTGCAGTTGTTTCCATCTTATCAACAATTGAGCGTTACAGATTGATCAAGCCTAATTAATGGATACAGCAGATCTCACTTCTGAAATCACCAGATTAAACCAAAGGGTGGATACTCTCACTCAAGGCATGCAAGATCTACAGATCACCAATGAAAGAATCCTCACTTATGTAAGGGACTTGCAAACCCATACTCCTCACACAGTTACACACTCGGCTAGTGACCCTGCTGTCTCCAACCCCGAAAAATTCTCTGGAGACAGGTCCCAATACCGAGAGTTCATCAATTCCTGCAAGTTGTTGATTGCATTAAAACCCCGATCATATCCCACAGAAAGATCTAAAGTTTGTTCTGTTATTTCATTTCTGAGAGGTGAACCCATGGCCTGGGCTCATTCCTTTCTTGAGAATGATGATCCCATATTGGATTCTCTGGATGAATTCTTTGAAGCCATGTCTCTCCTTTACGAAGACCCAAACAAACAAGCGACTGCAGATTTAACCATTAGAACACTGCAGCAAAGAAACCGGCCTGTTGAAGATTACATTGCTGAATTCAAACGATGGGCACCTGAAACTCAGTGGAATGACATAACACTACGTAACCAGTTCCGTATTGGGTTATCTGAAGCTGTCAAAGATGAGCTCTCCAGAACTGAACTACCTACTACACTAAATACACTTATTCAACTGTCAATCAGTATCGACAGAAGACTTAGGGAAAGAAAAGCTGAGAAATCACTCACTAGCTCTCTATGGAAAAAACCCTTAAAGGCACCGGAGAAACCTATAACTCCCGCTGAACCTATGGAAATAGGGGTTGTGAGAAGTCCTCTTACTCCAGAAGAGAGAACCAGAAGAAGACAACTGAACCTCTGCATGTACTGTGCTTCGCAAGAACATGTGGTCCCAGACTGTCCCTTATTGAAACGTCCAAGAGGCGGTAAGCATGGTTCTACCACGACTATAATGAGTGTACTTCCTTCTAAACCAACCTCTCATTTCTCCTCTGTCTCTCTCATATTACAGTGGGACAAAGAAATAATTACGACTAAGGCCATTATTGATTCCGGTGCTAATGGGGTGTTCCTGGATTCATCCTTTGTTACAAAAAATAAAATTCCTTGTGTTCAAAAACGTAATTCCGTCTCTGTCAGAGTTATTGATGGCTCCTTAATCTCCTCGGGGCCCATTCGCCTTGAAACTGTCCCTTTAAGGACTACTACTAATTATGTCCATTCTGAATTTCTTGTTTTTGATGTCATAAATTCTCCTCTTTATCCTATAATATTAGGGATAGACTGGTTACGGACTCACAACCCACTTATTACCTGGGCTCCTTTTTCTCTCACGTTTAACTCTGCATATTGCCGGAAAACATGTCTACAACACATCCCCATTTTGCATGTTACTAGGGAATCCACTATACCTTCCAGCTATTCGGAGTTCGCTGATGTGTTCAGTAAAAAGGAAGCAGAGACACTTCCTCCTCATCGACCCTATGATTGTCCGATTGACCTTGTTCCTGGTGCTCCTATCCCTTTTGGACATATTTATCCCCTCTCTGAATCAGAGCTAAAAACCCTCAAGGAATACCTAGATGAAAACCTCCGGAAGGGGTTCATTAGACCTTCCTGTTCACCAGCCGCTTCCAGCATGTTTTTTGTGAGAAACAAGGACCAGACTATACGCCCCATCATCGATTACAGGTCTTTAAATAAAATAACTATTAAGAATCGTTACCCTCTTCCCCTGATCAATGAGTTGATTGAAAGATTAAGAACAGCTACCATCTACACTAAACTTGACCTTCGTGGGGCATATAACCTTGTTAGAATCAAGGCCAATGATGAATGGAAAACGGCGTTCAGAACCCGATATGGTCTTTACGAATATCTTGTCATGCCCTTCGGGCTATGTAACGCCCCTGCAACCTTTCAGCATTTCATCAACGATATCTTCCGAGATCTCCTAGACGTTTGTGTCATCATTTACTTAGATGATATTCTCATCTACTCCAACAACCTTGAAGAACACAGAAAACATGTGAGATGGGTATTATCCAGATTAAGAACACACAAATTATACGCAAAACCAGAAAAATGTATATTTGAAGTCAATGAAATCACTTTTTTGGGATATGTTATCTCCCCTCATTCAATAAGTATGGATACCTCCAAAATAGATTGCATTGTCAACTGGTCTACTCCTACTAATACTAAAGACTTACAACGTTTTTTGGGATTTGCCAACTTCTATAGGAAGTTCATTAAAAATTACTCTAAGGTTGCTCATCCCCTCAACCTGCTCAATAGCAGTAAACGGTCCTTTGCTTGGAACGAAGAGGCTCAAGCAGCCTTTGATGAATTAAAACGGAGATTCACAAGTGCTCCCATTCTTCAACTACCTAATCCTGCTTTTCTCTACGTCATGGAAACGGATGCTTCTGATACAGCTATCGGGGCTGTCCTCTCTCAACACCAAACGCCTCAAGATCCTCTCCATCCAGTAGCTTTTTTTTCACGATCTTTGTCTCCTGCTGAACGAAATTATCCTGTAGGAGAAAAAGAATTATTAAGTATTAAAGCTGCATTCGAAAACTGGCGTCACATTCTTGAAGACACACGCACTCCTGTAATTGTTTATACCGACCACAGGAACCTTGAATATCTTCATTCCAACAAAACACTCTCTGCCAGACAAGTACGCTGGAATCTTTTCTTTTCCCGTTTCAATTTTCAAATCATCTACAGACCTGGATCCAGAAATAAAAAGGCAGATGCCCTGTCCAGAATTCACCAAGATCTTCCTGTAAACGAAACTCAACCTCCTAAAATCATAGGTATTATTTCGTCATTAATTGATGATATTAAACATCTTAAAGAAGAAGATCTTGAACTTCCCAAACAAGACAATCTATCAAAAAAGGACGGGTTATACTACTTCAAAGACAGGTTATACATTCCTCCCTTGCTTAGAAATAAAATACTCTCCTTGATTCATGATTCCCCTCTGGCTGGTCATCCTGGTACAAGAAAAACACTGGAGCTGTCTAAAAGATATTACTGGTGGCCTCGCCAGGACAGAACCATAGAATCTTATGTCAAAAACTGCCCAACCTGTCTGAGATCAAAATCTGACCATCATCCACCATTCGGTCAATTACTGAGCCTACCTGTTCCAGAAAGACCTTGGCAGTCCATCTCAATGGATTTCTTGGTAGAACTCCCTCCTTCGCAACATCATACCACCATTCTGGTGGTGGTAGACCGTTTCACCAAGATGTCCCATTTTATTCCTTTAAAGAAATTACCCTCTTCATCTGAACTTGCAAAAGTATTCATCAACAACATCGTGAAACTCCATGGTCTTCCTGAAGAAATCATATCAGACAGAGGAACACAGTTCACCTCCAAATTCTGGAATGAGATGTGTTCCTCCCTCAACATTCAACGTAAATTATCTTCAGCCTATCATCCTCAAACCAACGGACAAACAGAGAGAGTTAACCAATGTCTTGAGCAATACTTGCGGTGTTATTGCTCTCATTTACAAGATGATTGGATCACGTGGTTACCAATGGCAGAGTTCTCATACAACAACTCGGTACACGCTAGTAGCAAAATGACTCCATTCTTCTCAAATTTTGGATTCCATCCTTCTTCATTCCCCGATCAAGGACTTCCTTCTTCTAATCCATACGTCTCCAACCATAACTCGTTCATGTCTGCCCTCTTCCTCAGGTTACGTGATAACCTTAAAAATGCATCATCTGCTCAGAAAAAGTTTTTCGATACTGGTAGACGACCTTCCCCTACTTACAAGGTTGGTGATCTAGTATGGCTCTCTTCAAAAAACATTGTTACCAACCGTCCCTCAAAGAAACTAAGTTCACTCTTCCTTGGCCCTTTTCGTATATTGTCACTCATCAACGAAAACGTGGTTAGATTGAAACTTCCACCTACCATGAAGCTGCATCCAGTCTTCCATGTGTCGTTGCTTAAACCACACCACTCCGACCCTTTCATGAGGGATGTTCATACCACTCCTGATCCCATTCTGGTACAAGGTGAAGAGGAATACGAGGTTCAGAGGATTCTCGACTCACGAATCCATCGTGGTTCCTTACAATATCTTGTCCGGTGGAAGGGCTACGGAGTTGACGAAGACTCATGGGTGTCGTCCTCCGCGGTGCACGCTCGTCGACTTATCAACGCGTACCATGCTCGCTACCCATCCAGACCTCGTTGACAGCATCCGGTGGCTGCTTCTTATGTGGGGGGTTCTGTCAGACCTTCCGGCATTCGCTAACCGTGGACTTCCGGGTTCTCGGAGCGCGGCCACTCCCCCTCCTATGACGTGGTCGTTCCCAGGGTTCATAGAGAGTCCGCGTCAACACCACAGTGCTTGATCAACTCGAAAGCTCCCGCGAACTTCAAACTGAATAATTACTTCTACTGTGTATCGGACCCGGACTGTTTAATCATTTACCCTCCTTCTCCTCTCCTACGACCTCGGACTGTTTTTGGATATTCTCTTGCCTGCTGCAACCTCGATTCTCTCTGGAATCTCCATCACCAATTTGGATTATCACTCCTTCATAAGTTAAGTAAACCAGATTGGCTCAACCTTAATATATAACCATCCTAAATCTAAGTGGTTCGCTATCTGCTCCACATCAACTCATAATCTTGTTTCCAACACCTACTTATTAATTATCTGCATCCTAATTTGGAACCTCTCGCTGGTTGTGTTAATTTTACCTTATCCTAAAACAACTTCAAACACCGCTGCTGGTTATAAGCTGCCAGGAATTAAAGAGACAGTTCAATTTGATTATCTTTTTTTATTTAAAGTAATAAACATTATCAAACTCAGAAATCTGCAGTTGTTTCCATCTTATCAACAATTGAGCGTTACACTCAGAACCTGGTGTGGCAGGGGTATCCGGGTATACCCCTGCCGTGGTTAATGGATGGTTGGCACTTTGGAATGTTGGTGTATGTTATAAATATGTTATAAATATGTATATGTGTTATTATATGGGGGTCATTGCCTTTTGTATGGTAGCCGAAGGAACAGGATGCGAGGGGGCGGAGTATGGGGGGCAATGACCCATGTTTTAATATGTTAATTTATTATTGTTATTATTATTATTATTATAATTATTATTATTATTATAATTATTGGTTAATAAAGCTGTGGACAAATTTCCCCATAATACTTAGTGTCCGTGTGTTATTGGGTTAGGTTATGGGGGTGGTTTGTCCTGGATTCCGACTGCCCAAATGGCGACTATACACCTGTCATGAAAGTGGCAGAGCCAGAAGATACAAAAGCCAGATGTCCCCCAACAACTACACCGGCCATTGTTGCTCTATAACACCAACCACGAAGAGTGGTGGAGAGAAAGAGAGCCAAAGGGAGCTGTGAAAGAAGAAAGAACGAAACATACAAAAAAAAAAATGAGTGGCAGACAAATTAGCTATGGAAATTAAGATCTATGTGAAAAGCTGAACAGCAAGTATATTTTTTAAATAAAATGCAATAATATATCCTCCAACTAGAACTGTTTATGTACAAATGGAATTTCAGTGGTTGTTCAATTAAAGGAAATTATTGTACATTAGAATAGATTTAAATGGCTGCTAAAACTATTGGATTAGTATACCTCAGGACAGACTAAAACAACCACTGTCAATGTGTGGGCTTTTTAATTCCCAGTGGAGTTAAACTTGTTTCTGGTAATTACAATTTTAATAGCTGAATAAACAAAGAAAAAAAGGCAGGAAAATATTGGTCATAAAACAACTGTGCCCTCGCGTAGGTCAGGAATGAGCAGCAGTACGGAAATAAGTCACTTAACCCTTGGGAAAACAATGTATTAATACATTCTTTGGTAAATGATTAAAAGCCCATACACCAACAGGATTGTTTAACAGTAAAATACCCTAAATTAGGAATTCTACAGTTGCACAATAATAAATGATAAGGTGGGGGATATTTTTTTAAAACGGAACAAAAAGTGTTATTCAGCAAAGAGAATGAAGTGGAACAAAGAAGCAAACAACTAATATAGTGGTGATCCCATTACCACCAGAAAAGAAAAAAGTAAGGGCAAAAAGTATATGTACCAATATATGAAAATAAACAGCTCTTATCATAGACAATCACAATCAAAAAAAATCCAAATTGGCCCAAATCTAAAGGTTTGGTAATGGAATTCAAATGACCCTGATGGTGTTGAACAGTCATTGTTGGGAAGCTTGAAGTGCAGTCTTCATCTATTTTTCCTTAGCATACGTAGATCCTCACCATGTAACGATAAACATATATACAATAAAGAGGAGCTTATAGTGTAGGATACTGCGTACACCAAGGCTAGAAGTGTAGAATAAAAATGGGCATTCACATGGATAGACTTAACACAATGGTTCAAGTAGAATAGCATACAGCTGTACAATCCCTTCTGGTGGTTAGCAGCAATCCTTAAACAGTGGGAGTAAATGATGAACCGAGAAAACGCAAATAGAAAAAACGGAATCTTATAGTCTATTAACTAGAGGTAACCGTGGGCTAAGAGTAAACATTAAATGGCCACTCACATAAATCAAGCTTCTAATGAGCTCTAATAGGTCAGCTTTGAGCAGTATAAACCCCGTTCCAGGATATAATAAAGGTGAGTGTTCTCCAGGTTAGTGGTTGTACATAAAACATATAGTGCTCTCGGTAAATAATTCAAGGTAATAAAAGAAGAGGCAGGAATCCTACTTACATTGTTCAGAGCGGTGTGCTGCTCAGAATGCAGGAATCATACTTACATTGTTCAGTGCGGTGTGCTGCTCAGAATGCAGGAATCCTACTTACATTGTTCAGTGCAGTGTGCTGCTCAGAATGCAGGAACCATACTTACATTGTTCAGAGCGGTGTGCTGCTCAGAATGAAGGAATCATACTTACATTGTTCAGAGCGGTGTGCTGCTCAGAATGCAGGAATCATACTTACATTGTTCAGTGCGGTGTGCTGCTCAGAATGCAGGAATCCTACTTACATTGTTCAGAGCAGTGTGCTGCTCAGAATGCAGGGATCCTACTTACATTGTTCAGAGCGGTGTGCTGCTCAGAATGCAGGAATCCTACTTACATTGTTCAGTGCGGTGTGCTGCTCAGAATGCAGGAATCCTACTTACATTGTTCAGTGCGGTGTGCTGCTCAGAATGCAGGAATCCTACTTACATTGTTCAGAGCGGTGTGCTGCTCAGAATGCAGGGATCCTACTTACATTGTTCAGTGCGGTGTGCTGCTCAGAATGCAGGAATCCTACTTACATTGTTCAGAGCGGTGTGCTGCTCAGAATGCAGGAATCCTACTTACATTGTTCAGTGCGGTTTGCTGCTCAGAATGCAGGAATCCTACTTACATTGTTCAGTGCGGTGTGCTGCTCAGAATGCAGGAATCCTACTTACATTGTTCAGTGCGGTGTGCTGCTCAGAATGCAGGAATCCTACTTACATTGTTCAGAGCGGTGTGCTGCTCAGAATGCAGGGATCCTACTTACATTGTTCAGTGCGGTGTGCTGCTCAGAATGCAGGAATCCTACTTACATTGTTCAGTGCGGTGTGCTGCTCAGAATGCAGGAATCCTACTTACATTGTTCAGAGCGGTGTGCTGCTCATAATGCAGGGATCCTACTTACATTGTTCAGTGCGGTGTGCTGCTCAGAATGCAGGAATCCTACTTACATTGTTCAGAGCGGTGTGCTGCTCAGAATGCAGGGATCCTACTTACATTGTTCAGAGCGGTGGACTGCTCAGAATGCAGGAATCCTACTTACATTGTTCAGTGCGGTGTGCTGCTCAGAATGCAGGAATCCTACTTACATTGTTCAGTGCGGTGTGCTGCTCAGAATGCAGGAATCCTACTTACATTGTTCAGAGCAGTGTGCTGCTCAGAATGCAGGAATCCTACTTTCATTGTTCAGAGCAGTGTGCTGCTCAGAATGCAGGAATCCTACTAACATTGTTCTTTGTAGAAGACAAATAAATACTTGAATACAATCCAGTAGCCATCCAGGGGCTTCTATAATGCAGGAATTGTAAAAGTAAACAGTGAAAAAAAAAAAATGAAAATAAAAAAAAACATAAAAACTTAACAGAATGCATTTCCCCCAAATTAGGGCTATTTCAAGTGGAGAATATATTTTTAGTTCAGCTATTTTGTCTAAATATGTTAAATGTCCTAGACAGTTCCCAGTAATTCCGGGTTTAGTAAACAATCCTGTGTGGCAGTACGTGGGGTTACACACTAATATCATAGCAAACTGAATCCAAAATGGTAATGTGGCCTATAGCTGATTTGGAGAAAAGTTTGCAGTTGTCCCTGCTTGGTTATTTGAGCGTTAAAACAACACCATAGTGTTAGCAATATAAACATGGATTCCTAACTCTATAATGTTCTAGTCCCTAGTTAAATTCAGCTCCCCACCACCCCACACCCAACTTACATAAAATAAAAAAAAAGAAAGGTTTTACTTATCTTTTTTCGCACGCTGAGATCTCACTTCATACAGCTGGTAGATTCTCATGCCAGGACATCATTTGTCTGCTGTCTCTTCTTGTGTTTCTTGTCCAATTAAATAATTCTCGTAGATTATTCTAATTACAGATGAGAAGCGCATGTGTGGCAACCACTGCGCTCATTCAGTTAAGTGCTTCTCTGGATTTAATACTTTCCTCAAATTTTATGACATTCGAGGTCTTCAAGGACATTGAACATCACAGGACCTGGTTCTCACCAGGGAAGTGCCTTGAATGGCTGTCATGAAGATAACTACTAGAGGTGTGTTTAATCCTGCAATGCAAATATTACAGTTTATCCAAACAACAATGTTTTACGTTGCAGGGCTACAACTACAGGCTCACTATTAACTATTCCGATTTTACCTACATTTCAGAGTTTAGTAAATGAACCACAAACAGTGCCTCCAGATAAATCACTGTTTCGAGTACAATTTTGCATATATAAAATAAATAACATGAACCAAAACATAAAAGATTACCTGAGAACAATTTTGTTTCCTTTAATTTTTAATAAAATTTTATGGAAACGAATGGCTAGATTTGTTTTTCTCGTTTTGGTTGTTAAAGGGACACTCATAACAATTTTTGCTCATTTATACTTTATGATGTAAGGGGTTTCCTTGCTCCTGTTTTCTTGTGCAAAGGTGATTGTATCTGCAACAATTAGCAAAAAAATGTATGCATCTAAAAGCTTTCTCTTGTTTTGTCTTACATCGAAAAGGGAAATCGATTGTAAGCACACTGTCTGATTCTCTATCAGAGTCCATGCTGTAGCTGTGTGCATGTGAGCTCAGAGGCTCTGTGGATCACTACATACAATTCCAAATCTGTTATGAGTAAATTAGAAACAATAACATACTGATAATGTTTCATGACCTTCAGTTAGTGCGAACAATCCAAATCCAAAATGTGTCAACCTTTTTCTTCGGGCAACACTTCAATACACTGAGATTTTCTGAGATTGAGAGGTTAATAAACAAATTGGATCTCTATTGGAACGATCTGGCATTCCTGTTTGACTTATTTTACAGTGTTGTTATGATGATAATTTAAGTGCAAGATAATCCATTTTGGGCGTAAAAACCCAAGGGCAGTGTATAGGATATATGATACAGTACTAACCTCAAAATCTGAGGAAAGAGATTTAGGGGTAATTATTTCTGATGACCTAACGGTAGACAGACAATGTAATAGAGCAGCAGGAAATGCTAGCAGAATGCTTGGTTGTATAGGGAGAGGTATTAGCAGCAGAAAGAGAGAAGTGCTCATGCCATTGTACAGAACACAGGTGAGACCTCACTTGGAGTATTGTACGCAGTACTGGAGACCGTATCTCCAAAAGGATATTGATACTTTAGAGAGAGTTCAGAGAAGGGCTAATAAACTGGTTCATGGATTGCAGGATAAAACTTACCAGGAAAGGTTAAAGGATCTTAATATGTATAGCTTGGAGGAAAGACTAGACAGGGGAGATATGATAGAAACAGTTAAATACATAAAGGGAATCAACACAGTAAAGGAGGAGACTATATTTAACCCCTTAAGGACTGAGCCAAATGTACACGTTGTGAACAAAACAAAACGTAAACAAAACCTGGCATTTGCGCTATATGTCTGTCCAACCGTAATTCACCTCTTTCATATTAAATGCCCCCCCCCTTATTATATATCATTTTATTCAGTGGAAACATAGCGTTCATTTACTATCAAATATTTAGCTATGAAACATAATTTAATATGAAAAAATGGGAGAAAATAAGAAATGTTGTTATTTTTTTAGTTCTACATGACATTTTAACTGTCAATGTCATAATACTGTTTTCTTTTACTGCAATAAAATACACATATTTGTATTCAGCAAAGTCTCACATGTAAAACAGTAGCCCCTATGTACAGGTTTTATGGTGTTTTGGGAAGTTACAAGGTCAAATATAGCACGTTACATTTGAAATTGAAATTTGCCAGATTGGTTACGTTGCCTTTGAGACTGTATAGTAGCCCAGGAATTAAATTTACACCCATAATGGCATACCATTTGCAATAGTAGACAACCCAAGGTATTGCAAATGGGGTATGTCCAGTCTTTTTTAGTAGCCTAAAAGTGTCTAACAGTTGTCTTAATGTGTCAATAACTCTTCTTTCCAATGATTTTGATTTTTTTTAATAGTCTAAAATGTGAAATTCACTTTGAATTGACTTTCAATTTCTGACAATTCATACTTTAATGAAAAATCACAAGAGACGTTAAAGGTCAATATCTTTTTTTTTTTAATTTTTTGCACAATTTTAATGTATCTAAATGATATATTCAAAATGAGGGTCACTTGCAGAGTGTCTCTTTAAGAGGAAAAGAGAAAGTATTAGAATACTGAGTCATAATGAGTTTCCAAAAGCATGCATTCTTCAATATGTATCTAAAAAGGAACTGTTACCTTTTTTTGTCAGTGACAGTTCCTGTTTTACTCGCTTCAGTCAATGCTCTTGAGGTATTTCCTTGGTGGATGTGCGCAGGGAAGTGTACATGTTCCCTTTAATCTTTGTGACCACATGCACATGACATTTTCTCTTTAGCTTGCACACTTGTGCCATTATTATATCATATATTCATCTAATGTCAGACTGTGTGATTGAAAAGAAAAAAAATGCAAAAATAGTTATTAGTTCACTATAAGAATAGCCCCATTCACTTTATACTGTTCCTCTTTAAGGAATTTCCCCAAAACAGGTATTAGATTCAACTGTTTGCTAGGATTGTCAAGTAGAATTTTTTTAGCAATAAGTATCACTTTAATAGTTATGAAATTGTTTAAATGTCTGCATAAAGGACCAGTTTGGAATGACCTTGAAGTGTTTCAGTTCTCTGTAATATTTGTTCTGAATTTGTGAAAACATAGCACAATTCGACATAAAGCGGCAGCATGGACTGAAATCAAGTTGGTCTTTCAGGCATATTCACTAAACAGTGAGTTTTGATGAGTTAATGGGACACTATAGTCACCAGAACAGCTACAGCTGATTGTACAGGCAGATCAGGAGTAGAGGCAGCAGCTGCAGACTTGACTGCAAGTACGATTTTACTTTATTTAGGAAGGCAAGGGGGACATGGGGGCTGGATGGTGGTTTTAACACTATAGAGTCAGGAATACATGTATGTGTTCCTGACCCTATAGTGTTCTTTTAATTAATAAGTAACACATTTTGAACATGGATAGACAGACATACATACATACATACATACATACATACATTTGGAGTAAGATGGATAAATGTGAAAATATTTTTCAAAACACTTGAAACTTTTATCCAAAAGACAAGAGTTTACTCCTGTTGACAGAGGGGTATTTCATTTTTGCTTTTTAATATACTGTCATTATTATGCAGTAAAAATAGGAAGGATTTTAAACTCCAAATACGTCCTTTAACTTATATTTATATTACTTCATCCAGTCCAAAGATTTACCTGTTATAGTTTTGAGCTATAAGGATCTTCATTGGTAAAAAAAAAAAAAGTAATTATTAAAGTTATCATTATTGATATTATAAATATTTATGTAACAAAAAATACTGAAGCATGTAGCATTAATGACAAATAGTAGTTAGCCAGGCAGGAACATACTTCAACAATAGGTTCTGAGAGCCTTGCTCATTAGCTGAGTGCATCTATAGATCTAATATAGACTCTGTGATTTTCCTGTAAAACATTTGTTATTTTCCTAGTTTTGTCCTTGTTGATCAAACTGATGAAAACTGGCAAATATGTCTAAAGAGAAATGTGTGACATCAGTGGATGGAAGGAAATGAAACTGAGTTAATTTTTCCTTTGTTTATTTAGGTTACTTTGATAAAGTTTTGTGCTTTTCTGACCCATTTTTGGTTCAGAAACCACTATACTTACAGCATCATCTAATGCGTAATTAGCATTTTAACAGCCAGATTAAATCAGTGAATTTGTTAATATTCTTGTTTTTTTTTAATCTATTTCTAAAAAATCTAATCAAGATGAAATCATATGAGCTTACACCAACATATGCAGGGAATTATGTGATGTAACTTTTAAAACAGAACAAGTAAAGCTGAAATACCTATGTTTATCAATGAATTAGTATACTTGTAACATAGCTAAATTATACTTGGGAAAAAAAACACAACACACGTTGTTACATATGAATATGAAATATTGTAATCATAAGTTATCAAAAACAATATAAATAAAATAATAATAATAATAATAATAATATTAGTAATACTATGTCACAAACGTGCCAATGCCACAAGCTCCTGGGGGGAGCCTGTTAGCTAGCCTCCTGCCCAAGGACTATAGGCCATATCCAAAGACCCTATTTGGGAGTTAAATCTCCCCAACCACCATTAACAGCTTTCCCTGGGTGCCCTTGGTTCAGCACTTTCCCCTTATTCGAATGGAACCGAACACTAGCTCCCTGGCGGCCTTTGCATGAAGAAACCCATGGATTGTCCTCAGCGGTACCTCTGTTCCTGGGAGATAATTAGCTTACTGGTCTTTAACGTAATTATTTCTCAGGCCCAGGGATTCCTGGGAGGGGCTTGTGGCAAAGACAATGGAGACCCCCTGATGGGGGCTGTGTATAAATTTGCTGGACCCTGTCCAATTAAAGTCAGTTCAGTTCACTTCCAGCATTAAGTCTATATACCTATAATCATTGTAGCGGGCCTAGGGTAGCCCAACTGGTTACCTCAGCTAATGCAGAATGAAGAGACCCATTTTCCCTCAGTAACTGGATGACACACAGTTCCAGGGTACGACAACAACTTTATTGGCCACACTTTATACTTTCCCCATGCAAGGGGTGGAACACACACAATGACAATGTCCTCTCCCCGGGTCCTTCCCCTCCCAGGGGTCACACAACGGAACCCGAACCTCAATCCCTTTGTCCCCTGTTCCCACCACTCAGTGCCCCCTCAAAGGGGCCTGTGCATGTGACAGGAACTCTAGTCCGTTTGTCCCCAAATCCCACCACCCCTCTTCAGGTTTTCCGACCTCCAGTGACCAGGGGTCTTCATCCCATGAGCCTTTGTACCTGTGAGTTACAACGCGGAAAAGCTTTCCGCCTCTGTGACTCCCAGCCACAGAAAGCCCACCAAACTGCCATTGTCCTCAAGGAATGTCCTCACCAACCTCAGGAACCCCCAGAATGGTACTCGGCATGAACAGCCTCCTTTCACAGGGTCCCTGGGTGAAACCAGGTAAGGGAAATGTTCCCTTTCAGAACAAATGCTCACCCTGGCCTACATGAACGGCGGCCACCCAGGGAAGCACTCGTCAATTACCTTGCGGTTTCACACTTATGTTGCAAGTTGCCAACATTCTAATTGATCGGTGCGAACCTTCCAAGGGGCACTGAGGAGGGCCACTTAGGGAACCGAACGAGACGAGAAGCAATCCGCGAATGCTCCCCCTGGATGGCGTTCATCCAACTAACAGGTCGCCACCCAGGGTTGGCACGTGCCGAGTCTTCCCTTGTGGTTTGCAGTTTTCACATCTCGTTAGCGAGGTGTGAACATTCTAACTAAACATTCTAAATGGGAACTTGGGGTGGTCCCCGTTTGGGAGACGAACTGAACCAACGGAGCAGGTAAAACATACACAGATTCACAAATACATGGGGAAACACAGGCAATCACATATAGACAATTCACAAAATCACTCTAACAGCTATACTCTCTGGAATAGAGTTCTGACCACTAGGAGCTGGATCAAGGACCCTGATCCAGGGTAGGAGGAAACTGCGAGACCTCAGCCAAGCTGCGGCAACAAGAGGCTGGAAGTGCTTATGATGTCCAGGCAATAGCTAGGGAGCGTGCTTGCCGGAGGTACCTAGTTGGGGTACCAGGCGGTCAGCTCATAAATAAGAGCTAAATGGTAATCTACAGCTATATACCTATTGTACTTTTAATTGTGCATAAATATTCACCGTAACGTACAGACAAAAAAAATTATACCTTAGTAAGCTTTGATGTAACCAACCTCTGGTGGGAGTGGAGCATCTCTAAAAATATATACTGAAAAGAATACTCCAGACATTGTAATGACTTCAACTGATTAAAGTCATTGTGGTGCCTGGAGTCTGTATGCACTGGATTCCACAACAATAACTACGCAGATTACGCGCCATTTTTTAGAGATGCTCAGTGAAAGTCATTAGATACCTGCAGTGTCCTCTTAAAAACAAAAAAAATACATGCTTGACTGATGACCCATGACTAATCAAAATAAATAAATAAATAAATATTTCAAATTAATCTGTCATGAGAGGATGACTTTAACTAAGCCCCAATAGCCAATTAATATACAATTTATCATAAAGGTAAATTATGTATTCAGCGGAAACTTAGAAGATAATTTATCTACTTACCTTAACTGTAGCACAGCTATCCTAAAGGGATACTGTAGGCACCCAGACCACTTCATCTCATTGGTTTAGGTGCAATGTCCTTGTCGTCTTAACCCTGCAAAGTAAAACGTTGCAGGTTTAGAGAAGTTGAAATGATTACATTGCAGGGTCAAGACTGCCCCATGAGAGTTTATTTAACAGTTTATTTGCGGGTGGTAGTGGGTGGCACTGGGGCAGTGAGACACTATAGTGTCTGGAATACTGTTTTGTATTCCTGACACTATAGTGTTCATTTAATGGTCCATGAGTGCTACCAGGGCCGGCCTTAGGGGTGTGCGAGCTGTGCGGCCGCACAGGGCGCCATGGCAACAGGGGCGCACTCAGTCTCTCACAGGCCGGCCTGAGTCATGTGCAGAGCAAGTCAAGTGCATTGTGCTGTGCACTTGACTTGCACATTATGAAGAGAGCAGCGGCCGGGTGAGAGAGGAGGTCCTGGAGCACAGAGGAAGAGCATGCTCCGCCTCCACAGTCATTCGCGGAAGGATCCGCACAGTGAGTGTGAGGGAGGAGGTCAGTGCTGGTATCAAGGTCGGCAGACTGGGACACTGTCAGGAGGGTCCAGGGAGCAGAAAGATTTAATGTGAGTCTGATTAATCTTGTTATAACTATTGTTTTTCTTTTATTAAATAGATTGTTGGGGAAGGGGTTTTGTAGAAGGGGAGGGGTTTTGGTTTAGGGAGGAGCAGAGGTTTTATACAAGAGGTTAGGGTTTTGGTGTAGGAAAGGGGTTTTGTAGAAGAGGGGGATGGCATTTCTGGTGAAGTGGTAGGGGAAAGGATTTTGTGGAGGGGGCATGGGTTTTGTTGAAGGAGAAGCAGGGGGTTTGTAGAGGGAACAGGGGCTTAGTATAAGGGGGGCAGGGGCTTAGTATAAGGGGGGCAGGGGCTTAGTATAAGGGGGGCAGGGGCTTAGTATAAGGGGGGCAGGGGTTTAGTATAAGGGGGCAGGAGTTTAGTATAAGGGGGCAGGGGTTTAGTATAAGCGGGCAGGGGTTTAGTACAAGGGGGCAGGGGCTTAGTATAAGGGGGGCAGGGGTTTAGTATAAGGGGGCAGGAGTTTAGTATAAGGGGGGCAGGGGTTTAGTATAAGGGGGCAGGGGTTTAGTATAAGGGGGGCAGGGGTTTAGTATAAAGGGCAGGGGTTTAGTGTAAGGGGGCATGGGTTTAGTATAAGGGGGACAGGGGCTTAGTATAAGGGGGGCAGGGGTTTAGTATAAGGGGGAAGGGGTTTAGTATAAGGGGCAGGGGTTTAGTATAAGGGGGCAGGGGTTTAGTATAAGGGGGCAGGAGTTTATTATAAGGGGGCAGGGGTTTAGTATAAGGGGGCAGGAGTTTAGTATAAGGGGGAAGGGGTTTAGTATAAGGGGGAAGGAGTTTAGTATAAGGGGGCAGGGGTTTAGTATAAGGGGGCAGGGGTTTAGTATAAGGGGGGCAGGGGCTTAGTATAAGGGGGGCAGGGGTTTAGTATAAGGGGGAAGGGGTTTAGTATAAGGGGGCAGGGGTTTAGTATAAGGGGGCAGGGGTTTAGTATAAGGGGGCAGGGGTTTAGTATAAGGGGGGCAGGGGCTTAGTATAAGGGGGGCAGGGGTTTAGTATAAGGGGGCAGGAGTTTAGTATAAGGGGGCAGGAGTATATTATAAGGGGGCAGGGGTTTAGTATAAGGGGGCAGGAGTTTAGTATAAGGGGGGCAGGGGCTTAGTATAAGGGGGGCAGGGGCTTAGTATAAGGGGGGCAGGGGTTTAGTATAAGGGGGCAGGAGTTTAGTATAAGGGGGCAGGGGTTTAGTATAAGGGGGCAGGGGTTTAGTACAAGGGGACAGGGGCTTAGTATAAGGGGGGCAGGGGTTTAGTATAAGGGGGCAGGAGTTCAGTATAAGAGGCAGGGGTTTAGTATAAGGGGGCAGGGGTTTAGTATAAGCGGGCAGGAGTTTAGTATAAGGGGGAAGGGGTTTAGTATAAGGGGCAGGGGTTTAGTATAAGGGGGCAGGGGTTTAGTATAAGGGTGCAGGGGTTTAGTGTAAGGGGGCAGGGGTTTAGTATAAGGGGGCAGGGGCTTAGTATAAGGGGGGCAGGGGTTTAGTATAAGGGGGAAGGGGTTTAGTATAAGGGGCAGGGGTTTAGTATAAGGGGGCAGGGGTTTAGTATAAGGGGACAGGAGTTTATTATAAGGGGGCAGGGGTATATTATAAGGGGGCAGGAGTTTAGTATAAGGGGGCAGGGGTTTAGTATAAGGGGGCAGGGGTTTAGTATAAGGGGACAGGAGTTTAGTATAAGGGGGAAGGGGTTTAGTATAAGGGGGAAGGAGTTTAGTATAAGGGGGCAGGGTTTTAGTATAAGGGGGCAGGGGTTTAGTATAAGGGGGGCAGGGGCTTAGTATAAGGGGGCAGGGGTTTAGTATAAGGGGGAAGGGGTTTAGTATAAGGGGCAGGGGTTTAGTATAAGGGGGCAGAGGTTTAATATAAGGGGGCAGGGGTTTAGTATAAGGGGGCAGGAGTTTATTATAAGGGGGCAGGAGTATATTATAAGGGGGCAGGAGTTTAGTATAAGGGGGCAGGGGTTTAGTATAAGGGGGCAGGAGTTTATTATAAGGGGCAGGGGTTTAGTATAAGGGGCAGGGGTTTAGTATAAGGGGCAGGAGTTTATTATAAGGGGGCAGGGGTTTAGTATAAGGGGGCAGGAGTTTATTATAAGGGGCAGGGGTTTAGTATAAGGGGGCAGGGGTTTAGTATAAGGGGCAGGAGTTTATTATAAGGGGGCAGGGGTTTAGTATAAGGGGGCAGGAGTTTAGTATAAGGGGGAAGGGGTTTAGTATAAGGGGGCAGGGGTTTAGTATAAGGGGGAAGGGGTTTAGTATAAGGGGGCAGGAGTTTAGTATAAGGGGCAGGGGTTTAGTATAAGGGAGCAGGGGTTTATTATAAGGGGGGCAGGAGTTTAGTATAAGGGGGACAGGGGTTTAGTAGAAGGGGGCAGGGGTTTAGTAGAAGGGGAGCAGGGGTTTAGTAGAAGGGGAGCAGAGGTTTATGTAGAATGAGTACAGGGCTTTTGTAGAGGGTGTCAGTGGTTTTGGTGAGGGGGAAGGTTTTAGTGATATTATGTGTACATTGCTGTATAGTTGATATATATATATAATGATAGCATGTGTTTTGTTAAAGGGGGAGAAAAAACTTTGTAGAAGGGTGAGCAGGGGTTGTATTAAAGGGAGAGCAGGGGTTTTGTAGACGGGGCAGGTGTTTTGTAAAAAGGAGGGCAGGGTTTTTGTAGAAAGGGAGGCGGGGGTTTTGTGGAAGGGTTTTGTAGTAGGCGGAACAGGGCTATTGTAGAAGGGGCTGGCCCTGAGTGCTACACTACTGTAATTCCCCTGCCTTACACCTGCCTGTGCTCTGGTTTGATTGGTCCTGCTTGGAAACACTTCCCCCAAGTAGAGCAATGCCCCACCATAACACTGACACACTGATTTCAGCACGTTGGCATCTGAGTATAAGAGCATCAGTCACTCCGTTAGTTTACTCATCTAGCCAATAAAAAAAATAACTGTCTCGAAGACCAACTATACAAACCACAGAGCATACTCTGCAATTACTGTACTAAAGAGCAAGAGATCCCCCAGTAGGAAGGTTCTCCTGCTCTGCGCGATCAGTCAGTCCTTGTCAGAGAGATCTTTTCCAACTCTTTGCAGAAGAACACTCAATAGCAATTCTGCTAGTACAATGTATATGTGGAATCTAATTTACTTTTAAGCTACATGAACGCGTGTACCATGATAAGCACGCTTGCAGTGACATTTTACGTTGATTGGAAACTGGCACGAACTTCAGATAATATACAGCATTTGGCATCATGTATTGTTACATTCGCTAAACTCCAGAGGTAGATCTATTGTTCTCTGATCATGAGTCACTGTGAATCTAATGGTTTTTCTGTCTGAACTAGCAGCAGCATGCAAACGAAAAATACAGAAGGATGTGATTGAAGTCAAGCAGTGCTAACTAAAAATATAGATACAATTCTGACGTAGATACAGCTCTTTAAAGTCATGTATCTATTCCAATGATGCGAATATAGGCGACATTTACATATTGTATGTCAAATTGGGTATGTAACATCAGCGAGAAGATGAGAAGGCCATTATTCTGCCATAATAAAATATTTATTTGCAGACACTTCATGCTAGATGAGAAATCAATTAGTGAAAATATAAAACACGCACTCTGTGTTTTTTTTCTATAACAGGAGACTGAAAGAATAAGGTGCCACTTGCAAGGGAAAATAATCTCTCCAGACTTGAATCTAATGTTCTGGAATACCTCCTAATGGAGGTTCATTAAAAGGATTTTCAGCCTATGAAGTAATGCAGACTTACATATAAACACCAAATTGCAGTGATTATATTAGATTATTGCTGATGAACTCAAATAACCTGCATTTACAGCAAACGTTAAATAGAAACATACACAACAGGGCACAAGTCACTAGATGCCTTAAGGGCATACATTCTAGAGCTTTCAATATAATGTATAAAAGCCAGGCAGACTTAAGATATCAAAAACCAAAAAAAATACCTCTTTTTCAATATGGAAAGCACTTACTGCAGATAGATAATAGGACTCCACCAGGTCCTCAAAGATATACAAAAATACAAAGTATAAACATTCACTTGATTGTAGGCGTATCGTAATACAAGTTAGATGTCTCCAGCAAAATGAATGGGCATGTGGGAGAAAAATAAGCACATAAAAGTGAAAGATTATGTTAAAATATTGCGCTTTAATTAGGATGCCACTTACAGGATTTTAAGACGTGATAAGCTCATCAAATCATACAGATGTAATCCCAACGGAATGAAGATGGTTGTTTTCCACTCAAAAATTGAGTAGACGACCATTTCTTACTTCTTCCAATAGTTATACATATTTATTATAAACAATCAAAACACATAACCAAAATAAACATAAATAAAGAATAAAACTCCTTTATACTTCCCAACCCTACGCGTTTCGTTCAGTGTCCGTCTGAACTTCCTCAGGGGTACAAATAAAAAGTCAACTTCTCGATGCTGGGAGCAGTCTAACTTTTGTTACAGTACGCCTACAACCAAGAGAATGTTTAGACTTAAGATATGTACTCATATACAAACTCAGATCCAGGTCTAAAGCAATGGAGCAGTGGCATTAAACTTCTGTGGAAAACACAGACATACCATATTTGGCAGGTCTGGAATAGGATGGGAAGGTGTGGGTGGATGTGTCCATGATGCAATAAGTGTCACAGACAATGTCCCTGTCCACAAGGAGGACATGTCAATCCAGCGTACATGCATGCCAGGAGAAAAGGTTGCCTTGCTGGGTTGCTAATCAGGACTGCCATACTGAACGTTGCTTTAATGCAAATTCCGTAGCGCTGTACAATGGGTGGACTAACAGACACGTAATTGTAACCAGACAAATGGAAGCACAGGAACAGAGGGGTTGAGGGCCCTGCTCAATGAGCTTACATGCTAGAGGGAGTGGGGTATAGTGACACAAAGGGTATAATTAGGGGTAATGAAAAAGGTTGCTAGAAAAGTAATAATTTTTTGTAGGTTTAGTAGAACTTAGTAGGTTATTTTTGACAGTTTCAGGAGAGGAGTCATAGGGTGATAACAGTTTAAATGAAATGCTTTCCTGAAGAAGCGTATTTTCAACGATTTTTTTAAGGAGTGGAGATGGGAAGGGAGTTCCATAGAAAAAGTGAAGCCCTGGAGAAGTGTTGGAGGCGAGCATCAGATGTGGGAGTACGGACAGAGGATATACGTAGATCTTCGGTAGAGCGCAGGGGCCTCAAAGGGACATATTTGTGTATTAGGGAGGATAGGTAGGTTGGAGTAGCATTGTGTAGGGACTTGTAAGCAAGCACCAGAATCTTAAATTGGAAGCCAATGTAGGGACTGACAGAGGGGGAAGGCGTGGGAGATGCAGGTGGACAGGAAAATTAGCCTTGCCGCATTCATTATAGATTGCAACGGTGGAATCTGGAAACACGTAAGACCACTGAGAAGGGGATTGCAGTAGTCAAGGCAAGAAAGAACAATGGCATGGACCAGCACCTTAGTCGCATCTGGTGTTAAAACAGGGGGGATGAGAGCTATGTTTCTGAGATGGAAGCGTCAAGATTTGGCGATCGACTGGACATGAGGGGTGAAGGAGAGGTAAGAGTCAAAGAGAACACCAAGGCAGCAAGCTTGTGAGGTAGAGGTGATGGTGGTGCTGTTGTCTTGGAGGGAGAAAGACATAGGAGTAGCAAAACTTGAGGGAGGAAACACCAGAAGTTCTGTTTTGGACAGGTTGAGTTTAAGGAAGTGAGCATCCATCCAGTTGGAAATCGCAGAGAGGCAGTCAGAGACACGAGTCAAGATGGGCGGAGTGAGATTAGGAGAGGACAGGTAGATTGCGTGTCATCTGCATATAAATGATAATGGAAGCCAAAGGAGCTGATGAGTTTACCAAGGGAGGCAGTATAGATAGAGAACAGTAGGGGACCAAGGACAGAACCTTGGGGAATGCTAACAGAGAGGGGTTGCGGTGAAGAGGCAGAGTCAGAGAAAGATACACTGAAAATGTGCTGGGAGAGGTAGGAGGAGCACCAGGAGAGAGCAGTATCCCGTAGACCAAGATTACGGAGATTACGGAGAATAAGAAGAAACTGTTGATGATAAACCGTGTCAAAGGCAGCAGAAAGATCAAGGCGAATTAGGATAGAGTAATGGCAGAGAGATTTAGCAGCATTTATATCGTTGGATACTTTGGTCACAGCTGTTTCAACAGAGTGACGAGCGCAGAATCCAGACTGAAGCGGGTCAAGCAGAGAGTTGGATTCAAGGAAGTCTGTCAATCTCGCATACACAACTCTCTCAAGGATCTTGGAGGCAAACAACAGTAGCAATATAGGCCGGTAGTTGGATGGGTAGTTGGGTTCAAGGTTTGGCTTTTTCAGAATCGGCGTTATGGTTGCATGCTTGAAGGGTGAAGGAAATGTGCCAGAGAGATTGAAAATTTTAGTGAGAGGAAGAGCAAGAAAGGGAGAAAGAGTGCGGATGAGATATGAGGGAATAGGATCGAGGGAACAGGTGGTGGGACAGGAGAACCGTAGCAGAGCAGAAACCTCTTCCATTGTGGTAGGTGCGAATGAGCATAGAACAGCAGATGGAGTAGGGTTGGGTGATGTATTGGAAGGGAAGATCTCTTCCTTAAATTTGTAGAAATCTTCTCAGTGAAGTGAGTTGCAAAGTTTCAAGCGGACAGGGTGTTAGGAGGAGGGGGAGCGACAGGGCGAAGGAGAGCATTAAAAGTGTGAAATAGTCGTTTGTAGAGATATCCCGAATAGTTCGCTGGCGAATAGTTCCTGGCGAACATAGCTTGTTCACGTTCGCCACATATGCGATGTTCGGTCCGTCCCCTATTCGTCATCATTGAGTAAACTTTGACCCTGTACCTCACAGTCAGCAGACACATTCCTGCCAATCAGCAGCAGACCCTCCCTCCCAGACTCTCCCACCTCCTGGACAGCATCCATTTTAGATTCAATCGGAAGCTGCATTCTTTTTTTTTTTATTTATTTATTTATTTTTTTTATTCTTTATTTTTGAAGTGCAGTGAACATTTACGTAGTGACAATGACATATGGTGCAATGCAAAACGTTGGAATACAGACTTAGAGTTATGAAACAAAATGTCAAGAGGAACTGCACATTTTTAAAATATAAAACAATCATGCTAGGTAAACTTGTCTTGATATAAGTGAAAAGCATGGCATAGGGAAATCGTCAGACATGTTGAGAGTGTTCGTAAGTTTGAATACACATGCTTGAACTGAAGAGGGGTAAGGGGATTAACACCACCAGTTATAGATCAACATGTGTGAATCAGAATATCAAAACTAGAAATAAATAGACTAAATAACCTCTTAGTGAGTGCTGTTAAATGCTAGACAACTGACTACACCTAATAACAAGGGCATTTTAGATTCTCAGCAGCAGAGATGTTTTTGCCAATTCCTCTGACATGCTTCAGAGAGTGGTTGTCGGTGGGTGCCGCTTAGTAGTGCTTCCACCGCCTGCGGGTGCACCAGAGGATCGCTCAGACCACGAGGGTCAGCAGGTCGGTGCATCAGCACCCTTGCTCCCTGAGCCCAGTCCACTGTGGAAGAAAATCCATGGTTGCCCTCCAGCTTCAGTATAAGTAACCTGTGAGGTTCTGGGATTGGTCCTGTTCAGTCATGGGCGGCTGGTTGGCGTGCCATCCCCCCTGGCTCTCTGTTCCGAAGGAGAGCACAATGCTGGGGCACCTCTGGAGATCTCTTCCATCCTAGGTGAGGTGAGTAGCAAAGCCCTCTGCCGTGATTCAATCCGATTCCAGAAGGCTGCACAGAGAGCATCAAAGGCTGCATGGAACTTAGCTTCCCAGTGTGGACTTGATTGCTCTGTTGGAGTGACGGCCATCTTAGCTGTGATTCGATGGCTCGTTTTGTCAGGGTGAGTAGTGGCCATTTAGCCTTGTGGGTTACTTTAGCCTTTCCCTGGTGGGGACCGGGATAACCCCCACCGGTCTAGAGGGGGGGGAAACGGGGCTGTAGATATGAGGTGCAGACACGATGAGAGCTCCAGGCCGGGAGATCGGCCGCTTCTCCCTGCCACAGAACCCCCAGAGCAGATAGGCCACAGGACAGTGCGTAGTCATAGGCTGCTACAAACTTGATTGGGTAAGCTCCCTGGTGTTCAGGAACAGGTAAGTGTTCAGTGAGCAACCTCCAAATGTATTATTCCCTCTGTGGGTCTCACTTTGCAGGCTGTATGCAGGGAGCTCACTTCATGCACGTCCGTCCGCCATGCTGGCCAGGCCCCGCCCCCTCTGGAAGCTGCATTCTTAGTGAGAGGAGGGACAGTGTAGCTGCTGCTGATTTAATAGGGAAATCGATAGCTAGGCTAGTGTATTCAGTGTCCACTACAGTCCTGAAGGACTCATCTGATCTCTGCTGTAAGGACAGCACCCCAAAAAGCCCTTTTTAGGGCTAAAACATCAGTATGCTTTTTTTTGTGTAATCTAATTGCAGTTGCCTGCCTGCCAGCATGTGTGTCAGGCTCACAGCATATACTGTGCCCACTTGCCCAGTGCCACCACTCATATCTGGTGTCACAATAGCTTGCATTTAAAAAAAACAAAACACTTTTTTGACTGTAATATAATAGCAGTCAGTTTCCTTCACACGTGTGCGTTTCAGGGCCTGCCAGGGCACAGTGTCACACCAGTGCAACTCATATCTGGTGTAACAGTAGTGTACATTTAAAAAAAAAAACAACACTTTTTTGACTGTGAAATAATAGCAGTCAGTTTCCTTCACACGTGTGCGTTTCAGGGCCTGCCAGGGCACAGTGTCACACCAGTGCAACTCATATCTGGTGTAACAGTAGTGTACATTTTAAAAAAAACCGAGAAATTTGACTGTGAAATAATAGCAGTCAGTTTCCTTCACACGTGCGCGTTTCAGGGCCTGCCAGGGCACAGTGTCACACCAGTGCAACTCATATCTGGTGTAACAGTAGTGTACAGTAAAAAAAAAAACGAGAAATTTGACTGTGAAATAATAGCAGTCAGTTTCCTTCACACGTGTGCATTTCAGGGCCTGCCAGGGCACAGTGTCACACCAGTGCAACTCATATATGGTGTAACAGTAGTGTACATTATAAAAAAAAAAAACGAGAAATTTGACTGTAATATAATAGCAGTCAGTTTCCTTCACACGTGTGCGTTTCAGGGCCTGCCCGGGCACAGTGTCACACCAGTGCAACTCATATCTGGTGTAACAGTAGTGTACATTAAAAAAAAAAAATACAATTTTGACTGTAATAGATTGAATAGCGGCTGGGGGAAGAACATACCTTCAGAGAGATCACTGAGGATGAGGAACGGGACATGAGTAGCTCGGCATCCAACCTTGTGCAAATGGGGTCTTTCATGCTGTCGTGCCTGTTGAGGGACCCTCGTATAAAAAGGCTGAAGGAGAACGACCTGTACTGGGTGTCCATGCTACTAGACCCCCAGTATAAGCAGAAAGTGCCTGAAATGTTACCGAATTACCGCAAGTCGGAAAGGATGCAGCAGTTCCAAAATAAATTAAAAAGTATGCTTTACACAGCGTATAAGGGTGATGTCACAGCACAACGGGAATCTAACAGGGGAAGAGGTGAAAGTAATCCTCCTCCTCCCACGACCACGCCGGCAAGGACAGGACGCTTTACAGATGTGTTGTTGATGGAGGACATGCGGAGCTTTTTAAGTCCTACGCATTGCCACAGCCCTTCGGGGTCCACCCTCAGAGAACGACTCGACCGACAGGTAGCAAACTACCTCGCCTTAACTGCAGATATCGACACTCTGAGGAGCGATTAACCCCTTGACTACTGGGTGTGCAGGCGTGACCTGTGGCCTGAGCTATCCCAATTTGCGATAGAACTTCTGGCCTGCCCCGCTTCAAGTGTCCTGTCAGAAAGGACCTTCAGTGCAGCAGGAGGTATTCACTGAGAAGAGAAGTCACCTAGGTCAAAAAGTCTAGATTAGCTCACCTTTATTAAGATAAATGAGGGATGGATCCCGAAGGGACTGACAGTGGGCGATACATTCGACTAAAAAAGGCCTGATGAGGGGGACGTAACAGGGATTAAACTGATAAGAATAGTACTACTTAACACATCAATCCTATCTGGTGGCACATTAGATTGCACGCGCAGTGCCCCAAATTTGAAATAGGAGGACCGACCAAGCATCTTTTTCCATCTCCCGGTTCCTAAAATCAATGCCATATACACGTCCCCTGATAGGGGATGTAACAGGGATTAAACTGATAGGAATAGTACTACTTAACACACCTTATAATAATGCAGAGAGGCAACGCAGAGAGAGGAGTCTGAAGAAGAGGAGTCAGAGGCTTTGAGGAGGAGGAAGACCAAACACAGCAGGCGTCCCAAGAGGCTTGTTGTCACCTTTCGGGGACCCTTGGTGTTGTACGTGACTGGGTGGGGGAAGAGACCTTCAATGACATCAGTGAGGACAAGGAACGGGACATGGCTAGCTTGGTATCCAACCTTGTGCAAATGGGGAGTTTGCGGTTGTGCAAATGGACTGTTTGCGGTTGTTTGCGGTGCGTTAAACGGGGAGTTTGGTCTGTCACTGTGAAGCGGGCGTAACCCTTACACTACCTGATCGATACAACATCATACCTGATGTTTTAAAGCACGTTCTTCCAAACAATTTAGGAATGTTAGGTGATTTATGCCCTTTATGGATTAAAACCAGACTCTGCATATACTATGTAATTTTCCATGGGAGTTTTGCCATGGATCCCCCTCCGGCATGCCACAGTCCAGGTGTTAGTCCGCTTGAATCAACTTTTCCATTACTATTGTGGCCAGAAAGAGTCCCTGTGGGTTTTAAAATTCGCCTGCCTATTGAAGTCTATGGCAGTTCCCCCGGTTCGCCCGTTCGCGAACATTTGCGGAAATTCGCGTTCGCCATTCGCGAATGGAAAATTTTATATTCGCAACATTTCTAGTCGTTTGGGTTCGCGGTAGAATGTGATTATGAGGGTATATAAGTAATTTACTTTTGCAGAGGAAAGAGCCAGAGTGTAGGAGTGCAGCATAAATTTGTAGTGGAGGAAGTCAGGTGCAGAGTGAGACTTTCTCCTTTTTGGAGATATTGGGTCAGCTTGGTGTGCCAGGGTTGTAATTGGGAATGGTTGCTGCATTTGAATGTAGGAGGTGCCATGGTGCCTAGTTGAGAGGAGAGTTGTAGAGTGAGGTTGTAGAGTTAGGGCAAGTGAGATTTGAGATGGGTAAAAGAATTTGGAGTTTGGTGGAGAAATGCTTGAGATCAAGGCAGTGGAGGTTTCTATGAGATTGAAGAGTTGAGGGTGGTGAAATGTGGGCATGGGGTATGCCGATGTCAAAGGTCAGCAGATGGTGGTCAGATAAAGGAAATGGAACAGTGGAGAGATTGGAGATGATACAGAGATTGGTGAAGATGAGGTCAAGAGTATTTCCTGCAGTATGAGTTGCTGAAGCAGACCACTGTGTGAGGCCAAAGGAGGAGGTTACAGAGAGCAGATGGGAGGCATTAGCTGTGGGATAGCCCGATGCCATCAGTATGCAGTTAGATATCAGAATGTGTCATAATGTTGGGGCTGTTTGCTGTGTCTGGAATTACACCATTGGGGCTAGTATTTGTGAGGCTATCCATTATGTCATACTTACATCACTAATACTAAAGGGTTTTTACTACTTTGCCTAACATCCTCACACCTTCTCCAGGGATGGATTAACATAGGGGCTGATGGAGCTGCAGCTCCAGGCCCAGGCCCATGGAATAGGCCCATTTAAAAAAAAAAAAAAACATTTTTCTTTTTTTTTACACACACACTACTCTTAAGTTTGCCACCTGACTGGTATTTTACTGGCACAGCCGGTATTTCATGTTTACTTTGAGGACCTTGCTCTGCAGATCATAGACATATATATTCTATATATGAAATACATACAATTAGTGGAACACACGTCTGATGATTCTAGAAAATAAGACAGAATGGCATAGTATAATACTGTTTAGTAGAGATATATATGAAAAAAAATAAAGCAATATTACTCACAAGCCCAGAGCCAAATTAGCATATGGCTCTCATGGGAAGCGTGATGGGACGCTTAATAGGACGTCCCATCACGCTTCCCATGAGAGCCATATGCTAATTTGGCTCTGGGCTTGTGAGTAATATTGCTTTATTTTTTTTCATATATATCTCTACTAAACAGTATTATACTATGCCATTCTGTCTTATTTTCTAGAATCATCAGACGTGTGTTCCACTAATTGTATGTATTTCTAATATTTCTGTATAAGTGGTATAAGGGGTTCCCACTTGGTGGTCTGTAGCCATTTCTTGGCTACCACACGTATTTTACTACTGTATATTCACTTGTTTACTCCTTTATATTCTATATATGTCTATGCTGCAGATCACACTGTGACCGATCCAAGATTGCGGCCCCGTGGCTCATCAGCGCCAATAGGAAGTAGCGGTCAATGCAGCGTCTAGGTATTATATGTCTATGCATATCCCTGCCTCTCTCTACTACTAACTGATCCGTGGGGAGCAGCAACACAGCACAGAGTCCAGACAGCAGCTCTACAGCTCAGGTAAGTGAGGGATGGGGGGGAAAGGCAGCAGGGACACATGGGGACACTGAGACACTAGGGGACACATGTGGACACTGAGACACTAGGGGATACTGAGACACTAGGGAGCATATGGGGACACTGAGACACTAGGGGACACAGACACTAGGGGACACTGAGACACTAGGACACATGGGGACACAGACACTGGGAGACCTCGGAACACTGAGACACTTGGGGACACTGAGACACTTGGGGACACTGAGACACATGGGGATACTGAGACACATGGGGATGCTGTTTCTCCCAGTTTCCCTATGTCCCCATCCAGTGTCGCTAGTGTCTCAGTGTCCCCAAGTCTCCCAGTGTCTGTGTCCCATGTCTCTCAGTGTGCCTAGTGTCCCCATGTGTCCCAGTGTCCCCATGTGTCCCTATATGTCCCAGTGTCCCCATGTCTATGTCCACAACTGTCCCCATGTCTCCCAGTGTCCCCAAGTGTCTTTCTCCCAGCCAGTGTCCCCTAGTCTCCCAGTGTCTGTGTTCCCATGTCTCTGTGTCCCTAGTGTCATAGTGCCCCAAATGTTTCAGTGTCTCCATGTCAGTGTCTGTGTCCCTAGTGTCAGTGTCCCCATTTCTCCCAGTTTCCCTAAATGTCTGTGTCCCCATATCTCCCAGTGTCCCCGGGTCTCTCAGTGTCCCCATGTCTCAGTGTCCCCGGGTCTCAGTGTCCCCATGTCTCAGTGTCCCCATGTCTCTCAGTGTCCCCAGTATCCTAGTGACATGGGGACACACTGAGACACTGGGAGAAATGGGGACACTGAGACACTGGGAGACCAGGGGACTGGGCGACATGGGGACACTGAGACACTGGGTGACTTGCAAGACTGTGACACTGGGAGCAATCCATCTATACAGCAGAATCAAACTGTGAGTAGTTTTTTGGTGATTTTACAGAATTTTCTCTGATGTCACTCCTTTTGTGTCACGTTTACATAGATTGAGATGGAGCTCAACTGCAGATTTCTTGGATTTAGATGTAGAATTAGATTTATAGAGAGTAATATAGGAACTGGCAATTCAATTTAAGAAATACGGTTACTGTATCTTTAAACACTTCAATATTGGTAAGCGGCTTCCTTAGTGCAATCAAGTATATTTGCTTTTGCAAGAACCAAGTTAATTGAATGAAGCTATAATGAAGATTTAAACAACAGTGAATTGAATAAGGTTTTAAGCTAGCAGGATACGTTATCAGCTGGAGCCTGAAAGTTTAGTGGGCAGGTTACAGCAGAATTGATTGGAGGACTTGAGAGCAGACCTAAGGATGAGTGCTCAGGAGTCTTTGAGAGGAAAAGTTCGTATAACAGAGGGAACGAATAACTTAGCTTCCTGAGGTTGAAGTTTGGTTCCAGAGTTCCCTTCCAGGGAGGTTCTTTGGGGAGACAGGATGAGAGGAGTCAGATACAAGCCGTGGTCGAGGAGAGGAGAAGGCAGTTAGACGAGTTTCAGTCCGATTCGGTACACAGGTAAGTTGTAGAGAGAGAATTTCAGCCGGTTAAGTTCCGCGGTACGCCGTTCATTAATCCAGCGTCTTGTGTCTGGTGCGGTCGCATTATGTAGCGTGATGAGACCGCGTCAGAGAGGGGGTGTGGCTAAACTCCGTCAACCCGGAAGAGACAGGAATTACTGGTAACGGGCATGACATTTTGATTATACAAATGATTAAGGCTGGTATTTTTTCCAAGAAAGGTGGCAACCCTAACTACTCTTTACATACTCTTGCTTAAAGTAGCACTATAGGGTCAGGAACACAATCATGTATTTCTGACCCTATTATGTTAAAACCACCACCCTGGCCCCTTCTTGCCTCCCTAAGTATAGTAAAATATAACTTGTATTCAAGTCTGCAACTGCTGGCTCTGCCTCTGAACTGACTGCTGGCATCATCAGAAGTGGTGGTCTGAGCAAATTACAATACTTCCTCATAGGATTGGCTGAGACTGTCAACTAGGCAGATCAGGGTCAGAGCCAGCACAAGTCATAGCCCTGGCCAATCAGCATCTCCTCATGAAGATAAATTGAATCAATGCATCTATATGAGGAAAGTTCAGTGTCTGCATGCCGAGGGTGGAGACACTGAATGGTAGTACTGCACACTAGGCAGTACTGCCCCAGGAAGCACCTCTAGCAGCCATCTAAGGTGTGGCCAGTGGAGTTATTTTCTCTGAAAAGACAGTGTTTACTGCAAAAGGCCTGAATGGAATGATTCTACTTACCAGAACAAATACAATAAGCTGTAGTTGTTCTGGTGACTATAGTGTTCCTTTAAGTTTGGAAGCTTAAGAGGGATGTATGGGAACAAAACTTGTGTGGGCTGGCTGACAATAAAATTAGTTCAGGTAATGCAGACGTTGGTCTCTAACACTGTGACATGTCCCCTTTTTTCTACACTCACTACATACACCTTTTCTCTGTCTCAGACTATATACCACAAACTTCTGCCTGCTAGTAAGAAGGTAAGGAGACAAGTGGACCAGCGAGTGCTAGGGGACAGTCCTTAGAAAGCATGGAGTGAGCGCATCATTAGACGCATTTATGTCAAGCTCAGGCTGCTGTCTGCATAGTATGCCCTTAGTTGGACAGCCTGCATGATTGTCAGGCAGCCTGACATGCATTCATGCCAGGCTGTCCTTCAAATTCTTTGAACAGACATGCCCCCATTTTGGGCATGTTCTCCCCTTTTGGCAGGTCTGGTCACGTGATTCGCACCAGTGGCACACCTTTTTACCCTGCACATTGACTTCCTGCTTCATTGGACACTGCTGTTAGGAGATATGGATTTACTTGAAAGATGAAAGCATAAATTAGAGAGATTAGCATAGAGTATGTGTTTTCATATAGCTGCATCCTTTGAGTTTCCCTCCAGCACCATCTCCATCAGATACATGACGCTTGGGAGGTATGACTGTTTTAGTGTTTTTGGTCGATAAGATTCTGTAATTAGACCCCTCATAATTGTCAGCACCAGGCCCACTGGGCTCTTAATCCGGCCCTGACCTTCTGCCAAATCCACCTCTGGCAGTCTAGTATGAGGGAGTACAAATATTTCTCTGTTCTTCTGTTCCCTCGCTAGATTCAATTTAAAACTGAGCACAGGCTCCTAATATAACACTATAACTTCCAACATTATTCACAGCTATCCAAAGAACAGAATGGAGTAAAAAAAACATAACTTTAAAAAACCCGCATTACATGGAGTATAAGCAAGATACGACAAGATTTCTAGACAGGTTTCTGGGAATAGGGAGACCCCAAAACTTAGCTGTACTGTTCCCTTACCTAGTTACATCATACATTACACAGGGAATTGGAATGAATTGTCTTGTGTGTGTTTCTGTAAAAACAAGAATTGTGTAATTAATAGGATTTTTAGGACAGCTTTCAAAACACTAACTCTGTCTCCTGTGCCACTCCCTTCGTTGGATCAAAGCAGCACTTCCATCTGGGTTCAAACCATTCTGTTTTCAAATACATTTTATAAATACATTAAAACCTACGCAAATACAATATGCTAAAAAAAAATAATAATAATAAAAACAAACTGCATATGATGAAAAACTCTAGACTTTTGGGATTTTGTTTCTCAATGGCCTCTTACTAAACCCAGAAACGACTGATAAATGTTAAACTTTCTATAGCTCTGCAAAGGATTTCCCCATTGCAGTGTTTTAGTGGAACTTCGAGTCCCAAAAAAAGCTGTGTTTTTGGAGGAAAAATAGAAACACCGCAGGATGGGAAGGAGGAATAAATATATTTAAAGCATATTTATATTAAAAAAAACACACACTGCTTCCACTACACAAAAACACACTGCATCACTTTTCACTTACACAAACTGGTATCCCAATGCACTACATTCCATAAGCACACACATTAGATCCTCTACGATAACACATCCCCTACACACTCCACTCCCTGTGAGCGAACTCCTGGGTGGAACATATAGGTGGACTTATGGGTGGGCCTTATGGGCATACTCACCGTCCGGCCCTGGGGCCCAGACCTTGAGCTGTGTAAGGGGCCCCAAAAAATGGAGCTGCTTCCCATTCTCCCAGAACATTGAATTTTGCGACCACAGTTACAAACAGCCTCCAGAGATCCTGTTCTACACCAGACCACTGGAGTCAAACTGCAGCCAGAGCCCATCACCATCCTCATCTGGTTATAAGTAGGCAATCTAGTATATTATTAGTGACACTAATCTTTAATTTACCTCACATTAAAGGGACACTATAGTCCCCAGAACCACTGCAGCTTAATGAAGTGGTTCCGGTGTCTATAGCCTGTCCCTGCAGGCTTTTTAATGTAAACACACACTGTGTGCAGCACTGGCGTTAGTTCATATGGCAGATTATATGGGGGGGCATTGTGATGTCACATGGGGGCGGCGGCAAATTTTTCTTTTGCCTAGGGCGGCAAAAATCCTTGCACCGGCCCTGCACACACAATGTCACCTGAGCTTGTAGTGTGGAGAGGGGGACAGTCCTCCAGCCTGCAGGTAGCTTCCCTTGTTTCTGCTAGGGGAGCAGGAGAGTCGTGCACTCAGAGCACAGACTGCTTACTGCTCCCTCCAGAGTGTTTCCGTTGTTTACAGGCAGGGGGCAACCCGGCTTCCTCTCCCTGCAGGATGCATCAGCTCGGGCGCTGGGCTTACAGTGAGGGAGCCCAGCACAGGGAACGGTCTGGCTCTCAGTGACATGGACGGAGCCATGATGAAGCAGCTGCACTGGGGGGTGGCTAAAGAGCCGCTCGCCCAGTGCTCTAGCCCCAGACACGAGCAGCCCACCACGAAACTTCACGGTGGGCGGCCCCTGCAAGTCGGCGCCCTAGGCGAATGCCGTATTCACCTTATGGTAACTCCGGCCCTGGGGGGATGGAGCCAAAACGCCACCATGGCCAATAAGCATCTCCTCATAGAGATGCATTGGATCATTACATCTCTATGGAGAAAGTTCAGTGTCTCCATGCAGAGAATGGAGACGCTGAACGTCGCAGCACTGCCACAGTAAGCACCTCAAGTAGCCATCTGAGTCCTCTGAAAAGGCAGTGTTTACATTAAAAAGCCTGCAGGGACTGACTATACTCTCCAGAACAACTACATTAAGCTGTAATTATTCTGGTGAATATAGTGTCCCTTTAATTTTAAACTGTTACTTTTCTATAATGAAAATTAAAAACCACAGCAGTTCTCATTAATAAAATGTAACTTTTTATTTTTATCAAACAATATATATTAGTGTGCGGTTGTTACCTGACTGTAAATTAAATTTTCAATACATTATCTGCTATAAAACCACTCACTGTTGTATTACAAACATTTTTTATTACAATATATATTGGATAATTAAAGGTTTAGCTTTGCTTCTTGTAAGATTCATTTAGTGTGTAATTAGGGTGTATTTCAGATTTTACATATACTACCATGCTAAGTCTACCTATGTTGTAATAAATGGAATGCTAAATCTGTAATGATTAAATGATCACAAGCAATGTACAGCTGCAACATCGTTCCGGCAAGCACCTGCTTGTTACTTGTAGCCCTACCCACAGGCTGGAATGCTCTGAGAATCACACCTGTAATATTGTGCAGCTACTTGTACAAGAGGCTTCATACCTAACAATAAAATAGCAACATTTGAGAGCCATATGTGCTGCAAGACTTAGCGTCTCATGCCGTGCTTCAGGAAATCTTCACGTGTTAGAATCTGCTGGCTCAGATTTTATGATAATGAACATTAAATGAAAAGAATAAAACCATTTTCATGTGTATTTCTCTATGGTATTGATAATGCAATATTTGTTTGCAAACTTTTTGGGTGCATTTTGCAGGGTTCTTCTTTTGAATTTAGACGTCAAATATTTTGGAATAATAACATTTGCTTGTTTCTGTTCCAACATTCACAGCCCCTCTCTCATTTTAGGACCCTATAGGTAGCTGTGTTGGCTGCCGAGAAAGTTGCAATATCTGAACAAGACTGATTAACCCCTTAAGGACCAAACTTCTGGAATAAAAGGGAATCATGATGTGTCAGACATGTCATGTGTCCTTAAGGGGTTAAAAAGGGTTATTCTCTAAAGTGAAAATTGTTGGGAATATAATGTAAATTTTAAATTTAAGGCCAAAGTAGCCAAACTAAAAGCATAGCTGACTTGGAGATTTTTTGGGCCTTAAAGGTTTACGTCAGCTACAAATACTGTGTTTTAAGAAAACACTGTTGTTGGTCAGAGTAATCCTTCTTATGTGGGTATCCACCCTTCCCCCAAATAAAATAGCTGAACGCAGAGGCCAAGTTCTCTCTGCAGCCTACTCTTGCTATGGTGACACACACCCTTACCATAAGGGGACATTGGTCAGGGAGGTCATTCTCAGAGAAGGATATGGACAACACAGAGGGAGGAAGGATTTGCCGCCTTTGCCTAGGATTTAACATTATTTACCGAAACTCTTGTTCTGGACTGGCTAACGGTGCCTCAATGATGCTGAAGTGGAGTTACACCTTTATCAGCAGAGGCATAGTCTCCATATGCAGCAATTCATTGTAAAGTCTATATAGACTCCAGGCACCACGACCCCTTCAAATCACTGGTCAGAACACCTCACCAGTGACACCTAACAATTATACACCGCCTACCTCAAATACTTATAGACTGTAAGCTTTTTGAGCAGGGCCTTCACCTCTAAATATCTCCTTTCCATAATTGTAAAGTGCTGCAGAATATGTTGGTGCCATATTAATGCTAATAACAATAATGCTTGGAGTAACCCTTTACATTTTTGGTAATTCTTTAGTGAATATCCCTGAGAGTGTTTGTAGAACCAAGCATCGAACTGTTGAACAAAGCAGATAGGCAGAGAAACCTTGAAAAAAATTGGTAAATGAAAATAAGCGTAACACTCTTGATTTGACTGTGTACAACATATTGTACACCAAGGCTTGACTATTTAATAGTTAATGTCTAGACATGAGCGTGACTCTTCAATAAAAATATATTTAAATTAAAACTAGGACATTTCATGTATAGTTTCGAAATCCACCACAGTTTCCTGTTCGTACATTACATGCTGATGAGCAACATGTGAAAAGCAGAGACTGGGATAAATTTAATTCATATCCGACGGATATGATGATGGAAATCAATTCTGATGGAAATCAATTGATTAAGGAAGAATCCCAAAGGGATTTAAATATCTCCAAGAAACCCTAACAGCATGCATACATATGTTTTGAAAAACAAGAAATCATTATGCCCTCCTATTCTTCTAAAACAGAGGTAGGCAACCTTCAGCACTCCAGATGTTGTGGACTACATCCCCCATAATGCTCTTACAGCCATAATGTTGGCAAAGCATTAGGAGGAATTTAGTCCATAACATCTGTATTGCTACTAAATTACTGTTGGAGATGAGGCATTTAATATACATGTACATACAATATGTGTGTTATCACTTTTATTCAATATTAATCATGGCATTATTCTTTTAACTTCTTATCTTAATTTCTGTTATAAAATATGGTGTGTTGACTAAAACCTGGCTTAAATGTATAGATCAACTGCAGAAGGACGAAAGGTGATCCTGGACGTTTTAAGCTGTTCTATAGTTGCTGCACTAACCAACTTCATACAACTTTTAGAGTTAACCACTTAATATTATCCTGACCCTGCAACTTAACTATTATAGTTAAACACATCATCTATAGATTTATTTTCCAAGACTTACTTGAACTTGTGATATGGTGATAATAACAGTATCAGTAGAAGGTATCACATGTTTACTGCAAGGAACAAGTCCAAAAGATTTCCTGACATTACTAAGGGTAACTCCATTCTTTAAATGAACACTATAGTCACCCAGACTGCTTCATCTCAATGAAGTGGCCTAGGTGCACTGTTCCTCTTTAGAAAATGCAATGTTTACATTACAGGGTTAACCACACCTCTAGAGACTGTCTTCCTGACAGCCACTAGGGGCACTTCCTCCTCCAGACCGAGTAAAACTTAGCATGGGAATCGAATGCTGCATTTGACTGTGCATGCCTAGTTCCAATCCATTGCCTAGTTCTAATCCAATGTCCATATAATCCCAGTAAATTCTAAACAAATTTTCAGTGGAGATATTTAGATTTGGATGTGTCTCAGATGAAGAACTGAACCAAACAATAATAAAGGTAAAAAAAAATAATAAAAAATATGAAGTATAAAAACACTATTAAAAATGTGATTTGGAGGTTCTTTAACCATAAATAAACAATACATACTTGTCTAATAGATCTTCCTGTTTTATCTCACATATCATTGCACAGCTAAAATTTCAAATAATAGAGCATATACAAGAAGCCAAACAAGGTTTTGATGGATTAAAGAGTTGTTACAAATGTTTGTCTTGTAATCTGCTGTACGATATTCTCATGTACCTTCTCGCACTCATATTCTATTCAAAATGTGGGGAATCTCATCTAGACTGTGTCATAATTTCCTTTTTCTCATTTTTTTAAAATTTGTTAAAGGCTGGCAAAAAAATATAACCTTTATAGATATATTTAGTTTAAAAAAGATCAACATACTGATTATTAATAAACTTAGAAAAAATGCATGTCAAATCTAACTCAGTTCTGGAAGTGAAGCCTCACTGGCCTGGAGCTGAAACTAAGAGTGGAGCCCAGTTACGAAATTTTAATTTGTTTTTCTGCTCTCTTGTGTTTAAAAGACCCCATATGCAGCACATATTTGCAGCCGTATATAAATCCTTTTCCACGTGCATTTAAAAAAAGCTGAAAATACCAACTTCACAAGCAAACGGAAGCACAGATAAATCCACTGGGGACTTAGGGTATAAGTAGTCACTGCTGCCCAGAGGATGGGTCGTGGGTCAATGAGTCGATGAGTCCATGTGCAATGTAGAAGGATAAGACATAAACTACTCGTATGTGCAATTAGTATGTGCAGAAACAAGACTGGCATTGGAGCATTAGGTGTTACAGCATGTGTGTCCTATAATGCTCAGCTATCCTAATGATGGTAACTGTAACTTTGTGGCCACAAGATGTGATTATGGCACTTAGCTTTGCACAGCCACAGCAAATCACAAAACAAGTCAGACATCTTGGGTCTATTTGAATTTGTGGACCTGCAGTCCTATGTCAATCTGTCCTGATAGCCTTTATTAATAGATACAGATAATGAGATAAACGAGGTATAAAACAATGGTATATTTCAATGGAAGGACACAGAATTGGGGCTTTTATAAATATAAAGTGGGTTGCATGCATCCCATTTATATTTACATTACCTCTGGACAAATATATACTGTCTAACATAAAGGTTCCCAAGTATTTGTATTTGATAAATAACCATTAAATTCACGTATTACTTAACATTACTAACATTGTAGGAGAGATACCCACCATTTGTCTAGTCAGAGGGAATGCACTTTTAAACTCTATGCTTACATAGATCTTAATGAAAGACTATCCAAGGCCAAGTAAATAAACAGACATATTTGTAGAGATTAATGAAAAGTATCTCCACAATGAGAGGATAGTATGTGCCTTTTCCTCAAAACAAAGAAAAGTATTTTACAAACTAACCAGGAAAGCTCTAGCATAATCTTCAAAGAAATAGCAAAGTAAAGAAGATCTAAGCAATACATGTAATCCCATGTATAATATTCTCTTTTTAATTAACAATATCTAGTTTAATACCAACATTATAGCCACAAATATGTGTAATCCTCTGCAAAACTCTTCATTCAAGAACTTGTTGCAAGGCAAAATAAAGTGCTTAGGTCTATGCACTAGACATCATGTTGAGATGTGTAGACAACAAACCTGCATTTTTGACTAATGTAAAAAAAAAAAAAAAAAAAAAAAAAGGGAAATAATCTCCTATTCAGCAGTGTTTGAGATTTTTGCCTTAATTTTTTAAGTCAGTTCTCAGGTCTCAGGTGCCTACAAGTCTCAGGTCAGTGGACAGCCTATTTATAGAGTGAAAACACTGTAAAAACCCACAAACAGATATGTCTGTTTCTGAACTTTTGACATACTGAAGTAAATTATTTATATTATATTCAATTTCAGAAATGTCAGCAATTTTAGACAGATGTGCCTTCTGGGACTAACCTGATGTTATGGTCACTGGTTATTGCCACATCCACAACTACTGCAATAACCAGTGACCATAAAATCTGGAAGAAGGAACATGAGAAAATGGAAAAATGTCATGGACTGAAAGAGGAGCTAGAAAGGATGTGGAAAGTGAAGGCAGTAGTTGTCCCAGTTGTGATAGAAGCACTTGAGGCTGTAACCCACAAGTTGGTTCCAGGTGGGACTCTTTGTCCACCACCATGATGTGAGCTTAGTTGGCCACTACTTGCATGTCTATATATATCTTAAAGTCCCACGGGAACTTACCCCAAACCCTAAAGGGACACTATAGTCACCAGAAAAACTACAGCTTATTGAATTTGTTCTGGTGAGTAGAATCATTACCGTCAGGCTTTTTGCTGTAAACACTGTCTTTTCAGAGAAAATGCAGTATTTACAGTACAGCCTAGTGATAACTTCACTGGCTACTCCTCATATGACTGTTAGAGATCATTCCTGGGTCATGGCTGCCTAAAATGCATCCAAACATTCAGTATCTCCTCCCTCTGCATGCAGACACTGAACTTTCCTAACAGAGATTAATTGATTTAATTAATCTCTATGAGAAGATGCTGATTGGCCAGGGCTGTGTTTGAATTGTGCTGGCTCTGCACCTGATCTGCCTCCTTGTCAGTCTCCGCCAATCCTATGGGGAAGCACTGTGACTGGATCAGGCCAGCACTTGTGATGATGTCAACAGACAGCTCGCTTTTTCTGAGGCAAAAAGCATGCAGAACTACAGCTTCAGGCTTGAATACAAGTAAGATTTTGCTATATGTAGGGAGGCATGAGGGGCCCAGGGGGGCTAGATGGTGGTTTTAACACTATAGGGTCAGGAATACATGTTTGTGTTCCTGACCCTACAGTGATCCTTTAACTATCCCTTCTGGTATCTCCCATCTGGACTTGTGCAGATATTTCGGTACACAATTTCAGCAACTTGGTTGTGCCTCTCAGTGTATGCTGTCCCTCTTGCATCCAGCTATTATGTGCTGGATCGTCTCAGAGACCTACTTATACAGTCTGCACCATGGGTCTTGTCTGGTGTGGTAGACCACTGCCTCTCTTGATCTGGTGCTTAGTGCCTGTTCCTGTGCTGCTAGTATTAGTGCCTCAGTGCATTTTCCAACAACTGGTAGTATTTCATAATGTGAGCCACATCCACTATCTGCTGGTGGTACACCCCATGGAGAGGTTTGTCTTGCCATGGAACCTTTGCTTTTTCTTTGTCTCAGGAATTCCCTTAGAAGTTCAACTTTGGGAGCCATCTTTGTGATGTACTTGTGGATGTTTCTGTGTTTCATTCAGGACTGTGTTCTTGACATTCATCAGGCCCAGAGCTCATTTCTTCTTGCTGGTGTACAGTCTCTGGGTAGTGGATTTTAGTAGGAATCATCCATTCATATTGAGTAGTTTCTGGGTCTTAAAATCCATGGTGACCAGACCAGCTCTTCTCTTGGCCTGGTTATTATTCCAGCTGAGTAGCTGATGACTGGTATGGTATATATGTTGATGACTTTGATCTTGTTCTTGCCATTGCGCTATGACTTCAGGAACTGTCTTGGATGGTACTTGCAGCTACTTGGATGTTTTTATTCTCCTTGCTTTGTCATCATGAATGCCATGCATTTGTGATACCACCAGATTCTTGGAGCCGTTCCCTACATTTCCTATTTGACATTATGGTACTTGAACTCCTTCTGTCCTAATCATCCTCCCTCTTTTTGCGATCATCAGCCCACACTTATCTAGTCTGAACGACATTCAAATGTCCTTCCTGTATATCCTTGTTATTTGTATCAGTGAGTTAATGGCATACAGTTTGATGTAATTCATGTAGAGTATGTGGCTGACTGTAGCTGCACTCTTGAACCTGTATCCATATCCACTCTTCATGATGATCTGGCTAAGTGGGTGAAGCCTATGCAGAACAGCATTAGGAATAGTGCATCACCTTGGCATATGCCATATAGGATGTTCACTTGTGTTATTGTTCTGGAATTGTCTACTAGAGTTGTTTCCCATTTGTCCATTGAGTTCTTGATGAAGGCTCTTTAGCCAGATCATAAAGAAGAGTGGATACGGATACAGGTTCAAGAGTGGAGCTACCATCAGTCACCATCTCTACATGGACAACATCAAGCTGTATGCCAAAAATGAGCAGGACATTGACTTACTGAAAGCAAGAGAAATGTCAGTGTATTACTCCAGATAACATGCTTATTAAATACATATTATGTTAAATGCAAACACAAGAGTATTCATTATGTACTTAGTAAGTAGAGAGAACATCACCTTCCTTAATTTAAATATCTTCCAGGAGAAAAAGGTAATCTTCAGACTAAAAATCATCGGAAACAGGTGGATCGGAATGGATTCCTTGATGCCAGGAGCACACACCATCCTAAATTGATAAAGAACACACCTAAAAGCCAATACATGAGGATTAGTGATGTTGCGAACATGACATTTTCCGTCCACGAACGGCGAACGCGAACTTCCGCAAATGTTCGCAAACGGGCGAACCTGGCGAACCACCATAGACTTCAATAGGCAGGCGAATTTTAAAACCCACAGGGACTCTTTTTGGCCACAATAGTGATGGAAAAGTTGTTTCAAGGGGATTAACACCTGGACTGTGGCATGCCGGAGGGGGATCCATGGCAAAACTCCCATGGAAAATTACATAGTTGATGCAGAGTCTGGTTTTAATCCATAAAGGGCATAAATCACCTAACATTCCTAAATTGTTTGGAATAACGTGCTTTAAAACATCAGGTATGATGTTGTATCGATCAGGTAGTGTAAGGGTTAGGCCCGCTTCATAGTGACAGACCAAACTCCCCGTTTAACTCACCGCAAACAACCACAAACAGTCCATTTGCACAACAGCAAACTCCCCATTTGCACAAGGTTGGATACCAAGCTAGCCATGTCCCGTTCCTTGTCCTCACTGATGTCATTGAAGGTATCTTCCTACACCCAGCCACGTACAACACCAAGGGTCTCCTAAAGGTAAAAACAAGCCCCCTGTATTTTTTTTTTTTTAAATGTACACTACTGTTACACCAGATATGAGTTGCACTGGTGTGACACTGTGCCCTGGCAGGCCCTGAAACGCACACGTGTGAAGGAAACTGACTGCTATTATTTCACAGTCAAATTTCTAGTTTTTTTTTTTTTTTTTTTTAAATTCTTTATTTATTACAAGGTTTCAACACCATACATAACAGTGGTAATAGAGTACATACAAAGAACTGAACAGTTTCAGGCATCAGCGAAGATAGGAATATGGCAAAAAAACAACAAAAAATAAGCAATCAGTAATGATGAGTATGATGAGCGAACATCGGCCATGAAAGTTCATATGTAGAGATGGTGTTCCACCTGATTTTAAAATATATATATATATAAAACAAAAAGTAAAGAGAGAAAAGAACTTTCGACTGGCAATATCACGTGGGTCATGTTAAGCAGAGGAGTACTGACACAGTTTCATTGGATTCGAGGCATATGTATGCATATTCCCCTCTTCCAGCCTTGAGTGTGTGTTTGCCTTTTTAAATGTTACATCAAATCCACGGCAGACCTTAGGTGTGCACAGTTCCCTGGAGGCATGGCCGAAAAGGTATCTGCACGTGAAAAGGAATAGGCGGGCCAGTCAGATTGAAAGGAGGGAAAGAAAGAAAGAGAAGGGGTTAGAGGTAGATAAAACTAGAGATAGGAGCAAGAGAAGATAGGAAAGAGAAATCAAGTGGGTAGGGAAGGGATGGTAAGGGGGGGAGACGTTGGGACCTATTTATGTAGTTTTTTTTTTTTTAATGTACACTACTGTTACACCAGATATGAGTTGCACTGGTGTGACACTGTGCCCTGGCAGGCCCTGAAACGCACACGTGTGAAGGAAACTGACTGCTATTATATTACAGTCAAAAAAGTTTTTTGTTTTTTTTAAATGCAAGCTATTGTGACACCAGATATGAGTGGTGGCACTTGGACCACCTTAAAAATATTGGATATCGCTAAAAATCACGATCACTATATACTTTCTCTACAAACCTCTAAAATGAACCAAACTTCTCATCCATCCGCTATACCACTTTATCCCACCTAGAACTAGTGCCCAGTTAAAATACTTGACTCTTACTTACCCACACTCAGTCATGCCACACACATTTCACCACTACTCTCACTGAATCCCTCTGACTACGGCTAAAGTCATCTTCTACATCAGAACACTACTCCTAAGATTGGGTTGTATCCATGTCTCGAGTCTTTCATTTAGAATAGGGGCAGCTTTGGTCTCCTTCAACACTGACACTCCAGTGCATATTATTAAAAGATTGGGCAGATGAAAATCCTCAGTCTACAACCGATATATTCCTCATCCCGAGAAAGAAATGAGGAAAGCTTTTAAAAGGTTACTGTATAATAAACACAGGTTACTGGCTATGGGAGGGATAATGTATAATAAACACAGGTTACTGGCTATGGGGGGATAATGTATAATAAACACAGGTTACTGGCTATGGGGGGATAATGTATAATAAACACAGGTTACTGGCTATGGGGGGATATTGTATAAAAAACACAGGTTACTGGCTATGGGAGGATAATGTATAATAAACACAGGTTACTGGCTATGGGGGGATAATGTATAATAAACACAGGTTACTGGCTATGGGGGGATAATGTATAATAAACACATGTTACTGGCTATGGGGGGATAATGTATAATAAACACAGGTTACTGGCTATGGAGGATAATGTATAATAAACACAAAAAAAAAGAATGCAGCTTCAGAATTAATCTAAATTGTATGCTGTCTAGAAGGTGGGAGGGTCTGGGAGGGAGGGTCTGCTGCTGATTGGCTGTGATGTTTCTGCTGACTGTGAGGTACAGGGTCAAAGTTTACTCAATGATGACGAATAGGGGGCGGACCGAACATCGCATATGTTCGCCATCCGTGGTGAACGCGAACATGCGATGTTCGCCAGGAACTATTCTCCAGCCAACCGTTCGGGACATCACTAATGAGGATCAAAAGAAACTGTAGCAGACCACAGGAACTAAACGAGGAATTTCAGATCCTTACTTCTCGGTTCATACACAAACACTATGACTATAAACATCTCCATTCCACTATAGATGAAGTAATAATAATAAACGACAGTATAGAATCATTACCAGCATTTGTGACCACATACAATACAGCTGCCACTGAAATTAAAAAGATAATTCTAACACACTAGCCAATTATTACTTGAAAATATTATGCAAATTGAGTAAACAAATAAACCAAGAGTGGTGTTCAAATGAAATACAACCATCAAAAACCTTGTAACCACGTATGAAAGCAAACACGACCATTGCAACAATATTTCCCCTGAAATGAATATACAGATGTAACAGGAAAGCTTGCTCCACATGTAGGTTGATCCCTGCAGGCACTGCACATGCCGGCTGTTCCGGCCATGTGATCGCGAGAATCCCGTGATCACATGGCCTGGGAGAGCTGGATTGGGCTGAGGCGGTCTGTCTGAGCTCCCAAGCAGACCGCAGGATCGCGATCGCCGGCTGGGGATTGCCAGCGATCAGGTAAGTGGGGATTTATTAATGGATGTACCAGGTACATCCGCGGTCGTTAACGGGCGGCTTTTGTCGGATGTACCTGGTACATCCATGGTCCGGAAGGGGCTAAGAATTGAAGATTATGCTAGCGTTAGTGTACTTATAGTCTTAATTTTAATAATGACAGGAGGCGAGTATTTTTTTTTGCATAACTCTCTTTACTAAACTCCATAGCAGTAAAGAAAGTGAAACATTTAAACCAATCAAAATGCAAATAGGGAGTATATCATCCCACCAAATAGGCTCCTCCTCCTCTTTCGGAAGCGACATCGGAACAGGGAAGAAGGTTAGTGATAAAGTCTGTAGTAAACATCAACTGTGGTATCCAACCGGAATGATGAACTTCTCGGCAAGAGTGGGAACAGGCACCAACGGGTGATAGAAGTTGTCCGATAGAAGTCGTGGTCTTTACATGAAGAACCGCAGTCCTATGAGTATGTCGCAGAAGTTGCAGGATGAAACAAAGTTAAACTGAAATGAGAATGTGAGAACGTTAGGAAACTGTTTGTGATATAGGTATTGATCCATCGGATAGTATTAAAACCGTATATATTATGAATTCAGAGAATAGTCTAACAGTAGATTGATAGGCTGATGGTAATAGAGGATACAATATGCCAACATGTTGGTTGATGGAAAATAAAGAAGGAAGGAAAAAGAGACAGTGGTAGCTGTATAAATAGAGTAGTTCCCCTCCTCTCCAGGTGGGAAGGGTGAGAAAATACTCGCCTCCTGTCATTATTAAAATTAAGATTATAAGTACACTAACTCTAGCATAATCTTCAATTTTATCACATGACAGGCTTCCTATTTTGCATTTTTAACGCTGTTGCATAAGAGACATGGCCGCGCCGGAGTTCGGTCGGAAGTAGAAGGTACGGAACGTAGATTCTCTAGACCAATCCACGGAGTGTAGGATATCCGTTATGGAGGCACCTGCCATGAAGGCTGAGGATGCTGCTGCTCCGCGTACAGAGTGGGCTCCGAATGTGGTGTACACGCCGGCTAGCGATAGTAACCATCGAACCCATCTCGCTAGGGTGGTTGTTGTGATAGGAACATGTGGTCTAACGTATGATACTAAGAGTTGACCTGAGGGTGTAGACCTGAGTGGTAGGGTAGTTTCTACATACTGACGTAGAGCGGAGACGACACAGAGTTGTGGATCCGTGGGGAAGAATGGATAAAATACAGATGTGGAGTCCGTCTAAGTGCGACAAGATATCCGGAATGTTACTCCTTCTGGGGAGATAGAAAAAGCGTCTATGTCCAGCGCTCGAATGTCTGACACTCTGCGGAAGGAGACCAGGCAAAGCAAGACCGTGAGTTTTGCGGAGAGTTGTCGGAGGGAGAGTCTGTCGTTAGTTGGCCAGTCTCTCAGGAATCGGAGGATTACGTCGACGTCCCAGAATCAAGAATATTTTGGGCCTGGAGGGCGTTGTAATCGAATGCCCCTCAGAAGTCGACACACCAGTGGGTCCTTACCAACCGGAATCCCTAGTATGGGGACATAAGCCGCTGAAATAGCTGAACGAATTACGTTGAGTGATCTGTAAGACCGACCTAATGAGAATAGGTGGGATAGGAAGTTCAAAATGGCTGAAATAGGGGCCGATGGATCGATGTGCCGTTCCAAACACCAAGTGGACCAGGAGTTCCAGGCGGATAGGTAGCATCTTCTGGTTCCAGGGGCCCATGAGTCCCAAAGTAGTTCTTTAGCAGCCTGCGATAGTTCGCCGACTTGCCAGGAGCCCCTGAAAGTGTCCAAGCCACCAGATGGAGACGCTCGTCTAGGATGAGTGGGTGAGGGTTGCCTCTCGGATCTGTGAGAATGTACTGATGATGAGGTAATAGAAGAGGATCCTTGGATGAAAGGGCTAGAAGGTCTGGGAACCAAGGTTGTCATCTCCATAGTGGAGTGATGAGCACTAGAGGTTTGTTGATTCTTCAGGTAGTGTATGGTCCTCGCAATCATGGCGAAGGGGGGGAAGGCGTAGGCTCCAGTGATCAGCCATGGCTGTAGGAATGCGTCCACTGCCGCGCTCTCCGGATCCGGGAGCCAGCTGAAGTACAGTTCCGTTTGTCTGTTGTTGCGGGACGCAATGTCATGCCTTAATTATGGTATCCTCTTACTTCCTGGTTCCACGGAGCTTAGCCACACCTCTTTATGACACGGTCTCCCTATTTAAGCTGACCGCACCAGCTGATCGACGCTGGATTAATGAACTACGTTCCGTACTCACGAACCGGCTGCAACATCGTTGTGAAAGCCTCTGTTACCGGACCGGACTGGAAGACTTCAAGTTCCCTTCACCTTTCCTCATCCATGACTAAAGCTGAACTCTCACCATTCAGGATAAACCGCCTCTGAGGAGATCTCGTGAACCAGTGTTCTATGTGCCGGAAGCTAAGTAAAACCTCTGTGATAAGCGTTGCATCTCAAAGCTGTTATTTCCTGTCTCCAAAGTCCTTCGTTAAAACAAACCCGTTACAGCTAACTTCAACTCATACTTTGTCTCAGTCAGCTGCATCTGTCTTACTTCAGTTAAAGTCTATGGAACAGCTATTGTAACTTCTTATCACCTAATTAATTAATACTACTAAAGGACTCTTTCTGATTCAGTCATCGTTTACTACTTAAAGCTACAGTGCATATAATTGTGGACTTCAGTTATCATTTACTACTTAAAGCTACAGTGCCTATAATTGTGGACTTCAGTTATCGTTTACTACTTAAAGCTACAGTGCCTATAATTGTGGACTTCAGTTATCGTTTACTACTTGAAGCTACAGTGCCTATAATTGTGGACTTCAGTTATCGTTTATTACTTAAAGCTACAGTACCTGTAAATTGGAATTAAAGTCAATACCTTTTACTTTTTATAATAAATATTCAAACTATAAGAAATCTGCAGTTGTGTTCCTTCATAACAAATGTTTAGACGTGACAGATTAATCCAGCCATTGTAATGGATCCAGCAGATTTCGATTCTACTATAACTACGCTGAATCAAAGAGTTGATACACTAGCCCAAGGTGTGCAAGACCTGCAAGTTACTAACGAAAGAATTCTCACTTATGTCAGAGATCTACAAACTCATACTCCTCATACTATTCTACACTCGGCTAGTGATCCTGCTGTATGTAACCCTGAAAATTTCTCTGGAGATCGTTCAAAATACAGGGAGTTCCTCAACACCTGCAAATTATTAATTGCTTTGAAACCTCGATCTTATCCTACAGAAAGAACTAAAGTTTGTTCGGTTATTTCCTTTCTAAGAGGTGAACCTATGTCATGGGCCCATTCCTTTCTGGAAAACGATGACCCCATCTTAGACTCACTGGATGAATTTTTTGAAGCCATGTCTCTTCTCTATGAAGATCCTAACAAACAAGCTACAGCTGACTTAACAATCAGAACTCTACAACAAAGAAATAGACCCGTTGAAGATTACATTGCTGAATTTAAAAGATGGGCTGTAGAAACGCAATGGAACGACATCACATTGCGCAACCAATTTCGAATTGGTTTATCTGAAGCTGTAAAAGATGAACTGTCTAGAACAGAACTCCCTACTACTTTGAACGCTCTAATTCACTTATCAATCAGTATTGACAGAAGATTAAGAGAAAGAAAGGCCGAAAAAGCCCTTTTACATTCTAAAGACCGCAAACCTTTCACTCCCTCAAAAGCTCCAGAAAAGACTTCCTTACCAAGTGAACCTATGGAAATAGGGGCTCCAAAGCCTCCTGACAACCCGTCTGAACCAATCGAACCTATGGAAATAGGGATAATAAGAAGTCCCCTCACTCCTGCAGAGAAGAACCGAAGACGTCAATTAAACCTATGCATGTATTGTGCCTCTCAAGATCATCTGGTTTCTGATTGTCCCTTATTAAAACGGACAAAGGCCGGTAGACAAGCCTATACCTCTGCGATCTTCAGTGCACTCCCCTCAACACCGACCACTCCGTTCACACCTATATCCCTTGTAATACAGTGGGATAAGGTGAGAATTGTTACTGAAGCTATCATCGATTCAGGTGCAAATGGGGTATTCATCGATTCAACCTTTGTAACAAAGAATAAAATTCCTTGTGTTCAAAAAGCCATTTCTGTTCCTATTAAAGTGATTGACGGCTCCCTTATATCCTCGGGACCGATACTTCATGAAACCATCCCTCTAAAGGTAACCACCAATCATATTCATACTGAATTTCTAGTATTTGATGTTATTCCATCACCTCTCTATCCCGTTATAATAGGGATCAACTGGTTAAGGAACCACAACCCTCAAATTTCTTGGTCTCCTTTCTCTCTCACCTTTAACTCACATTATTGTAAAGAAACATGTTTACAGCAAATTCCTATTCTCCAGATCTCCAAAGAACCAACTATACCTTCCTGTTATTCAGACTTTTCAGACGTATTCAGTAAAAAAGAAGCTGAAACGCTCCCACCTCATCGTTCCTACGATTGTCCTATAGACCTCATACATGGTGCCCCTATGGATAATTCAAAAGTCGATTGTATCATCAACTGGCCTGTTCCCTCTACAGTAAAAGAATTACAGCGATTTCTAGGGTTCGCCAACTTCTACAGAAAATTTATTAAAAACTACTCTGAGATAGTTCACCCACTCAATCAACTTAACAGTAAAAAACATCCCTTCAATTGAAACTTCCACCAACTTTAAAGCTACATCCTGTTTTTCATGTGTCCTTGTTGAAGCCTCATCATCCTGACCCTTTCCAAAGAAATGTCACTACTTCTCCTGATCCCATATTGGTCCAGGGTGAAGAAGAATACGAAATTCAAAGTATACTGGATTCAAGGATCCATCGTGGCTCCTTACAATACCTCATCAGATGGAAAGGATATGGAATTGATGAAGATACATGGGAAAACTCCTCTGTCGTTCATGCTGACAAATTAATTTCCAAATTTCACAAGCGTTACCCTTCTAAGCCAAGTCAATAGCACCCTGAGGTTGCTCATTAAGGAGGGGATACTGTCATGCCTTAATTATGGTATCCTCTTACTTCCTGGTTCCACGGAGCTTAGCCACACCTCTTTATGACACGGTCTCCCTATTTAAGCTGACCGCACCAGCTGATCGACGCTGGATTAATGAACTACGTTCCGTACTCACGAACCGGCTGCAACATCGTTGTGAAAGCCTCTGTTACCGGACCGGACTGGAAGACTTCAAGTTCCCTTCACCTTTCCTCATCCATGACTAAAGCTGAACTCTCACCATTCAGGATAAACCGCCTCTGAGGAGATCTCGTGAACCATTGTTCTATCTGCCGGAAGCTAAGTAAAACCTCTGTGATAAGCGTTGCATCTCAAAGCTGTTATTTCCTGTCTATAAAGTCCTTCGTTAAAACAAACCCGTTACAGCTAACTTCAACTCATACTTTGTCTCAGTTAGCTGCATCTGTCTTACTTCAGTTAAAGTCTATGGAACAGCTATTGTAACTTCTTATCACCTAATTAATTAATACTACTAAAGGACTCTTTCTGATTCAGTCATCGTTTACTACTTAAAGCTACAGTGCATATAATTGTGGACTTCAGTTATCATTTACTACTTAAAGCTACAGTGCCTATAATTGTGGACTTCAGTTATCGTTTACTACTTAAAGCTACAGTGCCTATAATTGTGGACTTCAGTTATCGTTTATTACTTAAAGCTACAGTACCTGTAAATTGGAATTAAAGTCAATACCTTTTACTTTTTATAATAAATATTCAAACTATAAGAAATCTGCAGTTGTGTTCCTTCATAACAAATGTTTAGACGTGACACGCAAATAGATCCAGGTGAAGTGGCCCTCGGCGTTCCGCAATGTGGTTGAAGATTTGTGGATCTAGTTTCCAGTCGCTGGTGTCCCGCCAGTGGCGTGAGAACCAGTCTGCTGTGAGGTTTGTCTCTCCTGGGAGATATTCTGCCGTGAGGGAGCTGTTGTGGAGTAGGCAGAAATCGAATATCTCCTTCGTGATTTCTGACAGGAGGCGGGAATGGACTCCGCCTAGGCGGTTGATGTAGCGGACTGCAGAGATGTTGTCCATCCTGAGGAGGATGCAGCAATCCAACTTGTCCTTCACTAGGCTTCGGATGGCAAATGACCCGGCTAGGAGTTCTAGGCAGTTTATATGCATGTTGAGGTCTTGGGATGTCCAGGTTCCTCCTGTCGATGTATGTTCGCTCGTCGCGCCCCATCCCCAGAGGCTGGCGTCTGATTCTAATATCATATCGGGAGTCCTTCCGAAGATGGCTCGGCCGTTCCATGCCTCCATGCTGTCTAGCCACCATCTGAGTTCGTCTCTGACCTCTTCTGTCATCGGGATTGGCTGATCATATGAGGGTTTTTTTCTGAGGAAGGAAGTTTTGAGGTGCTGCATCGCCCTGTAGTGGAGTGGACCGGGGAATATAGCTTGTATGGAAGCCGAGAGAAGTCCCACAATGCGTGCGAGGGCAGGGAGTGGAATGGTGTGGCAGCGGATGGCCCTGCGTAATTCCTTGCGAATGGCTGAGATTTTTGCTGTCGGTAGCCGTAGGGTGCTGGAGATGAAATCTATCTCGAATCCCAGAAATTGTACAGTTAAAAACTTATATATTATGAGGTAATAAGGGAAGAGCCAAAAACTCTGACCTGTCTGCGATGGAGCAGTAAAGAAAGAGGAGGAGGAGCCTATTTGCTGGGATGATATACTCCCTATTTGCATTTTGATTGGTTTAAATGTTTCACTTTCTTTACTGCTATGGAGTTTAGTAAAGAGAGTTATGCAAAAAAAATAGGAAGCCTCCTGTCATGTGCTAAAACCACAATTAACTTATCAAGGAGGGTGTATATAACTCTATAATTGTATCGGTGATCGTCCAAACTCCCTGAGGAAGTGAGTGCATATTTACAAATCTAGTAGGAGCGGACAATTACCAATTTCTCCATACTTTCTTGCCCCCTGTGATCTTCCGTACCCACTACTTCCCGGTATAGTTTGGCGTGACGCCGGAGGAACTATTATATTGGCAGCTTTTGAGCTTTACCTCTATTTTGGTGGACGGAATAAACAACACTTCACCCCTACCGGTTATCCTATTTGTCCAGCTCTGACCTGTACGTTATTAGGCATCACCTGGCACTCTACTCACCAGCACACAGACTTGTCTGTGTCAGATATCGCTATTTTGTGAGTTGACTACAAGGGGAGAGGGGGGGATTTGTATCACAGGGGATTGTGTGTGAATCAAGTACCCACAGATTTTACTTTTTATATATATATTTTATATTTCTCATAGTTTGTATTGTATTTTTACTTATATACTTGTATTTTTTTTTTTTTCAATGTTTCGTTTTTATTGAAATTTTGTTGCATTCAGATGTATAGGGGTACAGAATGAAGAAAGGGGAGGGGGACATGAATATGCAAGGTCGTATTATCTCATTGCACAGTACATATTAGACATTGATCTGAGTTAAACAAAGGAGATGACAGGTGTTGATTCATTCAGGTGGTACATGCAAAATACATACAGAATGCATACATATTACACATCGTCTATTAAGTACCATTCTCCAAGTTGTTTTCCTTCTGTAATCTATGTGCCTATTATTGCATATAGTGCTGACTAATGTCCGCCCTGTGGACTGTGTGTGTTCGCCAGATTATATGCATATTCATAGGGTGGGGTATAGGGGGGGAAGTGGTGTTAGAGAAAGTAAACAGGGGGGTAACTTAGTAACCAGTGTTTATACATTACGATACGAGAGTCTTGTACTAGTTCCATGTAGTGTACAATTTGTGTTACTTGTCTGAGCTATGCGGTATACCTTAAATGCGTAAATTTGTAAATTTGTAAATTCGTAAATTCCCAGGTGCTAGCCGGTGGGGCGTTGGCTTTGAAGTCATGAAGTGTGTTAAATGTTAGTGGTGTGAGTTTTCACTATTTCAATATTTCCTTGCGTGCCGTGTGCCAATTTTCCCAGTGTGTGGAGTAGGATTCGGCACGACCCTGCAGTTTGTATGCCATGCGTTCGTACATAGCGATATTGTCTAGTCTACCCCATACCTCTAGCGGTGTTGGGGCGCTCCTTTTCTTCCAGTGACATGCTATGCTGGTTTTAGCTGCGGTTAAAATATGCAGGAGGACATGTTTAGTTTTGTCATTTAACAATTCTGGAGACAGGTGGAGGAGGAAGCATTCTGGTGTGAATGGGAGTTTGCGAGGTGTAATCAGTTTGATGGCTTTCCCTATTTGTTTCCAAAAGTCGGTCACTGCAGGGCATGTCCAAAAAATGTGTAACATATCTCCCCTGGGGGCATCACATCTCCAGCAGTTAGGTGGTGTGGTCTTATACATGAGAGCCAGCCTGACTGGTACCATATACCACCTCATAAGTATTTTACAGTAAGCCTCCCAGTGCGCTAGGCTGTTAAACGTTTTTCTAGTTGTCTGAATGGCTTGTAGCCATAGTGGCATCGGGATGTTTACTTCGAGCTCGCGTTCCCACAAGCGCATATAGGTGTGCTTGTGGAGCGGATCTCTATCGTTGAGAGCTGTATAGCACATGGATAATGATTTTGATTGCGTGGGTCGTTTTATGCAGTGTCGGCCGAAGTGTGTTAGTTGTGTTTCCTCACAGTAATGTGCGTTTAAATTTTGTAAGATGTGTTTTATCCTGATGTATTTGAAAATGTCCCTGGGGGGAAGGTTGAACTCCAGTTGGAGCACTGGAAACGGTTTTAGGCCTGCTTCTGTGTACAGTTGGGCTATCGAGTGTATGCCACTCGTAGTCCATGTTGTCATAGTGATATTTTCAGCTAAGTCTGAGATTGTTTGTATAGGTGCGAAGTATAGGAGATTAGTCGCACCTGTGAGTGTGCCTGCCCACTTCTTCCAGCTTTTTAGTAGATGGTTTGTGCTCTGTAAGGGGTTGTTCGCGGGCGTCTTCCCGAGTACACCTGCCCGCAGTGCGGCTTGCACGGTGAGTGGCTTAATGCAGGCGTTTTCTAGGGAAGCCCAAATGGGAGTGTGTTGGCGTGTGAGTATTTCCAGGCCTTGTGCCAGGATTGCTGCTCTATAGTACATCCTAATGTTGGGGATGCCCAGCCCCCCTTTATTCGGGGAAAGCCAGGTTAGGCGCCTAGCTAGTCTCGGTGGCTTTTTTTTCCAAATGTAGGCATTGAAGATACTTTGGAATTTGTGTAGTAGTTTGTCATTAAGTGGTATGGGAATAGTGCGGAATAGATATAGGATATGTGGCAGTGCCATCATTTTGATGGTGTTCACCCTACCCAACCATGATATTTCCAGATCTTGCCAGCCATCTAGTAGCGATTGCAGTTTATGGGCCACCTTGGTGTGATTCTCTTTAGGAAGATGTTGGGCTGATTTGGTCAGATTAATACCTAAGTATTTTATGGATACCTTCCTCCAGTCAAATGGATGTGAGTCCATGAGGGACTGCACGGTGCGCTGGGGGAGGTTTATGGGCAGGGCTTGTGTCTTTTTGAGGTTATTCCTATAGTATGAAACTCTTCCATACTCTTGGAGAAGAGTCATTAAATTTGGGATGGATCGTTCTGGTTCGGAAACGTATACTAACACGTCATCTGCGAATAAGGCTAGTTTTTGGGTCCCTGCTGGAGTGTCTAAGCCTGTTATCAGGGGGTCATGTTTGATGCGTTGTATAAGTGGTTCTAGACATAAGATGAAAAGTAGCGGGGACAACGGGCATCCTTGGCGTGTGCCGTTGCTTATGTGGAATGTGTTTGACAGGAAGCCGGAGTTGAAGATCTTGGCTGATGGCATTTGGTACAATGCCTTAATACCTCTCAGGGATTGGCTAGTGAAGCCCATTTTGGATAGGGTGGCCTCCATGTATAGCCAGTTCAGACGGTCGAACGCTTTTTCAGCGTCAAGCGCCAGAACTGCTCCTGATTTCTTATATTTGTTAGCCCAGTTGATCATATTGATGAAGTGTCTAGTATTATCACCCGCTTGTCTACATGGGACAAATCCCGCTTGTTCGGCCGAGACTAGGTCGGGGAGGTTACGTTTCAATCTTGTTGCCCAAAGTTTCGCATACAGTTTAATGTCTGCGTTCAGTAAGGAGATAGGTCGAAGGTTTTCGCTTTGAGTGGGCGGCTTGCCTGGTTTGGGCAGGGTAACAATGTGTGCCTCCAGCATCTCCGCCGGGAGAGTGCCTGTTCGTTTAATGGTGTTGAATAGGTCTGTGAGGTGGGGTGTCAATGTCTGTGCTAATTTGTGGTAATAATAATTAGAGAGCCCGTCGGGGCCAGGTGCCTTATGTTTGGGCAGGGACTTAATAGTGTTGAGCACCTCTTCTTCCGTGAATGGTTCGTCCAATTGCCTACAGGCTATTGGGGAGAGTTGCGGTAGTGATGTTTTGTTTAGAAAGGCCTCTATGGTCTCAAGTGTGGGTTGGGGTGTCGATGGGTCTTTTTCCAAGTTGTAAAGCGTGTCGTAGTAATGTGCCAGTTCGTTTACGATATCTAAGGGGTTATATAATCTGCCTCTTGTGGGGGAGTCAATGTAAGGGATTTTGGTTTGTAGTTGTTTGTGTTTGAGTTTCCTGGCCAGTATTTTCCCTGCTTTGTTCCCTTGTGTGTAAAAGTTGAGTTTGAGAGACCTCATCCATCTTTCGGTGGATAAGAGGTCTAGTTCGTGTAGTTCCCTTTGTATTTCGGAGATTTGTTTTGTTATGGCTTTTGTTGGATTAGCTTTGTTTTTTGTCTCAAGGGGTGTCAGTTCTAGTCGCAGGAGGGCACGTTTGTCTTTAGTTATCTTTTTAAGTTTGGACCCTTCCCTTATGAGTACTCCCCGTAAAACTGCCTTGTGAGCAACCCAGATGGTTGGGGCTGGGATGTCATCTGCTGAGTTGATATGGAAGTATTCCGTTGCTTCTTTGACTACTGTGTCAAGTATGTGTGGGTTATCTAGTAAGCTCTCGTTGAGCCTCCACTTTCCCCTACCTCTCGCCGAGTGTAAGGATCTAAAAGTGATTGACAGCGGGGCGTGGTCTGACCACGTCCTCAGTCCTATGTGTATGTCCTCTATATTATTTAGGGTCACCTTGTCTACCAGACAGTAGTCTATCCTTGAATACGTTCTGTGTACCTGTGAAAAGAACGTATAATCTCTTTTGGTAGGGTATATAGAGCGCCATGTGTCATAAAGCTCATTGTGGGAAATTGTTTTGCTTAAGTCAGCGCTTATCGCTCTCGATTGAGCGGTGGGGGTTTTTTGGCCTTCTCGCTGTATATCAAGATCAGGGTTCAGGGTACAATTAAGGTCACCGCATATTATCGTGTGGCCTTGTTTGATTTTAGCGAGGTGCAGCAAAGACTTACGAATAAACTTATTCTGGGCTTCATTTGGGGCGTATAGTGTTGCTATAGTCATCATCATGCCATTTAGGTTACCCACCAGAACCAGCAGTCGCCCTTCTTTGTCAGTATATCTGTTTGTTTCTTGAAAGACCCAATCTTTATGGAAGAGAATAGCAACCCCTTTGGATTTGGTAGGTGAGAGCGCGTGGAACACCTGGGGGTAGTGAGGGGAGTGAATGCGTGGGGTTTTGCGGACACAGAGATGTGTCTCCTGGAGGCATATAACTGCCGCTTTAGATTTCTGCATTTCTTGCACCAGGAGGCGCCTCTTATGCGGGCTATTCAGGCCTTTGACATTTAGCGAATAGATTTTAAACGTAGGCAGCGTCATGTTTGTGTGTGGGGATGCAGAGCTTTAGTGCCTGGGACCAGTAGGGCCTGGCGGCCAACCTGGGGGGTGTTGCATGCGGTCAAGGGTAGGCAAACGCACAGACATTGCGTATTTAGGCCAGTTACACACATTATGAGTGGTGGAATACTGATACATTGCATAGCATCTAGGAACATTTTTATACATGTTAACAAATATCGTACAAACACATTTAAACCTTGGGATGGGGTGTAGGGGGGAGAACAAGGGGATACCTGTGGCCAGCACAGGGATGTAGATCGCCTCAGGTGAGAGTTTGGCATCTCTCGAGTGTGGGCGGTGGGGAGTGTGGACAGACGGCTCCACCGAAGCCGAGCCTATTAAAATTCTACCTTGAGGAGCCAGATGGAATGAGATAGGTACACACTAGAATATGGCGTTGGGGGCCCAAATCTAAAGCATACTAAAACATAACTGTCGGTAGCCCAATTTAGGCGATATATGTCCCAATGGTGTCGGATCTGGGGTGTACACCATACCGGCTCCCCAAACATGTACCGACCACGCCTGTTAGGTAGGCTAAGGGTTTCACTTGTGGCGTTGAGAGACATTACTTCGCTATGGGGATCCACCTCATGGGCCAGTTGGGAGGTCAACAATTATTACTTTGCGTGGTTTCCTATAGGCAAGAGTCACCCTGTTGGTTTGTGTAAACCTTATGCTGGATTGCATTAGTTTCGTTTACAGGGTGCTGGGTAGGCAAGTTGCTAAACTACTATATTGTAAACATAACTCAAAACAGCTACGATCAGTTGCAATTAAAAACCGAACAATAAACAAAACCGTTATGTCCACTGATGTGGCTTAACCGGAAACCCTGAGTACATGCATATAAGTTATTTAGTAAATCAAAAGCGTATTGCAGAAAGTGATACTTAAGTGAGTGAGCCGGCAAGGCCTAGGCCCTGGTTGGTTCTGCTTCAAAGTTCTTAAGGTGCTGCCGCTTTCGAAGTCGATCCCGCCATCATCCAGTCAGCTGTCAGCTTCCTTGGTTGCGTGTACGTGGGAGAGTTGTGGCCCATGTTATGGTGTAGGCCCCAGTCTTTAAGTTTCGCCATTCCGGCCTCCGGGTCTAATACTACTTCAGTTTTGCCTTTGTGCCAAATTAGCAGTTTAGTAGGGTAACCCCATCTGTACGGGATCTGTCGATTGCGTAGGGTTTTCGTAATATTAATAAACTCACGTCGTCTTGCCATGGTAGCTGCTGAGAGATCGGCAAAAATGCTGAGTCCTTGGTACGGTTCAGGTAACGTTTCCAGTTTCCTCGTCGCAGACAAGACTGCTTCTTTTGAGCTGTAGTAGTGGAAGCGTGCTATAACATCTCTCGGCGTGTCTGCCGTTAGCCTGGCCGGTCTCGGCAACCTGTGCGCTCTGTCCAGCGTCCAGGCCTCAGCCCCGAGCTGTGGTACTATTGCTGAGCATAGGGTTTGTAGAAATTTTGGGAGGGCCTCATTCGGGATTGTGTCAGCTATGCCCCTGAAGCGTAGATTATTTCTACGGGCCCTGTCCTCCATATCGGCCATTTTAAGCTTTAGAGTTGCTTGATCTTCCTCCAAGCGGTGTATGTGGTCCACCAACTCGTTGTGGGCTGTGCACATATCATCCGTTTTGGTTTCCAGGCGGTCAGTGCGGTCTCCTAGCTCTTGAATATCATCGCGCAGTTCTTTGGTAATCTGCTTGAAATCGGTCCTAAGAGACTCTTTTAGGTCCTGCAGCATTAAACGAAGGCTGTGGTTAGTTACCAGGGAGTCCCCGTGGGGGGTCTGATCTGCATCTTCGATGGTTAGTGCAGCGGCATCTGCAAAATCAGAGGCTTCTGGAGTTCCGCCGTCGCCATCTTGTTTTTGCCGCGGGCGGTCTTTTTTGGCGTTCCGGACCGGGTCCGTCAATTTCAGCTGTCTGGATGGTGCCATGCTGTATTAGGATGTTGGGGCGACCGGATGGGTGAGTTTTGCGGTATGTCTGGCTCGTTTTAGACGGCTTTTAGGCTCGGTGGCTGCGGAGCTCCGTTACAGTGCGACTACTCCATGCGGTCGCAGGACACGCCCCCCCCTTGTATTTATTTTTAATGTAACATATTTCTGTTACTTATTTTTTAATAAACTTACTTCACCATAGAAGCCCTCCTTCTCTGTTTTGCACTTTTTGGGCACATCAACTAAGCAGTGAACACAATAACTTTATCAGGACATTTCTTCTCTAAAGCAGCAACAGATTTGCTTTTAGGCTATATGTGTTTATGAAGACTTTGTAATTTTTATTTTATTTTATTGTATGTATAGTATTTTACATATTATTTATTATTGGTATTTACTAGTTATACTCCCAGTAGTGTGGTCTCTGAGAGGGCAGACTGGTGTCTTATGGTGCCTTGTCTACACATCATTGTGCCATTCCCTTCTCTACCTGTTTGCGTATTCCTTACTTAAGTTGCAAATGGGATGAGAATACACAAGGAATGAAAATTACTGAAAGTGAAGAAAGTATTAATGGCAGCTCACATCAAATCCAAGGTCTGTTCTTGACAAGGTCCATTGCAAGCTTGAATTTAAAAGGTCAAACCAGATTGTTTTGCATGCTTCTCCACATTGCTAAATGCAGGGATATGGGTTTATTGAATGCACCTTATAAAATAGTGACTAAACGCAAGACAACTCAGTGAACCTGACATACGATCAGAGAATATTGAATGTGTCATATGCTACAAAGACAACATAAGATTCAGCAAAAAAAACAGCCAGGCACAAACTGCAAGAGAGTAACAAATAAAATATACCTCTGTCCATCATTATTACTGACATCTGTGGGACAATGGGAATGCTAGATTGTGATATGCTTTCACATGCCTTAAAGGAATACTAGAGGCACCCAGACCACTTCATCTAATTGAAGTGGTATTGGTGCCATGTCTATGTCTGCTTAACCCTGCAATTTAAAACATTGTCAGGAACGGCAATATTTACATTGCGGGGTTTAAATGCCGCTAGCATTCCTCTGAAATAGCCGAGTAAAACACATAGAGAAACTCTGACTGGCACAGTGCTGCATTTTGCTGTGCAATGTTTTTCAATGAGAAAGCATCAGTCTTGATGATCCCAGCCACAGAGGTGGTACAGCAGCGTGGAAACCGATACTGCAAGGGAGAAAGGGTAAGTAAAATCCCTTCCTCCTTCACAGAGGGGGCCCAGCCACCAACCCAGTTGTTAGAAGTGCACTATAACGTTAGGAATACATGTTTGTATTCCTAACGCTAGAATGTTCCTTTAAGGAAAATCTTACCGAGAAGTAAGAGCTCAGAAACTAAAATTATTGCATAGTCAACAATTTATTTTATCATTAAAAATTATGGGATGTATTCCTAAAATACAGAGCTGTGTCTAAATAATGTTTTTTTAGAAAAATAAATACTGGGAATGCAATATACAAGTGCACATACAAAATCCAGAACTTTAGAGGTATATGTTTTCCCCTGTGCATACAAAAGATGACAAGGGGAAAGAAAAGAGAAAAAAAAAGAGGTGAGTGCAAGGGAAGGAGTGGGCAGTTTGAGTAATAAAGCAACAGGTCCCAGACCTTGTGAGATTGAGGTAAAGATTGGCAATGCAAAGACATTAGTTTAACCATCAGCATCTTGTATTTTTAGTATACGTGTTTGTATGTTAGGAACAACATCTTAGCTCTTCTATCAGCCAAAGAAAAATACTTAATAAGTATAAGAAATTAGCTTTTTCTAAATTTCCTTAGAAAAAGTCTTGCAAATCCAGACCCTCTAAAGGATCCATTTATCTTTATATGTCATAGCTCTCCAAATATCAGAATGGAAATATAGCCATTGACATAGTATGTAAACAAATCAAGGGTCTCCTTTATGGCATCTGATTTTATAAAAGGTTGGTCGGGTTAGAGACTCTTGTTTAACTTTATGTTAGAGTCCTCATTTAAAGTTAGTGAAATAAATGGGACTAGACAGTTGACCCCTCAGACTTTCATACAGGACTTCATGTTGATCCAAGTAAAGGTGGCAGCATCTTTGGAGGCTGAGGTCCTCTAATCTAGAGAAGATGTTTGGTCATGATCTCCAGGGGAACCTTTGTTTCTGAATGTTATAGTAATTGGAGAAGTGTTTAAGAACATGGGTTCAGTTGCTCAAGGACAACTGAAATGTGTTTATTATGTTGTCCGAGTTCAACATAGAATTTAATAAAGCTGAACACTTGGATTTTAACATAAGTCATTGAGCCCATAATCCTATAACTGTCATGTTAAGAGAAAATATTGGTTAAAGATATGTTTCGGAAACTTATTTTTTTAATTTTAAAATATGGAGAGTAGAATATTTGCTTGTCATTTTAATGATGAGTAAGAAAGTCAGCCACCCACATACATGAGTATATGGATATGCACACATACAAATAGTTTCCACAATACTTGCTTACATACATGCTGATCCTCATACATGGAGACTTAAACAAACAAAAGCTCCCAAATGTTTTACTCAGCATCAAACAACTTAATGTATTGTGTACATATGCATGATTACCATCATACATACGTACATACACATTCCCCCTCACATGTAGTCATACATACACATGCTACAAACACTTGGTCAAAGTGCCACTTCATGTCTTGTACTTGTTGATAGCTATGTTATGTTGTGTCATTACGTCCTAACAATGCTGGATTTTAAGGTCATTAGTACACATTGGTACATTCTAAAATTTTAGTGTGAGCAGAATTAAATCCCTGTTTACACCAGGGAGTCACAGATATCAGTCAATACCTGGTGCTTCCATCTGTCAGCTCGGGCCATTTCTAGTGACACCAAACTGCCAAATTAGCTGTATGCAACGCTAAAAGTGAGTGCTGCATTCAGCCATTTGAATGGATATTTAAATGCCCCACTTGAAAATTTGGTGTGAGCAGGTACTCCATGTTTTAATTAATTCCGGAGGATCCCCTCTGTCAGTTGAGGCCACATTTAGTGGCCCCAGGCTGACCAATGATCTGTAAGCAGCTCTCAATGATCTGTAAGTGAGCGACGCATACAGCTCTTTAAATTAAGTATGACCACCATGGCTGGGCAATCACGCTCAGTCGCTGTGATTCTCTGCTTGGATCTGCACAAGACCTCATGGTCTGTCCTGACAGGGTCTCCCTGCATGCCCCCCTACCATTTACTATCAGTGTTGGGTACTGTAAGGTAAGGAGTAATGCTGGGTTAGGGTTAATTCTGTTTTAGGGTTAGGGATAGTATAGGGTTACAGTTAGAGATAAGCATAAGGTTAGGGGTAGATCTTTTTATTGCATTGGAGGGATTGGTGTGGGGTTATGGTTAATCCTTGACATATGATGTATTTAACAATCAGGACTGACACATGAATCTATTTGAGTTATTTTTCTTTAGTTGCACTGAATGTGTAAACATTATTTGTGTTTTGTTTTCCATTTTTTTTACCAAATTTAAACTTTTTCTTCATAGTTAACATTGAGCTAGGCATATTATTGTTTAAGTAATATATATATATATATATATATATATATATATATATATATATATATATATATTTTAAAGTCCTATGTATGGGGAGCTTTAAGAGGAATCCTTAAATTATCGAGGATCAAGCGCAAACTCTAGATTTTGTTTTGATTCAGAACTTGGACAATTTTCTTCATCCTTAAAGTGTTATGGAAATTAATATGGTGTGTGTGTCTGTGTGTGTGTGTCTGTGTGTGTGTGTTTGTGTGTGTCTGTGTGTGTGTCTGTCTATCTATCTATCTATCTATTTACTATGATGGGCGCTAATAGAAGTGTTTAATAATGCTTTAAATATTAATGCACCTGTCTAAGTGTGTGAATGAAATTCAGCAGAATGTTTTAATTGTAAGTGTAAGTGGGAATTTCACACACTGTTGAACACTCTATGATCAGATTACAGAGTGAGCTCCTGCCAGCAATGGGAGCTGCTCTGGGCAACTGATCAAGTGAAGGGGTTTAGCAATCTGCTTACCGAAGATACATTTCAAAGTTCAAATCCTCATTACAGCCAGGCTGCCTCTAAAACCACTGTGAGTCTTTGTAATCAGGAATCTGTGCACTGGAGACTTTAAACGAACACTATTAAAATGGTTAACAGCCTATTTAGTGTTATTTCAATAGTAAAATAAAATATTTCAATGCCTATTCTACCAGTAATATTAATGTATCTGTTTGTTGTTCAGCTGGCAAGTCTGCTGTATTCCCTATCTAAAATGTGGAGCAATTACTACATTTCCTAAATGCTAGGAAAATATTAAAGGAACACTATAGTGTTATGAATACAATTCTGTGTTCCTAATGCTATAATGTTCCTGTTCCTACTTGCAGTCAGACTCGCCCCTGGGTGCAATAAAATGCTAAGAAAATAATGATTTGCTCACCTTTTTTCGGCATGTATTCAAACTTTCCCTTAGGAAAGCAATGGTACAGTATTTTCCTATAGGGTCTTTAGCATCACATGACATTTTTTACTTGGTCAGTGTCACAGGAGAGCCTCTAGTGGCAAAAGGCGGACTTAAAGCTGCTATATAAACATTCTCAAAAATTGTAATGTTTTACATTGCAGGGATTAGAGGACAGAACCACTGCACCCAGATGAGATGAAGTGGTCTGGGTGACTATAGTGTGGCTTTAAACATGTTTACTAGAATGTAACAAATTAAAGGGACTCTGTAGTCACCAAAACAACTTTACCTTAATGAAGCAGTTTTGATGTATAGATTCACTGCCATTTAGAATAACACAAGTACGTGCTAACGAATGGCAACAAATCTTTGATTAGGCGCCGAGACAACACAGAGTATTCTTTGACTAAATCACCCAAAAAAGCAATGAGAAACGTCTTTAAATGTTTGTCCAAGTTGTCTGTCATAAGAAATATCAATCACTTTTTGAAAAATAGTACATAAGTAGAAGCAATTATGTTTTCTCAGCTCTTACTAAGCAAGTAAAGTATCCATGTTTTTTGGGTTAATATTAGATCAAAATGCACTGTTTTATAACTTCAAAGTAAACAGATTTTTGTACTTTTGGAGCAGAAGCATTGTGTTTTTGTTTTGTTTTGGTTTTTTTGGGGGGGATATATACACTGATTTCTACAGAAATATTGTAGTACTTAGGAGCGGAATATTTTTTAAAAATTTAGCCTTTTTAAATATTTTTTTTTAAATAAAATGATTTCCAATGAAGGAACCCAGGGTTCCAGGAAACACTAATTGACAAACGCTGCTCTAGAGCAGTGGTTCCAACCCTGTCTTCAAGTACCCCCTAACAGTTTAGGATTTAGGGATTACCCAGGTGTGTCTAAGGTGTTTTAGAAAGAAAAAAAAAACACTTTAGGCACAACAGGGTAATCCCTAACTCCTAGACTGGTAGGGGGTACTTGAGGATTGTGTTAGGAGTCCCTGTTCTAGAGGGTTAATAAATAGGATTATTGATTTTTTTAAAACATTATTACTGAAGCTGCAATTTTTGAACTGTATGTTTGTGCAAGTAGAGACAACCAGTGTCAAAAACTATAAGCTTTATGTAAGTGCAATATCTTTTTAAAGGGATACTATAGTGCTAGAAATACAAAGTTGTATTCATAGCACTTTAGTTCCCACATTCTTCCACTTTACGTACCTCATGAAGAATCCTCCAAAGCCATCACTGGTGACGACTGAGATATTAACATTTCTAGATGGCGGGAGCTCTGCCAATGTCTAGAAGTGTCAGGCGAAGGAAAAATACTGAGGCAAAGTAGTCCCTACTTTGTCTAAGTATATATTTTGACTTTGGGTTGGGTTGGGATTTCAGTGAAAATAGAAGCCAGTGTGATTCTTTTATACAGTTTTTAATCTTAATGAAATATTCATTTTGAAGAGGGGAAGAGGGGGTTGACAGAGCTGCTCTGAGTGCTGATATTCCTGGAGTTTTTTTTACCTGTAGTTGTTGCTTGTTATTTGGAACCGTGCATAGGGGGGCTTTAACTACACTTTGGAGTGTAGACAATAATTCTTATAAAACTACATTAATGCAATCAATAAAAATTCATAAACAGGAGATTCCCCTTGGGATTTATACTAAATATGCCCAACATCAACTCATTTACCACATATAAACAAGTACTTCAGTAAACTTGGGTTTTCATTTCTTTGGAAGCTGTGTTTTATAACAGAGATGAATTTGCAGAATCCACATGATTATACAAAAGGCAAGGAGAAAAAAAATGTAATGTAATATATAAGCAAAATAAAATAGTATACCTTTTAACTGCACAGAGTTACTATACTTTATATGACATTTGAATGTGCAAAGAAAACTTTTTTGACAAAGGCACTTTAAAAGTATTATCTAACAAGGTAAAATGTAATTTCAGAAACTGACATGGATCAGTATTTTTAAGTGTTTCCCTCAAAGGAATTACAGTTGTTGATTGATTGTTTCATGTTAAACAAAATGTGACACACACACGTATTCTAAATAATTTAAAGGTTTTGAACTGATATCTGGCAGAAGGTTGATATCCTCTGGCTAATTCCATTTTCCTGATGTGACTTTTGATTCAGCATGCATACATATAGTGAACAATCTGCCCTTTTTTAAAAAATTATTTTTTGGCAATATGAGAGAGTTTAAAGGAACACTCCACAGCAGAAAAAAGGCACAACACAACTGACTTATCTACTACTTCTGTGTTATGTTATGTAATGCTATGTTACTCCTATGTTATGGCCTTTTGTTCACCGGCCCGGGCCTGTCTGTTTGTATGTGTTTTTGTATGTATGTGTGTCGTGTGTGTGTGTGTGTCTGTCTGTATGTATGTGTCTGTGTATGCGTGTGTGTCTGTATGTATGTGTCTGTATGTGTGTATGTATGTGTGCCTGTCTGTTTGTATGTATGTGTCTTTGTGTGTTTGTATGTATGTGTCTTTGTGTGTGTGTTTGTATGTATGTGTCTTTGTATGTTTGTATGTGTCTGTCTGTTTGTGTGTGTGTCTGTTTGTGTCTGTGTGTGTGTGTTGGTCTGTATGTATGTGTGTCGTGTGTGTGTGTGTCTGTCTCTGTGTATGTATGTGTGTATGTGTCTGTATGTATCTGTTTGTATGTGTCTATGTGTGTGTATCTCTATCTATGTATGTGTCTGTCTGTATGTATGTATGTGTCTCTGTATGTATGTGTGTCTGTATGTATATGTGTGTGTGTGTCTGTGTGTGTATATATATATATATATATATATATATATATCACTATTTAGTAGATATACCCAGAACAAAAACATGCATGTATTTGATTTTTCCCCAGCACAGACATTCTGACTTTCAGTCTGTGCTGGCTGGGATTATTACCAATCAGAGGCTTGCAAACAGTGATAACCTAGTACATAGCTCCTTTCTCCTATCTCATTCTAGAACTCCAGTACAAGGAGTGACTGTTGCCCATGTCCCTGGCTATTGTCATCCCTCAATTTCTTTAGTTTTCGCTGCGTAGCCCACAAACACATAGAAGGGGTTTGTAACGGATCGCCTGGCACCCCGACTTGGTACCTCCGTTAATGGATGCTCCTAGTGCTTCCTGAGGACTCCAAGCACTCTGACAGACACCACAATCACCGAACCAATGCAGCATATGAACCTTCTCAAGCATAGGAATGCTGTAGACCATTGAATAGGAACCATACGAATAGGCTTGTACTCCTAGCAGTCAACTGGAACAGCATGCCATAAATCCTTCCCCCCAATAATGAGACGACACATCACTTTGAGGGTAAAACAGGAACTCTGGACTGGCTCATCCAGCCTGGCTTTTATTCACAAACAGGTACATACAGGACACTCCCAGGGGGAGGATGATATTGACCAATCACATGGATGTACCTCCCACACATTTCCTCCCCTAGATTACCACTTAACCCAATTATACAGTACACACTTTTCCCCAATTCCTGGATGTACCCCAAAAACAGGGGGTACACCTTTAAATCCAGCATCGCTGGATAGCCCTTATTCAGGGGGACAACATATCCAAAATTCAAGTAATTCGGATGAATGGTTCGTGAGATATGGGGTTCCAAAGATTTGACCGACCGCATGGGTAAAGTATCCGAAAACAGTTCCATGCATTTTGGCCCTGCGGTCGGTCACAAACAAGGGAATGAAAACAGGCGAATTGCCTGTGTTATAGAGCCTGGAGAGGGTTTGAATGAATTCCCTTGTTTATGGGGTTCTTTCTACCGAACGGCGGGTCATTCGGTAGTTTTCATACGAATTTCTGGAAGTATGGAGGTCTCAGCGGTGTTTGCCTAGTCAAGTGTCCGATTTTAGTTCCAGACACTCGACGGCAAAACACCGCTGTTCGGTAGTTTAAGATGGCCGCCGCCACGTGTTTGTTTCCCGAATGGCGGCCACCCAGAGGACAAAGACTACATTACACTGATTGCCAATTACCCGTTTGCAACATTGTTGCAAACTGTAATTGGAGGCACACTTATTCCTGGGTGGTCTGGTTGTTCGGTAGTTTCACTCAATATAATGAATGGAGTGATTCTACCGAACAATCAGGTGAATGCTGCATACATATCACCCAGGCTAAACTTAACACATGAATACATATACAATATTACAGGCAGCACACTAGAACATGCTTCACAGTCTTAAAGGGACAGTAGTCCCAAAAGTCCCAATGTGTCCATAGATGCTGTTAAAAGGGCCAGTAGCAGCAATATACAGTACAATATGCCCAAATATAAATCTTTAAGTGTACCAATTTTCCAGGGACCATAGTCAGCAGGTAAGAGGCAGGCAGCCAGGCCCCTCCAATGTCCAGTGGCGAGGTGGGTTCCGCCACAGGGTTATTTATCAAAGTATTCTGAAAAGTGAAAGTCAATCATATTTAAAAGAGATAAAGCTATCCCGATGAGTTTATTTTAAAGCATTGTTATGTGTTAATTTGTGTTGATCAAAAAAACACACACAATATTTAATTGGTTAGAGCTATTTAATATATTGAAATATGTATATTTCAACTTTTAGGTGGTAGTGTCCAGGCCCGGACTGGCCATCGGGCATACCGGGCAAATGCCCGGTGGGCCACGATGGCCGTGGGGCCGAGGCCGGCAGGGGAGATTCTGTGAAAGCCCCTGCAGGGCCAGCGCTATCCGAGCGCCGGCCCCGCTGTGTGCCTCCATGGGCCGGTGGGGAGATCAAAGATCTCCCTCACCGGCCCACAGGTACTGGTACAGGCGGCCGGTGCTGGGGTGTGAGAGAGGCAGGCAGGAGGAGAGAACACCGGCGGAGCTCTAGCCAGCAGCTCCGCCGGGTCCTCTCGCGGGATTCTGAGCGTTGCCACGGTTACCGCGGCAACGCTCAGATCTCGCGAGAGTGAACTCTAGCCTGCAGGGGCTAGAGTTCACTCTCACACTGGACCACCAGGGAAGGAAGCTGCAGAAAGGATCCCCCCCCCAGGCATAATGTAAGAAGGGAGGGGGGGATATTAAGCAACTGCCCCACCTCCACTAAGACCACCAGGGATCAGGCAGCACCCTCCATTGCACCACGGCACCCCCCCATGGAAACCCGGCTTCCCACCTCCTCCCAGGCTAAAGGTAAGAAGGGAGGGGGGGGGGGGATATAAATATAACAGTTTATTTATTATTGATAAAAAAATATATATTTAATTTTAAATACACTAATAGCAACCCCAGACACACACAACACTCCCAGACACACACACACAGCACTCCCAGACACACACACACAGCACTCCCAGACACACATACACAGCACTCCCAGACACACACAGCACCCCCAGACACACACACAGCACTCCCAGACACACACAGCACCCCCAGACACACACACACAGCACCCCCAGACACACACACACACAGCACTCCCAGACACACACAGCACCCCCAGACACACGCACACAGCACTCCCAGACACACACAGAACTCCCAGAAACACACAGCACCCCCAGACACACACAGCACACCCCCAGACACACACAGCGCACCCCCAGACACACACAGCACACCCCCAGACACACACAGCGCACCCCCAGACACACACGGCACCCCGACACACAGCGCACCCCCAGACACACACAGCACCCTCACACACACACACATATATATATATATATATATATATATATATATATATATATATATATATATATACACACACACAATACAGCACCCCTCACACTGCACCACTAAACACATTACACTCCAGATAAACGCTAGATCCCTTGCCCTATATGCACTCTTAATCCTCCACACACACACACACACACACACACACACACACACACACACTCTCTCCCCTATACACACTCTGGGTCCTTTACACACTAGATCTCCTACACACACACACACTGCACCACCTACACACACTACATTCCTTGTCAACAAACACATACAACATTCTCTAAACACACCCTCTCTACAAACCCTACACACACTACGTCACCTATGCACACACACTACAGCCCGTATGCACACACTCGCTACATCCCCTATAACACTATGCCCCCTATACACACACTCTCTACAGCCCCTAGCCACACATATTACACCACAAACACAAATTAAATCGACCTATTTACACAATACCACACCACACTCTACACACACGCAATCCCACAAGCAGACTCCAAACACATGCACCATACACTTTCCTGGCCTTTTTGTCCTCTGGTATCCCACTTGTGGAGACACCAGAGACAATTTAAAAGCAAACACAGCGCAAACATGTTATTAAATTTGCTTGCGCTGCGCAGAACAAATTCAGGGCCTTTTTCTAATGCCAGAGCTCTTCAGTGGGGCTCTGCGCATTGAACCAACATGCTCACTTTAAGAGGGGGCGTGCTTGTCATTAGTGATGACAAAACACACCCTCTCTGGCCCCGCCCCCTTCTTAGGGGGCCGCTCTGATTGAAAAATGCCCGGGCCTAATTATTTTCCCAGTCCGGCCCTGGTAGTGTCCCTTTATAGTGGCAATATAAGAAGTGTTTTAAATATGCTACGCAGAGTATTAAGAACATATAATTACAAAAGCAATGTATACCCATTCATGGTTGGTTCTTTGTTTCTTATGTTGCATAATTAGACTAGCATTTCTTAATAATCCTTATAACTTGCACTTCAATTTATATGGGATAAAACTATCCTCGGGCATACGGATCAACAAAATAGTGAAATTGCCTCTGTGTAATCATATGTTATGCAACGTATAAAACAATTGAGAGATTCTTCACGTCTGGCACGAAATAATCTGCAGAACGTTTTGACACTGTTACGTACAATTGAACATTGTGAGACTCGAGTATGTTTGACATTTCTTGATATGAAACTTTGTCAAATACTATCAGTACAGATCTATAACCCAAGCCATACATAAATACAGTATTTTATATTTAAAGGTGCCACTGAATATCATTTAAATTACCCTTATTATTATAGCTGTTAGTCTATGAACAAAACACATAATAACTAAAAGGAATTCTCAATCTAGAGGACATTTTTCAGTACAGCAAGTAATTGAAAAAACAAATAGCTAAAAAATGGCAAGCGGATATATTTATATATAGCTGAATATGCATAGTCTTTTTAGTCTTGAAATACTGATTAGCTCTATATGTTAATATTCTATAGAGCAGAATAATCCAGCTGTTAATGTGTTCCATCAGCAAACCAAATAAGTGGTAGGTTACCATTAAAATTGTGACACACATAGATTTTTTAACCTTTTTTGACAGGGTACCAAATTATGTACATGAATTTAGCTTTTGCTTCCAATATAAATTATGCAAATAAACGGAATTGTCTCTTCTCAGTGTCAAGGGGTAAACTATTTATAGCGGAGAGCTTTTCCTGTTATAGGTAATGGGTATGCACAAAATACTATGGAGACCCAGTTTTGTGTTCTGAGCCAGAAATCAAGAGCCACTAGTATATCGGAACGTATTGGGTATTCCAGGCTGAATGTGGACAAGCGGACAGGACTGTTCTGCATGTTTTGTTGGAGAAACTATCTCACTAGATAACTAAATAATGAATATATAGTTGAACAGATCATTTATTTTCATAGCTCGGAAACAAAATCCAGTAAAAAAAAAAAAAAAAGCATGTTTCTTAAATAAAATGTTCACAGCACTTTTGGAGTGAAAAAACTAAAATATGACAAGAATGAAAAAAATTCAACAAACCAGGAATCCAAGTTCCTGTCCACCCCTACTTGTGATAAAAGCATGTTTTATAGATAATTTTTCAATAATATTATGAATCATAAAAGGGGTACATTGTTTGCCTCTTTCACAATCTACTTTAACAAGATATGCATTTTTGAAAGCTACTGTATACGGTGTGTTTTGCAGTGTACAATAACAGACACAGAGGGTTAGAACTGCTATAGCCATACAAAGAGGCTGCCCGACAATCTGTGCAAAGTATGTCATATGTCAACAACAGTGGGACTGGCACAGGTGACTAAGCCATCTTTATTGTATTTTGATCTCAGACCTTTGAATTCAAAGGATGCCAATCAAGAGAATGTGATTCAAAGGCACATCCAAGATAGCCCAGTTTTTTTGTATGCATGTATTTTTATTAAATCAACACAACAGACACCATAACGACTTAATTGAAATTGACTCTGGCTTGCTTTTAGGGGTTGAACCATTCACAAATAGTTTAACCCCAATGTCTCCTCTCCAGTCTAGGACTGCTGGGGGTACGGGCACTGCAGGTTTGCTTAGTGTGGTCAGTTGATGCTCTCAGTCAACCCATTTTAACCCATCCTGGCACCCCAACAACTTAATTTAAATAAAATTGTTATGGTGCTTGGAGTGCTCTTTTGAAGGTGAAACTCACTTATTTTATTGTTTTGGTTTGATGGAAAGTATTTTTCATGTGTCTTCTACAATGTAACAAGAAATGGGATGTAAAAGAATAAGTATTCACATTCTTTCGTGGAAAATCACCAACAAAGATCATACATGAAAATATAACAAAATAGAGGGCATTTTTTTTTTTCATGTAGCCGGTAAACAAGAGTACTACACTCTGTAATCTCCATTTTATTAGCATGTGCTGCAGTACAAAGTTAAAGCAGCCACGTGATATCATAGTCTTCCGTGAACTGCATGCAAAAGGTCTTGTACTAGCATTAGCGCAGGAAATAAAGCATTGTATCACCTTGACAAGAATGTTTCCATTTCCTAGCTAGTTGACCAAGGACATTGTGATAATCAAGGTGGGGAGGAAGTGTCATCAGGACTCTATTAGGTCCCATGATGGATGGTCACTAGATTGGAACTGACAAGGCGGGCAGGGCGACAATTCCACCCAGGCGACAAGCAGAGAGAAAATTGTGGGTCGCTGCCTCACTGCACAATCGCAGACTATATTATGTATCTGTATTCTATTATTATGATTATATTCTAGTTATTACATCCTTTGTATAAAACGTTTAATATAAAATTAACAATGAGAATAGAGTTTGCTTATTGGGTCTAAAATTGTGCTATTTATTTGCATTTGCCCCCCCGTCAAATGTGGCCAGCCCTCCCCTTCTGGTAAATGACATGCTCTGGATGGCCTAATAGCACTTCTGTTTGATACACCCTGTAGGACTAGCTATCAAGCAATCCACTTTTAGTTGCTAGCAATAAGTGTGCATTTATTTTTATTTTTTTCTATTTACTGCACCATCCAAAGTGGAGATTTGACACTTGCATCGATATTGTGGGGCTCTCGTATTTTTACGATAGCTCTCCTAAGTGCAAATAGTGTGCATCAACTTCATCCTATTGTAGTAGACTAGTCATTAAGCAATCCACCTCGAGTTGCTAGTAAAAAGTGTGCGTCAATCTGTACTTTTTATTGTACCATCCTAATGGTGGTCTGACACTCGTACCGATATTGTGGTGTTCTTGTGTTCTCACGAGGGTCGCTCCAAAGTGTCAGCCAACATTTTTTTGTTTTTTCTGTATATATACTATTGTATCTTTGTTTGTGGTTAGTCTTGTTTGTTTTAGTCCACTAGTTGGACTTTTTATTTGAGTTATTAAATGTTAAGTTTTAATAGGACATAGGTTCCAGTACTGTATTATATTCCAGCCACATCTGTGTTTAGTTCCACCCTCCTTCTCTTCCCCCTTTTGATCCCTTCTGGTAACAGTTGCATCCCCAGTTACTCAATATCATTAAGCCAGTTTACATGATAGACAGATAAGGCATCCATATATATAGCACATGAGTGGATGGGAGTCAAATGCAGCCATCGGCAATATTACAAAAGCTAAGTTAGGATTTTATTACTGTAAACATAAAGAATCATTAAAAGACTCTAACAGATCAGTATGCATTTCAAAACAATGACAGCTGAGCCAAAGAAGAGCGAAGGTGCTATTTAGACAAATAAAAGAGCCATAGCCCTCCAGGTATCATATATGGGATGAAAGGTTTGTGAAAAATTATGGATGTGTTAATGCACAGGCTTTGCAATTGAATCCGCTATAGGAGTATTACAATTTATCCAAACAAAACTGTTTTAGTGGCCTTTTTCTTGCAAACAAAATAATGATTACAAAATGCTACACAAAACATTTACGATGGGTAAGAAAGCAGAAAACAAACCATGCCCCAATGTTCTATAACACAAAACATTCTTTAGAGAGAAATATTCAACATACTTCTGCGTCCTGGCCAGCATTGGGTTATGACTATCTGACAATAGGTTCTCAGGAGAGAGCAGTAAAAAAAAGGGGTCAAAAAGTTAAATATACAACCAGCATCACTTTGCAGAGGTGGAGAAGTAATAAAAAAGGTGACGCTTCTACATGTATATGAGTCCCAAACTGTGATTGTCGAGCTCGATTTCTGTCTGATGCTTTTTACTCAGTTAAATGTAGATTTCAGCATTTGCAGACATTAAAAATTTAAAAAGAGAACAGACGCACATGTTGAGGGCTCCCGAGTCTAGAGCCAAGATTCAGGGTTTATTGCCCGACCACCCGATCACACGGGCTGCTGCACGCAATAATCGAGACAAGGAAACTGCATGGCACACGGGGATACCCGACACTGGGCTCTCCGGGGCAAGGCGATGCAAAGCGAGGCCGGCGGCCTGTGCAGGTGGGAGCTGAGGAGAGATGGCCGCTCTCTAGGTTCTCTGGCTGACCCTGGGGACACCCTGCGAGCCCTGCAATACCACCACAACATGCGGGAAAGGAATCGCTCAAGATGGCGACCGCACCAGGCTCTGCAGCACGGGGTCCGTCGCTGACGCAATCTGCTTCAGCAGGCCCTAAGGCCAATACACCGGAAATTTTAAGGTTTGACTTAAAGCCAAATATTCATCATATACAGACAATACGTGGACAGGTATTAGTCGCTATGAGAAGATGGAAATTACTCAGGATTATCTCTGATTTAGCTTTGCATGATATTTTTCATTTACAATTTTACCCAATCAAATATAAAGGTCATATTAGCTGTTGTTGTGATTACATTAGATGCAGCATTTAATGAATAACCCATTTTGAATAATCTCAAACTGTTAGAAAAATTCTTCAACTAAAATATCTACAAAAATCTCCAAAGACTTGAATGGTGACTTCTGTAGATTAATCATATTCTATTTTTTTTCCAATAGATTTTGATCACTTAAAAAGTTTATCCAAAATATTAAATCGAGGCCTTAGATTCCAAACAATTAACTGTGCGAGTAGTTGGTATCTGTAGTGACAGCTATTATTAGCTACTGGCTACAGCAAGGTTAGGAACCTGGGGCTAATTTGTAGCCATTCAAGCTACCGGGGGTTAAATAGCAACATCTATAATACAGGAGCTATTTACTAACAAGGCTGTAAACAAGCACGGTGTGTCAGTCCTGTAATAGTTTGCATCAGCATAATTACTAAACAACTAACTATGCCTCTCATTACGAGATACCAGCCTTGTCCTGTCTGACCGCGCACGTTCCCTCAATGTCTGCAACGTTCCGAAAATGTCATAAAAAGTAACAGTAGGTTAAGGTTAGGTGAATATTGCTGGCAGCTCAAAACACTGTCTAATAAAGATGGGATTCAGAGTTAACCTCCTACATGTACTTTCTTGTACAGAAAACTCTTTAGTTATGTTAGGAATGCTTCACGCTAAAAATGAAATCATAAGCAAAATGCAGTAAGTGTAGGCAGGGAGAGTTTGAGTATTCTATAAATAAATAAAAAATACTTTGGGGCTTGAATACTAAACATGGAATTGTGGTAAACTGGAAATCATGTCGCAAAATTCAGGAACAAATTCAGGAACAAAATAACAGTTACAATCATATTGCTCGTATTGCTAAAGTGGACAAATTTAGTTGTAATGTGGTTGTCAATTGTAAAATGGTTTATTTGGCTACTTGGATTTACAAGGCAGTTTTCACTCCCATCAATCTCCTTCTACCTTCTTTCTAATCCATTCTCACTATTTTCCTGTCTCCCATCTTTCCTTTTATTTCCTTTTCTCTGTAGTTTATTATTACTGTTATTTTGGTTAGTTTTTTTCTCAACTGCTATGTTATCTTCTGATCGTGCAGCATCATCTAAATGCTACAAAATATGTAAATAGGAAATAATGGTTTAGTAAAAAATGTTTTCCTTGTTCTAAGGTGTATTTGGGCAAATCCTGTACAAATATTGGCCAGGAAATAGTTTTAAGAATCATGCCAATTACCGTACATTTCTGTGTAATAGCCATGCACCTCACAATCCATTGTCACACAGTCCAAAATCTTCCCGCTCCGACAGTTATGCACCCAGCCATTCTTCCAATTTCTGCAAAAGTCATAAATCCAGCACTGACTCAATATTCACTACTCCCCACAGCCATATACTTCCATTCTCACTGCAAAATCTTCTCAAAGCCAACCATAATTTCCAATTCCACAACCTATCTTTCCACAGCCATAAACCTCCATTCACAGTCATTGATAGGGTTAATACAATTACACTAAAATAAGTCCTGCGCTCAGCCTACTACTACTCTTGGGCGGCATCAATGACCATACAGTACATACAATAAAAATAAAATAAATATAATATAAAAAAAGAGTTACCTGTGCACTATCCCAAATCCCTATGCATATTTAGAGAAATTGAGGTTTATTGTTTCACTCCAATGGCCATTAGGTGTATGCCCACCTGCCAAGTCAAACCTCCTCGGTGGGTCCTACACTAACAATTCTCCTTGCTTCCTTCAGCTTTTATAAATTTGTTTTTAATACTTGATGGCTTTGGGTCAATTAAATTGATGTACCGTCCAGCTACAGATTATATATTCTAAATAGGAGTCTGGGAGGCGATAACAATGTGCTTTCATCTCTTTCTTTTTATATGATCTGCAGTTCTTTGCAATGATTTATATCCTACCAGATCCAACTTCACGATTCCATCAGTTTTACACCACAAGTTTCTAAAGCACTAGTTGGGTTGTATTACCATTCCCATTTTGAGGAATCAAGACTGTAATGTTTTTTTTTTTTAATTTTCCTTCTCCTTATTTTTCTTTTCTTATTGTTACTTAGGTGCTAATTCTATGTTTTTTTTGGTTTTTTTTTATAAAAGAAATGTGTAAGCCTATAAATTATTCCAGGTGCCTCAATGTCCATCAACGGAACTGTACTTAAAAATAATTAAAATGGTTGGGCCTAGTTATACAAATCAAAACAGTGTGGAGGGCCTTGTTACACTACATCCTGTAGAGACCCTGAGGAGTCAGGCAAGGCCTAGACAGAACAGGAACATGTGAGTGTGAGTGTATACAGAGAAATTTGGTAAAGAGGTCTGTTCATGGTGGGTGGCGTATTAAGGGGCAAAAGGGTGGGTTAGTATAAATAGGTAGGCAACCTACTGGATAGCAGCCATCTTAATTATCATTGGTAACAGCTTCCCGCCCGCCCTCCCTCCCTTTATTTGTTTTTTATGTTTGTTTGTCTGTGTTTTCTAGTCACAGCGTGGCAGTATATGGCCCTTGTCAACCGTGGGTTAGACCAGCGGTCTGTGGAAAGTGGATGGGTAGGGCTGTCCCTTCCCTGACCTCAGGTACAGTTATGGATAACAGACATGCCCACTGAGCCAGTGGTTAGCATTACGTGGATGGAAGACCCAGGAAAAGGCCTTGTGCTGGTTGGAACAAGGGGGGAGGGCAGCTGCCCTAAGTCATGTGTTTGGTTGGCAAAGTGGTACTCAGTGACGGATATTTATTTCCTGAGTAAATTATTGATATAGAATGTTTTATGTTTAAATATTTTGGGGTGTTATTGGTGGGTTAAAGTTTATGCCTCTACCTACGCACATGTTTGATTTTAGTCCTTTGAGTCCTCTTAAATTGTGAATGCCTCTTAAAAACGAATGCAGCAGAAAATCAGAAAGAATTGTGCAATATATACTACTTATCAGAAAATATATTTGAAATCTAGAATATGCCTCAAGGGGAAATGTTGAGTGCATCTAGTCTTAAATTAGCCTGAGACAAGGTAAAACCCTAAGGGAGATATGCTGCAGAAGAAGAAAGCATCAACAAACACACTGTACCTTGTATAAGTACAAAAAGGGTGTCTCAGGATGTCAAGAAAATTATTTGAATATTTGGCTGCTCGGCTGTTTTTTGTTTTTTCTTTTAGCCAGCTGTCTTTTGTTTAATTTTTTAGATCATGCACAAAAACCCCAAAATAATTAGTAGGAAAAATAGGTATGATACAGACATTGTAATTTATTGTTATCTCACAACATGAAAAAAGCAACAGAGTATCAATGGTGGTAACAATCAACTCATGATGCAGAAAATCAAGATATATCGAGATCGCCAAGACATAAAAGGGGGTTTATTTACTAAAAACGTATTTTAATTAACTGATAATTAGATTGCAAAAATAGCCAAGCTATATCGATAGCTACTTTAGAGTCTTTCTCCAAATCAATTACTTTAACACCTCATTATTAAAACATTCTCTGATACTGAATAACTTGTTCCTCTGGTTGGCTCCCCTCAGTTCACCTGATATGCTCTCTCCCTTGCCACCGCCTGCAATGTGAGCAGCTCCCCACCTCAGGGAAGCCCTAGGGCAGCCAGCTGGACAGCTTTTGTGCCCCCCAACCAAGACATCAAGGGCTATCAAGGCATCTGCCGGGGCCGCTCCCTTGAAAACGCCACCCAAGGCAAATGCCTTGTTAGTCACCAGCCCTAACCCAGACCAGTTCGTCTCAATGGAGTGGCCTGGGTGCTGTGGTCCTGTAGGTTAGCCCTACAATGCAAAACGCTTCCATTTTTTTTTAGAAACAAAGAATAGGCCATAAAGGATAGGCTAAAATAGTGAAACTTCAGGAAATTTACCAATTTTCAAACTACTGACTGTTCAAGAACAAAAATGGTCAGGTTTCAGGTTGCTGAAAAATACAGGAAAAATAGCAGTTATTGTTCTGGAACAAAGTCTTATAGACATATCAGACAAAGGTTTGTGTAGGTGTGATTAATAGGTCCCCAGTACAAATTGAAGAGTTAGATAATCTACTAGTTGAGGAAATAGCTAAAATGACAATGAAGGGGGAAGTTATCATCACGGGTGACTTTAATCGTCCTGATGTGAATTGGGAAACAAAAATAGCTGCTTGTGCCAGGAGCACACATATTCTAAACTCCCTACTGGGATTGTCTCTAAAACAAGTCGTTGAGGAGCCAAGTCAAGTGATCATCAATCAGTGTGGTTTAATATAAGAACAGTGACTGAGTCACACCACACAAAAACAAACATTTTAGACTTTAGAAAAACAAACTTTTCTAAAATTAGAATATGTGTAAAGGAGTCACTATCAGACTGGAGCAATTTAAATGGCGTCCAAGAGAAATGGGATTATTTAAAAGTTGCACTACCGAAGGCAACAAAAAATTGCATTAGGCTTGTCAGTAAAAGCAAAAAATTCAAGAAACCAATGTGGTACTCCGCAGATGTGGCCAAAATAGTAAAAAACTAAAAGTTAGCATTAAGTAATTATAAAAAAAACAAAGTGAGGAAGACAGAATGATCTATAAGATTAGGCAGAAAGAAGCTAAGCAAGTTATAAGAGCTTCCAAATCACACACAGAAGAGAAAATAGCACAGTCAGTAAAAAAGGGGAACAAAACTTTTTTTAGATACATAAATGAGAAAAGAAAAGTAAAACAAGGATTAGTTAGATTAAAAACAAAAGAAGGAAGGTATGTAGAAAAGGATAAAGGTCTAGCTGACTGCCTCAATGAATATATTTTGTTCGGTATTTACAGATGAAAATGAAGGAGAGGGACCTCAGTTAAGAAAAAGGATAAATGAGTTATTTATTACACGTGAGTTTACAGAGGAAGAGGTTCTATTTCAACTGTCAAAAGTAAAGACAAATAAGTCAATGGGACCTGATGGAATACACCCAAAGCTATTAAAAGAGCTTAGTGGTGTACTAGTAAAACCATTAACAGATTTATTTAAACAATCATTGATAACAGGAGTAGTCCCAGAAGATTGGAAGTTGGCGAATGTTGTGCCCATTCACAAGAAAGGTAATAGGGAGGAGTCGGGCAACTATAGGCCAGTAAGCATTACTTCAGTAGTGGGGAAAGTTATGGAAACAATGTTAAAGGATAGGATTGTTGAACATCTAAAAACACATGGATTTCAAGATCAGAGACAACATGGGTTTACTTCAGGGAGATCATGCCAAACTAATCTTATTGATTTTTTTGATTGGGTTACTAAAATTATAGATTAGGGTGGTGCAGTAGACATTGCTTACCTAGATTTCAGGAGGCTATTGAAACTGTTGCACATAGAAGGCTTTTCAATAAACTGCAATCTTTAAGTTTGAATTCCAATATTGTTGAATGGGTGAGGCAGTGGCTGAGTGACAGGCACCAGAGGGTTGCAGTCATTGGAGTATGTTCAAAGCTTAGGCTTGTCACCATGATCAGGGCCGTCTTTAATATGATTAGGACCCTGGGCAATGCATTTTCTTGGGCCCCCTGGGCCCTGCCCCTCCTATCCCTCCCCCCAATTACGCCCAATGTGCAATCACACTGACAGATGTACTGGCACATACAGACACAGACAGACATTAAAACATTCACAGATACACACTGACACACAAATATATACTGGCAGACATACTGACACACACACACAGACGTATTGACACACACACACAGGCATACTGACACACACACAGGCATACTGACACACACACAGGCATACTGACATACACATAGGCAGACGTACTGGCACATACACACAGACAGACATTAAACCATTCACAGATACATACTGACACACACATACACTGACACACAAATATATACTGGCAGACATACTGACACACAGACATACATACATACACACACAGGAACATACACTGACAGATATACTGACACACACAGACACATACACTAACAGACGTATTGACACACACACCGACATACATACACACACAGACACATACACTGACAGATATACTGACACACAGACACATACACTGACAGACGTATTGACACACACAGACATACATACACACACAGACACATACACTGACAGATATACTGACACACAGACAAACACATACACTGACAGATATACTGACACACACACACACATACACTGACACACACAGACACATACACTGACAGAAGTATTGACACACAGGCATACTGACATACACATAGACAGGCATACTGACACACACAGGCCTACTGACATACACACACACATACATACATACACAGACAGACATACTGACACACACAAACATACTTACACACAAGCATACATTTAGCCACCCTCCAGGTTCTTACCTTTTCCTGGAGGGTGGTTTCCCTGGGGTCCAGTGGCAGGCTGAGGCAGATGGGAGTTTTCCTCTGGAACTCCCCTCCCTGCCATTCTCCTCCCGCGCGGCTGTGCTCTCCGTCGGGAGGAAGTGACGTCACTTCCTCCCAGCCGGTACAGGAAGGGGCCTGGTCGCACTGTTTAAGCGTCACAGCGCCAGACCGGGTCCCTGCTCACACATGCTCTCCAGGTGGCCCTTAGTGCATGAGCCACCCGGGGAGCCTCCTCAGCGTGCGGGCCGGTGCGGCTCTGTGCAGCCGCACCGCCGGGTCCAAGGGGGGCTGCGCAAATCGCGGGGCCCACGGGGCAGCTGCTCTGGGCCCCCCAGGAGCAACTGGGCCCGGGGCAGCTGCCCCGTTTGCCCCGCGTTAAAGACGGCCCTGACCATGATTTAGGTAAACTAGAAAAATGGTCAGAGTTGTGGCAACTGACATTTTAATGTGGATAAGTGCAAGATAATGCATCTTGGATGTAAAAACCCAAGGACAGAGTACAGAATATTTGATAGAGTCCTAACCTCAACATCTGAGGAAAGGGATTTAGGGGTGATTATTTCTGATGACTTAAAGGTAGGCACACAATGTAATAGAGCAGCAGGAAATGCTAGCAGAATGCTTGGTTGTATAGGGAGAGGTATTAGCAGTAGAAAGAGGGAAGTGCTCATGCCATTGTACAGAACACCGGTGAGACCTCACTTGGAGTATTGTACGCAGTACTGGAGACTGTATCTTTAGAAGGATATTGATACCTTAGAGAGAGTTCAGAGAAGGGCTACTAAACTGGTTCATGGATTTCAGGATAAAACTTACCAGGAAAGGTTAAAGGATCTTAACTAGTGATGTACCGAACGGTTCGCTGGCGGGCGAACATATGCGCGGTTCGATTCGCCCCCTATTCGTCATCATTGAGTACACTTTGACCCTGTGCCTCACAGTCAGCAGACACATTCCAGCAAATCAGCAGCAGACGCTCCCTTCCAGATCCTCCCACCTCCTGTACAGCATCATTTTAGATTCATTCTGAAGCTGCATTCTTAGTGAGAGGAGGGAAAATGTAGCTGCTGCGGATTTGATAGGGAAATGGATAGCTAGGCTAGTGTATTCAGTGTCCACTACAGTCCTGAAGGACTCATCTGATCTCTGCTGTAAGGACAGCACCCCAAAAAGCCCTTTTTAGGGCTAGAACATCAGTCTGTTTTTTTCCTGTGTAATCTAATTGCAGTTGCCTGCCTGCCAGCTTCTGTGTCAGGCTCACAGTGGATACTGTGCCCACTTGCCCAGTGCTACCACTGGGCATCTGGTGTCACAATAGCTTGCATTTAAAAACAAAAACATTTTTTCACTGTAATAGATTGAATAGCAGTTAGTTGTCTGCAAGCGTCTGTGTGTCAGGCCTACAGCGTCTACTCTGACAACCTCTGCCAGTGCACAGTGCCACTCACATCTGGTGTCACAATAGCGTGCATTTAAAAACCCACAAAATTTTTTCACTGTTATAGATTGAATAGCAGTTAGTTGTCTTCAAGCGGGTGTGTCAGGCCTACAGCGTGTACTCTGCTAACCTCTGCCAGTGCACAGTGCCACTCATATCTGGTGTCACAATAGCATGCATTTAAAAACAAAAAAGTTTTTGACTGTAATCTAATAGCAGTCAGTGTCCTTCAACCGGGTGTCAGGCCTACAGCGTGTACTTTGCCAACCTCTGCCAGGGCACAGTGCCACTCATATCTGGTGTCACAATAGCTTGCATTTAAAAAAAAAAAGTTTTTGACTGTAATATAATAGCAGTCAGTGTCCTTCATAAGTGTGTGTCAGGCCTACAGCGTGTACTCTGCCAACCTCTGCCAGTGCACAGTGCCACTCATATCTGGTGTCACAATAGCGTGCATTTAAAAAACAAAAAAGTTTTTGACTGTAATCTAATAGCAGTCAGTGTCCTTCAAGCGGGTGTCAGGCCTACAGCATGTACTCTGCCAACCTCTGCCAGTGCACAGTGCCACTCATATCTGGTGTCACAATAGCGTGCATTTAAAAACAAAAAAGTTTTTGACTGTAATATAATAGCAGTCAGTGTCCTTCATAAGTGTGTGTCAGGCCTACAGCGTGTACTCTGCCAACCTCTGCCAGTACACAGTGCCACTCATATCTGGTGTCACAATAGCGTGCATTTAAAAACAAAAAAGGTTTTGACTGTAATATAATAGCAGTCAGTGTCCTTCAAGCGGGTGTCAGGCCTACAGCATGTACTCTGCCAACCTCTGCCAGTGCACAGTGCCACTCATATCTGGTGTCACAATAGCGTGCATTTAAAAACAAAAAAGTTTTTGACTGTAATCTAATAGCAGTCAGTGTCCTTCAAGCGGGTGTCAGGCCTACAGCGTGTACTCTGCCAACCTCTGCCAGTGCACAGTGCCACTCATATCTGGTGTCACAATAGCTTGCATTTAAAAAACAAAAAAAGTTTTTGACTGTAATATAATAGCAGTAGTGATGTACAGAACGGTTCGCTGGCGAATAGTTCCTGGCGAACATAGTGTGTTCACGTTCGCCACGGTGGGCGAACATATGCACGGTTCGATCTGCCCCCTATTCATCATCATTGAGTAAACTTTGACCCTGTGCCTCACAGTCAGCAGACACATTCCAGCAAATCAGCAGCAGACCCTCTCTTCCAGACCCTCCCACCTCCTGTACAGCATTCATTTTAGATTCATACTGAAGCTGCATTCTTAGATAAAGGAGGGAAAGTGTAGCTGCTGCTCATATGATAGGGAAACGGATAGCTAGGCTAGTGTATTCAGTGTCCACTACAGTCCTGAAGGACTCATCTGATCTCTGCTGTAAGGACAGCACCCCAAAAAGCCCTTTTTAGGGCTAGAACATCAGTCTGCTTTTTTTTCCTGTGTAATCTAATTGCAGTTGCCTGCCTGCCAGCTTCTGTGTCAGGCTCACAGTGGATACTGTGCCCACTTGCCCAGTGCCACTCATATCTGCTGTCACAATAGCTTGCATTTAAAAACAAAAAAATGTTTTTCACTGTAATAGATTGAATAGCAGTTAGTTGTCTGCAAGCATCTGTGTGTCAGGCCTACAGCATGTACTCTGCCAACCTCTGCCAGTGCACAGTGCCACTCATATCTGGTGTCGCAATAGCTTGCATTTAAAAACAAAAAAGTTTTTTCACTGTTATAGATTGAATAGCAGTTAGTTGTCTTCAAGCGGGTGTGTCAGGCCTACAGCGTCTACTCTGCCAACCTCTGCCAGTGCACAGTGCCACTCATATCTGGTGTCATAATAGCGTACATTTAAAAACAAAAAAAGTTTTTGACTGTAATCTAATAGCAGTCAGTGTCCTTCAAGCGGGTGTCAGACCTACAGCGTGTACTCTGCCAACCTCTGCCAGTGCACAGTGCCACTCATATCTGGTGTCACAATAGCTTGCATTTAAAAACAAAAAAGTTTTTGACTGTAATATAATAACAGTCAGTGTCCTTCATAAGTGTGTGTCAGGCCTACAGCGTGTACTCTGCCAACCTCTGCCAGTGCACAGTGCCACTCATATCTGGTGTCACAATAGCGTGCATTTAAAAACAAAAAAGTGTTTGACTGTAATATAATAGCAGTCAGTGTCCTTCATAAGTGTGTGTCAGGCCTACAGCATGTCCTCTGCCAACCTCTGCCAGTGCACAGTGCCACTCATATCTGGTGTCACAATAGCTTGCATTTAAAAACAAAAAAACTTTTTGAGTGTAATCTAATAGCAGTCAGGGTCCTTCAAGCGGGTGTCAGGCCTACAGCATGTACTCTGCCAACCTCTGCCAGTGCACAGTGCCACTCATATCTGGTGTCACAATAGCTTGCATTTAAAAACAAAAAAGTTTTTTCACTGTTATAGATTGAATAGCAGTTAGTTGTCTTCAAGCGTGTGTGTCAGGCCTAGAGCGTCTACTCTGCCAACCTCTGCCAGTGCACAGTGCCACTCATATCTGGTGTCACAATAGCGTGCATTTAAAAACCAAAAAAGTTTTTGACTGTAATCTAATAGCAGTCAGTGTCCTTCATAAGTGTGTGTCAGGCTTACAGCGTGTCCTCTGCCAACCTCTGCCAGTGCACAGTGCCACTCATATCTGGTGTCACAATAGCTTGCATTTAAAAACAAAAAAACGTTTTTGAGTGTAATCTAATAGCAGTCAGTGTCCTTCAAGCGGGTGTCAGGCCTACAGCATGTACTCTGCCAACCTCTGCCAGTGCACAGTGCCACTCATATCTGGTGTCACAATAGCTTGCATTTAAAAACAAAAAAGTTTTTTCACTGTTATAGATTGAATAGCAGTTAGTTGTCTTCAAGCATGTGTGTCAGGCCTACAGCGTCTACTCTGCCAACCTCTGCCAGTGCACAGTGCCACTCATATCTGGTGTCACAATAGCGTGCATTTAAAAACCAAAAAAGTTTTTGACTGTAATCTAATAGCAGTCAGTGTCCTTCAAGCGGGTGTCAGGCCTACAGCGTGTACTCTGCGAACCTCTGCCAGGGCACAGTGCCACTCTTATCTGGTGTCGCAATAGCTTGCATTTAAAAACAAAAAAGTTTTTGACTGTAATATAATAACAGTCAGTGCCCTTCATAAGTGTGTGTCAGGCCTACAGCGTGTGCTCTGCCAACCTCTGCCAGTGCACAGTGCCACTCATATCTGGTGTCACAATAGCGTGCATTTAAAAACAAAAAAGTGTTTGACTGTAATATAATAGCAGTCAGTGTCCTTCAAGCGGGTGTCAGGCCTACAGCATGTACTCTGCCAACCTCTGCCAGTGCACAGTGCCACTCATATCTGGTGTCACAATAGCGTGCATTTAAAAACAAAAAAGTTTTTGACTGTAATCTAATAGCAGTCAGTGTCCTTCAAGCGGGTGTCAGGCCTACAGCGTGTACTCTGCCAACCTCTGCCAGTGCACAGTGCCACTCATATCTGGTGTCACAATAGCTTGCATTTAAAAAACAAAAAAAGTTTTTGACTGTAATATAATAGCAGTAGTGATGTACAGAACGGTTCGCTGGCGAATAGTTCCTGGCGAACATAGTGTGTTCACGTTCGCCACGGTGGGCGAACATATGCACGGTTCGATCTGCCCCCTATTCATCATCATTGAGTAAACTTTGACCCTGTGCCTCACAGTCAGCAGACACATTCCAGCAAATCAGCAGCAGACCCTCTCTTCCAGACCCTCCCACCTCCTGTACAGCATTCATTTTAGATTCATACTGAAGCTGCATTCTTAGATAAAGGAGGGAAAGTGTAGCTGCTGCTCATATGATAGGGAAACGGATAGCTAGGCTAGTGTATTCAGTGTCCACTACAGTCCTGAAGGACTCATCTGATCTCTGCTGTAAGGACAGCACCCCAAAAAGCCCATTTTAGGGCTAGAACATCAGTCTGCTTTTTTTTCCTGTGTAATCTAATTGCAGTTGCCTGCCTGCCAGCTTCTGTGTCAGGCTCACAGTGGATACTGTGCCCACTTGCCCAGTGCCACTCATATCTGCTGTCACAATAGCTTGCATTTAAAAACAAAAAAATGTTTTTCACTGTAATAGATTGAATAGCAGTTAGTTGTCTGCAAGCATCTGTGTGTCAGGCCTACAGCATGTACTCTGCCAACCTCTGCCAGTGCACAGTGCCACTCATATCTGGTGTCGCAATAGCTTGCATTTAAAAACAAAAAAGTTTTTTCACTGTTATAGATTGAATAGCAGTTAGTTGTCTTCAAGCGGGTGTGTCAGGCCTACAGCGTCTACTCTGCCAACCTCTGCCAGTGCACAGTGCCACTCATATCTGGTGTCATAATAGCGTACATTTAAAAACAAAAAAAGTTTTTGACTGTAATCTAATAGCAGTCAGTGTCCTTCAAGCGGGTGTCAGACCTACAGCGTGTACTCTGCCAACCTCTGCCAGTGCACAGTGCCACTCATATCTGGTGTCACAATAGCTTGCATTTAAAAACAAAAAAGTTTTTGACTGTAATATAATAACAGTCAGTGTCCTTCATAAGTGTGTGTCAGGCCTACAGCGTGTACTCTGCCAACCTCTGCCAGTGCACAGTGCCACTCATATCTGGTGTCACAATAGCGTGCATTTAAAAACAAAAAAGTGTTTGACTGTAATATAATAGCAGTCAGTGTCCTTCATAAGTGTGTGTCAGGCCTACAGCATGTCCTCTGCCAACCTCTGCCAGTGCACAGTGCCACTCATATCTGTTGTCACAATAGCTTGCATTTAAAAACAAAAAAACTTTTTGAGTGTAATCTAATAGCAGTCAGGGTCCTTCAAGCAGGTGTCAGGCCTACAGCATGTACTCTGCCAACCTCTGCCAGTGCACAGTGCCACTCATATCTGGTGTCACAATAGCTTGCATTTAAAAACAAAAAAGTTTTTTCACTGTTATAGATTGAATAGCAGTTAGTTGTCTTCAAGCGTGTGTGTCAGGCCTACAGCGTCTACTCTGCCAACCTCTGCCAGTGCACAGTGCCACTCATATCTGGTGTCACAATAGCGTGCATTTAAAAACCAAAAAAGTTTTTGACTGTAATCTAATAGCAGTCAGTGTCCTTCATACGTGTGTGTCAGGCTTACAGCGTGTCCTCTGCCAACCTCTGCCAGTGCACAGTGCCACTCATATCTGGTGTCACAATAGCTTGCATTTAAAAACAAAAAAACGTTTTTGAGTGTAATCTAATAGCAGTCAGTGTCCTTCAAGCGGGTGTCAGGCCTACAGCATGTACTCTGCCAACCTCTGCCAGTGCACAGTGCCACTCATATCTGGTGTCACAATAGCTTGCATTTAAAAACAAAAAAGTTTTTTCACTGTTATAGATTGAATAGCAGTTAGTTGTCTTCAAGCATGTGTGTCAGGCCTACAGCGTCTACTCTGCCAACCTCTGCCAGTGCACAGTGCCACTCATATCTGGTGTCACAATAGCGTGCATTTAAAAACCAAAAAAGTTTTTGACTGTAATCTAATAGCAGTCAGTGTCCTTCAAGCGGGTGTCAGGCCTACAGCGTGTACTCTGCGAACCTCTGCCAGGGCACAGTGCCACTCTTATCTGGTGTCGCAATAGCTTGCATTTAAAAACAAAAAAGTTTTTGACTGTAATATAATAACAGTCAGTGCCCTTCATAAGTGTGTGTCAGGCCTACAGCGTGTGCTCTGCCAACCTCTGCCAGTGCACAGTGCCACTCATATCTGGTGTCACAATAGCGTGCATTTAAAAACAAAAAAGTGTTTGACTGTAATGTAATAGCAGTCAGTGTCCTTCATAAGTGTGTGTCAGGCCTACAGTGTGTCCTCTGCCAACCTCTGCCAGTACACAGTGCCACTCATATCTGGTGTCACAATAGCTTGCATTTAAAAACAAAAAAAGATTTTGAGTGTAATCTAATAGCAGTCAGTGTCCTTCAAGCGGGGGTCAGGCCTACAGCATGTACTCTGCCAACCTCTGCCAGTGCACAGTGCCACTCATATCTGGTGTCACAATAGCTTGCATTTAAAAACAAAAAAGTTTTTTCACTGTTATAGATTGAATAGCAGTTAGTTGTCTTCAAGCGTGTGCAGGGCCACCATCAGGGGGTGACAACCATAACGGTTGTCACGGGCCCGGCGGCCCTGGGGGGCCCGGCCGCCCGGGCCCCACGTGTAGCGCATGCTGATGGGGACCATCGGGTGGCCCACTCACTTAGGGCCACCCCATGGGCCCTGTATCTTCAGGGGCCCGGTCAGCGCTGCGGCCGTGCAATAGCGCGACCGGGCCCCTTAAAAAAAAATCCCAACCGCAAAGTACTGCTGGGAGGAAGTGGCCGTCACTTCCTCCCAGCTCCCTCCCCTCCCCTCCCCTCAGCACCGTGCGGGAGGCAAGAAGGACAGGCCTGCAGCCCGCAGGAGCCACGCCGACTCCCATCAGCCACAGCCTTCCACCTGCAAAAAAAGGTAAGAAAAATTAGCTGTATTTGTGTATGTATGTCTGTGTGTATGTCAGAATGTCTGTGTGTATGTTAGAATGTCTGTGTGTATGTTAGAATGTCTGTATGTATGTTAGAATGTCTGTGTGTATGTTAGAATGTCTGTGTGTATGTTAGAATGTCTGTATCTATGTTAGAATGTCTGTATGTATGTTAGAATGTCTGTGTGTATGTTAGGATGTCTGTATGTATGTTAGAATGTCTGTACGTATGTCAGTATGTCTGTGTGTATGTTAGTATGTCTGTGTGTATGTTAGTATGTCTGTGTGTATGTCAGAATGTCTGTATGTATGTTAGAATGTCTGTGTGTATGTTAGGATGTCTGTATGTATGTTAGAATGTCTGTACGTATGTCAGTATGTCTGTGTGTATGTTAGTATGTCTGTGTGTATGTTAGAATGTCTGTATGTATGTTAGAATGTCTGTGTGTATGTTAGAATGTCTGTGTGTATGTTAGAATGTCTGTATGTATGTTAGAATGTCTGTGTGTATGTTAGAATGTCTGTATGTATGTTAGAATGTCTGTGTGTATGTTAGAATGTCTGTATGTATGTTAGAATGTCTGTGTGTATGTTAGAATGTATGTAGGTATGTTAGAATGTCTGTATGTATGTTAGAATGTCTGTATGTATGTTAGAATGTCTGTGTGTATGTTAGAATGTCTGTGTGTATGTCAGTATGTCTGTGTGTATGTCAGAATGTCTGTGTGTATGTCAGAATGTCTGTGTGTATGTCAGTATGTCTGTGTGTGTTAGAATGTCTGTATGTATGTTAGAATGTCTGTATGTATGTTAGAATGTCTGTACGTATGTCAGTATGTCTGTGTGTATGTTAGAATGTCTGTATGTATGTTAGAATGTCTGTGTGTATGTTAGGATGTCTGTATGTATGTTAGAATGTCTTTGTGTATGTTAGAATGTATGTATGTATGTTAGAATGTCTGTGTGTATGTTAGGATGTCTGTATGTATGTTAGAATGTCTGTACGTATGTCAGTATGTCTGTGTGTATGTTAGAATGTCTGTATGTATGTTAGTATGTCTGTGTGTATGTCAGAATGTCTGTATGTATGTTAGAATGTCTGTGTGTATGTTAGAATGTCTGTATGTATGTTAGAATGTCTGTGTGTATGTTAGAATGTCTGTATGTATGTCAGTAAGTCTGTGTGTATGTCAGAATGTCTGTGTGTATGTCAGTATGTCTGTACGTATGTCAGTATGTCTGTGTGTATGTCAGAATGTCTGTACGTATGTCTGTGTGTATGTTAGTATGTCTGTATGTATGTCAGAATGTCTGTGTGTATGTCAGAATGTCTGTGACTGTCTGTGTGTGTATGTCAGTATGTCAGTATGTCTATATGTATGTATGCCAGTATGAATTAATGTATGTCTGTGTGTGTGTATGTGATGTCGGTGTATGTGTGTGTAAGTCCTCATGCATGTGTGTCTGTATGTATGTATGTTAGTATGTGTCTATCTGTCACTATGTATGCCTGTGTGTCTGTATATGTGTGTATGTCTCAGTATGTGTGTGTCAGTACGTATGCCTATATGCGTGTATTTCTGTTTCAGTATGTGTGTCTGTTAGTATGTATCTTTGTGTGTGTGTGTGTGTCTGTGTCCTTTTGTATCAGTGTGTGTTTTTGTGTCTGTGTGTATTCCTGTGGGCGGGATTTGGAGGCGGACCCTGTGGGCGGGATTGGAGGCGGGCCCCAGGGGGCCCAGACCCTGAGCTGAGTTAGGGGCCCCAAAATTTCTGGTGGCGGCCCTGAGCGTGTGTGTCAGGCCTACAGCATCTACTCTGCCAACCTCTGCCAGTGCACAGTGCCACTCATATCTGGTGTCACAATAGCGTGCATTTAAAAAGCAAAAAAGTTTTTGACTGTAATCTAATAGCAGTCAGTGTCCTTCAAGCGGGTGTCAGGCCTACAGCGTGTACTCTGCGAACCTCTGCCAGTGCACAGTGCCACTCTTATCTGGTGTCGCAATAGATTGCATTTAAAAACCCAAAAACTTTTTTCACTGTTATAGATTGAATAGCAGTTAGTTGTCTTCAAGCGGGTGTTTCAGGCCTACAGCGTGTACTCTGCCAACCTCTGCCAGTGCACAGTGCCACTCATATCTGGTGTCACAATAGCGTGCATTTAAAAACCCAAAAACTTTTTTCACTGTTATAGATTGAATAGCAGTTATTTGTCTGCAAGCGAGTGTCAGGCCTACAGTGTGTACTCTGCCAACCTCTGTCAGTGCACAGTGCCACTCATATCTGGTGTCACAATAGCGTGCATTTAAAAACCCCAAAACTTTTTGCACTGTTATAGATTGAATAGCAGTTAGTTGTCTTCAAGTGGGTGTGTCAGGCCTACAGCGTGTACTCTGCCAACCTCTGCCCGTGCACATTGCCACTCATATCTGGTGTCACAATAGCGTGCATTTAAAAAAAATTTTTTTTTTTCACTGTTATAGATTGAATAGCCGTTAGTTGTCTTCAAGCGGGTGTGTCAGGCCTACAGCGTGTACTCTGCCAACCTCTGCCACTGCACAGTGCCACTCATATCTGGTCTCACAGTAGCTTGCACGCATAGTACCACTAATCCAAAAAAAAATGACAGGCAGAGGCAGGCCACCCCGCAGGGGCCGTCGTGGTCGTGGTGCTGTGATTCCCTTTTGCCATAGAATAATGCCCAGTTTTCAGAGGCCACGTACCCGGAACTTGAAAAGTTCTGAGGACATAGTTGACTGGCTAACACAGGACACCCAATCTTCTACAGCTTCCGCTCGGAACCTTGACGCACCATCCTCCTCCAGCTTAGCTTCGGGCACCTCTCAAGATACCACTCACCCGCCTGCCGCCACCACCAACACTAGCACCACAGTCGCTTCACTTTATCTCTCAGAGGAGTTATTTACACATCCGTTTGAAGAAATCAGTGATGCGCAACCATTATTGCCAGAGGATGTAGATAACAGGGACATGTCTCAGTTAGGCAGCATTACACACATGGACGTACGGTGTGATGATGATGATGTTGTACCCGCTGCTGCTTCCTTTGCTGAGTTGTTAGATACAAGTGAAGCAGTTGATGATGACGATGTGTCCGTGGATGTCACGTGGGTGCCCGCTCGGCAAGAAGAAAAACAGGGCGAAAGATCAGATGGGGAGACAGAGAGGAGGAGGAGACGAGTTGGAAGCAGGGGGAGGTCGTCGCAAGGAGCTAGTGGCACAGTCAGACAGCATGCATCGGCACCCGGGGTCAGCCCAACAGCACGCCAATCAACGCATGCTGTTGCCACCACCAGAATGCCATCATTGCAGAGCTCAGCAGTGTGGAATTTTTTTTGTGTGTCTGCCTCTGACAACAGCGATGCCATTTGCAACCTGTGCCAAAAGAAACTGAGTCGTGGGAAGTCCAACACCCACCTAGGTACAACTGCTTTGCGTAGGCACATGATCGCACATCACAAACACCTATGGGATCAACACATGAGTACAAGCAGCACACAAACTCAAAGCCGCCATCCTCCTCCTGGTCCAGCATCTTCAGCCACATCAACCACTGCTGTCCTCCGTGTCCCCTCTCAACCATTCGCCACTCCTTCTCTCGCCTTGAGCAGTTCCCGCTCATCTACCCACAGTCAGGTGTCTGTCAAGGACATGTTTGAGCATAAGAAGCCAATGTCAGAAAGTCACCCCCTTGCCCGGCATCTGACAGCTGGCTTGTCTGAACTATTAGCCCGCCAGCTTTTACCATACAAGCTGGTGGAGTCTGAGGCGTTCAAAATATTTGTAGCTATTGGGACACCGCAGTGGAAGGTACCCGGACGAAATTTATTTTCACAAAAGGCAATCCCCAACCTGTACTCGATTGTGCAAAAGGAAGTAATGGCATGTCTGGCACACAGTGTTGGGCCAAGGGTCCATCTGACCACTGATACCTGGTCTGCGAAGCATGGTCAGGGCAGGCATATCACCTACACTGCGCATGGGGTAAACCTGATGACGGCTGCCAGCGTGGCTCTGCAGAGGAGTTGGTGACACCGCCACAACTTGCAGGCAGGCCTGCCGCCACCTCCTCTACTCCTCCTACTCCATCCTCTTCCATAACCTCCTCGGCTGAGTCCTCTTCTGCTGCTGCGTCTTGCTCCACATCAACGGCACCCCCCCAGCTCCCCAGGTACTATTCCACATCCCGGATACGGCAGTGTCACACCGTCTTGGGTTTGACTTGCTTGAAAGCAGAGAGTCACACCGGACAAGCACTCCTGTCCGTCCTGAACGCACAGGTGGAAAAGTGGCTGACTCCGCAGCAACTGGAGATCGGCAAAGTGGTTTGTGACAACGGAACAAATTTGCTGGCGGCATTGAAGTTGGGCAAGTTGACACATGTGCCGTGCATGGCACATGTGTGTAATCTGATCGTACAACGCTTTGTGCATAAGTGCACAGGCTTACAGGACGTCCTGAAGCAGGCCAGGAAGGTGTGGCCATTTCAGGCGTTCTTACACGGCCATGGCGCTCTTTGCAGATATCCAGCGGCGAAACAACATGCCAGTGAGGCGCTTGATTTGCGACAGCCCGACAAGTTGGAAATCAACACTCCTAATGTTCGACCGCCTGCTCCAACAAGAAAAAGCCGTTAATGAATATTTGTATGACCGGGGTGCTAGGACAGCCTTCTGGGGAGCTGGGAATTTTTTTGCCACGTTACTGGACGCTCATGCGCAATGCCTGTAGGCTCATGCGTCCTTTTGAGGAGGTGACAAACCTAGTCAGTCGCACCGAAGGCACAATCAGCGACATCATACCATTTGTTTTCTTCCTGGAGCGTGCCCTGAGAAGAGTGCTGGATCAGGCCGTAGATGAGCGTGAAGAGGAAGAGGAAGAGTTGACCAGAAACAGCCTTATCAGCATTGCTAGCTGGACCTGCGGCAACGCTGGAAGAGGATTGTGAGGAAGAGGAGTCAGAGGAGGAATGTGGCTTTGAGGAGGAGGAGGAAGACCAACCACAACAGGCATCCCAGGGTGCTCGTTGTCACCTATCATGTACCCGTGGTGTTGTACATGGCTGGGGGGAAGAACATACCTTCATTGAGATCACTGAGGAGGAGGAACGGGAAATGAGTAGCTCGGCATCCAACCTTGTGCAAATGGGGTCTTTCATGCTGTCGTGCCTGTTGAGGGACCCTCGTATAAAAAGGCTGAAGGAGAACGACCTGTTCTCTCTGTGTCAGTGTGTATCAGGGTCCCTGAGGACAGGTGTCAATCCATATCTGCCAAGTGACCCTATATAGGGGGAACAGTCCCTATTCTGCTCTGTGTCAGTGTGTATCAGGGTCTCTGAGGACAGGTGTCAATACAGATCTGCCAAGTGACCCTATGTAGGGGGAACAGTGCCTATTCTGCTCTGTGTCAGTGTGTATCAGGGTCCCTGAGGAGAGGTGTCAATCCATATCTGCCAAGTGACCCTATGTAGGGGGAACAGTCCCTATTCTGCTCTGTGTCAGTATGTATCAGGGTCTCTGAGGACAGGTGTCAATACATATCTGCCAAGTGACCCTATGGTGGGGGGAACAGTCCCTATTCTGCTCTGTGTCAGCGTGTATCAGGGTCTCTGAGGACAGGTGTCAATCCATATGTCAAGGTGTCAATATGTCATATGTCAGGTGTCAATTCATATCCATTGTGATTTAGGAATGTTAGGTGATTTATGCCCTTTATGGATTAAAACCAGACTCTGCATCAACTGTGTGATTTTCCATGGGAGTTTTGCCATGGATCCCCCTCTGGCATGCCACAGTCCAGGTGTTAGTCCCCTTGAAACAACTTTTCCATCACTATTGTGGCCAGAAAGAGTCCCTGTGGGTTTTAAAATTCACCTGCCCATTGAAGTCTATGGCGGTTCGCCGGGTTCGCCGGTTCGCGAACATTTGCGGAAGTTCGCGTTCGTCGTTCGCGAACCGAAAATTTTATGTTCGCGACATCACTAATCTTAACATGTATAGCTTGGAGGAAAGATGAGACGGGGGATATGATAGAAACATTTAAATACATAAAGGGAATCAACACAGTAAAGGAGGAGACTATATTTAAAAGAAGAAAAACTACCACAACAAGAGGACATAGTCTTAAATTAGAGGGACAAAGGTTTAAAAATAATATCAGGAAGTATTACTTTACTGAGAGGGTAGTGGATGCATGGAATAGCCTTGCAGCTGAAGTGGTAGAGGTTAACACAGTAAAGGAGTTTAAGCATGCGTGGGATAGGCATAAAGCTCTCCTAACTATAAGATAAGGCCAGAGACTAATGCAAGTATTTAGAAAATTGGGCAGACTAGATGCCGAGTGGTTCTTATCTGTCGTCACATTCTATGTTTCTATGTTTCTATGTTCTATGTTAAAAAAAGTTGGGATGCCTTCCCTCTAACCTGAATCCAAATTAGCACGAGTTTCAGTTGTAAGCAAGATTGGAGAGAAAATTACCCAAAGCAAAAAGAGACTGGAGATTGCTGTAGCACGGCATCATAAAGGGAGATACCAAGCGTTTTGGAGAAGATTTATCAAAGTGTGCTGAAAAATGGCGTTTTAATCCCATCGTTATGTTGATCGTATTTATTAAAGTGATCCTAAACGTGACAGTTTTCTTCATATTCAATTCCATTAGTTTTTGCCGAAATTTCCATTTCAGAAAATTGAAATTTAATGGCTTAAATTTTGTGTCAGGCAATTAACCATAAATCTAATGCATCTGTGAAAAAAAATGTATATATTCCAAAATAACAGTAAAGGTGCAAAAAATGCAACAGATGAACAAATCTGACAAATTGAATTAATTGCACGAAAAAAATGCTGAAGGTTAGACGTAAAAGTGTCGGCGACTTTTGATAAGTCTCCCCCAATGTGATGTCTACAAGCTGTCGCCCAGAGCTTTTATTAAATACAATGGACATGTGACCAAGTATTACATATGAACGCTATGACTTGGGCTCATAATTTCCAATCACCCACTAGCCATTTGCAAGTGAAAATTCAGTCTGGTGAGTAGATATTCACACCTGTCGGTTGTGCCATGGCCCTTTCTTGATGATGACGAGCACTGTGAATGTAAGTCATTGAGAAGCATTGGATTCAATTAGAAGCATCCAATTGCTGAAGTTCTCCGATGGCTTCTTCTCTAGCAGGATTATCTATTCAAGTGATAAATATAGGGAATTCAAATGTAAGGCCATAGCAGCAGATGTGGGAATATTCTAGTCTGCTATACTTCCAGATCGGCTACTTTGGCCTGCAAATCGAATTCCACAATAAATTCACTTTATATATTTCTCAATTGAACTTTAATCACATAAAGGAGGCTCTTGCAGGGTCTAGCAAGCTATTAACATAGCAGGGGATAAGAAAATCTTAATTAAACAGAACTTGCAATAAAGGAAGCCTAAATAGGGCTCTCTTTACAGGAAGTTTTTATGGAAGGCTGTGCAAGTCACATGCAGGGAGGTGTGACTAGGGTTTATAAACAAAGGGATTTAACTCCTAAATGGCAGAGGATTGAGCAGTGAGGCTGCAGGGGCTTGTTCTATACACCAAAACTGCTTCATTAAGCTAAAGTTGTTCAGGTGACTATAGTGTCCCTTTAATGTAATGGTTCTGGTTTAGCCTGTCCCTGTAGCCAGAGAAAAGTCAGTGTTTACATTGCTGGCTAGTTACACCTCTAAATGGCCACTTGAGGGGTTTCATGTGTCATTGCTGCACAGTACGTAGCCCTGGTGCTCAGCTTCTCCATGCTCTGCAAGGAGGCACTAAATGTTTCCCATAGAGATGCATTTTGCGGCATATGTACAACAGTCTCCCAATGATTCCTATGGGAAAGCATTGAATTGGCTGACAACATCAAAACTGATAATCTCAGCCATGATAATCTCAGCGTGGGTAAAAAGTGAGTAAAATCACTTTTCATCTCCGGAGAGTGGGAGGCCAGGTACCTAATGCTACATTCCAGCACTCTAGTGTCAGGAACACACACAGTGAGGGAAAAAGTATTTGATCTCCTGCTGATTTCGAACGTTTGTCCATTGACAAAGAAATGATGAGTCTATAATTTTAACGGTAGGTGTATTTTAACAGTGAGAGACAGAATAACAAAAAAAAAAAAATCCAGAAAAAAGCTTGTCAAAAATGTTATAAATTAATTTGCATGCCAATAAGTGAAATAAGTATTTGATCCCCTATAAATCAGCAAGATTTCTGGCTCCCATGTGTCAATATTAAAACTTATAAAAAAAATAAAAAGTTTAAAACAAAACTTGAAGACACATATTTGGTGTAAATAATCAGGCATTGAAATAAAGCACAGAGGACACATATCAGTTTTCAGTATATCTCAGTAGAAAGGAACCAACCAGGATAATATAGGCAATAAAATCATTTATTGTTTTTGCAATAAGCAAATCTCATAGTGGACTGTAGTGTATAGAGTGCTTATTCACAGAAATTAGTTGGTATGTGCGTTTAGGTATGTTGTTTGTGCAGATGGCTACACCTCTCAAAGAGGGGCAGTTCCCATAAATGGCTGAATGACTTGCTTTCTCACAGTCGTTCTAATGAAACACATAAATATGCTTTTATTTCCTTCTTGCTTAACACAGACCCTGGGGGCTGTTAGTATAACAGAGATCCAATTCATAAGAACTAGGCCAAAAATGCTGAAAGCATTCAGTTACCTGAGGTCAGTGGCGTACACACAACCCATGGGGCCCCGGTGCGAAAACTGATCTGTGGGGCCCCCCCCCCCCGCGCTTACTCTGCGCGGGCTGGGGCCGCAACACATGGCGGGCGGGCACCTGGTCGCAGGGCTGCGACCCGTGCGACCGCGGTATGTACGCCAGTGCATGCATCAACACATACACTTAAAGGACCACTACAGACACCCAGATCAAATCAGCTCAATGAAGTGGTCTGGGTGCCAGGTCTCTCTAGTTTTAACCCTGCAGTTGAAAACAGCAGTTTCAGAGAAACTGCTATGTTTCACTAAGGGTTAATCCATCTCTAGTGGCTGTCTCATTGACAGCCGCTAGAGGATTTTCTGCGATTCTCACTGTGAAAATCACAGTGAGAAGACGCTGAACGTCCATAGGAAAGCATTGAGTAATGCTTTCCTATATGGGCGGTTTGAATGCTCGCGTGGCTCTTGCCACGCATGTGCATTCGGAGCCGAGAGGCGGATCGGGACGGAGAGATCCCCAGCGCCAAGGGAGCCCGGCGCTGGAGAAAGGTAAGTGCTTTAGACACACACACACACACTCTCATGAACAGACGCACACATTTACTGACAGACACACACTCAGTGACAGACGCACACAAACATACTCAGTAACAGACACACACACTAACACTAACACACTCTAAAACTAACACACTCACTAACACAATCACTCACACTAACACACTCACTAACACACACTCACTAACACACACTCACTAACACACACTCACTAACACACACTCACTCACTAACTCACTCACTAACACACACACAAACTAACACAAACTAACACTAACATACTCACTAACACACACTAACACACTCACTAACACTAACACACTCACTAACACACTCACTAACACAATCACTAACACAATCACTCACACACTCACTAACACAATCACTCACACTAACACACTCACACTAACACACTCACACTAACACACTCACACTAACACACTCACACTCTCACACTAACACACGCTCTCTCACTAACACACACTAACACAAACTAACACTAACACACTCACTAACACACTCACTAACACTAACACACTCACATTAACACACTCACTAACACACACACTCACTCACTCACTAACACTCACACACTCACTAACACACTCACATTAACACACTCACTAACACACTCACTAACACTAACACACTCACATTAACACACTCACTAACACTAACACACTCACATTAACACTAACACACTCACTAACACACTCTCTCACTAACACACACACTAACACAAACTAACACTAACACACTCACTAACACTAACACACTCACATTAACACACTCACTAACACACACACTCACTCACTCACTAACACTCACACACTCACTAACACACTCACATTAACACACTCACTAACACACTCACTAACACTAACACACTCACTAACACACTCACTAACACTAACACACTCACTAACACTAACACACTCACATTAACACACTCACATTAACACACTCACTAACACTCTCACTAACACTCTCACTAACACTCTCACTAACACACTAACTCACTACCACTCTCACTAACACACTCACTAACACTAACACACTCACTAACACACACTCACACACACACGTTTTTTCTGTTTTTTTTTTTTAATTTAATCCCCCCAGCCTCCTTACCTGTGTGAGAGCTGGGGGGATTCCCTGGGGTCCAGTGGTGTTGCTGGTCACCCGGCTGGCGGGCGCGCGAGGGAGCACTGTCCCCTGAGTGCTCCCTCTTCAGCTCCCTCGCGCGCCGCGTACTGATACCGGAGCCGGAAGATGATGTCATCTTCCGGCTCCGGTTTCAGTGCGGTGGGCGAGGGAGCTGAAGAGGGAGCACCCAGGGGACAGTGCTCCCTCGCGCGCCCGCCAGCCGGGTGACAGCAGGGCCAGCCTCGGGGGGCCCGGAGGTGGCCGGCTCCTGGGCCCCCCAGCAGAAGAGGCTGGCCCTGTGGGTACAAACCGGGTCGCAGGGGCGGCCGGGCCCGGTCGCAGCCGCGACCCCTGCGACCCTGGTATGTACGCCACTGCCTGAGGTGTAAAGCAATATAATTAATTATTTCAATAAGGAACTGCATGACTCTCTGAATTTGAAACAGTTGTCAGTTTTCAACTACAGGGGGCAGTGTAGAACTGCTGATCCTCTTTATCAGTAATTAGTCATCTTTAAAGGACCGCTATAGGCACCCAGACCACTTCAGCTTAATGAAGTGGTCTGGGTGCCAGGTCCCTCTAGGATTAACCCTGCCTGCTGTAAACATAGCAGTTTCAGAGAAACTGCTATGTTTACAAATGGGTTAATCCAGCCTCTAGTGGCCGTCTCATTGACAGCCGCTAGAGGCGCTTCCGCGCTTCTCACTGTGATTTTCATTGAGAATGCTTTCCTATGGACTGGCTAAATGCGCGCGACTTGTGCCGTGCATGCGCATTCAGCCGATGACGGGGAAAGGAGGAGGAGAGTCCCCAGCGCTGGAAAAAAGATAAGGGATTAACCCCTTCCTCACCCTAGAGCCCGGCGGGAGGGGGGCCCAGAGGGTGAGAGGGACCCAAGGACCCTATAGAGCCAGGAAAACAAGTATGTTTTCCTGGCACTATAGTGGTCCTTTAAGGTACACTATAACTAATATATATTAATATAAATATATCATGCATGGTCCATCAGCCTGAAATGCATTTACTTTCTGTGTGGTACGGGTGATGTATGTCACATCAGTATTACAATAACCAGCCATTTCGTTTAAAGCAGGCCTGTCAAACCTGCGCCCCCCTAGATGTTGCTGAACTACAACTCCCATGATTCTTTTAATTAAACAGATAGCCAGGGAATCATGGGAGTTGTAGTTCAGCAACATCCTTGAGTTTCAGCTTACCTCAAGGGGTGGAGTTTTCCTTCAAACACATAATACACTTCAGCTCTTATGTTATTTTTTAAAACAACCCATAGGCAAGCCATGAGAAGCTATCTGTAATGCACTGCAATTGCCTCTCTGATCCAATCATTAAGCTGCAGTGACATACCTAGGGTATGGAAGGCATTGCACATGATCTAGGTGCCACTTGAAGGTGACATCACATCAAAGCTGGATAGAGCTCCCTTCGAGCTGGCAGGGTGATCAAAAGATGTCACTGCAAAGCCCTTTATAAATTACTCCCTGGTGCAGCAGCATTCTTTCACGGTTCAGGCATTTTGTGAGAGAGTCAGAGCGCAAGCGCCAGGATTTCCAAACTTCACTCTGGTGTCATCACAAAGCACTGGACTGAAAGGCTGCGCTAGGAGCCAACCAGACCTATTCTCAATATACTCTTGCACCCCATATTTTTACTCTCCATAAGTTTACCCCTTGCTCACTGTGCCTAGAGAGATATCAGATGTGCCTCACTGATGATGCCTAACAAGGCTGAAACGATTGGCTGGGGTTGCTGTGTCTCTCGTGCAGAGGGAACTTGCTGGCATTTCGGATCTGGACTGCCCGTATGGGTGGGACCAGTCTGATATGTTTCAGAGATGTTCTCTCTGTAATGGCACAAGATAAGCTAAAACCAGCTTGAGATCTGAGGGACCCACCGAAGGGCAGGCTATTTCAGCTGCTGCCCGTTCTCAGTATTCTCTGCGACCCGTTTTTTTGCTCAACCAGACCTATGTTATCTTGAAAAAAATTATTATAGCTCTTTTGCATTTTGTCTAGTAGGTTCCTGCAGATAGCGGGAACTACCCACCACCCGTCCGAAAAGGCAATTAAACATCGTATTCATATAATTTCCCTCCCACTACACACACACACTAAGCCGCCATTCATTTATACTCCCTCAGTCATCTTTCCTTGGTCACTGACCCCCCTCATTTTGTCACTATCACTATCACTCCCCCTCACTATCACACCCTTCAGCCCTACCACACTCACCCCCAATTTTGTCACACTCACCACCCCTCATCCTGTCAGAATAACTCACTATCACACTCACCTCTAAGCTTGTCACACTTACCTCTTCAACTGTCACACTCACCCCCTCACCCTGTCAAACTCACAAAACTAATTCTGTCACACTCACCCACCATCTAACCCTGTCACACTCACCCTCCCAAACTTGTCACACTTACCATATGTAAGCTGTCACTCACTACCACACATTAAACACAGCGTGACCATAAACACAACACTCAAAAACCACAAGCAAAAAACTACCCGACACAGACACACATGCACAATGAAATAGAGACACACGTTCACACACAAGGATGTTCAGGCACATACACAAGTAGACAGTGCCAGGGACACAGACACACTCAGTCAGAAATGCACTCTTACACACACATAATACCAGGGAGTATGATCCCTGCATTGGACCACCAGGGATCATAGCCCCCCTTTCTTGAAGAAAGGCAAACACCAGGGAACTACGCACACATCACATACAGCTAGCACACACACATTACATACAGCCAGCTCACATTACACACACATCTCATACAGCTAGCACACACACATCACATGCAGCCAGCATACACAAACATCACTTTATCTAAAATATGGGTGTCAGATGTTTGGACAGGTTCCGTAAGGGGTACAATTTTTAGTACTTGCCATAGGTTTTGTCTTCAATACATATGCTTCTGTTAAGCTATAGTGGTTCTGGTGCTTAGAGTGTAACCCACTGTCAGCCATTTATGTAACTAAATGTAATAAATGTTATAACTAGAGCTAAGCATATTTACACAGACTGATTTATCGCCACACTCATTGTATGTTAACAATATATTATCTTAATTCTTGTGAATCTCTTTACACACTCCTATAGACAATCTGGAGTTCTTTGAAATTAAGACACATATTAGGTTAAGATTGACAGAAGGACAAGCTTTTTGGAATTTGGCCCCAAATAATGACTAAAGAGGGACTTTAAGAGATTTAATTTGCAAGTTTGTTCTCAAAGCATCAGAACTCTCCATTTAGTGAATATATCTCCAATCACAAAGCACAAAATGGCCAATCCTCTAGTATGTATGGCTCCTACTTGTTACCTGTCATCGTCAAATGAATAACTATTTTTAAAAAAAATACCGGGAACCAAATATTTCACTAACAATACATATTTTGTAATTATTAACTACAAAAACAAAACATGTACATGGAATTTGCCAGACAGACATAATCTAATCCTGTAGAGAGTATTCCCAAAGTGCAAGTTTCATTATCCAGTCCCTTTAAGTGAGTTTAATTAGCTCCCCCCGGATGACAGTCTGTCCCTGGTGACATTGCTGTCAGTGCCAGTGTGTGTGTGTGTCAGAGAGTGTACCTGTATGTATTTAGTGTGTATATACACAGGTGCTCTCTGCAATAGCCTGCTGGACTTTGCCCCTCCCAACACAGCCAGAAAAAAAACCACACACACACACACACACACACAAGACTCATTCTCCTTTGACCGAAAGGGAATGTGAGGGAGAGAGGCAAAATCTGCATATTGGAAAAAAAATTCTAGCTAAGCAATCAAGTCAGAACTTGAATGTTAAACTCCCAGCTTGTTGCGGAGAGAGAGAGTTAAGCTCCCAGTCCTAGTGCGAGGACGGAGAGAGAGAGAGGGAGGGAACTGAGAGGCTGGCACAGCAAGTGAGAAACAGAACAGACAGCCTCTGTTTCTCTCTGAATCAACCCAGAGAAGGTTAGTCTCAAGTTTCCTCCCCCCTCCTTGAAGAGAGTTTCCCTAGGTGTGGTTGGTTGGTGCAGAAGGGGGCACAGTGGGCTAGTTAGTGAGGTGCCCTCCTGGCACAGAGCTTGGTGCTGTACTGTGGTGAGGAGCCTGCTGGACTTGCTGGGATCTTTACCATATGGTGACATTGACTTAGAAAGCAGCAATCGGATGACAAGGTGAAGGGAAGGTAAATCAAGTCTATTTTCTTGTTACATTGTTTCAAGGACTAACTTTCTGATTGATACTTTACTGAATGACTTCCCCCCCTGCATGCTTTGGGGCATTTCCTGCTGGCTCAGAGACCCAATGTGCGAACCACCTGTTACAGATATGTATTATTTTCATTACAGTAGACAGTCACGCCATGTGAATCACAGATAATTACAGGTTTAGTCTAAAAGAGAGAACTTTGATCCCAAGAGCTTACAGTCTATTCTATGCTTAGTGCCCATGGACCCAGCAGCAGAGGTGTCTTATACAGGTGTATTGGATTTGAACGATCTGAACTTTTATGAGCAATCTGCAACACATAGCCTTAAAAAAAACAGCTGCTGCAGAATATCTTTTTTAAATGACGTTAGGATGTTGCATGATGTTGAAGAAAACCAGTTCTGGATGTTTCCTTTTTGAAAATGGTATTATTCAGCAGCCTTTCGTTCCACATGTCCTGCTGAGTGAGCTGGAGATGCAGTTTGTGGTAACCATACAAAGCGAGCACAGACTTTCACACTCATCAGCTGACTGCAGAGATGAACAGACTTGGAGAAAAGGCTCATCTCCCAGGAAATGGTCAGCTGTGAGTCCAGAATGGGGGTCCATCTGTAGACTACCTGTTCTGGACATGGTCATTTGGGGTGAATATTTATGAACTTTGGAACTAATTGTCTAGATTTGTTTATCAGCTCTTGCTATGTAGTGCAGGCTTTGGACTGAGGCTGATGGGAGTTTCAGTTTAACTGTAACAGGATGTTCTCAAGTGTTGAACGCTAGTGATTATCTGATATTTAAACTAGTAAGATTATGTCTTGTGAAAGTAGCAGATCTACTGTACTGTAAGTGAGATCTAGAAAGCCCTAGGGTGGGGGTGGGGGAGAGGTGACACAAGCCTTCTAACTAATTCTATGGATTTGTATACAGCTTCTGTAAGAAAGTCTTTGTCCAGGACGACCAGGAAGCTGCTGTAGAGAATGGACGATTCAGGATCCTGGTCGGAGGCATCAAGCCCTGAAGCATCATTGCCACCCTCAGGGTAAGATTGTCTGGTACCCAACATGCAAACTCACACAGAATGATTACTCTATGCACTGCAGTTATTGTGATGGTTTTGTAAGTGCAGTCCCTCCTGTTTTTGTCAAATTATTTTAAAGCAGTTTGACAAACCTAGGAATCGCTCAACACCCAAAGAATAACCCCTCTGCTGAGCCATCTGCTCGTAGCCTGTCTTCGTCTCCAAACTTTCTTTGAGGTACTAGAGAACCCTTTTTTTTGTCATACCACTCAAGAGCAGGAGAGAGTGCGACCAAAGATTCCTTGCACCATAGCCAGTACTAATATCTATAGTGGTTATGGCGCTTTGCGTTTCCCTGTCAGGGGTCAATGATATTCCTTGTTATCATCACAATCTGATTATTGAAGATCTAGTACCAGCATGGAAGGACTTGCTTATTCCGCATCAGCACTGCTGTTACTAAATGTATATGAGTGGAACATTTTGTTTTGGAATAAGATCTTTAGACCTCAGACCATTACCATAGGCCATCATTGCTTTAAAAAGGGTTAATTGGAATGCTGTGCATTATGTGAACTTTAAACATTCTATCACATGTTCAATGCTCATTAAGTTAAACAGACACTATAGGCACCCAGACCACTTAATCTCATTGAAATAGTCTGGGTGCACTGTCTCTGTTCCCTTGCAATTTCGGAGAAACTGCAATGTTTACATTGCAGGATTAAGACTGTCTCTAGTGGCCGTCTACCAGAGAGTCACTAGAGGCACGTCCTGCAGTTTGACTCCCTGAAACGACACTGGACGTCCTCACACTTTTCATGAGTATGTCCAGCGTGTTGAAAAACCCCATAGGAAAGCAATGCTTTCCTATGGGGACGGCCTAATGGGTTCAGCAACCATGCACTTTAGGTTCCTGGATTGTGCTGATGTAGGCAGAGGAGGAGCCCGATCATATGCAGAAATCAGATAAATGTTTAAAGTTTTTTTCTAACCATTTACATGACTTGGAGGGAAAGGTGGGGGCACCGGGGCAGAGGAATACTATAGTGTAATACAGTTGTGTGTCCCTAACATTATAATGTTCCTTTAAAGGGTTGCTAAAAGGGAATTAAGACTTTTTAAGGCTGCATTACTATGTTACCACATACTATGATACCAATAGCTAGAACAGTTTTTTTGTTGTTTGTTTTTTACCAAACAGTTTATTTCCAAAATCTTCTTATTAAAGCTACTTACCGTAGCTAAAGATGCATAAATTTAAAATGACCGCTTTTCCTATTAATAAAAATACAGCCTGTGTGATATGTAGACATTAGTAAAGCTTTAGAATAGCATTTAGGTTCCAGCAGCAATATCTAGATATTATCTGGACAATTACAGCATGCAACAGGAAACCCATTATGGGAGTAAATAACATTTAGTAAATAAATATTTTTGTTGCAATAATGCAAACAACCTTTGTAATAAAGAATGGCGATTTTCTTGGGCAAAAAGATCACTATGATTTAAAAATGGCTGATTTGTATCATAGATATTCAGGTAGAGGGATTTGTTTATTTATTTTGTGTGCACACTTTCTCACGCTACTTACAGTATCTAACCTATCTATATAAATTCTAAATAGAATGATATACATAATGCATGGCACTCACTTATCCGAGACTAACTCTTGAAGTCAATCGGGCAAACAAAGAGATGATAGCTGATTTGGAAAATGTAGGCCAAATAGTGGAGTTGGGTCATTTTTTTCCAAATTGGCTAATATTCCTATTTAACTCATTTGGATTCACATTGACAAGTAACACAAAAAAGTAGCACAGCTTAGTACTTTTTTAGGGATATTTTATGAACTGCTCAATACAATTATATAACTCACTACACTGGAGCACTATTGCACTTTAATATCACACTATCACGATCTTCTTGTAAGGGGTAAGTTTTTTTTTTATTTCCTGAGCACTTCACTCACGCAGTTATTTGGGTATTGTCTCTGGATAATTGTATATATTGATTTTATAAGCCTTAAACCTTACTTGCCCTTGCAAGCCATGATATACCCTCCAGGGGAGAATTTTACTAGTCAATGATAAAATATATATATATTCATGTATGGGCTATTTGTGCTGCAATATATGCAAATACCTGCCTTGTGGGATGGAGCCATTTGAGGACAAGTAGGCAGCATACATAGCTGTACATTATTGTTCTAGATAAAACAGATTATTATTATTATTATTATTATTATTATTAATAGCATCTGCTATTTTTTTTATTTAATAAAGTAGTATTTATATCAACATTTCCACCAAAACTAAGGTAAATGCATTCACAATGGCTTAATAATGGTGCTAACATGGCACAGGGTGAGAAACATTGTCCTGGACATGACTGTTGGTTGGTGATCATTTCTTCAAATTGCTATTTTCCATGTCGGTCCCCATGCAACTGTAAGAGTTGTGGACAGTGGTTCCTGATATTGATACTTCAGATGTGTGTGATTTACATTGCCCATGATGCTTTGCTATTCTAAGACATACATCACTGATTCGGGCTTCAGAGATTTCCCGATGAAATTCCAAAGGGGATAATGATAGAATTTTCCATTAGGTGTGCCCAAGGACTGTTTTTGGGATCTCCTGCTTTAAGTGAACGTCACGAAAAGATTTAGGGGGTTGATATTATATCTCTCTGCTTTAGATTTCCATTGTGGTTTGTTCTACCTAACATAATGAGTTATCTTTTATAACAAGGGAGCCGATTAGATCAGCACATAAAACATATATACCCTTCATTCTTGTCCAAGTTATATGTTTAATTGTTCTTGTAGTCGCTCCACCTCAGATTATTGTAATTTATAGCCTTTTACGATTGTAGATAGAAGATAGAAGTTCTTAATTGCCTTCTACAAGATATGTTGTTTTTAAGAACATGTGTAACAGAATTATTAATACTCTCTTATATTTGGCGTTTTTTTTGTGTGGACTGAGTTTAGTGGATTTTAGCATTAATTATTTTAATATGTAATGTACTGCTAGTTCAATATTGTATTGCTTTAGTGCAATAATGTCTAACTGTAGTACTGCAGATAATTGAGAATCATGGCAAATGTAGTTCCTACACATCTGGCATAACATTTGTCTGGGAATGCAAGTCTTCATGCTTAGTGGTCAAACCGATGGATGTCAAATTTCTTCAGTCTCTGTTGTTGCAGCGTAATATCTTGGTATAGTCTCTGGAACATTGCTATCTCTCATGAGCTTGTAGATCATCTTGACCTCGGCCAGCTGATGTTCCACAAACTATTTAATGTTCACTTAGTACCATGGAATGTTCCAACTGTCAGATATAGAACTTTTCCACTCATCTCAGATGAGCCTCATCCAAACAAAAAAGTAGGCATGGAGTTTCCCTCAGACCTACACATCGTTTCTCTCATTATTCTCAGGTTTTATGCACACTTATAGACCCAAAAAGTAAAAAAATGTTTTTTTCTGCTTATTCAGCAGATAGCCACCAAGGAATGGGGCACATTCTGCAGAGCAGGAAAGATATTGTCGAACAGAAATAGTTTCTTTCCTTCTATGGCTAAATCACTGAGGCTTTATCGTCTAACTTCTAACTTTGCTTTGGACAAAGTCACCCGATCATTAGGATGGCATGCTCTCCAGTGAGCCAATTGCAGAGGTTCTTGATGAGTTTGATGTTGATGTGAATTTGAGAGGTTTCTGAGTTTACATGCTACTGGTCAAACAGCAAAATGTGTAACTTCCCACCACTGATCTTCATTTTGAAAGCTCTACTGGAGTAGAGTTATAACACAGTTTGGAAGCCTCAATGTTGACCAGTATCTGAATGAAGTCTTTCTATTAATGTATGTTTTCACCTACATGTGTAGACCTATTGTACTGTGATGAAAACATATCCAGCTGTTTTAAAAAAATGAACATTCATTCTTATGTACTTGAGTATTCAGAACTGCTGGGAGCTTTGAGGGTAAATCATTAATATGTTAGTTTCTTGGGAAATATTTCTTGATAGAACATCTCGTGATAGGTGAACAATTTGTTGTTGTCTATCAGCAGTCTTATTATGCTTGGACCTTTGTCCTTTTGTTTTTACTTTCTATTGCTTACATAATAGAATGTATGTCCAGAGTCACTGATTCCAGTGGTAATAGTTTAGTCCTCTGGATGAGTATGATTGTAATTGCAGTCCATCCAATTTTGCATAATTGTAAGAGATTGATATTGGGGTTGTGCAAAAAGATTTGTTGCTTTCTTGTAGGAATTCTTCACCAGCTATTTTAAGGAATTTTTAAAATGCTATTATTATTTTTTTTATCGTAACGGAAACATGGAATGATTAAAAGAGTTGACTGAAATTGCCCTAAATGATAGACTATTTAAAAAAATAATAATAATAATAATTTACCTTGCAGTTTAGCAGTGCTATGCAACACATTTACTCATATTTGTATGCCTGAGGTCACAGCTGGCAAAAGAGCTGTGAAAATAGCAGATTTATGAAAAACAAAAAAAATGCCAGAAATGAATATATTACTCAACATTCTTTTTGACCTAAAATGTAAAAAAAAAAAAAAAAAAGTTGGCAAGAATGAGTAAGCTTTGCACATTTGATGAAGATAAATATGTAGTGTTTTTGGCATGATTTATTGGCTTTTGCTGAGTTGTTTCACAGGTTTTAAATATATGATTTTTTAAAAAATAATTTTGGTTTGCAAGACAGTTTCTCATAGTTATTCAAGTGACACCTTAAGTTACTGTCCTAATGGAATGACTATGATGAATAATAACCTGTTGTAAAATATTTCGCACTATATTAGTGCGGTACGTTATAAGTTAAGAGAAATACTGGTGAAACATGTAAACATGGACTGCCATAGAAACCATCAAAACGTTTCTGCTAATTCTTCCACATTTAGAACATTTCCCCAGAATCCCTCCCAACAGCCCTCAAACCCCCCAGCAGAAATGTAAAATATGTTAAACAATTTTTTAACTGTAAAGTGTGCAACCAAGAATTTTTTTTTTTTCAAATTCTGGACTATAATAACACAACTGAGCATTTGCCGGGGAAAAAAATAAATGTATGTCATTTATTTCATTACAAAAATATATAAAGATTGCATTATTATTGTATTGAAGGGATATTCCACTGCCCAAATACCAAAATAAATAGAAATCACTGTTTGGTAGGTATACCCCAAATAAAAACTTGCGTGCATTTAACTATGCATTTTTAAAATTGGTTATATCTAAAAACAGCATGCAAAAACTGCAGATCTCTTGACTGTAGCCTTTGCAAGCCCTCCTCTTCTAACCCAATTCAGACTATGTGCTATCTTCTACAGCTACAGACTTCCTAATGCAGCTCAATGAGAAGTCTTTGCAAAGGCAGGTGCTCTGGACAATTGATTCCTCTTGAGTTCAGTGCAAATAAGCTAACCGAACCAGGAAGTAACAGGACCCGTTTTCTGCTTGAAAGGCCAAGGGGTGTAACCGGTATAATTTATAAAAATGTCAATTTCTATTGAAAACTGCACCATTTACAAAAAGAGGACAAACTTTTCACACATACAGTACTTTAGGGGTCTGGAGTGTCCCTTTAAGTTAGACAAAAATATATATCACATTTACGCTACTTCTTGCCTGCTGCTGAGTTAATAAAAGCTGTGTGTATAATTTTATTTTTTTTATAAATGGTGCAGAACAGTTTAAAATAGTTGTGTGTGTTATGTAGTGCTAGAGTTATTCCTATTCTTACGTTCCATAGGTTAAAAATTGCATACATATTTGGAATTCAGATTTCGGTTGGAGATATGCTCACCACAGGCTATGGAGATCTTGTCTTAATGTTTCAGGTGCTATCTGTGTATGTAAGGGAAGAGGGGTACTAGGTGTCAACAGCTGTGAGGTTACAGGAAATATGTTTATTCAGAGGTAGGTAGGTATCAGGGGATAATTGTCAAATATGGTGGCAGTAGGAGTAACTGTGAAAGGCAGAGGTGATTTTGTCTCAGGATAGACAAGATAACGTGTAGCCAGATGGTGCTAGCATAGTGAGACTGAGGAGCAAACTGGATGTTTATAAAACCTTTCTCGAAAAGGGTTTGTTGAAACATCGGGATATGGTATGTGGAAAACGTCTCTGTTGAGTTCAAACATGGAGGGTGTGTAAATACAAATCTCTTGTTCAATCGCAGATAGGCAATTCCTTGTTGCATGCCAGAACCTGCTACTCTTCACATTGTTTTTGAGACAGACAAGAATTATTTACACAGACGAACATCTGAAATACAATGGAGAGCGTACATTATTGCTCACATTTAAAGTTTTTGTCAGAACCTGTTGTCAAAGTATGTTAGACTGTTTTCTTTTCTCCTTACGCCTAATGTCTGGGGTCTATTCACTAATCAACACCTTGTATAACTTTTTAACAGTTGTAGGCCGATATAGAAAAGTTTGAAAACATCAATAATAATCCAAGTATTCTTGGCAATTCACACTTAAGTGAATAACCCTGACAATATTATAAATTAAATACTCCACGCTAATAAAAATAGCTTCACTGAAAATATTTATATATTTAAATTATTGTTTAATCATGTCATTCTAACACATATCTTGTGACTCACATGGTGATGGTTTAGATGTGAGGAGTGCCACTGGCAAATCTGCCAGGATCCCTGGGAATAAATATCTCATGTGAAGCTTTCTGCGTGACTAGTTTTCATGATGTGGATTTTATGATGAATTGAGAAACAAACAGCAAAAAAAAACAATCTGTAGACTTTCTCCAAATGTTGCACAATCAAATTATACTTTTTATGAGCTTCTGTTGTTGTTTTTTTTGTTTGTTTTTTTAAACAAAACACTGCCTGGACTACTCACTGTACTGGTAAATGCTGAGTAATGTCAAGAGAATTGTAACTTTTAAAAGGATACTATAGGCACCATAACTACTTTATCTCAGGGAGGTATATATGATGTGTGGAGGGACCGTGGTGCCATCCCTCTACCCAGTATTGACCTGTTCTCAAAACATTGGCAGTTAACATTGATATTCACAAAACTGCTTGAGAAAAACATATTTCTCAAGTCGTTTTTTTTTTTTTTTTTTAATGAGGAGCTACTGATTGGCTTAGAGTGTCAACTAACCACTCCTAGCCAGTCAGTGGTACCCCTGCCCCCAGCAGTCCAAGGGTTTTATTTTGAAGATTTTCAGAAATCTGTTATTGGAAGGGACAGCGCAAAATGTCGTAGAGTAGACTTCATGAAAGTAAACATATTTATTGTAGTTTAAAGGTTTAAGAAACACTCTGGGACACCATAACAACTTAATGAAATATAAACTACAATAAATGTGTTTAGAAATGAGTCTGTATAAATAAGATACATTGTTCTTATTCTCAATTGCATTTGAGTTGCATAAATTGTTATTAATTACTCACCTACATTTTTTTAGAATAGCTCCACCCTCTGGCTACACACCCGACACAACCCTCTTATATTAAAGTGTCCTCCTTTGTCCATTTGAAATGTTGTGTCCTAGAAGGCATGGTGTAGCATTATATAATCATACGTCTTATTAACAAGGTGATCTCAGCCTTTCATCCTTCTGAGATTGATAAACTGAGTACAAAGAATTGGGTAATAATACAATCTCAACCAAGATGTACATGGAAAATACAGACAAGCCTAATGTCCTTTTCCTGGTTAAATACTTTGATATTGTGATTTTAGGCGTTATTCAAGCTCCCCTGAGAAAGTCAGGAGTAGAGATACCGTATTTATCGGCGTATAACACGCACTGGTGTATAGCACGCACCTCATTTTAAGAAGGAAATTCCAGAAATTTCCCCCCCTCCCATAGTATCCCCCCCCCTCATCCCATAGTGTCCCCCCCTTTCCATAGTATTCTCCACCCCATCCCATAGTATTCTCCACCCCCTCCCATAGTGTTCCCTCCCTCATCCCATAGTGTCCCCCCCTCATCCCATAGTGCCCCCCCTTTCCATAGTATTCTCCCCCCCTTTCCATAGTATTCTCCCCCCTCCTATAGTATTCTCCCCCCTTTCCATAGTATTCTCCCCCCCTCCCATAGTATTCTCCCCCCCTTCCATAGTATTCTCCCCCCTCCTATAGTATTCTCCCCCCATAGTATTCTCCCCCCCTCCCATAGTATTCTCCCCCCCATAGTATTCTCCCCCCCTCCCATAGTATTCTCCCCCCTCCCATAGTATTATCCACCCCCTCCCATAGTGCCCCCCCCTCCCATAGTGTCCCCCCCCTCCCATGGTGTCCCCTAGTGCACTTTCCCTTGTCCCATAATTACTTACCTGTCTTGAAGCGTGGGCCGGCTTCACAGCGCGCACTGCAGTACAGGAACTTCAATTTCAGGTTCCGTTTCCGGCGGGACTGAAAGGAAGTGTGCACAAGTGTGCACACTTCCTTTCAGTCCCGCCGGAAACCGGAACCTGAAATTGAAGTTCCAGTACCGCGGTGCGCGCTGAACACTGGCCCACGCTTCAAGACGGGTAAGTAATTATGGGATATCGGCGTAAAACACGCACCCACGATTTTCCCCCTATTTTCAGGGAGAAAAAGTGCGTGTTATACGCCGATAAATACGGTATATATTTTGTCCATATATTCTGAACATTGCATCCCTAGAGTTGCATTTTTCAAAAATACCACGACTATTTTTTATTGTTTAAATGTTTAACAATCAGTCAGCAGACGCTGCAGACAGTACAGGATTTATTTACATAACAATTAGCTATGGTGATTTGTGAAATTTAAATAAAAATAACCAACGCGGGCCCTGATACCTAGCGATCAAGGGAGTAAAGCATAAAAGTAAAAATGACAATCTGGAATAAAAAGCATGTTGGTGCTTTATAAAAAAAAAAAAAAAACAATTAAAAAAATAATAATAGCTATGAGTCACAAACTCATGGATTTACAACGCACTCACAAGAACTGTAATTGATTACTTGTATATTTCCAGTCAAGATCTGAGATCGAGAGGTGAGATTTATTTTGTTTGTACTCAGTAAAGGCACTATGCTTTACGAACAGGGTAGTGTCTAAATGGAATCAGTTTTCAAATGAAATGTTCAATACCTAGTGCAATAAATGAGATTTATTTTTTTATAAAAAACTAAATGAAATAAATAAGTCTAAGTAGCATATAGATCCATGGATGCAGATTAGATTTTTTATTCTTCTCCTCCCTGCCCCCGCAGCCCCCTTTTTATGCAAAACTAAAAATGTCATGAATGTAGTTTATTTATCAGTTTATTGCTTGTATTGCTTGTTTTTCTGGCATAGTACATTTTGATACTTGAAAAATCAAAGCTTGATGTATTTGGGTTTTGTTTGCCCTTTCGAGCTAAGTAATTGGGTAAACAATATTCTAAGTTGAGTCGCTTCCATCTGGTAGAAGGAACGATCTATTTTATTGTAATAATTGTTATTTTACCTCAATTCCACCAGCCACATGGTGATGGAATAGATTAAAGTGACAATTCCTTTTTTTGTGGCCCGTCCCTTTTATTAACTTTTTCTACTGGCATACTTGCCAATATTTGAAATGGACAAATAGGGACACTTTCATTTTAGTGGTGTGAGTAAGGGTGTGGCCAGTGGTGAGGCTGTTCTGAAAAACTTAAGGTGACTTGTTAATAACAATTTATGCAACTGAAATGTAATTAAGAACAAGAACGATGTATCTTATTTACACAGACTGATTTCTAAACACATTTAGTTAGTTTAAAGACACATTAGTGTGGGCTTTATTGCTGTGGAGCTCTGTTATGCACTTAGACACACCAACAATATGGACTACATTATTAGAAGAGTATGTCATGTCCACTCTTCATTGTAGTTAAGACCAAAAAGATAAGTCTTTATTCGGCATGTGATCACCAAAACCAGATGTCTGGACACTGTAATGCATTGCATAGTCTGACACGTGGTGTTGATTTTCCCGATAGAATGGACACAATTTGACATAAACCATATGTATCCATGAATCCAGCCTGCCGTTTGTCAATGGTACTTGTTGCTGCTGGTAGTGATGAAATGGTGTGTGGGTGTGGGAAATGTTTTTCTGGCACAGATTAAACCAGTTCAGAATCATTTGAATACAGCAGCACACGTAAGCTTCATTTCTAACCATGTGCATCCCGTTCTGATCACAGGTTTTCCTTTTAAACTAACAGGAAGTTAGTTTGCCATTTTTCCAAGCATGTGTTTTGCCATGCTAGTTGCAGTCCCCTGCAGTCCCCCGATCTCGGGGGATTAGCATTTAGCTGTTGTAAAATGTGATGTGTGTGAATGCATGTGTGCGTTTTGTGAATGCATGTGTTTATGTGTATTCGAAAGTCATATTTGCAGTGTGTGTATGTGTGTATTTATATGAAGGGATATGTGTGTGTACAGTGTGTGTATATGTGTGTGATTTTACAGTCATTGGAAAAAGAAAGTACACCCTCTATGAATTTTATTTTTTACATATCAGGACATAATAACAATTGTCTGTTTCTTAGCAGTAAACAAAACCTTAGATGAACAACAACACATCACATATTACACAGTGACAAAGACTTTTGTATCCTGGAGTGCCTGGACCTTTCCTCTATTTTTCTTTTGGTCTCTCTATTTGGTCCCTGGTACTGGGACTGGCCTGGCTGCACCCAGATACACAATACTTGGGATTGAGTGCAGTTCCACATTTCTACTATGATTATATTACACAGTGGCATGATTTATTTAACAGAAATAAAGCCACAATTTAGAAGCCATGTGTGAAAAACTTAAGTACACCCTTACTGCTTACATCGGAATTAAGAGGCTAAGTAGCAGACAGGTGCTTCTAAAAATGCCCTTGATTAATTGATCATCAGCAAGTGTGACCACCTCTATAAAAATGCTAGCAGTTTGCTGATCTGGAGCATTCAGGTTTTTGTTTGCACAATGCCAAGAGGGAAATGCAGTAGCAATCATCAGAAATTGTTGCTGCCATCAAACTGGGAAGGCTTATAAGACCATTATCAAACAATTTAAAGTCCATCATTCTACATTGAGAAAAATATTTAAAAGTGGAAAACCTTCAAGACAGTTGCCAGTCTTCCAAGCAGTAAACGTTCCAACAAATTCTGCCCAAGGTCAGACCATGCATCTGAAAAAACCCACAAGATTTCTGGAACAATGCCCTTTGAACAGACAAGACAAAAGTGGAGAGGTTTGACCATAATGCACAGCGCTACGTTTGTTAAAAACCAAACATAGCATATCAGCACAAACACCTCATATCAACTGTCAAGCACGGTGGTGGAGGGGTGATGATCTGGGCTTGTTTTGCAGCCACAGGACCTTGGAACTTTGCATTCATTGAGTTGACCGTGAACTCCTCTGTATACCAAAGTATTTTAGAGTATATTGTGAGGCCACAACGATGTGAGAGATCTGATAAAGTCATACAGAAAATGATTACTTTAAGTTATTGCTGCTAAAGGTGGTTCTACATGCTATTGAATCATAAGGTATACTTGGTTTTTCACACGACTTCTCCATTTTTTGGGGTAAATAAATAATGATGCGTGTAATATGTCATGTGTTGTTGTTCATCTGAGATTGTATTTACCTAATTTTAAGACCTGCTAAGAAACAGAAGATCGTTATTATGCCCTTAGATCTAAAACCATAGAGGGTATACTTTATTTTTCCTATGAATGTATATGCATGTATGATTTGTGCACATATGTGTACTTGAGAATACTAAAACACATTTTCCCTAAAAGTACACAAGTTGGTTTGTCTTTCAGAGCTATAAGACATGAGGCTTCACCTACTCATTTCATTCGGCTGTAAATCTCAGCATTACGTTAAGACCGCTACTTTTGAACCACATATATTTCTTTAAAGAGACCATGTCATCAATAGAACATTTCAGGTATAGGAATAGTTTGAACGTTGTCTAGCAACCTTTCAACCACTGCAACTGTCTTCATAAAGTCGAAACATTGCTGTTTTATACTTTGGGCACCTAAATAACGGGACACTATTTTCAAAAGGAAGCTGAAATGATATTTTTATACTTTCCTGGATATCCATTTATATTGGCCTCCTTGAAAGAGGCAGAAACAAAAGTTTTGGTGTGAGTAAATATGGTTAATTGGAAAGCAGAAGATATAGGATCCTAGCTCAGAAGCTGAGATTTACTGCAAAATTAGAAGATGCGGCCAACAGGAAACCAAAATAGCCACTTGATTACAGGAAAATATGTCTCACAGCTTTGAAAAGAAAATCTACTTGCAAGCACTTTTCAGAGAATATACTTTTCAGTGTGTTTCTTGAAGTCATTCACGTCTGTAGAATGTTTCACTCATAAAAGAAATAGAATGCCATTGCAGTCTTTAATCTTTACTTGTCTTGTTTTTTTTAATAAAAAAAACAAAAAACCTTTTTTAACCAGGTGAATAAAGAGATAGTTCTAAAACAACTAACTCAAACTCATGCAAAAGTGTAGACATCTAAATAGAGATAAATTGACCATTTATAATTGTATGCCTGGCACGACTGGCACATGCCTGTGTTTCATGCACTATGTCCTTAAAGGACCACTATAGGCACCCAGACCACTTCAGCTTAATGAAGTGGTCTGGGTGCCTGGTCCATCTAGGATTAACCCTTTCTGCTGTAAACATAGCAGTTTCAGAGAAACTGCTATGTTTACCTATGGGTTAATCCAGCCTCTAGTGGCGGTCTCTTGACACGCATGCGCATTCAGCCGATGACATCAGAAGAGGGAGGAGAGTCCCAGCGCCGAGGGAGCCCTGCTCTGGAAAAAAGGTAAGGGATTAACCCCTTCTTCCCCCTTGAGCACCACAGGAGTGGGACCCTGAGGGTGGGGGCACCTTCAGGGCACTATAGTGCCAGGAAAACAAGTTTGTTTTCCTGGCACTATAGTGGTCCTTTAATAATACCTTTGTGGTTGATAACAAGTGTTTGGAACATTTTCACTAAAACAACATATAGCCCGTCATTTCATTTTACATTTAAATAAGACTAAATTGTTCAATTTGCTCAGCGTACTAAAAATTAGGGGTTATATATTTTTTTCTCTAAAAATTACAATACATTTTTTGCTTTATAATTTAAACTGTGTGCCTGGCTGACTTGGCACTGCCAGAACACGCTGTGTATATTAAATCTCCCTTGCTGTGTAGTATTCATTCAAACAAGGCACTGTAGATTGAAAGAATATCTGAACATGCACACACTCACTTATACTACATTTCTTTATAGATTCCCAAGTGCTTATACACTCAAACTCAATTTCTTGGTAGATGTCCGAGTACGTATGAGTATGCCTGGAGCATCATTCGAAAATAGTTTCACCTCAAACATTGAAGTTCTTTAGCATTTACCGGGGTCAAGAAACATGGAACTGTCTGTTTCAGAGTAGTGATAGTTTACAAAGTCAAGTTAAACAAGAATCGGTGCATACACAAACATATTAAGTAAAGCACAGGTACACAAACATATGTCAGTCATCCAACTTTATGCCAGCTTACGCCCATATCTAACCCTCATTTCGTTAGATGTCACCAAGTCACATTTGCAACGATTTCTAAAATTAGTTAGCTAAGTTTGCTGCTTTTCTAATGTGGTCATGTATTTAAGCAGTCAGTGATTTAGGGATTTGTCTGAGTAATCTGCAAACTGAGACGAATGATCACGAACTACTCTAAAATACATTTCCACGTGCTCTTTGTGAGACTTTAGACCAGTAACCTTTGAAGTTGATGGTTTCTTTCAACAATTTGTTTTTGAACAGGAAATTTTAATAAATGCACATAAAGTTGATCTAAGAATATTTCAGAAGCTTGGGAGCAGTATAATATAAAAATACTAAAATGAGATTTTTAAAAATGGCATACACAGCTCGCCAGCACACCCACAATGGAGCCCCACACAGAAATACATGATACCAGGAAGCAAGCCCAACACTGTCCATGAGTGGACAAGGCAAATGCACAAAGGCCACTAACCCTAGTCATACCTAACCCAGCTTAAATAATCCACAACATATATAAGATATATTATATTAGATGATGTTACATGTCTACGAACACTACCTGTTTGTAAGTTTATCCAATTCTATAACAAACTGTTTTCTCGGTGCACAAACACTGAATATCTGTATTGTCTTCCTAAACTCAAAAATAAAGAATTATTTTTTTTTGTTTGTTTTTTAAATGGCATCTCTTAATGACAGATATTAGAAGAGAATGTTACATAATACTGTAACATTTTAAAATGTATTCTTACATGGGAAATATTATGAAGGTTCTGTATCAAGTTTACAAACAAATTTGGCATCATTTGACTAGGACACATGAAGACAGAACGATTATGTAAGAAATTCTGAGTTGTAGAACAGTTAGTAAATTCCTCTTTTAACCTCCAGTGGTTATTGTAGAGACTAGCACTATAACTCTGCATTTTGAGTTATATTTGGACCAGACAGGAAGAGGGTTGTGCCATTGATGCAATGAGTATGCCTGGTGGCAAAAGGTAACAGGCATGTCTGAAGGTAGACAGTCATTCCTCCCAACCACAAAACTACTGGGTGGTGGGAGAAGAATTCAACGTTTTGCCTAGCCAGATATCTCTGTTCACTAGTTTTAGAATTGGTAACAAACAAATATGTTATAACAGTCAAGATACTGTCACAAAGAATATTGTCACAGGGGACTGTGTAATAATAAAAAAAATGTATGATCACAGACAAAAGAAGATAATGACAGCATACAAGTGAGCAACGCTTATATGTCTAGAATAGGGGTTTATTATTTAAAGGGGCACTATAGGGATCAAATCAACTTTAGCTTAATGAAGTCGTTTTGTTGTATAGACCATGCCCCTGCAGGCTCATTGCTCAATTATCTGCTATTTAGTAGTTAAATCACTTTTGTTTCTGCTTATGCAGCTCTAGCCACACCTCCCCTGGCTGTAACTGACACAGCCTGCATGAAATGAGATGGTCTTATTTTCAATCAGATGTTAACTTGTTTTATAAGTTTGTATCTTCTATTCTGTAAATTACACACAGAAGGCTCCTGCAGGGCCTGTAACAGGCATAGGTAACCTTAGGCACTCCAGATGTTGTGGAGTGCGTCCCCCATAATGCTCTTACAGTCATATTGCTCACAAAGCATCAACGGAGGTGTAGTCCATAACATCTGGAGTGCTGAAGGTTGCCTACCCCTTGCTTAGGAGACAATTAACAGAGCAGGGGGTAAGATATTCTACATTGAATAGAATGCGAAATAACAGACGTTTAATCACTTCTCTTCATAGGAAGTGTTTAGGAAGACTATATAAGTTACATGTAGGGAGGTGCGACTAGGACTGTATAACCAAAGTGATGTAACTCCCAAATGGTAGAGAATTAAGCAATAAGACTGCGGGGGCATGATCTATACACCAAAACCACTCCATTGAGCTGAAGTTGTTTTGGTGCCTATAGTGTCACTTTAAGCATTCAGTTTTGTTATTAAGAAAGTGTATTTGCTAAATTTGGGCCAAAATAAACATGTTTAAGATCATAGTTGAATTGGAGTTTGTTTTTTTAAACGAAGAAAATGAAAAGAATTAACCTAGGGCCAAAATTTAGATATCACAAGGTAGAAGGCACAAAAAAGGGGGGTAACCCCTAAATGGTGAATATTATAGAGAATAAACAAAAAAAGAAAAAGAAAAAAATGCCATTCTACCTGTGTAAATTCCCGACAGCCTATTAGCGTGCCTATGTTTAGTGAATAAACGTCCTGGATTTTGATTTTGACGACAAAGGAAAGCCAAATAGCCCACCTAGTTTGCGCATTTCCCATCTAAATGCACAGACTTTATTTTTGAATTTACTTCCTGCTTGGGTTAAGCAGATTATCTATCTCAAGCCTTCTTTAATGTTTCTACCATAATAGTCTCCACTGTATCTAAATCTTGCTATGAAAGCAAATATTCCTACCATCGCCCTTAAATTTACCTTCCTCTAAGTTCGAGATAAGCTTCCTCGTCTTGGTTACACTCTTGTTACAGCATCACCATTTTGATCTTTGTTAACTACATCACTTTATTAACAAGATTATTACTGTATATCTCAAGGAAATAAATAAAAAGTAAAAAAAATAGATGTTATCAGATTATTGTTATTTCAGTTTATGATTTTAAAATGCTTTGTTGGGTTAACCAGTAAATAAACGCACTGGAACTTGTCCCAACTCAGCATTTATGTCCCCAAGTTACTATTAATACATATTTATAGATAATATGCTAAATCAAAAATAAAGTATGTGCATTTAGATGGGAAATGTATAAACTAGGTGGGCTTTTTGGGCTTTTACATTCTGCCTGCATGATATAGTTTTTCTCAACTTCTCTCTTGGGTTGATTTCAACCCTTGACATGTTTTCATAAGATTGTTAATATTTCAGTTTATTTTGCTTTGTGCCTTATCTTTACATATTTTTTATCTTCTGTCTTGGCTTCTCATCGGTGGTGGGAGAAATATTTCCATATTTCCACATCCACCATTCTTATATATATATATAATGTTAACATTTCTTCTGCTTCTTTCTGATACATTCGTTTCTTTTAGCAGTTTTATTTTTTCAGTATGGTATTATTTTAATCCAGCCCGACATTAATGTCTGTATGTGTTTTATTACGTCTCAGGCATCTGCTTGCATCCAATTTTGAAGTGAATGTGCAAATTGAAACATAAACTGAATTGTATTGCAATTTCTGTTTGATTTTTAACCTTTTTTTTCAATGATGTTGGCAGGAGATTCAAGCCAGTAAAAATCTGCACAGGTCCCTGTAGAGTCTAAGTCTGGTAAATGATTTTCACAAGCACAGTCCAATATTGGTTGCCAGTAACTCGGAGATATTTGCAAATAGGAGCAAGAGGTAACAGTTGAGGAAATGATGGCGTCATTTGTTGGAGAATAAAACTGTTGGAAGAGGTCCTCTCCTGGCTTTCTTACACGATACCTAGCTTAGAATTGTTTAAAAGTCTGACATGCCGATATGTCTTTTGAGAATTAATAGTGAATTCCTTCCGTTTACAGCCTGGACACATCCTGTACTTTTGAGAAGTGGATCACTTTTTTAGCTACATATTTGAAACAACCATAGTGTGTATGGTATATGTTTCTGTGCGTGTTTTAACAAACAGGATCTAACTTATATTTTTGAAGGTCAGATTATGTTTTTTAAATTGTCACATCGTACAATATCTTGTGGATGTAATTCATGTGGCCTGACACTGGAAGTCATCAGATCCTTCAAATTTTAGAACAGTATAGGATTATGCATGATGGTGCGAGGTGTCTGCTGGGAGATGTGCTTCAGTTAGCTCTGATCAGATCAGCGCAGCTCTGCGCATTCTCATTGTAGAGATATGATAAGACAGATCAGATCAGTGCCAGCCGCCAGTACTTTGGTGCCACCTTCTGTGCCAGAGTCTTAGCAATCAGTTTACTGTTTCTTTTCCATGACACTAAAACTAGATATGAGATGAATAAACAAGCAGGTTTCAGTAAGTACTGCAGATAAAGGTCTTGTGACGTATTTTTCTTTCTTATCATTATAAGTAACTGCTTCCAGAAAAGTAGCTGTAAGGAAAGCTTGCAGGTTTTATTCTACTATTAGCAATTGTTTTCAAGGAGGCAGATACATGCAATAATGATTTGCTATTTTGCTGTTGCTAATTAGTAATTAAAGGGACACAAAAGGCACCCAGACCACTTCATCTCATTGAAGTAGTCTAAGTGCTGTGTCCCTGTCCCCGTGGCCCTGCAATGTAAAACATTGCAGTTTCACAGAAGACTGCCTTAAGTGGCAGTCTCCCAGAGAGACGCTAGAGTCGCTTCCTGGTCTCTCATGGGTTTTAACTCCATGAAACAATGCTGGACGTCCTCATCCTCACGCTGTGATTGAGGAAAGCATAATGCGTATGAGGTGCTCACCGTGTCGGTGGATGTTGAGCCAGTGCTCTGGAAAGAGATAAGAGGTAAAGTAAAGAGCTAAGTTCTCAAAGAGTTTTTTCACCCTCTCAACACGGTGGGGGGAGAGGGGGTGGAAGAGTCAGACTGTATCTTTAGGGCAGAGAGACATTATAGAATTAGGAATACAGTTTTGTATTCCTAACGCTAATGTGTTAATTTAAAAGAGCACACTTAACACCATACTCACTACAGAATATTGTAGTGGTTATGGTGTTACAAGTTTGTAAGTGCTGACTCTTGGATTTCTGTCAAGCAAATTTGTAATGATTTGACAAGAACCAGGTCTCACTCTGAACAACATAGCCTGCAGCCACATGGTTAATGTGGAAACTATGCATCTGCTTTATTAAATGTAAATCCAGCCAATGCTGAGTGACAATGACATGCTAATCCACCTGCAGTGTTCTAAAAATAATTCTATAATGCAATCTAAAGTTGGGCACATTTGCATCTGATAATGATCAAAAAATCAAATCTTTCCAAAATTGTTGACAGATAACCAGAGGCTTGCATCCATAAACTCACAGCACCATAACCACTTCATTGAAACGTGGTTATGGTGCATAGAGTGCCTCTTTAACGAACATTAAATTAATCTTCATACATTGATAGAGAATGTATAACATAATATTAACTACATTTAACCATCTTTCAAATACATTTGAGGGTACGTACTGAGTAAATGCTATAATTTTTGCAATCTTTGAACTTGGTAGGAAGGTCCTGAGGGGTGGACAGGTACTGCTGGTACTGCAACTGGGGCACCGACCTCTGACACATCTACAAATAATTAAAAACACCTGTTGGTCATTCGTAATTTTTGGGGGTTAATTTTACTTGACTACAGTTGTTAACTATTGTTCTGCTAACAGACATTGTCATGTCACATAGCAGGGCGATAATGACCCGACTTGCATTTTACATTTATAATAATACCTTACACAAATTGCAAAGTATGTTACAGTTACAACAGGTTTTAATTGTTAAATTCGCAGCTACAACCATTGTCTTTGTAACAAGTCAACATCAAAGTGTCTCTCCTGACCTGCTGTATGGATTGAAATAATACAATGGAACAATGGAGTTTGTTGAAGTCTCTAGTCATAACACTTATCTAATTATAATTCTAGGCAGTCAGTACACATATACGGCAAAGCTAATGAGAGCCATTGACTGATGTGTTTCATGGTAAAACCACTGGTAAACATTGTATAGGATAGAAACCTACAATTATTGCTTGCATGCTGTTCATCTGACTCCAGTTGTATTGGGCCTGGAGCCACAGCATTTTTCCTTACTTACTGTAAGCTATAAAACAGCAACAAAAGTACAGAAATTGTCATGCTATTTCCAATGAAATGTGCTTTATTTGAAGAAGGCATTTAAGATCCCTCCATCTGATGGCTGTTATAAAGTGTGTGAGTAATACATAAAAGTCTGCATTCGTACTTTGTGCGAAGGAAATTACAAAATAGTACAATAAAAATATGATGTGCTTTCTTAGTTAGTTTTGTCCTAAGGTATTGAATATTTCACCTGCTTTGCTGTTTTATGGGCAAAAAGCAAGTGATTTTAAATGACCCTGCAATGGCTGCTCATATGCTATGATTGGCAAGATTCTAAACTCCACTGAATTTAGAAAACATGTTTGCAACTTGCGTAACCTACAAAATATTCCTTAAACATATAGCGACACATTATTCTACATAGTAGATGTGCAGATGCTCCTATTTTCTTATTTTGAGATAATGGGGCATTACATTTAGAAAAATGAAGAAATCCTTGCTGCTATTATAGTGTGATATAAAAATGAGGATTTGGATCGGGAGTCCGATGTGTGTGAGATTGCTTGGAATGTTTTGATTTCTGCTATATATGGTAAACAATGCGTTGGTTTTATGTTGATATATCGTTGATGTTGTTTGAAGTCCAAGGTGCTTTAAACGGTTAAGTCACCGGTGCTACACTTGTGAAGGTTGCACGCTAGTAAACTGCCAGGGTTATGACATTCCAATCTGGCTGTGAAATCCTATTAGCAGTCACATTCCCTACACTGGTATGTAGAAGAGAAATTAGAAATTTATTAGTTTACTCTCCCGGGCAATTAACCATTTAATATTTGTTAATATACCCTGGTTTTCCTAACAATGTGAGTTACATGCTTATCGCAAACTAAAAATATATACATATATATATATATATATATATATATATATATAAATTCAATAAAAGAATAAAAGTTAAGTTTTATTTGTATAGGAAAAATCCAGAGTGCTATCCTCTTTTGAAATTTTGTATCCCATCCTGGATTAAGCACCAGGTAATAATTATTTTTTTGAGCTAGCCTTAAAGTGCAGATCTTTCTACTGTTTTTACACATATTTAAAAATTAAATATCTATATATATAAATATATATCTGCATATATATTTTTTTATTTATGTAGAAATAAATTTATATATTTACTTAGAATAAGAAAAAACACGTATTTGATAACTCAGTATATATATGTACACATATATATATACTTATTTATTAAATAGTTGTATTCTGCACCTTGAAAACACTGCAGAGGTTACACATGAAGTTACCAAGGTCAGACAGATAAGCCTAAAAGGGACACATTTTTTGATTGATTGTTGTTCAGTATTTGCCATTATGACTTTTCTCAGCTGAAAATTTGTACAGTTACAGTTTCAGAGTTAATTTGAATATTTGTTACGCGTGAGCAGCAGGAGTTATTTGTTTAACCATTAGAATTTGGTAGGTTGAGTTCCTAAAATGTGATGCCAGCTAAGAGTTAAGCAAGTTGCTAAATTTCAAGGAACATGCTATTGTTAAAAACAAATGTATTTCCTTTTAACGTTTTTCAATTTAGATTCACCCCTCCCCCTTTTTCTAAGTTAGTAAAATAAAAAATCACCATAAAACATTCCTTAAATCCAGCACTGGGTCATTCTGTGAGCAGCCTGTCCACCTACAATGAAGTCGCCATTTTTGTTGACTTTTGCCAATTCAATGCTTCCCATAATTAAGCATTTTGAATGTACAGATCATGGGCGCCGCCAATCAGTTGCTTCTTATGCAGAAGTTCAGTGTCATCATGACGAGCGCTATATGTAAAGAGTGAGGAATTCCTTCTAATAGATGTTGGCTTTTCTTTTTTTCACCAGAAATCATTTGTTTTTTTTAGCAACATGACAGGTTTGTTCCTTTGTGAGTTCCGTTTCTTTGCAGCCGCGCTGTTGAAGATTGGCATGAGCTTTCATGCTAGGCATCAAGCATGTACGCTCATTGAGCAGGGCCCTCAACCCCGCTGTTCCTGTGTGTCCAACTTGTCTGGGTAAAACTACATGTCCGTTCGTCCACCCATTGTAAAGCACTGCGGAATTTGATGGCACTATATAAATAATAACATAATAATAATAATAATAATTAGCCAATTTCTATTAAATTTACTGGAGGATTCTGTATACCAAATGCATTTTAGCCCATCATGTCGATTTCATTCTGGGGTAAATGTGGTCCACATGCCTTTGTTGAGGAGAAATTATCATCTAAAGTTAATACTATGATATCCTACAGACTTACTTGTGAAATGTGCTTTTAAGTGAGTTAACATTTAATTCTCTATGTGTTGCATTGAGGAATCTCAGAATTATTAATAATGTCCAACTTAAGGTTCACAAATAGTAATGCTTGCTGGAAAAGCATAGCTCACCGATATATGGAATGCCAAGGTTAGTCATAAGAGGTACAGACAGAATTATACAACCTTCTTCTATTCTTTGGAGTTTATTCAACTGGGAATTCTGAAGTATCAATAAGACAAAATTCTCTTCTAAAAATCTTTCCGGGTTAGTGAATACAGCTTTAAATGAATACTCCATGCACGGTAATAGCTTCACTGGAGTGAAGTTCCCATGCTACCTTTAGGGGTTAAACAGATCATGAATAGTTAACCCCAAAGTCTTCTTTCGAACACCTTTTAGCTCTGCTCCTGTCCTTTATATTCTTTAAGATTCTTTAAACAGGAAGCCTAGTGCTGCTGCGGACTGGGCCGCCACTGATTAGTAGTTCCCCATTCATAAAAATAGTTTTAGATGGGTTCAGATAGAAAAGTATACTAAGGGGATTTCTTCATTCCCCACTATCCTATCTTGCCCGTATGTCCATAAAAACGTCTTGAGAAAAATATTTTTTGTGAAAGGGGATTGGGTTAGAGTGATTGGCTTAGAGTGTCAGCCTACGCTCTCAGCCAATCAGTGCTCCACTGCCAATGGCATTTTGAGACTTCCTGTTTGAAGAATCTCAGAAAAGCAGAAGGACAAAGGCAGAGTTAAACAGCGCCAGAGAGAAGACATTGGGGTTAAACCGATAAGGTTATCATGGTACCCAGAGGTTCCCTTTACAATTTGACAATTTAGTTCCCTTTAAATGTCAAACTTAAAGATGTTCAACTGTATTAGTTTGCTCATTTAGGTTTGTGGAATGTCTTCACTTCATGATTATTTCTTGAAATATTTGCCAAATTTAATTTAGACTTTTACACATATGCTAAGTTTGCAATGTCAATTCTCAAACCACATATTCTTCTCTTTCTGGACTCACACTCATAACTTGGAAAGGTGCCAACAGGCTGTAGTGCTTATGATGATTAGAGTGCCTTTTTAAGGTACTATGCCTATTTGCAAGCACAATAGTACTATGCTTGGAAACACTCCCCCACTCCATCCACCATAGGTACCTTTTATCTCTATCTCGATCAGTAGTCTACCTCCCTCATGACTGCCTTATGAGAGCTACGACTCATTAATTATGTCCATTCAGCCTCGTCAACTGTTGTCAACCTTGAACAATCTATTCTGGCCAATCCAGTCCTCTCACTACCACCTCCCACTCCCATTGCTGCTTCATAAGTCACATCTCATTTTTCAAACTTTAATTTCATGCCAACATTAGAGGATCCTTCCCTGCCAGGTTCCCACCGCCACATTTCTGACCTTACTCATGTTACCGATTCTTTGTTCATTAGTCTCTGGTAATGATCTCAAATTATCAGTTATATAAACTGTACTCTGTATGTAAAAATAAATCACGGGTAAATAAATATACTGATCTGGTATAAAAAAAAAAACAGTTTGCATAACTGATCCGCAGGGCCGGACTGGCCCACCGGGATACCGGGAAATTTCCCGGTGGGCCGTCGGCACCTGGGGCCGGGGAGAAATGTGGGTGTCCTGCGGCTGGATGGCGGCCGCAGGGGAAGCTCTCCTTGCGGCCGCAGGGGAAGCTCTTCTGGCGGCCGCTGGGGGAGCAGGCTGTTCTGTCTCTGCTCCCCCTCCCTCGCGCGCTAGAAAGAGACCGGCGCCGGAATATGACGTCATATTCCGGCCCCGGTCTCATTAAGCTGCGCGCGAGGGAGGGGGAGCAGAGACAGAACAGCCTGCTCCCCCAGCGGCCGCCAGAAGAGCTTCCCCTGCGGCCGCAAGGAGAGCTTCAGGAAGGCTGGCTGGGCTGGAAGGTGAGCAGGGGAGGGCGTGGGGGAGTAACAAAGGTCACAGGAAGGGGAGGGTGGGGGGTAACAAAGGGCACAGGAGGGGAGGGTGGGGGGTAACAAAGGGCACAGGAGGGGAGGGGGGGTAACAAAGGGCACAGGAGGGGAGGGGATGGGGTGGGGGGGGTAACAAGGCACAGGAGGGGAGGGGGGGTAACAAAGGGCACAGGAGGGGAGGGGGGGTAACAAAGGGCACAGGAGGGGAGGGGGTAACAAAGGGCACAGGAGGGGAGGGGGGTAACAAAGGGCACAGGAGGGGAGGGGATGGGGAGGGGGGTAACAAAGGGCACAGGAGGGGAGGGGGGGTAACAAAGGGCACAGGAGGGGAGGGGGGTAACAAAGGGCACAGGAGGGGAGGGGAGGGGGTGGGGGGGTAACAAAGGTCACAGGAAGGGGAGGGTGGGGGGTAACAAAGGGCACAGGAGGGGAGGGGGGTAACAAAGGGCACAGGAGGGGAGGGGATGGGGTGGGGGGGTAACAAAGGTCACAGGAAGGGGGGGTGGGGGGTAACAAAGGGCACAGGAGGGGAGGGGGGTAACAAAGGGCACAGGAGGGGAGGGGGCAAAGAGGTCACAGGAAGGGGAGGGGGGTAACAAAGGGCACAGGAGGGGAGGGGGCTAAGAGGTCACAGGAAGGGGAGGGGGGGTAACAAAGGGCACAGGAGGGGAGGGGAGGGGGCTAAGAGGTCACAGGAAGGGGAGGTGGCTAAAGAGGGCACGGGAGGGGGCTAAAGAGGGCACAGGAAGGGAGGGTGCTACATAAGGGCATAGGAGGGGAAGGGGCTAAAAAGCACACAGGAGGACAGGGGGCAAAATAGGGCACAGAAGGGGAGTGGCACCTATCAGTCTGCCCACCCACCCACACAGGTAACAACAAGTATGTATGTCAGTGGGAGTGTGTCTGTCTGTGTCATGCTGTGTGTGTGTCTGTCTGTGTCACGCTGTGTGTGTTTCTGTGTCATGCTGTGTGTGTGTGTGTGTCATGCTGTGTGTGTGTGTCTGTATCATGCTGTGTGTGTGTGTGTGTGTGTGTCTGTCTGTGTCATGGTGTGTGTCTGTCTGTGTCATGGTGTGTGTATGTCTGTCATGGTGTGTGTGTGTCAGTCGTAGTGTCTGTGTGTGTTTGTAAAAATAGTGTTTTACTCACTTTTTTTTTCCCAACGTCATGCTGGTCTCTGCCTCTATGACTGAGATCATCAAGCTTGATGATCTCAGCCAATCCGCACTGACACAGGAAGCGCCTCTAGTGACCGTCTGAGTGTCTGTCACTAGAGGTGTCACTAGGAAGCAATGTAAACACTGCCTTTTCTCTGAAAAGTCAGTGTTTACATTCAAAAGCCTGCAGGGACAGGCTATAGACACCAGAACCACTACATTAAGCTGTGTGTGTGTGCGCCTGCTAGTGAGTTTGCTTGCTTGCATGTGTGTGTGTGTCTGCTAGTGAGTGAGCTTGTGTTTTTATGTCAATGAGCTTATGTATATTAGTGAAATTGTTTGTCCAAGAGGCTGTGTATCAATGTGCTTGTGTGTGTCAGTGAGATTGTCTGTGTCTGCATGTGAGTATGCTTACTGTATAATTAAATGTTTTACTCTGAAAGGACCAATATATTATATTAGAAAAAGCAATATATGTGTGTGTATATATATATAATTACTCAATCATCTGGGGTGGCAAGACATAGCCTTACATATTACATGCGACAATATATGGCGCAATGACTTATGGGGCTGGCATAGATTTTTTTTCCCAGGGCTGCTTTGTATCCCCAGTCCGGCCCTGCTGATCCGATTAGCATTGCAGCCTCTGAAAGATAATTTAACGAACACTCCAAGTACAATAACTACTACATGTTGTTCTAGTGCTTATGGTTAAAGTTAGGAGTACCTTATAACCATCCCACCATTATCCGTCAAACCGATTTAGGAGAGTTTGACACCTACCTAAGCACCCGCATTGATTCCAGTCTGGAGTAACCTAATGTCACTATGTTTAAGATAAGAACTCAATCAATAGTGTTCAATGAATACCTCCATCTGAGTTCTGCTTCTCCAGTAGGACACAGGCATCAAACTGTGCTAAAATGGCATAAAACTTTGCACTGCGAGGGCATCAGGCCACTACAATGAGCTATAGTGCTTATATGTTCATTTAACTTTATAAAACATTCATTATGTTTTTGGTGATATTGATTATTAACTAATGCAAGTTCAAAAAACAACGTTTATTTGCATTTGGATTTCACTGCGTATACAAGTATTAGATTGCTAGGTATGATATTTAAATAAACCATATATTTATTATCTATCCTTTGAGAAAACTTGGATTAAATAGCAGTAAAACTTGTTCGTACAGTTCGACTTAGCTAAGGTTGACATAACCAAATTTGCTGTGTTGTCATTTCCATGCAACAATTATTTGGCCCTAAAGATATGTACGACCTTTAGCAATGCAAATTGTTGTTCATACTTTTTTTTATATGATTACCCTTTTGTACATTACTACGAAATCAGGGACTTTTACAGATATTTGACATTCAAATGCAGTCTGTGAATTGTCCTGGCAGATGCAACTTAGATTACAATGTATTTAATTAGTAATCTTTTACTTACATTCCATCTCAGTGTATATTAACCAGCTCTCTGTATAGCCCTGATTAATGTTTGGGTGCTACATTATAATGTTCCAAGCTTGGTGTAATCTGTTCTATATATTACTATAATAAATGTAACTATAGACTGTAAGCTCGTTTGAGCAGGGTCCTCATCAACCTATTGTTCCTGTAAGTTTTCTTGTAATTGTCCTATTTATAGCTAAATCCCCACTCTTATAAAACTGTAAAGCGCTACGGAATCTACGGCGCTATATAAATGGTAATAATAATAATGATAATTATAATAACTAAGCATCTTCATTAGATTTTTTTCCCAGTGTCAAAGGGATGTCCATGGTAATGAAGAAGGCAGTGCTTGTACAATAAACTATTTATTGCAGACTGTTGCCTCATTGCCTGATGAATATAATGGACCTTTTCCAATCATAATTGACTCAGCAAAACAGCATGGGAAACCAACTAGGGGTCTCAATACAGAAGTTAAGAATCATTGCTCCAGATAAACATCTGTGTGTAAGAAGCTAGGGGTTAGCATTTAAAGCGTTACTCCAACCAAAAAACAGTGCTTTATGAAAGAAAGGTTTTGTTCAGAATAAACTTTATACACTGGCCCGCACCCTTTAAAACAAAAACAACAACAAAAAGAAGACGAAATTGAAAGCTAAAAGTTGTCTCTTCCAGTACTAAGGCCAAGTTCTCCAGCAGTCTGATCCTTCTCCTGACTGGTGGAGGGGGTTGTCAGTGAGGACAGGTCGAGGGGAGGGTGTGCTACTTTTGGCTGTCTGTCGCCAGCATGTTGGAACCAACAACGCACAGAACTGACATTAGCCAGCCCGTAACTCTTGTTCAAAGTAAAACATCTCACATACAGATTTCACGCACTCTGACCAATTCAAATCAGTGAGGTTGTCATGATGGTTAAAGTAACCCTTTAAGTGTTTTCACTATATTATTCAATATATTACTGAGTGCAAGTAAAGATTTGCAAACAAATTGACACCTATGTGAAACAATGTATCTATGGCTGCGTTCAAACATAAACAATCTAACATTCCGTTATGGTGGTAATTTTAAGACATGGTTAACATAGATTTATTGTTGACATATTTCACTGTCTTATTGTATAAACTAAAAGGTCACATAGCACTCATTGACCTACATTGGCATATTTATTGCATATGCCCTACAGGTATTGTTATTACCATTCATGCTGTTTAGGCAAAATTAACTATTACCACTGAAACTTGCATTTGCATATGGAAGCATTTTAACCCCTTAACCCCTTAAGGACCAAACTTCTGGAATAAAAGGGAATCATGACATGTCACACACGTCATGTGTCCTTAAGGGGTTAAAGACACATGACATGTGTGACATGTCATGATTCCCTTTTATTCCAGAAGTTTGGTCCTTAAGGGGTTAAAGGACCATTACAAGCACTATGGTACAAGAGATCCCCTGTTCCATTTCTTGTGCTCACTATTGCTTAGAACTGCTTAAAACTACTGTTATTATGTTCAAAATAGCTTTATCATCTTCCATGTTAAAAGACTTCAGTACCTTAGTGTGTAGTCAGCTGTGATCAAGTTTGATAGCTCCTTACAGAAAACTGTGTAGTATGGCTGCTGCAAGCTTAGGCAGCAGTTCAAGTCACCTTATCTGATAAACATAAAGGGACACTAGAACAACTCTAGCTTAATGAAGTGGTGCCGGTTTTGGTGTATAGGTCATGAATCTGCAGTCTCACTATTCTGTTTTTCTGCCATTTAGGGGTTAAATCACTTTTTTTCTTCAGCCCTAGCCACACCTCCTTGCATGTGATACACAGCCTTCCTAAACACTTCCTGTAAAGAGTTATCTTATGTTTAAACTTCCTTTATTGCATAGTTCTTATATCCATTGTTAATAGCTTGCTAGGTGTTGCAGGAGCCTCCTGTACATAATTAAAGTTCAATTTACAGAGCAAACGATAAAAACTTTTAAAGTTAGTTAATATCTGATTGAAAAGGAAACCATTTTGTTTGCATGCAGGCTGTGTCAGTCACAACCAGGGGAGGTGTGCCTAGGGCTGTATAAACAGAAACAAATGTGATTTACCTCTTAAATGGCAGAGAATTGAGCATTGAAACTTCAGAGGCGTGAGCTATACAACATGACTACTTCATTAAGCTAGATTGTTTTAGTGACTATAGTGTCCCTTTAATTATTTAATTATTAAGTGTTACTACCGGTCCTATAAATCCATGCTTGGTGGGATCCTAAGGGCTACACAAGGCTTCCACTGAATATAATGAAGGCATGCTAATTGGCTGAGCAAGTACTTTCTTTTTCTACTGTATATACTGCAATCCCAGGAAATGTGCAGCAGATGCAGGAACTTGGTTCCTAATGAGTAAATGGTATAACTATACATATGTTTAGAATTTTGTTTTTGTATATCTTTTAATGGAATGTCCATATATTGCATTTAACAAAAAGGGTAATCGTAATTGCCAGCCTAGACAGTCGATTTAAAGGGGCACTATAGTCACCAGAATAACTACAGCTTATTGTATTTGTTCTGGTGAGTATACTCATTCCCTTCAAGCTTTTTGCTGTAAACACTGTCTTTTCAGAGAAAATGCAGTGTTTACATTAGAGCCTAGGGATACCTCCACTGACCACTCCTCAGATGGGTACTAGAGGTTGCTTATTGGGGCAGTGCTGCAAAGTATGCAGCACTGTTATTCATTGTCTCCACCCTCTGCATGAAGACACTGAACTTTCCTCATAAAGATGTATTGATTCAATGCATCTCTATGAGACGATGCTGAATAGCCAGGGCTGTGTTTGGCTTGTGCTGGCTCTTCCCCTGATCTGCCTTCTTTACAAGCTTAGCCAATCCAGTGGGAAAGCATTGTTATTGGCTCAGAACACCACTTCTGATAATGTAAGCAAAGGAGGCAGATCAGGGGCAGAGCCAGCAGCACCAGACTTGAGTAAAGGTAAGATATTTTGGGGGGATAAGGGCAGATTAGGGGGGGCTATATGGTGGTTTTAACACTAAAGAGTCAGGAATACATGTGTGTGTTCTTGACCCTATAGTGTTTCTTTTAATGTCATAGAACTGGACAAATGATAGTGATATATATCTGTGTTCCTTTATCCTTTAAGTGTTATGTATAGCTTTTTATTATCTACCCAAACATTCTCCAAATCTTCAACAGTATTTAGATAGCAATAGGTCCTTAAAGTTTGATAATCCTTGGTTAGAATTACTTTTGCCCGTAATAAACTTTTGTGAACTATGTAAACATGAAATGTATATCCTTCTCTCTGCACTTAAATCATGTTTTGAATGTTAATGCAATATCTTGCACTGCATAAATAGGAACACACGTCAGATTTCTTGATAGAGTGCAATAAAACTATTGATACACACAGAAAGTGTTGGTGCGAAACAGAAAGTCATTATTAACGACAGCAGATAGTTTGCTTTGTTTAAGAGACTGTAAAGTTAAAATGAGTCATATATGTGTCAGCAATGTATCAGTGCAGTTGGTTATAATGCAGAGCCTGCTAAATTGGTCATACAAGTGGTAGTGATGGAATTGTTATGGAAACATCAACATGGATACAGCAAGCAAGTCCAAGCAGGATTTTCTACATTTAATTCCCAAGGTCCTAAGGAAAAAATTAGCATCAAATTATTAGCATTTTAAGGGCATCTGATTGCTTACAGTGTCCAGGATAAGAGAAAGCAAACTATGCAGCATTTTAATACGTTTTGAAGGGGCAATTCAGTATAGCTTTACAACGCATTTTATGTATTACCGTTTATAGTGCTGGAGTGTCTCTTTGAATACATTAATAATAAACATAGCAAAATAAAAATAATATGCTGACAAACAAAATGGGTGTATATGTTTACAGTGAATGCAACTGTGTGTGCAGCACTGTGTCGCTTTTTATGTTCGCCTGAGTAGTCTTTAAAATGAAACTAAATGCAAGCAGACCACATAATCTCAATAAAGTGTTCCGTGTGCAAGGCCCCTGTCTTTATAACCCTTCAATTGAAAACATTGCCATTTTGTAAGAACGACAATATTTCCATTGCACACTGCATCAATATTTATCCGGTCCTCGAGCTGATCAGGAACTTTCCAGCGGGGTGCGCTTGCCTAACAAAATATACGTTTGTGTGGCCCAATTCTCAGCATGGGGATTTGGAGTGCATTCTTAAAGACTCACAGGGGACGTTATTTCTGGCTCGCATTGGTCCACGTTAGTCTGGCGCCCTTATTTACGCAAGTTCTGGGGTTGCAAGCATGATGTGGACCAATCAAATCACACGTAACAGTATTTAAACATCTCTGACCCCATTTATTGTGCCTTATCATGGTTTCTGTACTCAGTACCCTTTAGTACGTTTCTTGTTACATTGTGATTTTTCAAATATTGATCTTGGCTTTGTTCCTGACCCTGAGTTTGTCTGTAACCATTTTCTGATTGTTTACCTGTTCTATTGATACACCATTTACCTGACTCTGGCTAGTTCTCATTTTTGCTGTCTCTCTTTTATCTGACTTGTATTTGACTGCATTTCCTCTCTATTGTACGATAAACCAGGACACACTAAGGACAGGGAATACGTCTATTTCAGTCTAGTCTGTTACAATTATCCAAGACTCTGCGTGTTGGGGTTATTCCTCCTGACAAACATGTCTCTAGTGGCTGTCAAACTCAGTTATAGAACAAATGACTCTTATTGAGAATATTTTATTGGTGCAGCATGGTATTTCTCCGTACATGCGCATTAGCCTCCCAATGCTTTCTAATAAGGAAGCATTGGATTGGCTTAGATCATCAATTTTGATGATCTCAGCCAGGGAGACGGAAATGTCGTGGCTAGACCACAACAAGAGAGTTATGGTAAGTACAACTCACCTTTTTACGTCATTTGTGGGGGCTCAATCTAAAAAGAAACTCTAGCACTAGAGCATTAGGAATACATTTGTATTCCTAATGTTGTAGTGTCCCTTTAAGTACATTATAATGCCTAGGGGCCCTGATCATTTGTTATCTGCAAAATCAAGAGCTCATATATGATCAAATCTCATAATATCAAATACAGCAGCGTAATTTATGTATAATGGTATAATTCAGGTTGTCATTAATTATTGTTCTTATACACATGTAATTTGGGATATTAAAAAAAACTTCAGGAATGTGGAAAAATCAAAAATTAATGAACTGCTGCAGCACCTCTTGACAACCAGAGAGATCAATCATTTTATTCTTTGTGGTAATCACATATCTGTGCATGCAATAGAACTTTGACACTGTGAATTATTAGACTTTTTGAAGTAGTGACATTGGCAACAGTAGTAGGCCGGTGGGCCACCATGGTGGCTTAAGTTATTAAATTCTGCTTCAGGGCTGATTGGCATCATGCTTTACACAATGTCAAACCCACCCTGTTTGACACAATGATCACAAAAGGTTTCCATGGCAGGAAAAGCTGTGTGTCTGGATTGTTTGCAGTGATAAATTTTGCCTCTGTAGGGGACCAATTGTATTTCAATCATATCCTTCCCTTTCTACTGTCTTGTGATATTTTCTCTACAGATTTCATTGTAATATGTTGCTAGTGGCTCAGGCAGAAGATGATTAATCTCTTTCAAAAAGAACACCAGAGAGTTTAATCTGTTGGCTTTTTTTTATTTATTTTTATTTTTTGGTATATATTTATCTATCTATCTGAAAAAACTCCCACACACAAACCAAAATGACTATAAATATTATTACAAAGTAAATTCTGATTAAATGGGTTTTCCATTAATATAGATTTCTTGAAATCGGAACTTGAATAAATATATTAATTTTGTATTAGAAATAGCTTTTGTCTATTTGCTTTTATGTCTTTCACTCTGCTATGAAAAACCTATCTAGTATAATCTGAAATTGCTGTAAACAATGGAAAGCACCATTTAATTAGCAAAATAATTAGAGTGACACATAATTCTACAGAATGATAGATTGGTATCTACGTCCAACCCTTGAACCCATTGATCTTTATATAAAAGCTTTGGATAAACGAACTTTAAAAGGGAGGTCTAACCTTTGTTTTAGCAGTGAGAAAGCAGACACGTATCATAAAGCTGATTAGTAGGTAAGCAGAAAGGCAATACAATTGCAATTCATTACTATGATGCAACAACAGAGTAATTTTCCCTTTTGTTACGCAACACAGTAACTGAGAAGTAAACCTCAATTTAATACATTTAATCTGTGCACATACTGGCAAGTTGACGACTAGCACTATGTGTGCATTACATATTATAACTTACGAAGTAGGTAGTTAAAGGAGAACTATAGTGCAAGGAAAACAAACTCGTTTTCCTGGCACTATAGGGTCATTAGGTTCTCCTCCCCCCCTCCCCCCTCCTTCCTCCCCCCTTTACGGCTCCCCTCCTGCTGGGCTGAATAGGTTAAAACCCCTTCAGCCACTTACCTTTCTCCAGCGCCGGGGTCCCTCAGCGCTGGTGACCTCTCCTCCCCCTGACGACGTCAGATCCGAATGTGCATGCGCGGCAAGAGCCGCAAGCGCATTCAAACAGCCCATATGAAAGCATTACTCAATGCTTTCCTATGGACATCCAGCGTCTTCTCTCAGTGAGACAGCCACTAGAGGCTGGATTAACCTTCAGTGAAACATAGCAGTTTCTCTGAAACTGTTTTGTTTTCAGCTGCAGGGTTAAAACTAGAGGGACCTGACACCCAGACCACTTCATTCAGCTGAAGTGGTCTGGGTGCTTTTAGTGGTCCTTTAATCATTAGTAGTATACTGTTGTGATATAAAGAGATCCAATCCAGGGTCTCTCTTCTCAGGTTGATTGGATGAGTTGGGAATAGAACCTTGGACTATTATAATTTACCTGTACCTGAATCTGCCATCCAATACTCTGTATATGACAAGTCAGCATTAAAGGAACACTACTGCAATTAAATAGTGTGCTGTGTATTTCTAATAGGGCCCTAGTGATCGTTTAGGTTACCAGGTTCCTGCTGCCAGGGTTAAAAAGGTGATTTTACTTACTTTTCTTCTCTCGTGCTAAGGGATCTGGAGTGTAACTTTAATGCAAGTTTTGATCAGTCAGAGGCTACCTAAATAGAACAAGGCTTTATCGGCATTAACCTGATATGTACTGAAATCTTCTGAGTAGCATATTAGTTCTTTGATGCTAAATTACAATTGCAGTATTTTCAGTAATACCTGTTTTTTTGGGGGGGCTAACAGAATTTTGAATCAACCAACTAACGGAAGATTATCCTATCATTAAGATTTAGATTTGATGAAGGGAGCATCTATTGCTTCTTGGTGTTCCAAAAATGTGCCATTTCTATAAAAAAAGATCTTATAAGATTAGATAATACTGTTATTATTTTATCCATATATGTGTAGACCCACAAAAAACGCATTTAATGGGAAAAAAAATCTCACTTTCTTCTCTTTTGTTATAAATTGGTAAGCGTTTTAATAGAAGCATTATTGCGTGTAATCATTTCACATCCGTATTATGTCTTTAAGGAGCTCCTGTCTAAAAGCTTGTGATTTTTTTTTCCAAACAACTCATTAGCGTAAGTGGCTTTCTTAGAAAGACTCAGTGACCCTCTAATTAGCTGCTCTCACTACTTGTTTCTGTGCGATGGGAAAAATGAATGCATGGATTCCTTCTTGTCCACAATGCTGGATTTGAACACTTTGGTTGCTTAGTGGTATCACATTGATTAATGACAGTAACATAATTACTCTGTAAACAAAAGGACAACAGAAAAGGTAACGCGTTTACTATCCAAACAATGTCAGTGTATAACATTTAAAGATAAAATATTTGGTGAAAATACCTTTTTAATCTTTTTATTCTTATCGTGATTACCCCCTTGTGCTTTCAAGTTAACCAACCTGGTTCAACATGCCTCTATGATTGTTTTAACAAGATTGTAAGGGCCGTTAGAGTGGTCTGTGTGCAGTGTCCCTGCCATTTTAACCCTGTATTATTATTTTATTATTTATAAAGCGTCAGCAAATTCCATAGCGTTGTACAATTAGTGGACTAACAGACACATGTCAAGTTGGACTCACAGGAACAGAGGAGTTGAGGGCCCTGCTCAGTGAACTTACATGCTCCAGGGAGTGGGCTCTACTGACACAAATGGTAAAAGTAGGTTTATAGAAAAGTATTGACCGAGGCCTTAGTAGGTTATTTTTGACAGTTGCAGGAGAGGAATGAGGATGCTGGGAGTGAAAGTTGTTAACAGTTTAATTGATACGGTTTAATTTTCAATGATTTTTTGAAGGAATAGAGACTGGGTGAAAGACTAACGGAGAAGAGAAGGGTGTCCCACAGGAAAGGTTCAGCCCTGGAGATAAAACATTGCCGTTTCATAGGAATGGCAACAGTGGCGTCACTAGGGTTGGTGTCACCCGGTGCAGTAACTCACGGTGTCACCCCAACCCCCTTAATAATGTGTTTTTTTTTGTTTGTTTTTTTACTAATGTAACTCGTAAATCATAACTTCCACCAGGGCCGGTGCAAGGATTTTTGCCACCATGGGCAAACAAAAATGTGCTGCCCCCTCATATGCTCTACCCACATCACAAAGCCCCACCGATATGATCTGCCATTTGAGTTAACGCCAGTGCTGCAAACGGTGTATTTTCTCTGAAAAGGCAGTGTGTTTACATTAAACAGCCTGCAGGAACAGGCTATTGACATCAGAACGACGCTTCCCTCCTGCCGGGTCACTCATATCCTGCACCTCCAGAGCTGGTGCGCCTTAAAGGACGTGCAGGCCCTGGTGTCACGCCCCGTTACGCACACCCTGGGGTGGTCCACACCCCCCGCACCCTCCTTGTGATGCCACTGAATGACAATGTTTTCATTGCAGGGTTAAACACACCTCCAGTGGAAGTCTTTCTGGTGGCAACTAGAGGTGCTTCCCCTATGAGAACAGAGGCAGAGTAGGTTCTCAATCAAATACTGCTCATAGAGCGTATTTGATTTACGCAGCGAGGCAATATGTGTGCACTAGCCTCCAAATATTAGATAGATAAGAATGAGATCATTGATCTTGATGATCTCTGTCAGGGAGGCATGGTGGCAGCATGGAGACCGGCACAACAAGTGTTAAAGGTTAAGTTAAAATATTTTTTTTATTGCAAATGGTGGAGGGGAGGCGGGTAAGCTGGTCACTAAATAGTTAGTATGAAACTATAGTTTTAGGAAAACTCATTTTCATCTTTTATTCCTAACATTATAGAGTTTCTTTTAGTCTTAAAAAGGGGGTTCACAAATCTAAATAGACAGGATTATGCTCTAAAATTACAAATACAGGTTTGTATTTATAACATGAGAGTGCTCCTTCAAGAATCATATACTGCTGTCCTAATAGTGGTTTTAAGCAAGCATTACACTATTTCTTTGCTGGCAATGATCATTTTCATGTGACACTGTTTGCAATTCTTATCTTTCAACTAATCGCACTGCCTCCCTTTTAATCTTATTTCCCTTTTGATATATAACATGAATATGGTATGATATAATCGAGGTTTCCTGAGTTGCTTCACAAGGCGGTAAATGATAGATAGAAATGTTTTAATATTCTTGTGTATATTTGCTAAGATGAGTGATGCAGGATCCTTCTGTAGTAAATGCTATGCTGAATTCACTGATATGTACTTGATGACCTGCTGTGTACATCTAAACATCTTAACAAAATGAGGTTGAATCTTCATCTCATTCATTCAGTAGAATTCAGATGTCTAGACTTTATTTTAAAAGGAATTCTAATAGTGGTATATGCTAACGCATGGCTATATAACCATCAAATTGTGTACACTTCTTTACAATATTTTTATTTCTTTTTCTTTTTATGCTATTCTGCAAAATCTAAATGTATGCAATTTTTCTGTGGTAAGTATTTGTTAAAAAAAAAAAAAAATGTACGAAGAAAACAAAATCCAGTGAATTGTTTGGTCAGCATCTCACAGAGAACAGCGACACTGGAGTACACATTTTAACAAAGAGATGTCTTAGGAGAAGAGGTCTTCCCGGGTATGTTGACCAGAAACGTGAAAGAAACCTTTTGAAAAATAACCTAGAATGTAAAGATTTTCGTGGAGATCAAATCTGCCATTTTTAGTTGAGCGTATACCTGGACGATGCTTACCTCTTATTAGGAAATACACACTTTGTTAACACATTACTATCACTTTCAAAATAATGGGGTTCCCAATTTGTCGAATCTCGTCAAGCAATAACAGTAGAAACCAGGAGAAAGTGCAGAGCAAACATGCTCTCATCTGGGCTTGCTATACAGATGTCTCGGCGCTACTGTGGCATTATGGGGCAGCAGAGTACCCCACAACAGGAAAGAGCAACAGAAGTAAGTAATATTCATACTTATGTCCGTTGCTTTATTCAATCCAAGAGCTGAAATAGCATTTACCAGGGTGAGGAAACAAACAAAGAGCTGCCACATGGCAGTGACAGTTTGGCTTTGCAACTATTGTTGTCATTTAAAGTAGTAAAACAGGAACGATACATATGTGAAAACAAAAGTATGCAGACTATCTAACAGTTATTTGCTGGGTTAAGCCGCAGGACACACTCTGAATGAAACTATTAAAGGCGGCTGGTTTTTGATACAGTGTAATAAATTCCGGATTACAATGGAATAAACACACATTTATTAATTATTATTATTATCATTAATAATAATATTTTTTTTATAGTTTTTTTTCATATTTCTAAAAAATGGCAAAAGCAAAAAATAAATAAAAATAATCTTTTGGTTTGGTGAAACAAATAATGATTTGCTTCGCAGCCTCAGGATTCTGACCTTGGAACAGAATTCCAGATAGAATCGTTACTGCTTTTATCACTGATCTGCTTCCTCTGATAACACTGAACTGGCACTAAAAGGAAAAGAGGACCTGCAACTGTGCCCAGGCCTCAACTGTGCCCAGGCCTCAATTGTGCCCAGGCCTCAACTGTGTACATGCTTGGGAAAACATATACATCACCAGAGAGGGGCACATAGAATGGAAGGGGCACATACAAAGATGTAACCATATATCTCGATTAGAATTGTATACAAATTCCCTTCAGGTGCTCTAAATGAATCAAATGCCAGTCAATCTGTGGGTGAACATATAGATTTGTTATATTTAATTATAGAAATATTTTATCTGAAAGGATATATTGAGATTTCTCTTGTTTTCAAGTCTGTCCTAGTATATGAATGATATTGGTTATTTCATTCATAGATTGACAGGCATTTGATTCATTCAGAGCACCTGAAACAATCTAAGTTCAACATCTTAATTGTTTCTGGATTACAGCTTTTAATTGATATTGGTAACTTCATTATTCTGTTAAAGGGAAACTCCAGTGCCAGGAAAACTATCCGTTTTCCTGGCACTGTAGGTTCCCTCTCCCTCCCACCCCCAATCCCCAGTTACTGAAGGGGTGAAAACCCCTTCAGTCACTTACCTGAGGCAGCGGCGATGTCCCTCACCGCTGTCTCCTCCTCCGCGACGCTCCTCCTGTCCATTGCGTCGGCCGGTGGGCGAGACTGATCCTGCCCACCGGCCGAGGAGACCTAATGCATGCGCATTACGTCTCCCCATAGGAAAGCATTGAAAAATCATTTCAATGCTTTCCTATGGGGTTTTGAGCGACACTGGAGGTCCTCACACAGCGTGAGGATGTCCAGCGACGCTCTAGCACAGGTTTCCTGTGCTAGGAACCAGGAAGTGCCCACTAGTGGCTGTCTAATAGACAGCCACTAGAGGTGGAGTTAACCCTGCAAGGTAATTATTGCAGTTTATGAAAAACTGCAATATTTACACTTGCAGGGTTAAGAGTAGTGGGAGTTGGCACCCAGACCACTCCAATGAGCAGAAGTGGTCTGGGTGCCTGGAGTGTCCCTTTAATGTTTGCATTAGGTAAACTAAAGACAATTAGATAAGCTGAAGGGTTGTTACACAGCATACTGCACTATATATATATATATATATAAAAAAAAAAACTACACGAAAAGCATGGATTTAAATCCAAATATTTTTTTTCCTGCAACCATGTTTAACAATTAGTTTACTGTCCCTTTAAAGAGACATGCATCACTTTTCGAAGCAAGCTAAATTTTTTAAACAAATATACAAACCACAAGGTATGTAATGCAGATTCAGAAAACTTAATGTGAACTTGGTCAGATTGCATTTCTGGGCATGCCTCTTCAGCCCCTTTCTCCCTCTTACCAACCCACTACTCTAGTCCTGTGTTAATTTTGTCGACTACCAGTTTTAGTCAAATTTTAGGCAACTGACATTTTTGAGATTTAGTCAACTAAAATTAGACTAAAACTAAAACAATCCAGATGACTAAAATACGACTGAAATAAAAAATTGCTTTTTAGTCAAAAGACTAGGACTAAAACTAAATTTAAATTTGCCACCAAAATGAGCACTGCTCTAGTCCAGACCAGTTCACTATTGACAGAAACCGGACATTATTGTATGTCAAGAGCAGGCTCCTCATATGCCCTGCACTGACCAACACAGCAGGGCGATAAATATAACACTGGAACCTGCTCTCATAAATCATACAGATCAGATTCCTTCTCTTCCCCCCTCTCGGAATGTTGCAAGATGAAGAGATTTTCCGACTGCACATATATACATCAGTCAGACATGCTTAACGCACTTTTCCAGCATTCCTAGGGATAGGACACTGATTGGTTAGATCAGTGGTCCCCTGGAGTGGGTGTGGAAAGCATAAGAAAGTAGAAGCAGGTAAATATAAATTTAAAAAAATCATATTTATCTGCTCTTTTCAGCCTGCGGAGTGAGACAGCAGTCTCATTCAAAGCTAAAGCTTTTGAATTAGACAGTTAGCTCAAAGTAATGCATGTCCTTTTAAAAAGAAAAAAAAAAAAAGGTTTTCCCCTTAATCCTGATAATACTGGTCTATGTGCTCTGTCAGTTTGTATTCAAGTCAGTGTTAATGTTTTGTTAATGGAGTTGGAAACATAGTGTATCTGCATTAGGTGTTTAGAAGCACATGCATAAAGAAAACATTTTGTCCTGAGTGATTTCTCATCCATTAGCTTCCTCCATGGTAGTAGCTCTCGATAACCCTTGGCTGCCAGTATTCATATTGCTTTCTGCAGATTGATGATATAATTGTTTCAGGCAACACTGTCAAATCACTTCTCCCCTTTTCATACACTTTCCATGATATGCATTGTGCTGAAATAATCCCTCCCTTTTGTGAGCAATACACCTGTCTGTGCTCACCGTTAATCGAGGGTCTTAAAAGAACAGTCACTATATTTTAGTGGTGGAAAGACTAAAGAAAATCCCTTAAAAACTCTTATTAAAAAACAAACAATTTTTTTTTCAATTTGACCTGTTCCTCATTCTTGTAAGATGTATGGGTCTCTCTTGTTTTTTTGTTGTTTTAAGAAATAAAATCATCATACAACATGGCTGTAATGCAGCCTTGGACATACTCATCTTGTCCAATCAGATGCTTCTCATTGAGAAGCATGGCGGACACTTTCCAAGTGAACAACAATCCAATGCTTATCTATGAGACTCTTTAGTTTAGAGCTATCATACTGTTCAGGAAGACTTCAAACACAAAGTCATTTGAAAATTGAAGGTTAGTGATGTACCGAACTGTCCGCCGGCGAACAGTTCCCGGCGAACTTAGCGTGTTCGCATTCGCCGCCGCGGGCGAACACATGGGCGGTTCGATCCGCCCCCTATTCGTCATCATTGGGCAAACTTTGACCCTGTGCCTCTCGGTCAGCAGACACATTCCAGCCAATCAGCAGCACTCCCTCCCTTCCACACCCTCCAACCTCCCTCCCAGCATCCATTTTCGATTCATTCTGAAGCTGCATGCTTAGTGAGAGGAGGGAAAGTTTAGCTGCTGCGGATTAGATAGGGAAATTGATAGCTAGGCTAGGGTATTCAGTGTCCACTACAATCCTGAAGGACTCATCTGATCTCTGCTGTAAGGACAGCACCCCAAAAAGCCCTTTTTAGGGCTATAACATCAGGCTGCTTTTTTTTTTCCTGTGTAATGTAATTGCAGGTGCCTGCCTGCCAGCTTCTGTGTGAGGTTCACATTGGATACTGTGCCTACTTGCCCAGTGCCACCACTCATATCTGTTTTAACAATTGGTTAAGCTTTAGATTTAAAATAAATAATTTGTTTTCACTGTAATAGAAGAGCAGTTGCCTGCCTGCCAGCTTCTGTGTCAGGTTGGATGCCTTGCCCATTTGCACAGTCAGTGCCACCACTCATATCTGTTTTAACAATAGCTTAAGCTTTCGATTTTAAAGAAATCATTTTTTTTCACTGTAATAGAAGATCAGTTAGTTGTCTGCAAGCGTCTGGGTGTCAGGCCTACTTCAGCGTGTGCTCTGCAGACCTGTGCCAATGTTAGGTGATTTCTGCCCTTTATGGATTAAAAGCAGACTCTGCATCAACTGTGTAATTTTCCATGGGAGTTTTGCCATGGATCCCCCTCCGGCATGCCACAGTCCAGGTGTTAGTCCCCTTGAAACAACTTTTCCATCACTTTTGTGGCCAGAAAGAGTCCCTGTTGGTTTTAAAATTCGCCTGCCCATTGAAGTCAATGGCGGTTCGCCGGTTCGCGAACATTTGAGGAAGTTCGCGTTCGCCGTTCGCGAACCGAAAATTTCGGGTTCGCGACAACACTATTGAAGGTCTTAGGGAGGAATTGCCTTTAGTGACCACTACAAAGCCTTGAAAAAAGTCCAGAGTTGTACTGAAACGTTGACACATTGGTGTACATTACTAGAAAATAAAGCAGAAAATTATTCCTAAGGACCCCGAGTGCGGTCTTCCTTTTATTATTTATATATATAATAAATATACATTTATTTGTTTTCTGAAATTCACTTTGTAATTATGTCTGTTGCTGATCTGACTAGCCCCCTAACAGCCTATCATTAGCGTCCCTTTTTAATACTAGGTGGTCTCCAATAGACTTTGAGAAGCATTGTTGAACCAGGGAGCATATAAATCAAATTATGGACATTTACACAGAAAATAACTTGAAAATAACTTGAATAACGTGAATATACCCCAAACATATTTGGAAGCTGTCAAAACATAGCACACAATACAGCACTGGTATTAAAACTAAAGTAGGGTAGGCCCAAAGTGGATCTTATTAAACATAGTGTTTTAACTCACTGACAGAGAATTGAGTAGTGAGGCCGCAGGTCTAGATCTATATACTAAAACCAATTTATCAAGCTGAAGTGGTTTTGGGGATTTATATGTATGGTCTACAAGGGTAGGCAAAGACAGCCATGAGTTGCATTAATTAAAAAAACGATACACCAACATTAGCTAGTGGTAAGGACAATATTTATCAAAGCAAAGTGCATTACATCATGAGCAAAGTGCTACCTGTGATAAAACACTCTATGGGTTACCTAGAATATTTGCTATATATTGACCACATCTGTTATAATTAATTTGGTTTTATTTTAATTAACACGACTTTACTTTTGTCGAGGACAAAATAAAACTTTATTAGTATTCTGCTTTTTGCTGCAGTGTTTATTTCGTTGTTTGGGACAGTCCTGTAGCCTGTAGCCTCAATTTACTGTTGAAATCTCAAGTGGTAGTAATCAAAATGCCTCCTACAAGAGATTCATACCATTACCTCTGAAGGAGCAGTAAGCATGCTAATATGTTTTAGGAATGCCTCAATATCATACCTCCGAAGTGCCCCTTATTTAGGAGAGACAATGCCTGTTTTGGACCCAAATCACTCTGTCCCCATTTTTTTTATATCCTAATGTCCCTCTTTTCTAGGAGCTCTATATTGTTGGTGAACAGAAACAGCAATTATACTCACAGTAATGTGTCTTTAAACTACAATAAATGTGTTTATAAACCAGTCTGTGAAAATAAGATACATTGTTCTTATTTTAGGTTACATTGTGTTTCATAAATTATTATTAGTAAGTTATCTAAAATGTCTTAGAACAGACCCACCCCTGGCCATACTGCCACTTACACTCCCTAAAATCAATGTGTCCCTCTTTGTCCATTTGATATGTTGGGTGGTATGCAATATGTTAGTATTTTTGTTACTTGAACTTTTTTAATTATTTTTTTTTTTTTTTTACAATTATGAGTTTATTAGTTAGGATATGTTAAACACCTGTCTAATAACGGTACTGTGAACCCAGAAATGTCACTATTTATGCAGCACTTTTTATATTTCTGTAAATAATAACACTATTGTATGTATTTGTTGCCTTAAAGGACCACTATAGGCACCCAGACCACTTCAACTCAATGAAGTGGTCTGGGTGCCAGGTCCCTGCTATATTTCACTGAGGGTTAATCCAGCCTCTAGTGGCTGTCTCACTGAAAATCACAGTGAGAAGACGCTGGACGTCAAAAGGAAAGCATTGAGAAATACTTTCCTATGGGCGGTGTGAATGCGTGCGTGGCTCTTGCCACGCATGCACATTCGGCGCTGATGTTGGCAGGAGGAGGTGAGTTCCCCAACGCCGAGGGAGCCCGGTGCTGGAGAAAGGTAAGTGGCTGAAGGGGTTTTAAGCCCTTCAGCCCAGCGGGAGTGGGACCCTGAGGGTGGGGGGGGCCTAAAGACAGGGCCGGCGCTACCATAAGGCGGCCCAGGCGGCCGCCTTAGGGCGCACCGGCCCTGGGGGCGCAAAATCAGGGTGACCGGAAGGAGGGAAGCGCACTGCGCTCCCCTCCAACCGACGACCTGTTGTAGCGTGGCCGAGCGCCCGGTTCTGCGGACGCGCGAGGGAGCACTCTCCCATGTGTGCTTCCTCTTCAGCTCCCTCGCGCGCCGCATACTGATACCGGAGCCGGAAGATGACGTCATCTTCCGGCTCCGGCATCCCTACGCGGTGCGCGAGGGAGCTGAAGAGGAAGCACACATGGGAGAGTGCTCCCTCGCGCCCGCCTGCCAGCCAGCCAGCCTGCCTACCCGCCCGCCAGCCAGCCTGCCTACCCGCCCAGGAGCCCAGCAGCACCACTGGACCCCAGGGAATCCCTTCAGCACTCCAAAAAGGTAAGGAGGCTGGGGGATTAAATAAAAAAAAAAACAAACGTGTTAGTGTGTGTGTGTGTGTCTGCTAGTGAGTGTCAGTGTGTGTGTGTCTGCTAGTGAGTGTCAGTGTGTGTGTCTGCTAGTGAGCGTCAGTGAGTGTGTCTGCTAGTGAGTGTGTCTGCTAGTGAGCGTCAGTGAGTGTGTCTGCTAGTGAGTGTCATTGTGTCTGTCTGCTAGTGAGTGTCAGTGAGTGTGTCTGCTAGTGAGTGTCTGCTAGTGAGTGTCAGTGATTGTGTCTGCTAGTGTCAGTGAGTGTGTCTGCTAGTGTCAGTGAGTGTGTCTGCTAGTGTCAATGTGTGTGTCTGCTAGTGAGTGTCAGTGTGTGTCAGTGAGTGTGTCTGCTAGTGAGTCTCTTACTGAGTGTGTTTGTGTGTGTATTAGTGAGTCTGTTTGTCTGTTAGTGAGTGTGTGTTTGTCAGTGAGAGTGTATGTTTTGTAAGTGAGTGTGTATGTATGTCTGTCGCTGAGTGTGTCTGTCAGTAAATGTGTGTCCGTTAGCTGGTGTGTATGCATCTGTTCGTGAGAGTGTGTGTGTGTCTTCAGCACTTACCTTTCTCCCTTGGCGCTGGGGATTCCTCCGCCTCTCAGCTCCGAATGCTCTTGCCGCGCACGCATTCAAACCGCCCATAGGAAAGCATTACTCAATGCTTTCCTATGGACGTTCAGTGTTTTAGAATAGCGGAAGCTCCTCTAGAGGCTGTCAGTGAGACATCCACTAGAGGCTGAATTAACCCTCGGTGAAACATAGCAGTTTCTCTGTCAGGGTGTCAGGGTTAAAACTAGAGGGACCTGACACTCAGACCACTTCATTGAGCTGATGTGATCTGGGTGTCTGTAGTGGTCCTTTAAGTGTGTGTGCATCTGCATGCACTGGCGTACATACCGCGGTCGCAGGGGTCACAGCCCTGCAACCCCTGCGACCAGGTACCCGGCGCCATGTGTTGCGGCCCCGGCCCGCGCAGAGTAAGCGCGAGAGTGGGGGGGGGCACGGATCAATTTGCGCACTGGGGCCCCATGGGTCATGTGTACGCCACTGCACCTACCCTGGTGTCTGCCGCAGGCTGTGTGGAGGGGGCGAGGATATGAATGACATCATATCCCTGCTCCCTGTGTACCACACAGCATGGCTGGCGCCCTGTGATGGGGCTGGGCTGCAGGACAGGACTCCAAGGAGCCAGACAGCATGCATCCAGGGGACAAGATTGAACTGATGTAAGTATGTAATTGTGTATGTCTCTGTATGTATGTATGTATGTAGGTCTCTGTATGCCTGTATGTCTGTACAAAATGTATGTGTCTGTATGTTTCTGTATGCCTGTATGTCTCTGTATGTACAAATGTATGTGTCCGTATGCCTGTATGTCTCTGTATGTACAAATGTATGTGTCTGTATGCCTGTATGTCTTTGTACGTATGTGTCTGTATGCCTGTATGTCTCTGTATACCTGTATATATGTATGTGTCTGTATGACGGTATGTCTCTGTATGCGTGTATGTCTTTGTATGCCTGTATGTATGTGTCTGTATGCCTGGATGTCTCTGTATGTATGTTTCTGTATGTCTATGTATGTATGTATGTGTCTGTATGACGGTATGCCTCTGTATGTATGTCTTTATATGCCTGCATGTCTCTGTATGCATGTATGTCTCTGTCTGTGTCTGTATGTCTCTGTATGATTATTTCTGTGTTTGTATGAACCTTATTTTAAACGAGGGTGGGGGGCACCAAAATGCATCTTCGCCTGTGTAACTAAAAATCCTAGCACCGGTCCTGCCTAAAGACCCTATATGCCAAAACTAGTTTGTTTTTCTGGCACTATAGTGGTCCTTTAATTAAAAAGGCAAATCAGGTCAAGTCCTTAAGAAGAAATTACTTCAAAAATCTTTCTGGCATCTATGTGTTTATTTTGTTTGTTAAATCCTTTCCATCTGCCTCTGAATTTCTTCTGTTTCATTTCTTTGGACATTATCACAGACTTCTGAATTGTAGTTCCACTGACCCTTGTCGAACTGCTTTCTCCCCACATGAATAAGAATTTAGTTTAATGTTGTGTGGAAAAAATGGTGCAATCATATTAAAAAAATACATCTTTAAACAACCCCCAGAGCATCATGCACAAAGACACTATTGTACTAGTGTAAGGAATTGCATGAACTTAACATCTATGAAATGCCAGAAGTTAAGCAGTTTTTCCCTTTGTTTAATTCACAGACAACAGAGTTTTTATTTTAATGACCTTCAATATAATGTACCTTATGTTTAATTTGGCTACATCAACGTCTAAAAAAGGGTGGTCCTGAAATAAAGCCAATATTGTTGTTAAAGACCTATAAAACTAATGTGTATAATGGAAAATGCCACTTTATAAACGCCCTTTCATATTTTACCATAGTTTTCCATTTCCAAATAGAGGAGGTTTTCATCAATTGTAGCATCTTTGACTGTTGCATACTTATTTGTATGTTTAACTTTGCTGTCTCATTGTAATTTGTAGATAAACATCCCAAAGGTCTAGGCTCAAGCAACATGTTAAACAATAGAGGGGTTAGACTTTATGTTTGTCCACCAAAAATAAGACTAAACATCTACCATAAAAGAATTTGAATTAATTGTTTGTGAGCAAAGGGTGGTACTGAAACTTCAAATGATAACCTTCAATAAACCTGAGCTTAGTGGATAAAGTAAATATATTGTAGCCATAACAAACAAACCTTAAAGGAGCACTATAGTGCCAGGAAAACAAACTCGGTTAAAACCCCTTCAGCCACTTACCTTTCTCCAGTGCCGGGCTCCCTCTGTGCTGGGGAGCTCTCCACTCCCTGCCGACGTCAGATCCAAATGCCCATGCGCGGCAAGAGCCGCACGGGCATTCAAACAGCCCATATGAAAGCATTACTCAATGCTTTCCTATGGACATCCAGCGTCTTCTTCTTGTGATTTTCACAGTGAGAATCGCGGAAGCGCCTCTAGCAGCTGTCAGTGAGACAGCCACTAGAGGCTGGATTAACCCTCAGTGAAACATAGCAGTTTCTCTGAAACTGTTATGTTTTCAGCTGCAGGGTTAAAACTAGAGGAACCTGGCACCCAGACCACTTCATTGAGCTGAAGTGGTCTGGGTGCCTATAGTGTTCCTTTAAATACTAATGACAAATATTTGTAGACTTCTGTAGTCTCAAGACAGATATATAAGCCATTTTGGTTTTCATTTCTTAGGAGTCAGAAAAGATGTTAACAAAGATTTGACACCCGGAGAAGATTTTTATATGGTTTTATGTATTTCCCCCCCTTGTTACCCTGCACCTTCCATCCTCCATTGGAGACTTCTCATAGGAAATCCTTCAGTTCATTGCTTGCAACCTCACATGACCAAGTATTACATGGTCAGTGCAGCGGTAGCGCCTCTGGTGGCTGTCTTGAAGACATACAATGGAGGTTGTTTTACCCTGCAATGTAAACATTGCAGTTTTTAGAAATCTGCAGTGTTTTAAATTGCAGGTTGAAATGACAGACCAACGCACTCAGACCACTTCATTTAAGGTAATCCTATATAAAACCAGTCAGAGAAAAGCCATAAAACTTAGACCTGTGTTATGTTACAATCTCCACTTAATCATATTTATAACCCATGCCTTCCCCTGTGAGTTTTATTTTTTTGTGGCGTTTTCTTTGATGTCACCAGAACCAGATCCTAGAAAATAAAAGCTAAGATAATCTTCTGTGTGCACAAAAAGCCTCTCTATAATATTAGTTTATGGTCGAGGTGTAATCACCTAGATGTAATATATCTACCTTCCTTATAGAGTTTATTTTTATCATCACTAGTTATCTAAATATCCAGCGGACTTTAAACTATGGTAGAAAATATCTTTTCAAGAGCATAGTTGACACGTGATTTTGCAGTTCAATGGAGCATAAAAAAAGGACTTCATGCATTTTGACTGCAGATATGCCCTGCCCTTGTTTTATAAAAAGAATATATTTAGTGTCCTCTCTGACATACTGATACAGAACTTTTTTGTGAGCAGGTGTTGAGACCTTAGGTATGCCTTGTAGTTGCTACATAATTGTCAAAACCATGATGAGGGCGAGATGATTACTTGAAGTATTATGGTTCTATGCCAGTGACACAAATGTGTTACTAGGGGGTGGCAGCTGTCACTATCTGGGTAGTGTACAGAATTGTCAAAGACCCCCCCGACGGTGACATTGTCGCTGGAGGTTTGGTGGTTGGAGGGAAGCAGATATAGCTGAGTTCTACTTGCCTGAACTTGTCCCTCATGGGCGTAGCCTCTGCTTCTGGCTGGTCCTTTTCAGCTCACAGTGCTGAAGCTCCAGAAGTCGACGTTACTCTACTCTCGCGCATGTGCAAGAGTACAGCATTGAGATTTATGAACGATCCGCAAGACCACAGGATCCTCAATAGATAAAGCCAATACCCAGTGACGGCTAGGAGGATTGCCACCTCTAGATGGTGGTAGCTCTGCCCAGTGTCTAGAAGTGCCAGGAGGAGGAAATGTACAGAGAAAGTAGTCCCTACTTTGTCTCAGTATACCTCTTGACTGGGTTGGAATCTCAGTAAGATTTCAACACAGTCAAAATTAGTATTTCATCAAGACTCTATATTTATGAAATACTCATTATTCGGGGATGGGGAGGTGACAGTGCCGCTTTATAAAGGCAGAGAACAAATTTGCCCCTGGAGAGGGATGGGGGTTATTAGACCAGGTCTTTAGCTCCACATTCTATTTTACACCACTACCCCAAAATGGGAAAAATGTTATACACTAAGAGCATGCAGACCTATCTACAATCCAGTTGAAATGTCCTTATACAGGTAGAATAAAATAATGTAAAACTTCTGTTTAAGAAGCAGCAGATTTGTATTATTCTAGTAATTAGATTCTTAACATCCCTACATATTTACCATAGCAGTGCAATAGAGTACCTGGCACTTTAACTGTAATACAAGAGGTTTTTTTAAAAATTTTTTATCAGTGTTATGAAATATTTCATACTGTGATGCATCATATTTCCTGAAAAAAGGAGGGCCTCTTTAGTTATTTCTAATATCAAACGAGAATATTGCTCAGCCAACTACATATATCCAAAGTGGGAGATTTATTAAAGGGACACTATAGTCACCGGAACAACTACAGCTTAATGTAGTTGTTCAGGTGAGATCTACAACTCCCTGCAGGCAATCTAATGTAAACACTGTATTTTCAGAGAAAATACAGTGTTTACATTGATTGATAGGAATACCTCCAGTGGCTGTCACTCAGACGGCCACCAGAGGGACTTCCTATCATGCATGGCCCTAAAAAGGCCATGTACACGTCAGACATATTAAAATACATCTGACGTGTGCAGGAGAGAGAAGGCACTGTGTGCGCGCCTTCTCTCTCCTGCCTGTCAGCAGAGGAGAGGGGGCGGGCAAAGACCGCGAGCTGAGCTGTCAGGCTGCTCAGCTCGCGGCCGCACATGAATGCCGTCCTATGAAGTATGTGCGCATGTAAGTCGAAGCCGCGCATGCGCACAAGGGAGCAATGACACTTCCAAATGGAAGTGTTTGATTGCTCCCTGCTCGCGCCCGCCTATTTTTTCATTTTGACGAAAAAGGGGGCGCAGCTTCACGAGGCTCCCGGCGCTGGAACCAGGTGAGTAAAACGGGTTGGCTGGAGAGTCCCTCTAATGTTCTGACAAGTGTCTTTTAATTTTGGCTTCTAGCCTTTTTATATTTGTTAAATTGTTCTAGAACGGGTCTAGATAACGTCAGCTATTCCCTGCTTACATTTGCCATTTCTGTTAAAATGGCGGGAAAAGTGATGGTAAGATTGATAGACCTGTTCCATCACTGACAAATGGGATATATCAAAAAAATATGTTTAGGGTATAAAAGACAGAATTAATACATTTAAACAAAAATGTAAAAAATAAACACCAAAAAGCGTGCAATCTGTCTGCAACACTTTGATAAACCTCCCCAGTAGTTTCCAATTATGTTATTATTATTAGTAGTAATAGTAGTATTTATATTTTTGTTATTTGGGGGTGGACCACCATAGTAAGGGTTACTCATATCAAATCCAGTGTTTTATAAAAACACTGGTTTCCTATTGGAGTACCACTTTAAATTTGACCTAAGATTGGAACCACTAGCTCAGAAATTATTCCCTAACAAAGTACAGAATAATTTGTTAGTTATTCCAGAGTTACGTAAATACGTTGTTCTGCTGGCAAACATTGTACCAAACCTACTAATGAAGGGATGGGTGGGCTGCAGGCATTGTGCTGGAACCTCTACTTGAGTTTTTTTAAAGCATTCCTTCAATCTTTGCATATTGAGATGGGGAGAAGGAAGAGTGCCATGACTGTGGAACTTTCCTGCCGTTGCTAGGTTCCAGGAATTAGGAATTGTTAACTTACTGCCAAATACAGAACTTTCTCACTCAACAGAGGAAACAATGGACTTGTAAAATATAGGTCACAATAGCTGTGCCAGAAAAAATTACCAACTCGTCTATCTCCCTTTTTATTAATTAAAGGAACACTTCACTGCCCAAATAATTAAAAAAATAATAAATATATATATATATATATATATATATATCACTGTTTAGTAGATATACCACAAAGGAAAACATGCATACATTTATTGCCCTCCTATTCTAACCCAGCTCTTCTGTGGCTGTCCAGTCAATGCAGTTCAATGATAGGTCTTTGCAAGGCAGATCCCCTGGGAAGTTGCTGCCTCTTGAGTTTAGCTCTACTGAGCTTAACAAACCAGGAAGTATCAGGTACGGTTGTCTGATTGAAAACCAGGGAGGTGCAACCAGGTTCATTTATAGAAGTGAAAATTTCTATTGAAATCTGTATTTGTTTGTAAAATGAAAATAGAGGACAATGTGATTTAGGATTTGGAGAGGTCTGGAGACCTGGAGAACTGTGCAATAAGCATATCAACTTAACACAATTCACTGGTCCTTAAATGTCTCATAGTTTATGGGGGGTTATTCTATTCAAATCTCTAACTCAGCAATTCACTCAGCACGTAATTGCTTAGTTAGTAAACCTAAAAAAAGACCCATCAAAGTAGAGACTACCTCGTCTCACTATTTTCCAATGCCTGACTCTGTTTGACACTTGGCAGAGCTACTGCCGTCAAGAAGTGTCAATGCTGACGGCTGCAGGAAATTGCCTCTAGGGAGGATCCCGCGGTCTTTTAGGATCCTCCAAAGGCCCCAATGCTGTAGTATTGCAGTAATGATCTTGGCGCCGAAGAGGACCAGCCAGAAGAGGATGGAAGTGCCCATGAGCACAGGTTCATGTTTCACAACCTCTCAAGTTAGCCTCATGTTTCGGACCCTCAGCGACGTTGTTACTGCAAATTATGCAAGGTCCCCAGATGGTAGCAGTTCCGCTTTAAAGAGATGCTATGTTCTATGGGAAAGTAACAAGTAATTTAAGTGGAAAAGTGTTATTAAAGTACCTTAGAATTAAATCACGTTTAAAAGTATATATATATTTTTTATACACATGTATACATTTATATAAGCACAATCAAATTTTGAATGGGATTTATAAAACTGTCTTTGGCCCAACACTAAAGTGTGAATTGTTTGGAATATAAAGTTAATTCAAAGTGTTTTTACATTTTATGCAAAATCTAAATATAGCTAATTTGGAGATTTTTTTTTCTATCTCGTTTAATTTTGGCCTACGATTTAAAATCCCCCTTTCAATTCGCTTTGATTTCCTTTTATTTCACATGTAAGTGAATAACATATTATGTGTTATTAAGTATTTTATTTGACATCTCATCTCAGTCTGTTAATAAATGAAGTCATGCATTGCTGAGTCTCTTTTCATTTTATAGCTCCAGTCTTATAGAGACACGCCTGCTTATATGTCAGTTTAATTGGCATCAAAGAGAAAAGGAGCTTTTATGTTTTAAGTACTGCATTTTATACTACACATACAACCAATTACAGCACATAGATAGAATATCCATATAATCACATCTAGCTATAGCAATGGCAAGCAAAACAGTCTAATGGGCGAGACACACATGTCCCACGTTTTCAGCTTGGCAATGTCCTGAAATTATAACTGCTGTTTGTCTCATGTGATCTGATATGTTCAGATTGTGCAAAATTAGGCATAAAATGCTGCAGATTGTAATCTATGAAATAGTTATGGAGGTCACGTCGTCCCTTGTAGAGACAATAATAAAAGCCAACATGTTTCATATAAGATGGTAGCAAGCATTTTCTGTAAGTGTATTTTTGCAGCTCACACCTAACCGTCCCAACACGGGTGGACCAATTTTAACTTAGGACATCGGTATCCTTCACCAATAAGACTGCATGTTGCGCTAGCCCAGGGAAAGGCAATTCTATGCATGTTAGAACAAATATTTTTCAGTTTCTGTCTGTGACACATAACTTTCAAACAATCTTGATCATCCAACAGAGCGGCTCTGACAATCTCATGGCATACCTGCCAACCATTGATAGGTTTGAAATCAGTACAGGGTAGGTGGGCCCACATGATGTGTCTGATACGTTTAATTCCATAAGAGGCAGGTTCAACCTGAAAAAGGACCTGTCAAAGAAGGGTGTGTGCCAGCCTCGTGTAAATGGCATTTTGCATAAGAGCAGAATACCCTTTGTCTGGGAACAAAGGTGGGATGGCCCAAATTTGAGAATGTCCCTTCTAAACAGGATGGCTAGGAGGTAAGTGACTGGTGTTGGAATGAATGCTGTAAAGTGCAGTGAGAACGCATGTTTAAAGGGACACTATAGGAACCCAGACCACTTCAGATTATTGACGTGGTCTGGATACACTGTCCCAGGTCCCTTAACCCTGCAAAGGTAACTATTGCAGCATTTAACAAACTGCAAAAATGTCCTTAAAAAGTTAACTCCACCTCTAGTGGCTGTCTAGACTCTTGGGTTGTTAGGCAACTTTTGGTTGCCTAGTTGACACTGGACATCCGGTGTCACCCAAAACCCCATAGGAAAGTATTATATTATTATTGCTTTCCTATGGGGGAAATACTAATACAATGCTTGCGCATTAGGCCTCCCCTGCCAGCTGACGTTGGTGGGGAAGGAGCGGAGGTGGAGCCTGAGGGATAGCGGCACTGGGTTTTTAACCTTTTCTGCACGGGGGGGGAGGGAAGCTGAGGGAAGGGTGCACTCTAGGGAGCTGTAGTGCTAGGAAAATAAATGTTTTCTGGACACTATAGTTTTCCTTTAAGTTCATGCTGCACTTTTAGTGAATTAGAGGGCATTTAAAAATGTCTACTTATGTTGCGCAGTGGCTTATGGGACCATTTGAAAGTAGATATAGTTTTCTGAAGTTCTACCTTCAAGACACCTCAATCAACCTTGAAGACTTCTCAATTCTACTACCACTCATGATGCGAGGTAATCAACTAGTTGAAAATGTCTGCATTAAAAGGCTGAATATAAAAAAAAACACACACACACACACACACACACACACACACACACACACACACACACACACACACACACACACACACACACACACACACACACACACACACACACACACACACACACACACACACACACACAATATATATATATATATAAGCAAAGCACAGCAACCTGTAGGTGTTGCTCTGTCCTCCTAGCCATGTGATTTGGAGCTGATCACATGGCTTGACTAGATCACATGATCACATGATCACTGATGTTAGAGAAAGGCTATGTCTTGCTGCTTGTTTCAGAGTCTGCTGGAAAATGAACATTTGTTCATGCTGTCACTGGTATGTTATACATGAAGTAATGAAAAAGTAATACTTAAGCAGTACCAACCCTGGTTTAAAAATGTATATGTAAGCAGTACCAACCCTGGTCTGTGTTGTCTTTCAAATGAAATCATTAGAAGCATCATGCATGATTTTTTTTTTTAACAAAAATTGAATTAAAGGAAAAAATACAGTAGATTTATTCATATGGCTAAACATGTGGATCTTATTCTCCATAATAAAAATATAGATTTTTTTTTTCATCTGCTTGTAGTTCACTGAGAATGTCCTTTCAGCCAAGTTTTACTGTTGATTTTTAGAAAGCCCCTTTTTTTTTTTTTTGCTAATTTGCTTCAGGTGGCTTGTACTGGCCTTTATGACAGAGAGAATGGACTTTCCCTATCAGTATTAACATCATGGCTGTGTGTATTTAAAGCAAAACTTCTGTTTCACATACAGAAAGTATGGTACCTTGAAGTAGTCATGCTTCCAGTATGGAAAGCCTTTATTAGATAACTGTCTGATACTTGTAATATAAAAGAAAAAAATATATATAAAAGAAAAAAAGTCACATAGATATTTTTGCCATTGCAAATAATTCCTTCCCTTTACACTTACAGGGTATATGATATTGTCTGCCACATCAAAAGCCATGGTTTACTGTCTGTGTTCTGCCTTACGTTTATTGAAGATATTCCACAAAATAAACTGCTGGGGCTTATTCACTAAACTCAGAATTATAGTCAATTTAAAACCTGAGTCGCAAAACTGAGGTTACTATAGATGAGATGTTTCCAAATGACCACTTTAGCAATATTGAAATTCGGATCTCACTAACTACAATTTGATGTTTAGTAAAATATTGTTTTATTTTTTTATTCCATCTATATAGTATGATTGCCATATTGCTCGCTGTTTATTGTTTGTGTATACTTTTAATAATCATGCATATACCCCTCCACGTACACAGAATGTATAGTCAATCAAAATAGAATTAGTGATTTGAATCGAAGATGGCTGTCCAACAGAATTTTCATATTTTTTGAATATACTAAATAATCTGTTTACAAAGGGCTTAAAGGGATACTGTTGTGCCAGGAATACAAAGCTGTATGCCTTTCACTATCGCTCCCCCTGCCTCCCCCCTCCCTCACACCCCTCCTCCCCTGGTAAATAAAGGGTTAAAAACCCTTTATTTACTTACCTTTTCCCAGTGCCGATGTATCTCGGCAGAGGGTCGACACTCCGCCCCATCATCTCTCCCACGACGATCAGGGTCTATTGTGTATTAGACCTCCCTATAGGAAAGCATTGAATTAATGCTTTCCTGTGGGGAAAAATCTAATGCTGAAGGTCCTGATTCAGAGTGTGATGACGTCCAGTGTCAGATACCGGACCAAAGAAAGCCACTGAGGGCAGACTTAGAGTTTTAATGTAAACATTGCAGTTTCTATGGAACATTGCAGCACTAAGTGCAAAAGGGACAAAGCACCCAGACCAATTTAATTAGCTGAAGTGGTCTGTGTGCCTACAGTGTCCCTTTAACCCCTTAAGGACCAAACTTCTGGAATAAAAGGGAATCATGACATGTCACACATGTCATGTGTCCTTAAGGGGTTAAAGATCCTTCAACGAGGCTTAAGTCATCTCCATGTACTGCTCCATAGAGCGCTGTTTAGTGATGCTGGGGCTGGAATGACATCATATTCCGGCTCCCGGCAGCACGCAAGGGAGCAGAGCAGGGAGGGAGGTCACAGCTCCCCCACGCACCTGCCTGTCTGCCTCAAACGTCCGTGCGCATACCAATGCTCTCACTTTCAAGGCCGCCCACCCACGCTCTTATTGAGCTGGCCGACCGACCACCCACATGCACGGCCATGCTCTTTATAAGCCTGCCGGCTGCCCGCCTCCACTAATAGGCAGCCGGCCACCTCGGGGACTGAATGGGCCAGCAAATCCCAGACGCCAGGACAAAAATACTAGTCGCCATGGCGACCTGGTGCCTGGGATTTGTCGAGCCCTGGGCTAAAACAACAGATTTTTGGAAAAATTCTTCAACACTTGCAGTCACAGCTTTTAGCCTACACAACTATAGTTTACATGACTGCTGACCCCCACCGTTTCCCCCCAATAACACACGTGACACATTCTTGTAGGATACGGGCAGCGGCCACAGCTTTCATGTAACATAACCAATTTTGAACGATGTCCAACTCTGTCAGCTGTTGGGCGGTTGCCCAAGAGACAGTTCCCCCGAAACTTTGTTCCACTAGTCTCAACAACCGGCTACTTGCCATCAGCTCCGTGCAGGCTGCCGTCTCCCCAAAGTGCCTTTTTCAACTGCGCTGTCCAGGAAAACCCACCAAGCTGTTACAACACAAGAACAAAAAAAAAAAGACACCAAGAACACAACACCAGAAACAGGGTGGGAAAACACAACTGATCCTGCCGACTGGCAAGTCTCCTTCCTCTCCACAAAACCCTTCACTTTGAAACATTTGTTTCTCTTTTAAGACAGCCCACAATCCTGGGCAACAGTCATGCTCCCTAGGGATGTGCATGGGCGAAAAATTTGGTTCAGCACTTCCGAAATTCGGGACTTCGGCGGTTCAGCTCGGCTCGGCACTTCTGTAATTAGCGACTTCAGCAATTCGGCGATTCAGCACCTCTGAAATTCTGCAATTCGTGACTTCGGCAATTCCCTAACCCATAACCCTGACCCTACCCCATAACCCTACCTCTAACCCTAACCCTAGGGTTGGAATGAGGGGTTAGGGATAGGGTTAGGGGTTAGATTCCTGCAGGGCTGCCATCAGAAATTTTGGGGCCCCTGACACAGCTCAAGGTCTGGGCCCCCCGGCGCCTGCACCCGAGTTCCCCCCCCCGAGTCCGCCCACAGGGATGCAGTGTCTGCAGGGCCGGTGCAAGGATTTTTGCCGCCCTAGGCAAAAGTAAAGTTTGCCGCCCCCCCCATGTGACCTCACAGTGCCCCACCCATATGATCTGCCATGTTAACTAACACAGTGCTGCAGTACCGCCGTGTTTACAATAAAAGGCCTGCAGGGACAGGCTATAGACACCAGAACCACTACATTAAGCTGCAGTGGTTCTGGGGACTATAGTGTCCCTTTAATGTGAGGTAAATTAAAGATTAGTGCCACGAATAATATACTAGATTGCCTACTTACAACCAGATGAGGATGATGATGGGCTTCAGCTGCCGTCTGGCTCCACTGGTCTGGTGTAGAACAGGCTCTCTGGAGGCGGTTTGTAACTGTGGTCACAAAAATCAATGTTCTGGGAGAACGGGAAGCAGCTCCATTGTTTGTGAAGGCCCTTTACACAGCTCAAGGTCTGGGTCCCAGGGTCCACCTTCATGTTCCACCAATGAGTTTGTTCACAGGGGGGTGTGTGTGTGGGGGTGTGTGTGTGTGTGTGGGGGGGAATGTCCTGATGTGTGTAAGGAGTGCATTGTGTGAATCTGTGTTTGTATGTGTAAGGGCTGTGTAACGGATCACCTGGCACCCCGACTTGGTACCTCCGTTAATGGATGCTCCTAGTGCTTCCTGAGGACTCCAAGCACTCTGGCAGACACCATAATCACCGAATCCAAGAAACCTTTAAATTCTCCCAAGCGTATGAATGCTGTAGACCATTGAATAGGAACCATACGAATAGGCTTGTACCCCTAGCAGTCAACTGGAACAGCATACAATAAATCCTTCCCCCAATAATGAGACGACACATCACTTTGAGGTTAAAACAGGAACTCTCGACTGGCTCATCCAGCCTGGCTTTTATTACACTAATCCACATACAGGCCACACCCAGGGGGAGGCATAAAATAACCAATCACATACATGGTTCAGCCCACACATCCCCTCCCCTCAGATAACATTAAACCCAATTATCCGGTACACTTTTTCAGCCAAGTTCTGGATGTACCACAAAACCCGGGGGTACACCTTTAAATCCAGCATCGCTGGATAGCCCTTATTCAGGGGGACAACATATTCAAAATTCAAGTAATTCGGATGAATGGTTCGTGAGATATGGGGTTCCAAAGATTTGACCGACCGCATGGGTAAAGTATCCGAAAACAGTTCCATGCATTTTGGCCCTGCGGTCGGTCACAAACAAGGGAATGAAAACAGGCGAATTGCCTGTGTTATAGAGCCTGGAGAGGGTTTGAATGAATTCCCTTGTTTATGGGGCTCTTTCTACCGAACGGCGGGTCATTCGGTAGTTTCCATACGAATTTCTGGAAGTATGGAGGTCTCAGCGGTGTTTGCCTAGTCAAGTGTCCGATTTTAGTTCCAGACACTCGACGGCAAAACACCGCTGTTCGGTAGTTTAAGATGGCCGCCGCCACGTGTTTGTTTCCCGAATGGCGGCCACCCAGAGGACAAAGACCACACTGCACTGATTGCCAATTACCTGTTTGCAACATTGTTGCAAACGGTAATTGGAGGCACACTCATTCCTGGGTGGTCTGGTTGTTCGGTAGTTTCACTCAATATACTGAATGGAGTGATTCTACCGAACAATCAGAATGCTGCATACAAATCACCCAGGATAAACTTAACACATCTATAAATACATATATAATATTACAGGCAGTACACTCGAATATGCTTCACAGTCTTAAAGGGACAGTAGTCCCAAAAGTCCCAATATGTCCATAGATGCTGTTAAAAGGGCCAGTAGCAGCAATATACAGTACAATATGCCCAAAATAACCCAGGGGCCATAGTCAGTAGGTAGGAGGCTAGCAAACAGGCTTCTCCAGGGCCCAGTGGCGAGGTTGGTTTCGCCACAGGCTGCAAGGTGAGTTTGTGTATGTATGGGATGCAGTGTGTGTGTCTGTAAGGGATGCACTGAGTGTGTGGAAGGGGTGCATTGTGTGTTGCTGTGTGTAAGGGATGCATTGCTTGTGTATGTGTGTCTGTGTGTAATGCATTGTGTTTTTCTGTGTGCAAGGGGTGCATTGTGTGTGTGTGTGTGTGATGGATGTCAATCTCTCCCCCTACCCCCGTCAATTTCCTTCTTCTCCCCCCCCCTCCAATTTCCTTCTTCTCCCCCTCCCTCTCATTGCCTTCTCCCCTCTCCCTCTCATTGCCTTCTCCCCTCTCCCTCTCATTGCCTTCTCCCCCTCCAATTTCCTTCCTTCTCCCCCCTCCAATTTCCTTCCTCTCCCCCCCCTCCAATTTCCTTCCTCTCCCCCCTCCAATTTCCTTCCTCTCCCCCCTCCAATTTCCTTCCTCTCCCCATCCCTCAAATTTCCTTCCTCTCCCTCTCCCTCAAATTTCCTTCCTCTCCCCCCTCCCTCAAATTTCCTTCCTCTCCCCCTCCCTCAAATTTCCTTCCTCTCCCCCTCCCTCAAATTTCATTCCTCTCCCCCTCCCTCAAATTTCATTCCTCTCCCCCCTCCCTCAAATTTCCTTCCTCCCCCCTCAAATTTCCTCCCTTCCTCTCCCCCCTCAAATGTCCTCCCTTCCCCTCCCCCCCTCAAATGTCCTCCCTTCCTCTCCCCCTCCCTCAAATTTCCTCCCTTCCTCTCCCCCTCCCTCAAATTTCCTCCCTTCCTCTCCCCCCTCCCTCAAATTTCCTCCCTTCCTCTCCCGCCTCAAATTCCTACCTCTCCCTCCCCTCCCTCAAATTTCCTTCCTCTCCCCCCCAAATTTCCTACCTTCCTCTCCCCCCAAAAAATTTCCTTCCTCTCCCCCCCATAAAATTTCCTCCCTTCCTCTCCCCCCCAAATTTCCTCCCTCCTTCTCCCCCCACTCCCTCAAATTTCCTCCCTTCCCTCCCTCTCCCCCCCACTCATTCAAATTTCCTCCCTCTCCCCCCACTCCCTCAAATTTCCTCCCTTCCCTCCCTCTCCCCCCACTCATTCATATTTCCTCCCTCCCCCCTCCCTCAAATTTCCTCCCTTCCCTCTCCCCCCCCACTCATTCAAATTCCCACCCCCCACCCCCACTCACTCAAATTTCCTGACACCCGGCGGGCGCGCGAGGGAGCACTCTCCTCTGAGTGCTTCCTCTTCAGCTCCCTCGTGCGCCGCGTACTGATGCCGGAGCCGGAAGATGACGTCATCTTCTGGCTCCGGCATCAGTACGGTGCGCGAGGGAGCTGAAGAGGAAGCACTCAGAGGAGAGTGCTCCCTCGCGTGCCCGCCGGGTGTCAGCAGGGCCAGCCTCTGGGGGGCCCTGAGGTGACCGGCTGCTGGGCCCCCCAGGAGAAGAGGCTGGCCCAGTGGGAACATACCGGGGTCACAGGGCCCCCTGCGACCCGGTATGTTCCCACTGAATGTGGGGCCCGGACGACCTGAGCAGTCCGGGCCCCCCAGGACCGTCGGGCCCATGACAACCGTTGCGGTTGTCATGCCCTGATGGCGGCCCTGGATTCCTGTCATCATTCCCTTAATTTTACCTCCCTCGCCTGGTTTGCCACTTTTACGAAATTCGGCACTTCGGCACTTCCCAAATTTGGAACTTCATCAATTTGGTTCGGTTCGGCACTTATGAAATTTGGCACTTTGGACATTTGGAAGCCTCCGAATTGCCTAAATTCGTCCAAATTTATATTCGGACCGAAACGAATTGTACATGTCTAATGCTCCCTCTTCCCTAGTGGTCCAGGGGGAACTGAGTCAGCAGTAATCACAGCTTGTAGCCTACACAGCTCTAATCATATGTTTTCTTCCCACATTTTGCCTTTTGGATTTTAGATCATTATAATGCAAAGTTTTAGTGAATTAACCCTCATTCTGAATAATTCATTTTGTACTTGGCTGCAAGTTGCAGGTCACTTGTTTTACATATATTCTTATCTTATAAAAGTCGGCTGCAAGATATTAATCCCGTAATATTCAATGTGTATTTATGTGGCAAGATCTCAGGGAAATGTATCAAAGGAGTATTAATTAGGTTTAACTGCCTATTTATTCATTTTCTTTTAAATACAATTTTGTTTGAATTGTTTACTTCACTCTAGATACGCAGAGCACTTTTTATATTCTTCAGCGTCACACAAGTTGTGGTTTTGGTCAATTTTACATGACTGGATCCAGCCTGTAAGCAAAGTTGACAAGTGCATAGCAGGAATAATAAAGCTTCTTAAAATCTAAGTACTGGGTGAGTAGGATTAGCCTTTACAGCAGACCTGAAGCTGTTAGCGAAAAGCTACAGGAATATAAATAGTCTGGTTAACTGCGACTGTTAACGAGAAGGTGGGGCCCCAAAGCAAGCTATTGCGTCCTTTACACAGAGCATCTTTACTTTGCGCAAATGAAGAGGAAAATGCGGAAGCTGCTATGTTGGGGGTAAGATAAAATCTACCTTTTCTGCTTTAAAAATTAAGCTATATCAGTGTAGCATGCTTTGCGTGAAAATCTTCAGGATGTGTTCACTGTACAGCGATTGGTGGTGATTTGAAAACTGAATTGCAAAATTAAGGCTACGATAGCCGAACTGTGATTATAATTCACTTAGCAAATTCTTACAGATCAGCTATTTTGGCAGCATTTTGCTATCCAGTTCTCAGTTCAACACAACTTGCTGCCTAGTAAAAAAATAAATAAAAAAAATAAAATAAAAATAGGTTGGTTGTAAGGACGAGAGTTCATTCTGGAAATTCTGGTTAAATATGAACTATCTGCTGAACTATTTCTGCCTCGATCTTTTATGAATAATCAGTGGTGACTACTAGGCATCATTGATTATTTTTGTTTTGTTTATTTTTTTTATGTCTTGGAGGGTGCGCCTTAGAGGTGGTTGGAGTTTCCGTTTCATTTTAAACCATTCATTTTCTCCTGGATTTTCAGGTTTCAAAGAATCCCATCTAAAAATAACTTGAGGGTGAAAAAAAATGACCCAAAACAAGAAAGAACAAAATAGTTTTAAGAAAACGCCCATTTGCAGTTTCTAAACAAAAAATGTTTCTTAAAATAATCAGGGAACTGCGTTGGAGTCAATTAGTTTTGTTTTTCAATTTGAATGCACTTACTTGGAACAGCTTTGTCTCGGGGGAAACGGGAGGCTTTAATGTTCTGTTGAATGTTTCAGTTGCATTTCCCCCTGTTGTTCATTACAGACAATCAATCTAAATGAGAACTTTAGCTTTTCTAGACAATCTCTCCTTAATATCTTTGTTGCTGCCACCCTAAACGCACCCATGGCTCCATTAGTCACTTCAAATATTGTCTTTCAAGATGTCTTTTTTTTATTTTATTTTTCTGTCTTCTTGTACTAAAATGTATAAATCCCAGCAGTATTAGAAACACAGAATAAGAACCGTTTGGCCCATCCAGTCTGCCCAATTTCTAATACTTTCATAAGTCCCTGGCCTTATCTTATAGCTAGGATAGCCTTATGCCTATCCCACGCATGCTTAAACTTGTTTACTGTGTTAACTTCTACCACTTCAGCTGGAAGGCTATTCCATGCATCCACTACCCTCTCAGTAAAGTAATACTTCCTGATATTATTTTTAAACCTTTGTCCCTCTAATTTAAGACTATGTCCTCTTGTTGTGGTAGTTTTTCTTCTTTTAAATATAGTCTCCTCCTTTACTGTGTTGATTCCCTTTATGTATTTAAATGTTTCTATCATATCCCCCCTGTCTCGTCTTTCCTCCAAGCTATACATGTTAAGATCCTTTAACCTTTCCTGGTAAGTTTTATCCTGCAATCCATGAACTAGTTTAGTAGCCCTCCTCTGAACTCTCTCTAAAGTATCAATATCCTTTTGGAAATACGGTCTCCAGTACTGCGTACAATACTCCAAGTGAGGTCTCACCAGTGTTCTGTAAAATGGCATGAGCGCTTTCCTCTTTCTACTGCTAATGCCTCTCCCTATACAACCAAGAATTATGCTAGCATTTCCAGCTGCTCTATTACACTGTCATCCTACCTTTAAGTCGTCTGAAATAATTAGCCCTAAATCCCTTTCCTCAGATGTTGAGGCGGTTAGGACTCTATCAAATATTCTATACTCTGCCCTTGGGCAGTAAATGATAAATAACCTTTCAGATCACAATCTCTGGTTGGTCTGGGAACCATGGGAACTGTAGTCTAGCCATCAAATGCCAGCTGATTAATTCTTGCCTTAGTACAGAGAGTTATATACGGTTCTTTCTAACACACTCGCTATGTTTAATTGAATCATGTGGGTCTTTTTCTCATGTGATTCGGGAAGCTCTGCTGGAAGTCGAGGTGGAGAAATTACATGTGATTTAATGTTTCTGTTCTTTACAAGAGAAGTCAAGTTTCAAAAAAATTAAATAAAAAAAAGGTTAATCTATTTTTCACAGTACAGGGCCGACCTGCAATAATGTATGACATACAATCTCCCATCAGATGGAGTTTATACACCAAGCCCTTGATATTGGTGTAGTTGGGTGGATTAGGAGAATGTATGTACAGTACAGTACAATAGTTTGCTAAAGTGAGCATGTAAAAAAAAAAAATATATATATTATTCGACTTTAGCTTTTCTGACGCAACATAGTTATTGATATTACCTGCTGCATTCCAAACATATTTCTGCAGCTAAAGTCAAGGTATATATTTGCTGGTGTCGCTCTATACATTTTTGTAACCTGTAAACAAGGGGAAAATAAGCAAAGAACGTTATGGGGTAAGGAGAATGGGCATAGCCTTGTCAAAGGACCAGATCTTTTATTTCCATCTAAAAGTAATGGAAAGTGATTTCATGTATCATGAAAGTTGCAAGTAGTTTTCTAGAGCCATGCTCTTATTTCGCCATTGTTTTCCTTTAATATATGGCTTTGGCTTGCTTGTTGTGCAGCAGTTGGAGTTGAGTGAAATCTGACCACCTTTATCGAGCTCTGGGTGCCATCGTAGAGAGTTACAAAGTTGCTAGTTCCTTCACCAGTGACCAGTGCAGAATCCTCAGTTCTATGGTTATGGGGTCTGATTTACATTTCCCAGAGATAATAATTCTCACTGTTGTGTTCTTGCCTGCTTCTAGACAGATCAGACCAGGTAATCTGCAATGCCCACGCCGATATATAGCTTATTGGAATCTAGGCACAATGATATTGAAGCTGTGATTACTGTTATCAGTCTGATCTTGTGTTGAAGGTGTATTTTTTGTGTACCCTCCAGAACACGTAATGAGATCTATTGTTGTTGCTGTAAGAAGCCTGCATGTTATTGTCAGTGGGTCTGCCTGTGATTCTGTTATCATTTCTACATTCACTTGTTCATGAGTTTGATTTTATATCTAGTTACAATATTCTCGGCTGAAAATACCAACCCATCAATTCAAATACAGCATTCAGGATCAGTTGTGCCAATTTTCCCTTCTGTTCTTTCTGTGTCATTTCCTGCAGCCTTGCTAGCAGCGTTATCACCATGTGACCTAGGAATAGGTACATTTAATCCTTGCTATCGAGGCAAATCTGACATACCATTGGTCCCAAAGGGACGAAAAAGCAGAACAGGATAATTGCGTAACCTTTACATAAATATGAGAACTATCTTCCATGGTTTCATCTCACATGTATCACAGGTCCACTTTAATGCACTGACATTTCAGGGCAGTGTAAATGTTTGTCAACTTTTTCCCATGATATTCAAAAACATTGTAGTGCTGAGGCTAGCGATCACTGGGTGAAGGTAGCTGTTTTAGTGGAAAACAAAAACCCATGATAAGATAGTCTAAGGCAGTGTTTCCCAAACCAGTTCTCAAGACCCGCCAAATTGGCGTTCAAAATAGTTTTTTGCATTTTTCACACACAAACAAATATCAATGCTAACTTTGGCCAGTGTTTGTGACCAAGTGGCTACTAAAAAAGACTGGACATACCCATTTACAATACCTTGGGTTGTCTACTATTGCAAATGGTATGCCTTCATACGGGTAATTCTCATTCCTGGGCTACCATATGCTCTCAAAGGCAACATAACCAATCTGGCGAATTTCAATGTGAAAAAACTGGAAAATGTAACATGCTATATTTGGCCCTGTAACTACCCAAAACACCATAAAACCTGTACATAGGGGGTACTGTTTTACACGTGAGACATCACTGAATACAAATATGTGTATTTTATTGCAGTAAAAGCAAACAGTATTATGACATTCACAAATAAAATGTTCTGTAGAAGTAAAAAAATAACATTTCTTATTTCCTCCCACTTTTTTTTATATTTTATTCATATTAAATTATGTTTTATAGCTAAATATTTGATGTTAAATGAAAGCCCTGTTTCCCCTTAATTAAAATTATATATAATAAGTGTGGGTGCACTTAATATGAAAGAGGCGAATTACGCCTGAACAGACATATAGTGAAATTCCAGGTTTTGTTTACGTTTTGTTTTCATCACAACGTGTACATTTGGCTCAGTCCTTAAGGGGTTAAAGGTTATTTTTTTTAACTATTTACTTTAGGGTTGCTCCTATGTTTATCGGTTAGGTTCGTGAGGTATGAAACAGTTTCTACCTCTCATCCTCCCTTCTTTTCCGCTATTATATTCATTACTAGGGGTTAGCAATTCCAGTAGCAACATGACACTCTCTCTGCCTATATCAATCAAAATTACATTTGTATATATTTTTTATCCCCTCTCTATTTGATACTTTTTCTTGCTCTTTAAAACAAATATAGGGAAAAAGCTCCTGTAATATAATATAATATTTATATTATCCATATAATATGCAGCACATTGACTGGAACATTTACCACTATCAGACTACCCAAATTACATTTTGTTTTTGGAAGAAGTGCTTTGGCCAAACCAAATGTTTCCAGTGTGCACAAGATTTGTTCTCAACATTCAGTATCTCCGAAAGTCAGGCAGAGCATTCTATACTGGCTGCCAGGCAACCAGAGACAGCAGTGCAAGTTGAGCAGCTGCTAGTACATTGATGTCCACTAGTACACATGCAGAAACTCGAAGGCTCCTGCAGAAACATATATTTTTTTTTTAGTATATGTCTAGGATGCATGTGTGTGTTGCATTTTATACATGGATAATTCTCTGTGTGTGTTGTGACTAGTTATATACAGGTCATTTTTCCATTACATGGCGTCTCCTGGTGTCGGCCAGCTGGCCAGCGCTATTTAAATATACAAAACAAAAAAATAACACTATAGAGAAAGAAAAGAGCATAGTGCATGCTCCAAGTTCCAAGTGGAGGATTTTCACCTGGCAACAAAGCATATAAATAACTTTGCATTTAGTGTGTCTCCAAAATTGCATTATTTATGTGTAATCATTTTATGTTTAACATCCCACACGAATTGCATGTTTTGCTTGTTTTATTCTGCACGAAAGACAAACATCAAGTAATTTATGTGATGCTTTCTCTTTAAATGTTAAGTAAAGGGATTGTATAGTGTAAGGAATACAAAGTTGTATGCCTTACACTATCGAGCCCTCTGGTTCCCCCCACCCCCTCCCGATGCCCCACTGCATTATAAAGGGTTAAAACTTTTAACACTTACCTGATTCCAGTGCTGATCTCTTTCGGATGGGGAGGGGGAGGGGGGGGGAAGTAATGCTTGGCCAGCGCTGTGAGCATATTAGTTTTTTTGTTGCTTCTTTTTTTGGATAAAATGTAAAGGTAATTATTTTTACTTACCTTGTATACAGCACCATGCTTTTCCGATCAAATGTTTCTCAAGGAGAAGCATCGATTTCAGTGCTTCTGACTTGGTTCTCAACATCTAGTAGTTGTCAGGAAGACAGCCACTAGAGGTGTGTATAGTCCTGCAATGTAAGCTCCCAACTACCATTGTTTTACATATGAACTGTCATTTTGAAGGATATAGGAGTATATGTGCACACATTTTTAAAAACAAAAGTATTGGTACTCCCTTAAATGTTTTATAGATAACCGGAATGCTCTTGATATAGTCCCAAGATGGGCACATTATTCCCTGTACATTATATGAATTAGGAACAATATTAAACAAATAAACAGGGTTCCCAGGACTCCGTGATAATCTTGTTAGAAATTGTCCTGCTGCATGTGTGGCAACATAGTTCAGTTGGTTCGATCTCAGAATCTGCTTCCAAAGAGATTTATTTTCTCGGTATTTGATTGACTTGTGCACAACTGCATTTCATCTGGTGCAAACAAATCAAATGCCCTTTTAACCTATGACCAAATTAACCGATCCGTGGAGTTAGGCTCATTCGGGCATAGAGTAAAAGATATTTCATTTGTTTGAACCAGATCAAAAGCGTTTGTGCACAAGTCTAGAATTTGATACATGTACAAATTACTTAGTGGATTTCCCACGACAATTTTTGAGTTGTGAATTCTCTGCAAATTACCGCTTTGTGATTTAACCCCAATTTGATATTCATCCCCTTTGGCAGAAAAGGGTAAATTCTCAATTTCCTTTTTTTCTCTGCCTTGTCCATTCTACCTAAAAAAAAATGTAGAAAATAATCCAGGCACTCCAACGAATTCCAAGAAATAGGCAATTTATTAGAACCAGCAGCTACACAGCGACGTTTCAACCCCTCAGGGTCTTTGTCGCTGTGTAGCTGCTGGTTCCAATAAATTGCCTATTTCTTGGAATTCGTTGGAGTGCCTGGATTATTTTCAACATTTTATAAGTTTATATTTGATCCATTCTGGTACTGGGACTTGTCCAGTGAAAAAAAGCACCCTGGATTCCTGAATGAAGGGTTGAGTGCACTTCCACTATTTCTCTATATCTTGTCTATTCTACCTGTGACATAAATGCTGCTTGTTCCTGATTAGATCAACTGTCACAATACTACAGTGATGTATAGGCATATTTCATATCCGTTGTATATAAAAAAAAACACCTTATGCATTTGCAGTTTTACTTTCCCTTTGCAACCGTGTCTTTGTTTTGACAGACCAAAGCATGATATTGCAAGGCTTTAAATCAATATATCATAAAAAATATAAAAATATTTTGCAAGGAAATCCCTGCCCGCTTTGAAGTTACAGACGCAAGTCTTGTTATTTCAACTTAATCCAGAGTTTGTACATAATTGACATGTGACTCTGGAGAAAAGACTTGCTACAAAGCTCTGTTTACATTCTAGAATTGTAAGTAATTGGGATTTAGACTGACACAGAAAGTGTTTTCATTCTCAATTTCTATATAATGCGTGTTTAAACATCTGTTCGCAGCGGGTGCCAGGCTGCCATATGTTCCGAATCATTTTTTTATAAACTGTAATTCTGTGACACAGGTATTGTTGATTTTTTTTACTTTGTTATAATTATTGATGTATGCATGGGACTTATATTGTCTGAGAGTACAGGAAATCAAGCTTGAAGTATGTGATTTTGTTTTATTAAACGTTGATGTTGAAATGATTCAGCATGTGAGCAAGCTACTCATCAGTGCATAAATGGAATCTATGAGATTCTAGATGATAACTGTTTAACCCCTTAAGGACCAAACTTCTGGAATAAAAGGGAATCATGACATGTCAGACATGTCATGTGTCCTTAAGGGGTTAAATTGGAAAGTTGTTTTTAACCTTTCTTGTGCCTTGTGATGAGCTGTACATGTTCATTATAAGAACTAAGTGGGTCTAGTACATTGTACTAAGACCATTTCAATGAGATGAAGTGGTCTGGATGCCTGTAGTGTCCCTTTAAAATAATTGCAGTTGCAATACTTAAAGGGACACTACAGGCATCCAGACTACTTGATTTCATTGAAATGATCGGATTGCATAAAGTAAAACATTGCAGTTCTAGAGAAAGTCAAGTTTACATTGCTGTACTAAGACTGGTTTGACTCTGTTAAACGACTGCATGAGGACATCCAGCGTCAATGAAAACCCCACAGAATTAATTGAGGCATTAGGTCCTATGTGCATTAGGTCCTCCTCATGAGCTGACGTCAGGGCAGGCTGAGCGCGACCCAGCAGCGGCGTGGTAAAAAAGCTGTGTAAAAACAACTTTTCCATGTGATGCAAGGGGGTGGGGGTTAGGGACCTAAATAGTTAGTTTAACACCAGGGCCGGACTGGGAGAAAAATTCGGCCCGGGCATTTTTCTATCACAGCGGCCCACTAAGGGGGCGGGGCAGAGAAGGTGTGTTTTGTCATCACCAATGACAAGCACGCCCCCTCTCAAAGTGAGCATGTTGGTTCAATGCTCTTCCAGGGCAGACCATGCGCAGAGCTCTGCTGAAGAGCTTTAGCATGAGAAAAAAAGCCCTGTATTTGTTCTGCACAGCGCAAGCAAATTTAATAACATGCTTGCACTGTCTCTCCTTGCAATTTGCCTCTGGTGTCTCTATAAATGGATACCCAGAGACAAAAATGCTAGGAAAGAGTACTGTGCATGTGTTTGGAGCCTGCTTGTGGTATTGCGTGTGTGTAGAGTGAGCTGATTGTGGTGTGGTATTGTGTAATAAGGTTGGTTTTAGTCATGTTGTGTTTGTGGTGTTATGTGATGCATATGTGGCTAGGGGCTGTAGAGAATGTGTGTGTATAGGGGATATAGCAAGTGTGTGCATACAGGCTATAGTGTGTGTGTATAGGTGGTGTAGTGTTTGTAGAAAGTGTGTGTTTAGGGGTGTAGTATGTGTTTGCTTACAAGGAATCTAGTGTGTGTATAGGGGATCCAGAGTGTGTGTGTTAAGAGTGTAGTGTGTGTGTGTATATATATGTGTATATATATATATGTATGTATGTATATATATATATTTGGAAGTATTGTGTATGTGTGTGGTGCAGTGTGTTGGGGGGGTTCTGTGTGTATGTAAGGGGTGCAGTATGTGTGTGTGATGGATGCTGTGTGTGAGAGTGCTGTGTGTGATGTGTGTGACAGTGCTGTGTATGCTGTGTGTGAGAGTGCTGTGTATGCTGTGTGTGAGAGTGCTGTGTGAGAGTGCTGTGTGAGAGTGCTGTGTGAGAGTGCTGTGTGAGAGTGCTGTGTGAGAGTGCTGTGTGAGAGTGCTGTGTGAGAGTGCTGTGTGAGAGTGCTGTGTGAGAGTGCTGTGTGAGAGTGCTGTGTGAGAGTGCTGTGTGAGAGTGCTGTGTGAGAGTGCTGTGTGTGAGTGCTGTGTGTGAGTGCTGTGTGTGAGTGCTGTGTGTGATGTGTGTGACAGTGCTGTGTGACAGAGTGCTGTGTATGATGTGTGTGTGTATGCTGTGTGTGTGTATGCTGTGTGTGTGTATGCTGTGTGTGTGTGTGCTGTGTGTGTGTGTGCTGTGTGTGTGTGTGCTGTGTGTGTGTGTGTGTGTGCTGTGTGTGTGTGTGCTGTGTGTGTGTGTGCTGTGTGTGTGTGTGCTGTGTGTGTGTGTGCTGTGTGTGTGAGTGCTGTGTCAGAGTGCTGTGTCAGAGTGCTGTGTGTGAGTGCTGTGTGTGAGTGCTGTGTGTGAGTGCTGTGTGTGAGTGCTGTGTGTGAGTGCTGTGTGTGAGTGCTGTGTGTGAGTGCTGTGTGTGAGTGCTGTGTGTGAGTGCTGTGTGTGAGTGCTGTGTGTGAGTGCTGTGTGTGAGTGCTGTGTGTGAGTGCTGTGTGTGAGTGCTGAGTGTGATGTGTGTGAGAGTGATGTGTGTGAGAGTGATGTGTGTGAGAGTGATGTGTGTGAGAGTGATGTGTGTGAGAGTGATGTGTGTGAGTGTGATGGGTGTGAGTGTGATGGGTGTGAGTGTGATGGGTGTGAGAGTGCTGAGTGTGATGGGTGTGAGAGTGCTGAGTGTGATGGGTGTGAGAGTGCTGAGTGTGATGGGTGTGAGAGTGCTGCTGTGTATAAATGTTAGAATGAATTGTGTGTAAAAGGGGGGGGGGCTGTAAATAAACAAATAAAATAAAGGGCATTATTTCCCCCCCCTCCCTTCTTACCTTTAGCCTGGGAGGGGGGGACTGGTACCTGGGACTGGGAGGCAGAGTGGCAGTGTTCCCTGGTGGTCCTTGTGGTGAGTGAACTCTAGCCTGCGGGCTAGAGTTCACTCTCGCGAGATCCGGTCGTTGCCATGGCAACGCTCCGGATCCCGCGAGAGGAACCCGGCGGAGCTGCAAGTTAGAGCTCCGCTGGGTCCTCTCTCCGTGCAGGCTGGCTCCCTCCCTCTCTCTCGCCGCCGGCGGCCGCATTGGATAGCATGTGGGCCGGTGAGGGAGATCTTTGATCTCCCCACCGGCCCACCATGGAATACAGCAGGGCCGGCGCTCGGATAGTGCCGGCCCTGCATAGACCAGCAGGGGAGATCCTGGGACTTCCCCTGCCAGCCTCACCCCACGGCCACCGCGGCCCACCGGGCATTTGCCCGGTGTGCCCGATGGCCAGTCCGGGCCTGTTTAACACTATAGTGTCAGGAATACATGGTTTATTTTCCAGACTTTATAGTGACCCTTTTAAATATATAAAGAAAACACAAAACTAAAAAAAACCCACAAATAACTTGATCATAGAACATTTATTTGATCGTGGTGCTAAGAACTTCTAGCTGTCCAATCACAATCTATTCCAGACTACACAATCTTTAACTAACCCTCCATTGTCCTTCTTGCTGTGAATACCTGTGAAAATGTGTAATCAAATATACAGTGGGACCTCGGTTTACAAACGCCTCGGTTAGCATAATTTTCGGTTTACAAATGAAAATCCATTGAAAATAATGTCTCGGTTTACAATTTTTTTTTCGCAATACAAAGCAAGTTTCCCCAGGATACATTGCACCTGGGAGGTTTATAGCACCGCCCCCTGCATGCTGGATTCTGTGGGTAGCACGTGGCGTCGAGTGTAGAGGTCTTGGAGCGGCTTTTGCATCGAGTTTTGGAGCCATTCTGGAAATTGTTTGCAGTTGTTTTGGGACTTTTTGGTGCATTTTCAAGCAGTGGAAAGGTAGGGAGCTGAGCTTTGTCGTTTGCATGCCTTTTATTGTGTGTTCTGCATTGTGGGTTGGTTTCCATGCCAGCTCATTTTGATTTTTTTTCTGACCTCCAGAATTGATTAATTGGTTTTAAATGCATTCCTATGGGAAACAGTGTTTCGGTTAACAAATTTTTCGCAATAAGAAATGTCCCGGAGAATGCATTAAATTCGTAAACCGAGGTCCCACTGTACTTCTAAATGAATTGAATCTTTGCACTTTGTTTAATCTTAGCATTGTAATCTGAATAATAATTGATTTAGTATATCTTTACTCATCTTAAACGATTGAGTCACCTATACTTATGATCTGAGTCAGTACAGTGTGGAATAATATTCGCCTCTATAATGTAGGCTTCTCATTTCAAGATTAAGATAAATCCTTCCCTTTATTTTCCAAGACAATACGTTTACATTATGGTACTTTTAAAACTGATTTATGATGAAACTAAGTAGTGATAGATGAGAAACAGAAATGTTAGAATTAATTAAAGAGAAACTTTGTAGGTATTCTAGCCACTCTAACTGATGTGCCTGGCTTCCATGTGTGCTGATCCTGCATTAATGCTAAAGAGTTTACTCACTCAGTCCTCTGCAGCCTGGCCCCTGAATATGATATGCCAGTGCCTTAGCTATGCTCATACCAATTGTGCCATGTCTATTCATACCAGAGATTGGGGCAGTGACTGACCAATAGTGCTCCGCCTACCACTGGCATGTACTGCAGCATAGCTCTACCTCTACCATTTAATCATTGAGGTCTGGGCTACAGGCTGCCCGGAATCCAGCATTTATGATAAACCGTTTAGTAACTGCTGTGGCACCCAAGGACTCTAGGCACTATAACCACTACAGTGTTCCTTTAAAGTGAACATGTAATAAAATAAAAAAATAACTAACCTTAAATCGCCTTCATATACATTCAATGCATCATATATATCACAAAGATCCATGCTGTATTCCCTGTAAAATATTGAGATATACTCCCATCACTATCTTCATGTAACACCTGCATTCAGTCCGTCCTCTGCTCCTCCTGTCTTCTGTGATTTTCCATGCTTGGGGATGCTTCCCTAAGCAGGGCAAACCTCCTGTGTGACGCTGACGTGCTAGCTTCATTACCTGAATGGAGTGACATTGGTTTCTCTATTCCTATACCAATAGATTATCTATATCTTATCGTTTTCATCTTTATGGAATACTCATTTTGAGTGGAGGGGAGGTAGCAGTGCCACTTTAAAAACATTGCCTGTTAGTTTTCATGAAGAGAGGTTATGTACCTTGTTTATTGTAGAGCATGAGGCGAGACTTTGTCCATCAACCTTCATATGGACATGCTATTTACATCATCCATTAGGCCTCATGAGTAGTGGCTACTTACCTTGTCTATTATGGCTTGTGAGGCTATGTACTTTGACCATTAGGTCTCCTGGGATGACAATGTCAATTGTTAATAATTCACCTTTAGCAGTACTTTTACTGTTTTTCAGGGAGACATTGAACGGTTTTATTTTATATTAGTCTTGACGCTTAAAGGGACACTGTAAACTTTGTAACAGTTTTATCAAATTGAAGTGTTTATAGTGTCTGATGTCCCCTGGCACCACCCTTCTGTTCAACATTTAATCATTTTTAATGTTAAGCGAGGGTCTCCAGCAGCCCATCCTCTCTGTGCTGCTTGGTGCAACAAGGAAGCATTAATCTGGGCAGCAATGTGATTTTCTGAGAGTATCAGCTGACTGCCTTCAACCTATCACTGCACCCATTGCTGGCAGGACTTTGTATGATTGAAGGAGTGGTGTAGTATCCGCCTTAACCATACCCCCCCCTAGGGGCCAGGCTGTAGGTGGTCAGGGACCCTTATTTAATGTTAAACTGCTCAAACATGGTTTAATACTGAAATCAGCGACCCTGCCAGGGTACTTCGTGCGCTATAACCAATTCAATAAAATGAAATGGTTATAGTCCCTACACTGTCCCTTTAAATGTGGCTGTAGCTGGCTAGTTCTGTGATTCAGCTCTTAGTTGCTGAGAAGAACACATGAGAAACAGGATGGATAATCCGTCTGCACGCCATGCTCGAGGCTTGCTTGTTTGTCAAAGGGATTGTCAGACTATTTGCAAAATTTTCCGCCTCATCCCCTTAGCTGGATAAAAAAAAATACCTCCTGTAAATACACTTTCCTACAAAGGGCTTCATTAATATTTAAAATGACTGCCCATTATTTTTTGTACTTTGTTTGATATGTCTATGTGTTGTAATGGCGCCACAGTAAGTTGCATATTTCAATTTGTGGACACTTTAAATTATTAACTTGACGGGAATGTGTGTGAAAAAAGTAATAATTTTGTAGCAGGCAACATCATTTGACACTTCTGTAACTAAGCCATTACTTGAAATAGACTTATATTGATTCAGTTTAGTAGTTAAATAAATTGTTCAGCACTAGCACGCAATAGCATAGATATTTTGTATTGCAAGTTTATAAATATACTGCCCTCGTGTTTACGTATTTATTTGCTAAGATAACAAATGAGTACACTAGTTTTTCATACACATTTCTTGGTGCCACCCTACCATGCATGTTGAAAACAGCTTCTAGACATGACACTTTCTCAAACATACCTAATATGGTGGTGTTATTTTTTTTATTTTATTTTATGCATTATAGTTTCTTGGGAAACCTTTTTTTTTGTTGTGTTTTTTTTTTGTTTTTGTTTTTTTTACCTATAGCTATATTTGGCCAACAACATGTAAAATTACCTTAAAGGCACACTATAGATTTTGGATTCAGACATGCATTCTGACCATATAGTGTTGAAAAATACTATTTAGGTGGCCAGCCCCCTTGCCCCCCCCCCTGTAAAAAAGGTTAAAACATACCTTTTTTCCAGCGCCACACGGGTCCTTCAATGCTGACTCTGCCCCCACTCTGCCTCCTTGGCTGAGGTCATCAGAATTGACAATCTAAGCCAATCCAATTCCAATGCTTTCCTGTAGGAAAGCATTGGGAAGCTAATGTGCAAGCGCGGCAAAGCGCAGCGCTGTGCCATTTAAAATCTCCTTGTAGAGATTCATTGAATCAATGCATCTCTATGGGGAGCGTTCAGTGCCTCAATACAGAGCGTAGAGACTCTGAATGTCAGTGCTGCACAGTGCGCAGCACTGACCCAGGAAGTACCTCTAGTGGCGGTCTGAGTGATTCCACTAGAGGTGTTACTAAGCTGTAATGTGAGCAGGCAGTGTTTACACCAAAATGCCTGCAGAGACATAATAGACACACCAAAACAACTACATTAGGCTGTCATTGTTCTGGGGACTATTGTGTCTCTTTAAGATTTTAGATTATTTAGATTGTGTTCTTTACAAACAAATATAGAAATAAATTAAGAAAATATACTTACCTCTAAACTTCCTACAGTTGTTGTTAATCCACAGACAGACTGACAAATCTTTTCTAGACAAGGAATCAGGAGGCTCTCATCTGTATGGGGCCTAGTCCTAACCCTTACACCCTTGTTTTAGAGGGCACTTGAACAGGCATTTTGAAATCTAGGAGTAAACGTCAAACCACATTGTTTTTAGTTGTGCAGTTTTAAGAGAAGTGACTATTTTTTGTTCTCTTGGCACATTCATTAATTTAATTTTACTTTTTTCCCCCTGAATACTGTTGATACTGGATTCACAGGAGGGATTGCTGTCGATCCGTTTGTCCCTGCACCAGCTGCAATTTGATCTTTAACTGAGCTGTGCTGTCAATTCACAGTTTTACAGTTAATACGGTAGTTGTGGTGTAGTAGCCTATAATTATTATTTATTTGCATTAAGACATTTGATATTATTTGTTTATTAATATATTGCATTTTGTAATGTAAAAAACAAACCTGCAAGAACAACATATTTTTCTTATCACTTTGTGGATTTAATATAACCTGCCACATAGTCAGTCTACACGTAGCTCCTCCCGGGTTTCGGGACAAGGCCTTTACTGAACTAGAAATTAGTACTGCAGAGCTACCACATGGTTTTTAACTCACTCTGCACACTGTTGTAAAAAACCTGCTAGTGGGGTTCACTCCCAGCTACTCGAGTGGACCTTTCAGGTAACTACTTTGCACAGTACAGTGTCATGGATGCCTTGAATAAAAAAAAAATAATAATCTTTAGCAAGTCATAAAATAAGAAAATCCTGCTTAAAACGAGTGTCAATAGTGAGGGAGGGAGGTATTTGTAAACTTTAAGGGGGTCTAATGGGGGAAGGGAGACAGTACCCATTTATATGGCTCCCGTGGATATAGACAGGAGGAAAAAAAACGATATTAAGGAAGTGAGCAGGGTGTTAATTTTCATTATAATGGTCATGGTATAATGGGCTCATGTAAACAAAGCCGACAGTGTTTGTCATATTAGAAACCTCAACAAACCAAAAAACTGTGGTGTGGAACTGCACTCAATCCCCCTGATGATATGAATCTGGGTGCAACCAGGCCGGTCCCAGTACCAAGAACCAAATACTTGATGAGGCAAAAAATAGAAAGAGGTCCAGGCACTCCAGGATTCAAAGAAGGCAATTTATTAAACCCACCGTCAATCTCAAAGTTGTCACAATCATGACAAAGACCACTCCGGTCGAAACGTTGTGATTGGCGTTGGGTTTCATAAATTGCCTTCTTTAAATCCTGGAGTGCCTGGACCTCTTTCAATTTTTTGCCTTATTAGAAACCTTTACGTCATTGTTAAACCGAATAAAATTGAAAGTTTGGTAGAAGTGTGGTAATGCATAGAGGAGTTTATATAACACATTTTTAATTAACTGATGCACTTCAGTTGCTGTCTTTGGTCTGTATAGGTGCTCTAAAGTAAGTTTTAGGCAGAGGCTTCTTAAAAGGAAAGCTACAATAAAATTGCAAAGATGGAGAAGTGGCCGTACCACTTCTGTGCACAATGGAGTTGAAAAAGCAACACATAATTTTACATCTTGTCAAGTCCATGCGTATGTAGTAAATCTAGGTGTTGCCAACTATCCCACTTTTCTTTTGTATTATGAAACGTTGTTTTTTTTTAACCACCACCTGTCATATGTCACAACACATCAAACACAGCTGTGCAAATGAAATGCAAAGGTTAACTGAGACAAAACTTTTTACAGTATTACTGTTAAATGGCAATGCACCATATCTAGAGGCATAGTCTAAAACACAAAGTATTATATACAAAGGGGACAATAAAAGCCGAAGAAATGTCAAAAATAGTTACTTTGTTCATTCAAAATTCACGTAAGCGAGCTAGTGGCCCTTCCTTAGACCAGAGTTTAGTGTATTACCAGATTGATCAGTGATTTCAAGCAGTTATGTTCAGAGCGGGACTAGGAAACATTTTTTTATACCAACTCTATAAACCATGGCTTTGGCATCATGCACAGCTATACAGGTTAGCAAACAAAAATGTAAAATGAAAATCCTTTCTCTAATCAGAAGGAGTGCACTGATGTAAAGCGCTGCGGAATTTGTTGGCGCTATATAAATAATAACATGATAATAATAATGGGGCTTAAATATAAAGAAGATACCTACATTATTTTTAATAGATGTGAAAAACAGAATACTGCCAATGTTTCTGTTAAAATTTGGTCCCAAATCCATGGATTCTACATTTTGATGATAATGTCATTATGCACAGAACGTCGTAGGTTTGTTCTTGTCCTTAGTTTTGTCCATGACTCTGCTAGTAACCAAGGTATTTTAATAAACAAAAAGTTTGGAAAGAATGAGGAAGACCAAGGTCCGGAGAGCATGGGCTTCTCCGTCTACGTAGAAAGTTTAGAAGAACATGTGCTCGACATTACTGGACTTGTCTAAAGATGTGTCAAATACGGTATATTTTCCCCAATCATTGCTGAGTTAATTAAAGATGAATCATGTAAGATGTCCTTGCAATATAAAGTATCATTTAAGAAGTGTTTTATGGCTATTTTTTCCTTTCACTATGAGTCATACAGTAAGCTGATTTTTTTTTTTCTGGAGCATCCCATTTATCTTGGCAGTTCTCAGTGTCTACAGTTTCTACTTTCCAAATAGGCTTTGCTACATGGCCTCTTGAGGACAAGGATGGGAAAGAGAACTAAAACCTGCCTGGTGATTTTACTAGCATAACAAAGAAATTACAATGTAATACATGCAGTACAAGGTGTAGACTGCATCACCCATGCATCTTTAAGTTAGTGGTCTTTGACTATAAATTGTGGATATCAACTGGTACATGGTTTCAACCCTGAAAACATGCGCACTAATAGGTTTAAACTAGTATTTTTTTTAAATTATATTAAATAGGTCCCTTGCATACATGTACTGGGTTTTACATAGTTACATAGGCTGAAAAGAGTCCGGTGTACATCAAGTTCAGTCTTCCTCACGTGTGTTTTTTGACGGTTTAGACATTAATGGCTGCGTGTTGAGTTATTTTAAGGCGACAGCAAATTTACACTGTTATACAGGCTGTACACTTACTATTTTACATTGTAGCAGAGTGTCATTTCTTCAGTGTTGTCACATGGAAAGATATAATAAAATACTCACTTTTGTGAGATACTGTATATTTGATTTCATAGTTCGGACTCAAAATTTCCACTCACTACTGGTCCAGCTTAGCTCTGGTGAGTAGATACTCACCCCTGGAGAATGAGCTTTGGGCCCTGCAGGCTTGTAGTGGCATGTAGCTTTTAAGGCCTGGCTAGTAGTGTAGGACTAGACATTTTGAAAAATACACATTAGAAGTTGTGCAAGAACTGCTACCTTTACTATATATGTTTGGTTGGCTATAATTTTGATGAAATAATTGACACACAGTAATGCAATTGATTGGAATTCTAATTGTTTTTAGCATTTTGACTTTTTTACTGATATTTTTCTCTAGAGAATTAAATCTTTGCCTCTTCTTTCCATACAACATATGCCAATCCTTATTATCCCATACTACATGCTATAAAACAATCTAAAGTTAATGCAAACCAGAATAAAAGTGTGCACTTATAAGTGTAAAAACTACAATGCTTAAATATGAAGTATTCGTCTGGCTTAAAGGGACACTCTATACACTATTACTATTTCATCTCATTGAATTAGTTATAGTGCCTAATGTCTCCTGACACTGTCCCTTCATTCAGTATTAAAACATTTTCAAGCAGTTTATTAACACTGAATAAAGGTTTCCCACAGTCCCGCCCCCACTGGAAACCTGGCTAAGGCAGAGATTACACACTTCCTGGTAGCAGCTATACTGATTCATATCTGAGTGGGCACTCTGATCTTTTGAATGCAATTAGCAGACATTCTCAGCCAATCACAGCCAACAATCGCTGCTCTGTGTAATGTTTTCTCACTAGCCTAAGAAACTCGTAGTGGACTGGTTGCAGGGGACGCATGTTAAGCATTAAAAACGGTTTAATACTGAATGGAAGTACAGTGCAAGGAGACTCGAAATACTATAACCACTACAATGAAATGATGTAGTTATGGAGCCTACAGTGTCCATGTAAGTCTACAGAGAAAAATCAGATCAAACTTCCCTCTGCTGCTCTTCTGGGTAATTGATGCCACAAGGAGCCCACTGCTTTGCGTAGGGATTTATTTTTACATTTAAAATTTGCATTAGATGCAAGATAGTGCGAGGATAGCTTTGAGTTTGTAGAAATGGAAAGAAAATTTGTTGTTTAAATATTATCAGCTAACTTTAAGGTTTGCTGTTTAGAATGTGCCTTTCTCTTCAACGTGACAGCTCCTCTTTAACTGTCTCACTGCTGAACTGTTCACCAGAAAAATGCTTACAGGCATCATTGATGGAAAAGGAGAAAATTGTGTACAACACTCAGCTCTCTGTTCGCATGTACAGTACATCTTTTATGATTTTTTTTTCTTTTTAAAAGAGTTGCCAGCAGGAAGTCTAGTGACTATAACTAAACCAGCGTGTTTGTTCTTAAATTTCCAGGAAAAAAGCCAAAAGCAAGGCTCCTCTTCCTCCAGGAGAAGTGAGGTACGCTGAAAGCTTGCCATCGTTTGATTCAGCAGATACAAGTTATAACATGGAGCAGAAAGAGAACATCATCGATCGAGAAATTGAACTAACCGTGGTCCTTCCTGGAGAAAGGACAACTTCAACCACAGTTAATGGCAGGTGTGTGTTATTTAAATAAACAAATAAACAAATAAACAAACAACCCCCCAAAACACACTCCAGATTGTAAATACATTTAACTCCTCTTTTACCATTTTAAAAAGTGAGATCCTATGACGTTTATTAATATAGCAAGGGATGGTGATAAGACATTTTGAAGATAGAGGCCAATATAATTGAGTTGGGAAAATTCTACAAGTCTACAATTTTGTCCCAGATCTTACAGTTTTGGTGTCTGTTTACCACATAACACTGTTTAGTGAATTAATCCCTCAAACCGTTGTTAGAAGTTAACAATGTTGTTGATGGTCTATTCCAGAGAAAACAGTTGTTGAGTTATTTTTTATTTGTGTGTGTTTTGTGTTTATATCGTACACCGTACAATCATGTTCTTGGCTTCTCTATAATGGTGGGTAATGAGAGTTGGGCAGCATCCAGTCCGATCAAGAGAGGAAGCATAAATAAAGATTTTCCGCTCATTTGCTCTGTGTGTATATAAATGATTTTGTGAGAGTATGCTTTGAACTTGTGACTGTAAATAATTAAAAAAAAAAAAAAAAGGATTACAAACACTGCTTTCCAAGGCATGCCTTTTTCCATTTTTCTTGGGTGAAGAAAATTCTTGCATGTCTCGGTTCCCACACAGCCAACGCTGACACGTGTTTAAATACCAACTTCAGATCTTTATTCACAACCATTGGCAAATGTCGTTGATGGCTAAAAATAAATTTTGCCTGCGTATAAATCCCTAGAAACGTAAAAATGAATTAATATTCTGTAACCCTTTTATCGGATCTAGCAAGTTTTGACTTTTATCTGACATCTGTAAAAAAAAAAAAAAAATTTAAAAAAATATTATGCATTCTGTAATCAGGTGTTACTATATTATTATGTTCTATAAGAACCCCCAGATCATCAAAGATATATGGCGCAAAGACTTTCAAAGCACTGCCCTTCTCTGCTTCACGGAAAATGGTCATAAAGTAAAAATAAGGATGGCTCATGAGCTCTAAAATCTTTCCAAACCCTGATTGTATGAGATGGAGAAATGGTGTTTATTCTGAGTTCTAGGATGTCCAATTCCCTGACCCAAATGTATTTACCAGAATTAATGGGCCAAGGTGATATCAAGCCTTCTACTGAAATATAACCGCTTTATTAAAGTATATGGAGCATATAAGTGACTGCAATTTCTGTCTTCTAAATTCTCCGTCTATTGTTAAATCAGTGCCTCGACTTAATCATTTTCCCCTGGAACAAAACTTCCCCACACCTTACCCCACATCTTGCTTGCTGCCTACCTCAGCAATAAAATACCTACCCCAACTGAAAGTAGATGGGAAGGAGTAGTCAGGTTACAGTAGTTAAAGGGATACTATAAATGCCAGGAATACAAAGCTACACCTCCTCCTCCATCCTGCGCCAAGTAGGCACTAATGCCATGTGCAGCTAATGCTGTGCCTGCATTAAATGTCCCCATAGGAAAGCATTAATCAATGCTTTCCTATAGGGAAAACTCTAACGCATGCTTTCCTCATCGTTGGATGCAGGAAGTGCCTATAGTAGCTGTCTGGGATTCAGCCATGGAGGCAGACTTAGTGCTGCAATGTAAACATTGCCGTTTCTCTGTAACTGCAATGTTTTATATTGCTGCACTAAGAGCAAAAGGGACACTGCACCCAGATCACTTAAATTAGCTGAAGTGGTCTGGGTGCCTGTAGTGTCCCTTTAAGTAAATTTATGCCTATTGACATCCATCCTGAACTAAGGTGTCATAGCATGTGTACTGCACACTTTAGAAGAGGTGTGATAAAGAATGAAATGACACAAACTGGGTATTGTCAGAAATGTACCCCAAACGTAGCAGACTTGTCAAAACTTCTTCAACTCAGTTATGTTTTGAGTTTGGCTATTTCGCCTAAAATTTCACATTCACTTTGGCTTAACGTGGAATTCCAGGGATATTCACTAAAGTGGGAATTCAAATTTAAGATCGAAACAGCCAAACTAGACAAACTTTAAAACTCTAAGTCAGCTATGCTGTCAGTTTAGCTACTCTGGTCTTAAATTTGAAATTCGGAGCTCAGAGCTCCAAATGAGTGAAACATTAACTTGCATTTAGCACGTTTTAAATTGTATTGCAGCAGAGGACAGAGACAGACAGTATAATTTAATGTGCAAGCCTTTATATTTGCATGCATTCGTATAATCTTTTAAGCTTACAGTGTTTTAATAGACTTTTATGGTTTTATAGAACTATTTTATGTCTTTTTTCTCTATACAGCAAACCAATGATGGATCTACTGATATTTCTATGTGCACAGTATCATTTAAACCCATCAACTTACACAATCGATCTCATTTCTGCCGATAAAAGTCTGGTAAAATTTAAACCAAACACGCCGATTGGAATTCTGGAGATAGAGAAGGTTGTTCTGAAGTCGAAAGTTCCTGATGACAAAAATAAAAAGCCTGGGCCTATTATACCAGAGGTATGTATGTCCAATGTGTTTCCTCTCTAAATATTCTTATTTGGATATGTTATTTTCATTTGCAGTCATCTGACTGGGATATACGCCATGTGTTCTAGTTATACAATTTGTCAGCCATGTGGTTTTGGAATCTCGAAGCTACAAACAACTTTGGTTTTTATTGATTTTAATGGTAGAGTCACTTTGAACACAGAGTGATGTTCAGTATTTTGGGGGGATTTTTCGCTAAGCGTCGACATTCCGCTGTTTTGGAAATTGGTTGATAACTCATGACAACTCGCTCCTGAATTAAAAAGCCCCCTTTCATTTTTGAAAAATGGATATATCGAAATAATATTCCGTAAAGGGAAAACCTATTTTTTTTTTTTTTTTTCGTTTTGATATTAAAACCGGAGTTCTGGATTGCTGATTATTTTGAAGACCTTAAACTCCAAAATGTAGTCTGTAAGCAAGGGTTTTCAAGCTTCCACGCAATCTGGAATTGATATAGAATATGGATGGTGTCATTTAAGAGAAAAATATGTGTTTAGATCATTACATTAAAAATAAACCGAGCAGCTGGTTTGCAATCATATTAAACATACAAGTATTTTAAAATACACTGTATAGCACTCTTACGGATCTATTAAGGATTATAGTTATTGTTTTTGTGAGCAAGGCACTTGCAAGTGCTAATAGTTGTAGCTAATTTTATAGCTCATGCAGGATACTAATGTTCCAGCTGTATTTATATTTATTTGATTAATTTAGTAAATGTTTTAATTCTGACCAGTGAATATTATAGGTAAGGGTTAGGGATTGATGAAATCCTGTAAACAAAATGAAACCAGAAAAATTGGCACCATTAACCTCTCATGAAAAACACCTATTAGCTTATTTTTTTCCTTCCTTTTCCCCTCTTTTATTTATATATATATTTTTTTTAATATTGTGACTGTTTGCCTCTTGAGGGAAATCTTAAACGTGCAAGTTCCTGCAAGTATAATGTAATTTTTTTTTATTGTTTTTGCAAAGTTATTTTCCAGTCTCTGAATTTTGGAATATTTTTTTGTAAAAATGCAAACCTATGCAGAAATGATCTGAAAATCCCTGTGGGGAGAGAACGAGAGTTCTGGTATACAAAATAAACGCTAATGTAAGATTGTGTCTGATGTGGTTTAACAGCAAGGAGAATAAGCACTTCTTAATACATACCTCTCTCCTTTTAATTTTTCAGCAAACTGTTCGCGTTGTAATAAATTACAAGAAAACACAGAAAACTGTAATGAGAGTTAGCCCCCACATCCCACTTCAAGAACTCATTCCCTCAATCTGTACTAAATGTGAGTTTAATCCCCCATACACTGTGTTGTTGAAAGACTATCAGTCCCCTAGTCCGTTGGATTTAACGAAGTCTCTCAATGAACACGGCTTAAGGGAACTCTATGCAATGGACAGAAGCAAAGGTAAGGAATGTTATCTGTCTTGTTCATGTGTCACTGGTAACATACATTCAGAACACTGACAATTGGTAACACATCTCAGGTGTCATGCAGACAGCTGGAACGGTTGCATTCCTCACTTGCTTTGAGTGCTTGCTCAAAGGGGAAGTGAAAACCTCTCATCGGTAATCATTGGTTTGAATGTTTTTGTTTTGTTTTTTCAATGAGAAACATTAGTGGCAGATCAGAGTAATTGCTACACATGAGCCCTGTGTTCAATGTTTCCCAATGAGGTGGAGTAGAACTGCAGAGAAGATGGTCAAGGTGCATTGGTTACAATGTTTGCTTCTACTGACGTTTCACTTAGTAAATAATGAGTGTCAATAAACCTCATTATGTTTGTATATTTGGATTCCTAAATTACTTTAGCTAAATAAAGCAGTTTTAGTGTATAGATCATTCCCCTGCAATTTCACTGCTCAATTCACTGTCATTTAGGAGTTAAATCACTTTGTTTCTGTTTATGCAGCCCTAGCCACACCTCCCCTGGCTATGATTGACAGAGCCTGCATGAAAAAAAAACCTGGTTTTACTTTCAAACAGATGTAATTTACCTTAAATAATTGTATCTCAATCTCTAAATTGAACTTTAATCACATACAGGAGGCTCTTGCAGGGTCTAGCAAGCTATTAACATAGCAGGGGATAATAAAATCTTAATTAAACAGAACTTGCAATAAAGAAAGCCTTAATAGGGCTCTCTTTACAGGAAGTGTTTATGGAAGGCTGTGCAAGTCACATGCAGGGAGGTGTGACTAGGGTTCATAAACAAAGGGATTTAACTCCTAAATGGCAGAGGATTGAGCAGTGAGGCTGCAGGGGCATGTTCTATACACCAAAACTGCTTCATTAAGCTAAAGTTGTTCAGGTGACTATAGTGTTCCTTTAACCCATTTCTCATGGGCTAAATTACAGAAGATTTTACTAATATGTATTTGTTTGTAAACTAATTATCAATTGATGAATATATTTATATATGCTATAATGAATGTGGCAGCAAGGCTTATCTTCCTATCCGCATGCACCCCCCACCCTTTCTGTCACTATATTGGCTTCCTGTAAGATTTAGGGCTTACATTAAAATTCGGGTTCTTGGTCACAAATCTCTACATGATGCTGCTCGAATCTACCTATCCTTCCTAATACACAAGTGTGTCCCGTCTAGGCCTCTATGCTCTGCCGAAGTCTATCGTGTGTTCCTATGCCAACCTCTGCTCACTTCTTCAGGAAAGCATATCAATTAAACTGCCAACAGCTTTCCCTTCCTGTGCCTTCATTCCTCTCCTGCAACTGTCATACAAAATATACATAAATAAAACAAAAGGCAAACTCAAAACAAAACACTAAGCCCTCAGTGAATACTTTTCTAGCAACCTACTTTTCTACCCTACCCTTATCTTTTGTGTCACTGTACCCCACTCCCATTAGCATGTAACCTCATTGAGCAGGGACCTCAATCCCTAGCGAACTGTGCATCTAGCTTGTCTGGTTACAAATATGTGTCTGTCAGTCCACCCATTGTACACAGCTACGTCATATTTTTTCACATTAGGTACAGTTTATAAAAGTTCATTTGTTTGCATGTTCTGCAGAATTTAGTTTTTAGCTACTTTTATGTGTTTTAACCAACATTATTTTTTTTTTTTTTTTAGCTACTTCACCGACAGCCTTACAAGGTATGTTTCAGATGAAAATAAAAATGGCTTTTCCTGATGTAAGGTGCATTGACTTTTGATAGTCCCTGATGATCTGAGTTGCAGGCCATCAATATGCCTCTTAGCCTATTGGAACATTTTTTCATGTGACCATAGACTAGAATTCACAAGACACATGTTTTGTTTTCCAATCGATTTTAGCAAGAAACAAATGCTAAATGCTGTATCATTAAATTATATTTATACATATATTACTGAAGGCCAAACCACGCTGCATTCAAATCCCAGCATGCAGTGCAGGCGGTCTGTATGCAGTATGCAGAGGGTCAGGGTGTGTGACAGGAGGGAGAGGTAAAGAAAAGGTACATCGACTGTTTGGAATGTGAGAGTTTGTAACTGCCATCATGTTCGTGAAGCATTGTAGTAAAGTGCTGGGAACTGGGATCCAGATTGATTGCCAGGCACTCCCTTTCACTTAAGATACTTTATTAATGTTAAAATAGGTTTACGGTCCATCGTAATGGGATTGTAGACTGAAGCAACTGAAATGACTAATCAAATTCTACTTCAAAGCACTTCTGCCCCCCTTGCTGTGAAGCATTAATATGGCATTTTATGAAAGTAACATTGTTTTATTTATGGTGTCAAGATTGCCTTCCCATTGTAAGTAGTTTAAGAATAGTTCAGAAAATGGTGGACAATGTACCTCGAGACCCCATGGAACCCATATCCACCTACACTGGTGCTGGAAGTTACTTGAGTTTCCACTGAACTAAGCCATGCCATGCAGGGCTGGCCCATTGTCTGAGAGTCTCCTTCCACAACCTGGCTTATCTTGCAGGAGCGTCCCGGGGCTGAGGAGGCCGCAGTGGATGCCTGGCAGACTTCTTAAATGTTTTGTCTACTTACAGTGGGAGTGTGACAAGACTCTCCTGGCACCAAAACCACTTCAGCAAGCTTGTGTGGTTATGGTTCCTGGAGTGTTCCTTTAGATACAGTAAAACTTTTCCTTTAATAACTTGAAATGTATAAAAAAAAATGACTTTTTTTAATGAATGTTAAGGACGTTTTCTCATTCTGCCCTAAATATTGTAATTTCAGAAACTTTCTCGAATATGGACACAAAGCAAAATGACAACAATAAGTTTTTCAACTTTTTCCGTAGAAGTAAAAAGAAACGGGTTCAAGTAAGATTATATTTTTTTTTATTCTTTTTACCTTAAACATAAAACATAAATTAAAATTAATACTTTTTTTACAATAAGTATGTGGTCACATTACTGTATCCATACCTTTAAAAAAATGTATATTAATGTTAATTTCTAGGGTTATTAAACTTGCTGGGTTAAGTTTTCTTATTTAACACAAAATTAGACTCACTATTATACTCAAAACAAGTCTCCCTTTCTAGATACTCTGCATTTACTCCTTCTATGATTGTTTTTGAATATATGTTTTTGTCAAGACTGCCTTAATTCAAATAATTTAAGAAGAATTTAGAGTTGCTTATTCTATAGCTTTGTACTCCTCATGTTAAATGGATTCCGTATCTACTTCTCTACACACTAGACGTCAAGTGCTCCTGCAACTCCACTGCTCAATAACCCCAGGCCAACAAATATAACGAGGGCTAATACTGTTTCTAAGTCCTATGACTCGAGCACTATGCCTTCTGATGTGCCAAAGAAAAGGCGAGCCCCACTGCCTCCAATGCATCCTCTGCAAAACTCCAACATTTCTCGTGGACAGATGAGGACATCATCTTGTGTTGTAAAATCTATTAGTGCTGATGACACGGCAAAGGTATCGGATTTTTGTTGTTTTTGTTGATATGTTTCCGTGTGTTTCTCATTTTTAATTTGTTTAAAGCATGCTATCACAGATTTATGCAATTGTGTTTTAAAGGGACAATATAAACTCCAAATGCACTTCATCTTAATGTTCCTGCAACGTCACCGAAAAAATTGCACTGTTTTCTTTTTTCAATTTTCATGCCCGTAGGTGACTGTAAAACAGTTGATTTCCATCATCAGCCCACACTTTGTGCATCAAGTGCTTCTCTATGAGAAGTATTAGATTGGTGGATCACAGCGATTGCCACACATGCGCGATGCCCTCAGTGCTTCTCTATAAGAAGCATGTAATTGGACACAGAACATTAAGCTAGTTGATCTTTTTAGAGGATTCAGTTGCAATGATTAAACTGTTCCAGTGCTGACGTTATTTAAAGGGAGTGCAGTCATGTAAAGGAACACATCTAATGGAAAAAAAAACCAAAACATTTTGAGTGTTCCTTTAAGATAGCTGAGGAACATGTGCACATTTGTAAAATTCAGATACTTTCCACCATTGGAAAGTATGAGTGCTGGACAGGAGTGTGATAGGCCAAGATAGAAACATAGAATGTGACGGCAGATAAGAACCATTCGGCCCATCTAGTCTGCCCAGTTTTCTAAATACTTGCATTAGTCCCTGGCCCTATCTTATAGTTAGGATAGCCTTATGCCTATCCCACGCATGCTTAAACTCCTTTACTATGTTAACCTCTACCACTTCAGCTGGAAGGCTATTCCATGCATCCACTACCCTCTCAGTAATGTAATACTTCCTAATATTATTTTTAAACCTTTGCCCCTCTAATTTAAGACTAAATCCTCTTGTTGTGGTAGTTTTTCTTCTTTTAAATATAGTCTCCTCCTTTACTGTGTTGATTAATTTTATGTTTTTCAATGTTTCTATCATATCCCCCCTGTCTCGTCTTTCCTCCAAGCTATACGTGTTAAGATCCTTTAACCTTTCCTGGTAAGTTTTATCCTGCAATCCATGAACCAGTTTGGGTGCACACACACCAGTCTGACTGAAAGCCATGATGGCCAGCTTCACACTGGGCAGCACATGATGGTGCCCTGAGTTTAATTTGCTCAGTGCTAGTACATCTAATAATCTGCTGATGTTGCACATTGTTGGGGACAGTTAGCAGAGGATGTCAGGGTATTAACCCAGAATCATGGGATAGCATCAAATCAAGACTGTTCTGCTGAATCCCAAACCATCGGGAGGTATTGCAATATTTGCATAATTATGTTTGAAAAGGAGGAAGTGAATTGTTTTATTCAGTATATACTTTGCATGGCGATTTTGCTATTTGTTGAAGATACATTCCCTTTAGTACTCTGGCTGGAAAAGAGTTAGCGTGGAAATGAGATGTGGCGAACAGAACCTCGCCACGGGCTTTTGGAGGGGCCTGCTTACCAGCCTCCTGCCAAAAGACTATGGGCCAGGTCAGCGACTGCAAAGACCCATATTTTATTCCCCCTGGTTCGGCACTTTCCATTCGTGCACACAGAACTGAACGCTAGCTCCGTGGTGGCCGTGCGCTTGTACCAAAACTGCGAATAGACTTCAGGGGGACGTAGCCGCGAATGCCCTGGAAGTATTTTCAGCATGAAGTCTTGGCGGAGTGGAGGACATCGAGACCGCAGCCAAGCTGCGCCGGCTAAGGGGCTTCGATGCTTATGGTGTCCAGTGTGGTGCTTACAGTACTCCAGGCTACTAGGAAGCGTTGATTGGCAGAGGCACCCAGTCAGGGTGCCAGGCAACCCGTCACATGGGAGATTACATTTTACTGCTGGGTTGGAATTGACAGAAAATGCGGAATATAAAAAAACCTGGTATAATGTTGTAAATGCGTGTGATTGTTTTGGGGAGATGTCAAATGTCACACTTTGAGTAGTAGAAAATGTAACTACTTCCCTGTGCGAATTGTAGATAGTCTATGTATGTAGTTCACAAATATCTGGTCTATCCAGGTTAGAATTACTGTTCTGTGTCATCATAACAGTCTGGAAACTAGGCCTTAGAGAATGTGGAAAATAATGTTTATTTAGCTCTATCAGGGTTTTGCTAACTGCTGACAAGACTTTCACATGATGTTCCATACTGTCAACATGCCCAAACTGTGTGGTTACACTGGCTGGTGCAAGTGCACTCTTTATATTTTTGACCTGTCTCAGTGATCAGAGTTTAAAGGAACTGTAGATGAAAGGATTGCGTGTATCACCAGATTAACATTTGTATTGTTTATGTTATTGTTATGAACCATTCCGTAGCCATTTCTAGAATGCAATATAACAAGATTATATCGCTGTATAATAACATATTTAATGTCTGTCACAAACTAGTACACCTTTGCAACATAATGGTTGTTCTTATGGCTTTGTAAGTAAGACATTTTATTGGATAGTACATTTCCTTGTCAATTAACATAGCTGCTTTCTGATAAGAGAATTCGAGAATCACTATTTATTAACGAAGTTGACTTGCCCATGTTTGTATTTTGTTTGTGTTTGTTTACTGGTTTATGTCACTCTTCTCTCAGAGCATTACACCAATTGAAAGGTCAAGAACAAGTTCTTTGCAACTGAGTGGATCTTCACCTTTTAACTCCTCTCTACGAAGAACCAAGCGCAAAGCTCCCCTACCGCCTTCTCCATCTCCAAAATCACCACAGGACGAGAACAGTAATGAAACAGGTAGTCTTGTGCGCTACATTAGTAGAAGGAAAAACAATATTCAAACAAGTTAACTTTTTGGTTTTCATCTGATTTATTTTGATGTAAGGTAGGTTACAGGTTACAAAAGTAATAAGATCATTAAAGGAACACTCTAACGTTAGGAAAAGAAACTTGTATTCCTAACAATTAGAGTGTTTTCATAACTGTTTAGATTGATGGGCCTCCCTTAAATACTTACCTTTTAGTTCTGGTCTCGCTGTAGCTGCCGCTCCTCCCCTGAATTACAGATGATCTCCACCATCTAATGGTTGCCCATAGTGGAACCATTAGGGGGCAAGTATGCGTGTGCAACATTCGTTGCGCTGCGCCTTTTAGCATATCTTCATAGAGAAGCATCAGCTCAATAGATATCTATGGGGAATGTATGGCATCTTCTTGTAGAGTGTGAAGATACCGAATGTTGGTCCCTCAAAGTTTCCCGTCTCAGGAATCGGCTCTCTTGACTGTCTGAGTGACCACTTCTAGAAGAGGCCTAAGGACGCAATATAAACACTTCCTTTTCTCAGAGTTTGCACTACTAAAACAGCAGGGACAGTCTCTTTGTACCAGAATCACTACATTAAGCTATTACTCTTTGCTGGAATTTGTGCATTTTGTAGTCCATTTTTTTAAATGGAGTTATGTATATCTGAGCCATTTATCTCTGAATTTGCTGTCGAGGATACATAAAATCACAGTTTTTTTTGTAGGGGAAAAAAAAGCATTATATCCATGAATTTTGTTATATGTTTAAACTAGTTTATCCTGAGCTTTTGTTGTACCCTTCAACCCTTTGTGTGCTGCATAGGAGTAAAAGTTTCCCCCTCTCCCCAAAAACATTTTATTTGAAATGAACTAGAGTATCAATAGCAGTTGAGGTTACAACCGAACACACCAGAGAAACGTTTAATTAAAAAAAAAAAAAAAAAAAAAAAAAGCAAAGCGTCAGGCACCATGCATATTAAAAATTCATAAATTAAAAAATAGGCATCCCACAGTGACGAGACAATGAATAACAAATAACTATAAAACAAGAATGTGCTGGTATAATCTAGGGAGCAATACCTCGTGCCCCACACTCGCTTCTCCCCGTCTTGTTAATGCATTGGTGCCAAACTCCAGCCCTGATGGTAATCAAACTTGACAGAGCACACTCACAGGACTATCAATTTTTCTTTTCTTCTTTGCATCTAGAATACAAGTCAGTACGAAAATATGAACATTTTAGAAATTCTGCATTAAATGTCCACTTTTTATTGTCTGAATCTATGCTATGTCTTGTTGGTCTGTGTAAGACTGACTGCCTGATTCAATTATAAAAAAAAAAAAAAAAGTGTGTTTTTATTTTATTACCATAACAAACTTTCATGATATGTCATAGTTCCTATATTAATTATTCTTGATTTACGTTTTTATCTAGCGCCTGTGTTAGATGAATCTGCCCACGTGGAAACTATTACTGCGAAAGAAATCCATGATTCAACGACAACAGGTAGAAAATGCTTGTACTATCCTCTGGTCATATCTATAATCAATAAACATATTCCAGTGTTACATTTTTTTTTTTTTTTATATATATATTTATGCAGGGATTGCTCTCAATGCTTCTTAATTCATTATTAATTAGAATGAAATAATAAAAAAAAAAAAACTAAAAAATAGTTGCCAATAAAGAAAAAAAAAATAATAATAATAATCTGTGTGTTAATAATCGTGCACAGACCAATAGTGACATCTACAGGAATGTTGGTGAATTGCAGGATTATTTCTATTTATGAATGTCCAGATGGTGGCAGCATTCGATGCTTCGTAAACTGCTTGATGAACTAGATTTGCTATATCTGTAATGTATGTATTTTATATTTTAGTGACTTTGTCCACATGTGTGCAGTTTAGGTCACATTGGCTATGTAATATTACTCAAAAGTGATTTTTAACCGCACAAATATTTGGTCTAAAAATAAAATCAAGATACATTCTCTGTTTAAGGGTAATCTATGAATGTGATTATTTTGGCTTGTATTTCCTTTTAATTATTTTCAGAAAACGTCCTGTTTTTTTCCCTTTTACCCTCTTGTACTGGAAGCTACGGCCTATTTATTTATATTATTTATTAACATTCTGATCGTTGTCCCACTATATAGGTGACTTATAACACGCATTTCTCAAACCAAAAGGAAATTAAACTCACTTTGGTTTTAAAATAACCTAAATAATAATTAGCGAGTTATATCACTATGTTAACCGCTTGGTGACTGAGGCTCTTCTCTTGGCAATTTTGATATGTGTTTATACATAACATCACTTACATGGGAACTTGTGTGGACAAGTGGAGAGACGATGGGGCTTCATTTAGCAAGGCTGGCAGCGGACCAATAGTTTAATATTAGCGCAAACACATCCGTCCAAAGCAAAGTTATTTTATTATTATTTTTGTTATTATTTTACATTGCCAACCCATGTGGAAGTATATGTAGGTTTTAAGGACAGATGGGGTTTTCTGTAATTGCATTAATATCTGTGGGTAGACTTGCAATCTTGATCAACTGATTTATTGGGTACATGGCACGTGTTGAACAAACAAGGTTATTTACTAAACTCGGAATTTTTGCCAAATTAATTCCGAATGGTAAAAAGAGAGACAAAAATTGCCCCGCTGTGATTACATCTGAGATCAGTTTTTTTTTTTTTTTACCTTAATTTTACCATTTAGTATTATTTCATGGAAATTTGGAGTTTAGTAAATAACTGTACTTCTGTCATAGCATACTATTTGTGAAAAAATATGGATTGTGCCAATTTATATGGGAAATTTAAGCTTGGCCGTATCATCATCCATTTCTGCCGAATTTGGCAGTGTTTTTTCATTTTCCCATGTACACGTTAAATTTTAATGATGAATTTCACATGTCTTGTTTGATCCAAGATTGTATACTGCTGAATTTCTCAAGAACAACAATATTCCACAAGTATGACTTTGCCAGGTTTTAGGAGATCTTTTACGGTCATATAATAGACATGCTCTAATTTGTACATGCTTCGTTTCTTGTTTCCCATAAACACAGTTTGGGGAATACCAAATACCATAATGACAAGCATCAGATTTTGAAGCTATTTCTGACCATGCTAACACTTACTAGCTAACCTTTACAATAACAAAAATTAGCTCTAGAAACGCGATGTTTACCACATTGGCCCACAATCTGGATGCTGTGAGAACCAATCATGGTGATCAAATTGCCATAGCCAATCATAGTGATCACACAGTTGACAGCTAAGGCATGCAATCACTGTAATTGGCTCCGAGGCCAATCACACAGTCCAGGAACCAATCTGACATTATTGCTGGACTACCAACCTATAGCCATTTGGCAGCTGACCCGATGTGCACTTCTATAGCTAGGAATCTGCTGTCAATGGTTGCATAGGGTAGTATGATGAAGATGCAGGATAAGACTATTTATAAATAAATAGTTAACGTTCACACATTTCACTGGCCAATATAAATGAGCCGAAGAGCACAGAGCTCTTTATTACCGCTGAGTTGAGCCAATTAAATTTATTGTGAGCTTTGGAAAAGTGGCAGTTTATAACTTTTCTTTTGTTAACATAAAGCTCATGCTCTCTTCCTCGCATCAGAGAACAGTGAGTCAAAGGTGTGATTCGTCCTGTCAACCCTGTAAAAAAAAAAAAAAAAAAAAAAGAAATCGGCTTGTTTTAATTGCATTTCTTAGCTCAGTACTTCTGGTTTTAACAACACTTGTGGTTGCTAGGGGTTTCAAGTTCCGAACGGCCAGAAGAATCCCATTTTAGTAATGCTAATCTAAGCATTTGAAAGCATAATACAGTTTAATTTGCCTTTCTTTATGCAATGTTAATGCTCATTTACGTGGTACACGGTTTAACCCCTCGTTGTTCAATATGTTGTGCACCAGTGGATTTGTGGTTGAGAAGGCATGGGTGGGATGCCATCTGCTCCCTGCCTCCTCGTAGCTGCGGAGAGAAACATAGGAGTCTAGTGAACGTAGCCTGCCATTCTCCACATTAGTAGCTTCAAGGGTCAGGTTGGGTTTCTGCAAATTAAATAGCTTTTTGAATAGCATGTACTACTTGAATAGAAGTTGGCAGTACACGGAGAGCGGGTCTTGCACTTTGATTATGGTGGTTTTTAATGGGTAAATAAGTTTAGAGTTCTAATGTTTTCACAGTCTCCAAGGAATCCTCACTAGGCAGAGGAAACTGTGATGCTAATCTTAACTGCCAGCCTCTTAAAGTTAATCCTTTTATTTAAATATTGGATAGAAAGAAGTTAAAATAATTGCATGCAAATATATGGATCTTATTAATTAAAAACCGTTGCTTCCCCCCCCCCCCCCCTCTATTAGTCACTTGCTGCCCATCAATGTCGACTCTAGGAACAAAATATTGGGGGGGCACATAAGATATAACTGTGGTGGGCACTAATAACTTCCACCACTAATTTATGTCACTGAAAAAACACACAAACATATTCAGAGGTACAAATCTGAGTAATAACAATACTATGGGGCTGATTCAAAGAGCCAAATCTCAACAGCAACAAACTTCAAACAAAAACAAAACCCCACAAGCAGGCCTACACACACACACGATCAGACACACTGTATGACATATCATCCAGACACACACACATGATCAGACACACTGTATGACATATCATCCAGACACACAGGCCACATTCATAGCACAATACCACAAACTACTTATGGACATAAGTATTATGCACAATACCACAAACTACTTATAGACATATGCAATATAATAGCCCATTTACACACACAAACAATGTTTCAAAGCAATTGCAGCACCCATAAATAACACAAGCACAATATGGCAACATACACCTACACCTCGATTTTAAAAAATAGCCCCGCATGGAGGTTGTGGCCGACTAAGCTACAGGATGTGTTCTTGTGGAGTTCCGTCCGGACTTCGAAATACTAGCTGCACAATACACCCAAAAGCTCCACAAGACCCTCAAATTTACCTACCCCCAGAAAGAGACATCTAGGGACGCAAGCACAAGCGATTTCATTACCCTGAGACCCCGAAATGCCTGAAATAAGGCTGTCTTTTGAGAGACCCATTCTGTCAAGATCAACCAAGATGGCGCCAGTAGCACGGTCTATGGATGAGGCCTCAGAGGGATTGTATAGAGGCAGCGAGGAGCTAACCTTTCCCCGAGCGGCAGACGTCTATCAGGACTCCGACGAAGACTCTTCACCAGCCACTAGGGGAGACATTAAAAGTCTCCAACAGGATGTGAGGAAGGTCTGTAAGGTTGACCTTCTGGAGGCACAAATGGAGATATAAGTCCTCAGACAAAAAAATAGATGCAATGGAAGCTAAAGAAAGTGCCCTGCAGAGCAAGCTGCAGAACACCCAAACTCAAGTAGACCGCCTGTCCCAGCAGGTGCAAATAATTACCAGATCAGTCACATCAATTGAAACCAGGTAGAGTAGACGCAATATACGTCTGAGTGGTGTCTCAGAGAATGTTGGAGGGGATGCCCTACTTCTTTCTACCATTTACCGTATTAACGGAGTGAAGACAACTGGCTCCGATAGCAATGCAATTGCGGACTGCTGCGATCAAGTACCGCCGGGGAGCAGATGGTTCCCTAATAGTGACTCAAGGAGTTGCAGCACTTACCCTATCCTCCACAGGGGACTCTAATGTCTTCTTACAGAGATTGCACCTGGTCAAGGCACAACGAGATACGGCTCAAACACCAATGACCCTGACTTGACCCACTAGCGTTGACCACTGAATATAGCCCCAACATATAGATAGGGCTCTTATACAGTATTATTGTTTCAATGTGCATAGTCTAAATATGCAGAGTTAATATAATTGCAGAATAGCGTAGGATACTGCCTTCTTTAGATGAGGATCCTCTTTAGATGAGGATGTAGAAATGATATATGCCATAAGGAAATTATTTGAAGTTAAGTTTCTTTTACTCACAGTGTATTCTCATTTTCTTTTTCTCTTCTTCTGATGTACACTCTACTACCTATAAAACCAACTGTACACTTAGAGGCTGGGACACCCATCCAATGTTGCGTTGTTCCACGCTTGTCGCTACCCACAAATACTTTCATGTATGTCTGTTGATATTTGTTATTATACCTTTATAATGTGACACAGATGCTTTTGGAAATGGAAAATCCAATACAAAGGGACTTTGGCACAGTACTACTAAAATATTGCCTTCCCCTGACCTAATACATACATACACACTGTGTGATACACACACACTCGCTGCCTAATGCATACATACACAAACAAACAAACAGACAATACATGCACAAATTCACACACTTACAAACTGTTTAATACATACATATACACACAAACTGCTTAATGCATGCAAACTGACTAATACATACATACACACTGCCTAAATACATGCACAAATTCATACACACGGATTGTGTAATCCATATAAATACATACACAAATACACAAACACACAGCAAGCAGCCCTCCCTTGTCCCTCACATACTCATGTGGGGACTGAGGCAACTGAAAGTATGTCGTTTCGTACAGCAAGGTACCTCCCCACCTGTCTCAGGAGGTCCTGTTACCAGGCTTCCCACTGTAGATGTTCCACCAAGCTCAGGGCAAGGGGCGGCTGCACGTGGATGCTGCACCATTGCGCTGCCCTTCTCTTCAGAACATCATATGCTGGAGTGGGATGCCGGGCGTGCGAGAGATTTGCAATATAATTGCTAGGCCAGCATAATTTTGGTGGCATTCAGACAGGTAGTATATCTGTTGCAGGTGCCCCCTGTTAAAGTGCACCACCACATAACTGATCAGGATTGGTGGGGATAGGGAGGGCAAGTAATAATCTAGAGGGGGCAATTGCCCTCCCTTGCGTCCCTTTAGCAACACCTATACCGCCCATTTGTCTTTTCTCTGTATAACATTACTGTTACTATGCATTTTAGGATCTATGATTGTGAAATGTAATTAGCAAACACACAAACCATTGTCCTGCCTTTTTGCTCTTAGTTTCGTGATAGAAATCAAGAAGATTTTTATTCTAACGAATGCCCCCTTTAAAGGACCTCTAAAGTCACCCAGACTGCTTCATCTCAATGTCAGTGTTTACCTTGAATGGTAAAACACACCTCCAGTTCCAGAACAGCCATCCCTTCTGGCCACACACTCGGTTGTCCCTCTTAGGTCCTTTGAAATATTGGGAATTATGCGGCTTTTAACAGATATCTTCACTCAGTGACTGGTCACACTCTAGGTCTTGTTACGCAGTTTGTGTATTGTTTACCGTGTGTAGGTGGAAGAAAATGTGGAGTTTTGTTCTAGTATATATTCGCATCTGTGAAATATGGTAGAGTTTGAAATAATATTACCGTACAAAATGTTTTTCATTCCTCACCTTGTAATGTGCAAGAAAATGTGACAATAGAAGGCCGTGACTTTGTGAATGTGCTTTTCTCTAAAAATAAAATCTGTTTGTGATATTTGTTACACTTTCTTCTTTTTCATCATTGCTGCACATTTACACAAGAGTAAAATATTCTAGTCACTTGACCCATTCATGCTGTTATGTCTGCTTGCGTTTAGTCAATGTCTCCGAACATATTCTGCAAGAGTTCGAAGGAAAAGAAGATGATCGAAGCACCCAGCTAGTTACAACTTTTACCAATAATGAAGTAGATAGTATTTCTGGATCACACAATTCTTCTATGATGTCTGATGTAGAACATTGTCCCGGAACGCCAGAAAATGAGAGAACAATCACTAATGGCGAGTAAGTGCTGTTAAGTAAAGCTTTATCTATCTAGATTCTAGGTTGTAATAGTCTGGCTTTCATGTTTTTTTTTTTATTTTATATTAGGAACAGACCATTGAAACGACCAGAGAATCTGTTTTCGATAATAGTTATATAATTTCTGTTTCCATATGAACAGTCATTTTTTTTTTGTGCCATGGTTTTTTTCAGATTCTATGAATATCTGAATTGATGAACTGCCTCTTCCTAAGTAACATTACATTCTGAGAATGGGAGAAAACCTCCCTGTATTCCTTCATTCTTGACTTTCTGTATTAATAAATCTTCTTCCCATAATTCCATATGGCATGATGGGAAGAAGGTACTCAATGTGCAAAGTGCACTGTGGGAATATTGTTGCACTAATGACACGGATGTTCACCTAAAGAAGGTGTATATTTTAAACTTCTCTCCACGGTTCACCTCATTTCAGTTTGTGTCAGTAGCATTTGCTGGTGTGAAGTGACCAGTCATTGAAGGTGACAATTCTTCATTAAAAGGACTGTAGCAAGTTGATTATACCACCCATATTATTGCATTGTATTGAGATAGATTAATTTACATTTAAAATTGTTTTTTTTCAACCCACATGCTTTGAATCCTGATTTGCCTCAGATAGGGAGAGATAAGAACGTATATACAATTTCTGGAGATGCTCAACCACTGTTATGTGAATTAAATAATCTATAATGTCGGTGAGTGCACTCACGGACCAAGGGGTCCGTGAGTGCACTATACCTTACAGGTATATATTCCACATTACTAAAACCAGTAAGAAAGTGGTCCTCAAAAAATGAAGCATGAGAGAACAACCAAGCACACAGTTTTACACCGTACGACTTCATCACAGGTTATGATTTAGAATTCAATATAGGCCCAATGGTGAGTTGTTTGGTGGGCTGTTTGAGAGCTGGTGGCTGTTTGAACAAGCCCCATTCACTGTGCAGGAAACATCATGCTTGCATTTTAAAAATGTACAGTTGTATGCTTCCTGGCAGGTTTTTCAGTATTTCCTGTTTGACTTTAAATATGAGGACTCTGCTATGAACAGTTCCTTTTTCTGCACAAACTTTGAATCTATCACTATCCAAAAATTGTGGTTGCAGAATGTATGTAGTGCCTGTTTTGTCTGTTTAATCAAGGCTGTCAGTGTTTTTTTGTCTGTAACAATGTTTTGTGTTCTGTAGGTCATGTCAGTCCAAGGCAGACTACACTGTAACTGAAACTACTACACTTGAATATGTAAATAAAGGTAAGTAGGAATTGACTTTCTTTTTTTTTGTGTGTGTTTCGACTTAAATTGTTTTTGTTTGTTAAGCAATCAAGATTGAAACAAGCATTAAATGTAGTGAAAAGTTTTTTGTTTTTTTTTAAAGAAATTTAATAGAAAAAAAGGAAAAACACAGAGAGGCACTTGAAAAGATAGTACCTTTGTTGGGAACATTTATTTTCGTGGTGTGCCAATCCCAAATGCTTATTGAATATGGATAAACATTAAAAAGTGCTTGCATTCTAATGAATTGTTAAGCAGCAAGTTTAAATTACCAGGCCCCAAAACTGCCTATTCTCATTGTAAGGACGTCCGCTGTCACTTGCACTCAGTTATTTGCCTTTAATTGCAGAAATTGACTAGAATAATCACACTTATAAACCATTGCCTTCATTTACAACATCATAAGTGCCATCTGGGGCCAGGAAAAGTGCACTCAAAGCAACCACTACAGTGCATTATATGACATACAACTTCAAGGAGCAGACCACGCTTACATTTAATTTGACTTGTCAGGAAGACAGCCACTAGAGATGTGTTTAGCCATGAAATGAATACATTGCTGTATCTACTAAATGTCAATGTTTTATGTTATATTTCCAAACAAAAACTGCAGTCACTGCACCAAAACCACTTAATTGAGATGAAGAGGTCTGGGTGTCTAGTGGTTGTTTAAGATTTTATTTTATTGATTTTTATTTCTCATTGTAATTTTTTGTTTTTGTTGGAATTAACACTAACTAAATTCAATTATACAAAACACAGCTTTTTTTTCTATATTCAATTAAGTTATAATTTGGAAACAAATATTACTTTTGCCAAATAAAGTTTATTGTGCCTATATTTTGTATCTTAGGTATTCCCAGAAAGCAATCTGATGCATATGTATTTTTGTATTCAGAAATGTCAGCATTATAATAAATGTATTTTAAAAATAATAATATTTATATTGGGTTTTTTTCAGAGCCCAGAGAAATTATCACAGAAACACAAACATCAGAACAAGTGATAAATAATCACTCAACTGAAACAAAAGAAGTACAAGTTGAGCAAGAGTACTCTTCAACAGTACAGGATCAGCATAATCAAAGTCAATATACTGATCTTCAGGACAATGTTCAAGTTGTACAGAATGAAATAAAAGAGAGGTTGGCTCAAACATGCACAGATAAGGGGAAAACTCAGGATTCAGCTGTTCAAACTAGTTTCTACAGTGACGTAGAGCATTTGGAACATAGGCCACATTCCTCATTGGCACTATATAGCCATGCAAACTATGTCACGTCTGAAGTTAATAGTCAACCAGTTCAGCAAGCCCCATTAATTGATGAACAGGTGGAGGTTTCAGTGAAAAAGCAAGATTACCAAGAATGCATTGATCCCGGTATCAAAACTGCATATTCTAAGGACAGCGTACAGACACAAACGATTAACGTTAAGGAAAGCGTTCTGGAAAGTCCTGTGAATCCTCCACCAAAACAATATCAACAAAATTTTGAACCTAAACCTAAGCCTTCCAATGAAATCACTAGAGATTACCTCCCAAAGATTGGGTTGACCACTTACAAAATTGTGCCGCAAAGATCATTTGACATGGAACGATTTTCTGTATGCGAAAGTACACAGGAAACCCAGAATTCTGATTCTTTGGTACATGATGACCAGGAGTGCCATGCAGATACATTTAGGAAGAATGAGTCGCCTCATATCTCTCCTATTGAAAATAAGGAATTTTCTTCAGTGGTTCGAAATGGAACCCACACTACTCAGTATGGACCCCCTGTTGCCCCAAAAAGCCCACTCTCTAAAAGTAACATTGAAGCTATTCAAAAAAATCACTTGGCTTTAACGAGAAGTTTATCCTCTGCTCCAGCACTAATAACTGCAAATAGTATCCCTGAATCAAAACCAAAACCGAATGTCTCAAGCTCTGTGAAAGCTCCCAGCTCGTTCTACTTGCAGATGCAAAGGCGAGCTTCAAGCATGTATGTGACGTCCGCAGCTGCTAAATCGGCAAAACCATTAACCAGTACTACTGACAAAACAGTTACAGTTAAAGATTCTATATTGGACAATTCACAGTTAAGCAATAAAACACTTCCTTCAAGGACTGATGTTTTACACCTCGTTTCCAAACAGGATGAAAAACAGTCCGAAGAGAAGCCAACGTGTGTAACACAGACTTCTGTGGCAAAGCATGGGGGCCTTGAAACTATTTATGATGACCATTCTGAAGTTGAAACAAACAGTACACATGTGCATGCTATTTCAGAAACTACTTATAAGCAAAGTGCATCAAAAAATGAAGTTGACTTAAGTAATACTATTATAGAACAAACTGGGAATTTGTCATACGGAACAAAAAAATTACATTTAGATCTATTGCCACCAGTTCAAGAACAACATTCTGAATACATGCAGACAAAACCAGTAAATGTAATTCCCAAGGAAGGTCCTTCAGATGCTGTACGCCATGAGCATAAATCAGAAGATGTTTGTATTACTTCATCTAGTAGAACACTTCGTTCGCCAACAAGTCCATCGGCACCATTAAGCTTGCAAAAGCTAAGAACTTTTGCCACACCCAGGCCATTTCTAAGTAGTAATTCATCTGCATCTTTCTCCACTGCTATAATCTCCTCAGTGAAACGATCACAGTCATTCAGTTCTACCACCTCCCCTGTTAAGGAACCATTGGAAACGGAAATAAATTCGGCATGGTCCTCTGACCGTTCTCCAGTCGAAATAAAGGAGGATTCTTCTCCCACCTCTGAAATTTCTCAGGAGGAGTCTGTGGAAGAGGTAATCTAAACATATATTTATTAATTTCATCTGAATGCCATTTGGGTTTTACTGTTTTCAAAAGAATGTTGTTTGTAAATTGCCCTTACACTGTCTTTGTTTTCCAGAAGTATTGCAAACAGGAACTGTATACACCTATATAAGATGTATGAACCCAGTCACTTGAATTATGTCTATTACTGTTTATCATTGTGATACAATTTAAGGGAATGTTATGGAATGAAATGTATTCAGTGCTTGAATTGAATTATATAAAATACAGTTGCATTTTGCAGGTTTATCTTCCGCCTCTACCCCTTTATACATTTTAATCAACCACCCATCATGCTTTGCTTAATGTTCCTATATGTTAAGGACCATAAAATACTACTTTACGATTTGGTAGTGGACCTGCTACCCATGGATATCATATTTGGAATCCTTACATTAGTGCTGGTAGATTAGCAGGAAAGGATAAGCAGATCAACAAAATAAAAAGGACCGCAACATTCAAACAATTAATTTGCAATTTGACTAGTAGAAGGTGATTTGGATGTTGCTGCTTATGAAAGAGCTGACAAATCTTTCTATTATCTAGGTGCCAGGGCCAACGTTAAGAGATGGACAACACTTTTTATTAATTCATGACAGTGACACACACATGATCACTTTTGCTCTGATACACATTAAGCCATTCTCTTTACTCACAATCCACACAGATAACTACACATGCACAGTCACTCATACACAGACGCATAACTAGCCATCTACTCAGACACACAAACAAGACATCTATGCACTGACATATACACATCTATATCTAACCAATCAGTCATACATAGGTATACATACAGACACACACACATACAGTAGAATGTATTCTCATTCCTCTCCCTTTACTGTTGACTTTTGTTTTGAGGATGGAGAGAATATCGGAATGGGGAGCAAGCTGCCTCTATCTGTTCCTGTAGCAGAGAGCCTGTGCCCATTGTTGCTTCACCTGGAGCAGGAACCTCCTCCAAGAACATTCAATTAATTTCTCTAAGCTAGGCTCTGCCATGCAGATCCACCTAGTTCCCTGAGAGCATCGGCTGAGCACTCCCTGCTATTTTGCTTGGCAGTGTTTGGCTCACTGTTGAACTTCTGGCTGCTGGGGGGGCTGGCAGTGGGAGTCCAATAGATCCCAGGTAATTTGGCAAACTTGTTCTTAAATGGTTTGACTAATTATAGGAGAGCACCAGGACATTACAGGCACCATTAAATTATAGGAGAGCACCAGGACATTACAGGCACCATTTAAGGGACAATCCAGGTCTACTAGACAGCCACTAGAGGGCACTTCCTGCTTCATTGCACAGATTTTGCTAGAGCGTCGCTGGATGTCCTCACGCTGTCAATGCTTTCCTATGGAGAGCTCTAATGCGCATGCGCGGCGTTGCTGTGCATGCGCATTAGGTCTCCACGGCCGGCGGGTGGGCACAGTCTTGCCCTCCGGCCGACGTAATTAAGAGGAGGAGCGGCGGCGACCCGAAACCACCGCCGAGGGGATTGGGAGGTGGGAGGAAGAGGGGACCTGCAGTGCCAGGAAAATGGATTGTTTTCCTGGCACTGGAGAGTCCCTTTAACTGCCACACAACCAGCCACTAGTAAGTGCAAATATTTAAAAATGTGGACAGTACAGTCACAATTCTAAAACTATTATATTCAATGAATGGAGACACCAGAAGGTAGGTGTGTGTGTGTATTTCTTCGCTATATATATCGAAGAAATACACACACACACACCTACCTTGTGGTGTCTCGATTCATTGAATATAATAGTTTTAGAATTGTGACGGTTTGTTTGTTTATATATATATATATATATATATATATATATACACAAACAAACAATTTTGCATATATCAACAGTTAAAATAAAAAGGGAAAGCAAATTAGTACTACTCACTGTACTAGCAAAGTACCAGTTATTCTGCCCCAATAGAGCTTTTGGTAATGAAAATGGAAATCTAGTACAGATTTGTCTCCCAAAATGGATTGCAGAGTTCTTTTGTTTTTTAGAATGTATTTTATAATTTTTTTAGCTTATCCCAGGTTCTAGGCCCGCCCTCTGAGGATTCACGAATTCCAGCTTTTTGAGGAGCAATACATGTTTTCCAAAACCTGGCTTAAAATGCACAATACAGTGATCTCTTTGTAACCAGGCCAGATCATCTCTGTGATTCCAGACAATTAATTGGAGACCAAAAATGAAATATGCTTCATATAAAATGCCCCAAACCACAATAGCATCTATAATGACTTCCAAACTTTGAGTGAATGACATGTCATTGAACTTGTAATATACATTGTAAGTGTGTGTTATTTATCAATCTGTTTGACAGCTAACTGGAAAGACCTGAGACCAGTCATACATTTCTCTACACTATTTGGTTTACAAACAGGATGAGAAAACATGACTGTACCACTTCAGGGCATCCTCCAGACACTAACAAGATTTCACGTCATAAGTCTATCATGACACGTTCACTGACAAACAGAAAGTCACTCAGCCCCTAGAGGTGGCATTAGGTATCAATGTAAACACTGTCTTTTCTCAGAAAAGACAGCTTGGCAATTGTCAAACTGCAGCTATAGTATCTTTGCCCCAGAACCACTACATCAAACTATTATGGTTCTGGTGCTTAGAGTGTCCCTTTAAGAAGAAAGGGAAACATAAATAATAAAGTGATTTATTCTAACCAACCGCAATCCAATGTGTTTAACAGTTGAAATTAATAATATGTGAATGAATGAAGCACATATTTTGACAAATGTAACAATATCCCTTGATTACAAATATATACATGTTGTATGTCCAATTTACAGCATCTAATTCGTATTAATAATTGTTTTATTTACAAATTATTTTCTTATATTAAGGTCCGTGCTGTATGTGTTTTTGTTTGTTAATCCATAATCAAAATTGTTTATAACCTTAATATGTTGTTACAACGCTAAATTTTATTTTATAGATACTAACCCCTGAACTAAAATACAGAGTGCATAGTCCACCACCAGCTTTTGAAAAAAACCCTGCTGTATCATTTCAAAGTTCTGACCCCGAACTTATCCACCAGAGTATGATGGCTGCCATCCGCTCAGGAGAGGCTGCTGCCAGCCTTAAAAGGGTGAGTGTGTATTGTAAAAAAAAAACTGAAGAACCAGCAACGTTCAGAGTTTTTTATTATCTGATCAATTCCAGCTGAATCACAGCGTATTAAATTTGGGTGTAGTGTTGCATCAACTGATGTATTAAAGGGCTCAAGCTTTTATTAAAGAGGGTCTTGAATGCAGGGGTAAATCAGGAGACCTACTAAAGAGAGCTTTTAAAGGTAAGTAGTCTGCTTTCAAATTGTTTGATACATATCTGGGTCCCTTAGGAACCATTTGACAACCTTCCATTTCAGATATATTTAAACTGGTAAATTTCCTTTCAAATGAGAGCTATCCGTTCATCTCTGTTTGGAAATAACACTAATGTGGATGCAGACACATTAGCTATCTGTGCAGAGGAGGCCAGACTTGAGATGCACAAAGGACCCGGGTACGTGCACTTTGACTCTGAGATAATTCCCATGGTCTTTAAACCTTTTAGATGCACAAGCAACTTTGACTTATCTTCCACAAATACGTAATTGCCTGAACTTGTCTCATTTGTCATCCTAAAAAAAACAATAGAAAGTTACAAGTGGCTTCTAGCTGAGTTTCAAACAAAGTTTGCCCCACAGGGTTAAGTTTCCTCTCTATTCTTTTACATATATCATTTCTAAGTCTTTGCACCCCACACTACACTTTATCTATTTCAGGAAATTGCAAAACTGCTAACTTAAAAAATTAGAGAGTTTGAGATCTACCTATTTGATATCAACTTTTCTCACCCATGCATGACATACACATGTACTCCTTCTCCCTCACGCTCACAGATATATATCACATCACAATCACATTCACTCTCACAGTCTGTTCTTCTCTTTTATTGCTTAAACCATTCCACTGTCACACATTTTGCAGTCACACATTCTCAAGTCCACAATTTAAGTCTCTGCGATCCGTTACGTTATCTTGGGGCACCGTAGCTACAAACACCCTCCACCAAGGTATATTCATTTTTCATCAGACATCATAGTGGGCTAATGTTGCCATCCTGGCTGTGATTTCATTCAAGTCATGGGGACTTAAGGCCAATTTGTCTGTATAAACCTGTCAGAATTTGATAAATATCCCCCACTGTTCTTTATTTCTTAAATGAAATATAGTTCACATAGGTCTGGCATTGCCGTCTACTAATGTCAAGCCCGATGTTCGTTGAATCTCATGAACAGAAAAGTATTTAAATGTCACACGTAATCCTCAGTGCTTTTTAATTAAATGTGAACTTTACATTACCTATGCTTGGCGTGATTTGACTTTTCACATTTCTAAATCATTTTTTCGTGCTTGTTTACTAACTCTACATTAATAGGCACACTACAGCTTGTAGTGTTACATACTTACTCTGCTTCTCATTATGGGACCTGTCTATGAATTTATCGAACTCTATGACCTCAGTTTGTCCTTGAAACTGCTGTCTTAAATGAACTATTTTGCTGGTGAAGTTATACATCTGTTGACAAGAATACAACACCAGTACTTTTTGCTTAATTTAGCAATTTTGTTGTTTAAATATTGTCTAATCTAACGGTTCCCAAACAGGCACACAGGGACGCTGTGAAATGTTTCCCAGGTGCTATGGTAGCAGTGAGAAACATTTCTGCTGAACAGGGGCACGGGTGCTGCGGCCTTTTAGTACTGCGACTGGGCACCTGCAGTGTCGTCAGGCTGGGATGAAGTGTATACATTCGTGTATCCATTCTTACAAGAATGAATACACTTCAGTGTTGTCAGCAAAGCTGAGGAATTCCTAAAACTTTTGCATCTGTCACAACATATTTTTGTTAGGAGGCTCTCTAGGGATGTATCACCCTTTTTTATTTTTTAAATGATGCATCAAAAAATCTGTTTACTAAGAACGTAAGTATGTTTGAATTTCAGTTTTTTGAGGAACTTTGCAGGAACGTTATGTTCTCTATCTGAAGTTAACTTCAGCCAAAATAACTATAGCCCCTCATCCTATCCCAATGTCTTGGTAGCTGTGTGTTAGAGAATTAGTGAACATGTGTGTATCAGTGAGATAGCACTTGTGCATACTATGCTCCTGAAAAAATTATTTAGTGTTTAGCAGATAGGAAAAATAAGTAAAACACCAGAGGTCAAGCATGAATGTCTTTCACCTTAAAATTAAGAGGTGATTGAAATAAAAGAGAAAATAGGGAAAGCTATAGAAAAAGAAAAAAAAAAAAGGTGACCCCTAAGAGAGGAGTTCGAGTAGGATATGAGTGGTTTGTACATAATTTGTTCCATAAATATACACACTGTCCCAGACTTTATGAAATTACTTAGATGTGTAATGTGCCATTTGCAGTGACTTTACTTGGGGTTACGTGGGCATCACCTCTCCATGACAGGGCATTCCCACCACATGTGCAAGATATCGAAGAGCATATCTCATCCTTTGAGAAAAAATATGTTATAATTGCTTAAACAAATGAAACTTCTTTACATATATCCCCTCCCCTGAAGAGCCGCCTTACCGGCAAAACATGCGTCGGGGCTCCACCTGTCACTCGCGGTCCATCTGCAGACGCATAACAGCCATTGTAACAGACCTCCGTGCACCATAGACTTCAGACGCAGCTTGACCCGAGTGTACTGATCTTTAGAATACTGCTCCACAAGTGACAGCTAGAAAGCCAATATTTTTGGCTATTATAGGTGCCCTTGAAGGCACAGATTAGTTAAAATTACGAGCAGTATTACTTTTGACCTAATCTTTCACCTTATGCACTAGCATACTGCTTGAATAGTGTTAGTTAGATTTTGTTTACATTTGGCAAACACAGGTGCCCTTGAAGGCACAGATTACTAAAGACATCAAGCAGTAAAATCTTCAGCATTTTGGTATTATGATGGGAACCAGGGCTGCAGATCTCAGATAGCAAGCATTAGTCCTATAGACTCTAGCACAGATGCCCACAGAGGCACAGATCAGATAACTGACAGCTTACTATCCCCTTGATTATTACCTTTGCTAGTGATATAGTACACGCACCACTGGTCATTTTGTACTATCAGTCCTCTTTTGGACTTTTCTCTACATATCCAAGAATTTGTCACACAGAGATTGAGCACTGTTTAGTCGAGTTGTTCCCCTGGCACAGCATAACAACGGTGACACTACGTTATATCCTATAGATATTGGTGATAAATTACACTCTCTCTTACAGCATACGTATCACCGACTAGTGTTGTAACTAAGCTCTGGTAACTACCAGCATGTTGTATATAATTTGTGTTTACTTTGTTAGCACCACAACTTAGTAACATTGTGTTCAATTATCACATTTCCTGTGTGGTTATACTCTACCACCACCTGGTGGTCATAAGATAACCATTTTTTTTTTACCAATTGACACATTAAAAGTTACATTTTATTATCTAACTATTTTTATCTGGGCTAAAATATTCTCTCTTTTTCCTCTAACGTTCATTCTTTACATATATATCAAGTATGTAGATGTAGAAGTATGGAGATATAATTTGTGACTGTTTGGTGCAAAAAGTGTCACCATTAATGTCTAGTAAGTGATAGAGTGAGCGTAGTTTTCTGCAGATGAGGTTCCAGCTGGGGCTTCTACCATTCTTTTGGAAGTGAGAAACTAAAGGGGAGGGGGTTGCTTGCTTTGAGGATGCATATTAAGCCAAGTTAGTTTTTTGTTTTTTTTTACGCTGAGCTTTAACATCCGATTCCTGGATTGTGTCTGAGATCATGCTGAAATCATCAAGCCACAATACAGTAGGAGTCATGTTGTGCTCAAACCAAATTTAGCAGTATTTCCAGCAGAGCCTTATTTGCTTATCTGTTTTGTTATAAGAATGTATTTGAAATGGATGGCATATTCTGCCTCTTTGAAATATTTAGATTTAAGTCTTCAGGGTGTGAAGGTTCAACTATTTAATAGTAATTATTTAAAAAGCAAAATGTATATTCCTTGTGAGCTCTGAGAGTGTCAAAGTTGCTGTGGTAACCCGGCGTTCATTGTAGAAATGCAGGCCAGATGCCCTCAGCCTCTGTGGCATCCAAGTGAGGGAGATCTTTGATCCGCAAAAGATCATAAATCCATCTTTGGAATGAAGCTACCCTACAGGTGCCAGCCTGGTGAGATCCTATGATCTCCCCGAACAACGTCAGCCAATGTCCCTTCAGGCACACCTTATACCCCACTATCCCCCACCACCCTCAACCGGTCCATTACACTAAAATCCCATGGCCATTCTAGGGCTGGGTGTCAAGTAGGTTGGGGTTGTATAAGAGATGAAAGGGATAAATACAATGTACTGAATGGAACAAGGTATCACAGGGGCAAGGGAGGTGTTGGGAGAGGGAGGAGGCATGTAATGAGCAGACTGTTGTAGAAAGGGGAGTATTTGATGTCTGTGTGGTCAGGAAGACATTTCTAATGGAGTGGAGTGGGTTATATTTAAAGTAAAGGACTTGGAAGATAGTGAATAGGAAGGGTAGTCTACTATGAAGTGGGACTGCAGCTGGTGGGAAGTAGTGTAGGAGCTGTAATGGTGAATGAGAGTTGGTTTGCAATCAGTGGTGACAGGCAGGGACTCATTAAAGGGACAGTGTATTCACCAGAACCACTGCAGCTTAATGTCGTGCTTCTTGTGTTTCTAGAATGTCCCTGCTGTCTTAGCACTATAAACTTCAGAAAAACTTTCAGAAACAAAGGCAGTATTTACATTGCTGCCTCGTAACATCTCTAGTGGCAATCACTCCGATGGCAACGAGTGCTGCACTGTGTGGATGCTGAACACTCCCGATAGACGCATTTATTCAATGCATCTCTGTGATGCTGACTGGCACAGTGCAGCGTTTTACCATGCATGCGCAATAGCCTGCAAATGCTTTCCTATGGGAAAGCATTGGATTGGCTGAGATCATCAAGATTGATTTCAGTTATGGAGGTGGTGCCAGCTGGGCCAAGTCGGCATGGCAATGGAGAAAAAGTTATTAAAATACCTTTTAACCTTAATCTGAGGGGAGCTGGGGACTTAAACAGCTACTCCAGCACTATACTGTTAGGAATACATGTTTGTATTCCTAACAGTACAGTGTTCCATTAATAAATTTCTCCCGAGGGCCTGGGATGTTGTCCGTTTACTCCTGGACCTCATTGTGGTGCCTCTTCCTGGTGCAGGCAGGTCTTCTAATACTGTTTTCCTGTGGATATGCAGCAGTTGTAGGAACCCCTTAAGGACACATGACATGTGTGACATGTCATGATTCCCTTTTATTCCAGAAGTTTGGTCCTTAAGGGGTTAAAGGTGTGTAAAATTAAATTTCATTTTATTTTATCTTTTTTTTTAGTAATTCATTATCTTCAAAATGATAAAGAAATGTAAGGCACATAAGTCCTGAGGTTTCTCCTTAATAATAATTGTAATAATGTTTATTTTTTATTGTATTTAACAATGTATTTTTTTTTTTTTTTTAGATTACCATTCGTTCAAACACAATCGCTGTAAACGGAAGATCTCGGATCAGTCATCCAGCTTATTCAGAAATGCAGCATGAGGTCTAAATTTCTAAACGTTGTGCCAAATACTGTGCATGGTTATGCAACCAACACGGCATTTTGTAAAGTTTAATTGTTAAAAAGCTTTGAGTTAAATTAAAATATATTTTAATATATTACAACGAGATGCAAGCATATTGCAGTAATTTCCGTGGTATAAACCTAAGAAGACATGGTTGGATTTTTTTTTATTTTTTTTTAGTTAACTTAAATAAACTGCCTGCCATTTTTTGTTTTCAATCACTCTAGTGATCTGATTTTGTTTTCTTGTTGTTAGACTTTAAATCAAAAACGTGAATCCACAAAATCAGTTAATGTTTATTGTTTATGTCTAAATCAATGTATAAATTGCTGCAATACTTTTTCCTTTTTGATGTTAAAATGATGTAATTATTCTTTAAAGTCAAATTTACTGTATATTTACGGTCATGGTTGCCTCAAGTTTCTGCAGATAATTAAAAAAAATAAAATCTGCAACTAGCAGTGTTTAACGTAAATATAAGAAATATTCTAGTTTCTATAGTAAGTGAAATAAATCTTTTTTTTATCATCTATACTTTGTTTGATAATGTAAAAAAAATAGTACTGTTAAAAAAATGTTCACTTTAATATTTTCACAGATTAAAAAAAATAAATAAAATTCACAGTCTGTTACTCCCTGATTTTTTTTTTCTATTATTTTTTACAAATATTTACAGAGTTGTCTTAACGGTGTTGAAAGCATATCCACTTGTTTTTTGTTTTTGTCTGTTTATGTGGTACAAAGCAGTTTTTTTTTATTGTTTTAATAATAAATTGTGAAAATTAGAATCTGTTCACATAAAAATAAAGTTCTGCTTAGTTATACTTAAGACAGGTGCGCTTTATTTCATTACAGTTTTGTAGTATGTGGGGTCCTTTTCAGTTCTGTATGAGCAGCCTTTAATGGAGCCAAGGTGTTTAAATATTTTGTTCTTGAAAAATGATAAATATAACCTAATACTATGCCTGTTCCTTTCAAATTGATAAGTCCTTTGTTTATTATTTCTGTCTTTGCCTGCGTGAATGTACTTTATCTTCATCACCAACTGCAACTTTTGTCAATTTCCTTACACCCCACCATTTTTCTTCTTCTCCACATACTCCTTCCCTCTGCTCATTCCAACCCACACCTCCCCGAATCTAGAGTAATCCCTGTTATTAATTCCAAGCAACCCTCCTTCCCATGACTTATGCTAACAACTGGAAACCTAGCTGCCCAGGAAAATGTTGTTTGGCAGCCCTGCCGTCCCTATCCTGACCTCCACTCAGTTACTCCTTGAAGGTCACTGTGTCACTGCATTCTGTCCTTTATTTATGGGGCTGTCCAATACACCAACCAACCTACATCTACCTCCTTCTCTAGATGCCAATTTAAATTGAATTCCAATTCCAACTGATTCAAATGTGTTTCTTTAAGACTGAGAATTTAATCAAAGCAAAAAGTAAGTGTGACTATTAACTCATTAAGGACGGAGGCGATTGTATGGACCAAATCCCAAAGTAATGAACTAAACAAAAGCTAGAATTTGAGCTATATGTCTGTTCAATCATATTTTACATCTTTCTTATTAAATGCACCAGCATTTATTATATATCATTTTGTTCAGACGATATAGGACTTTCATTTTGCAAATATTTATATATGTAACACAATATATTATGAATCCAGTCTAAACAAAGTGTGAGAAATTAAGGAATGTTATTTTCCATATTCTGCATGGCAAACACACATTTTCATACTGTGATGTCCCACAAATACAACAATGCCCCCATGGACAGGTTTTATTGCGTTTTGGAAAGTTACAGGTTCAAATAAAGAGCTTGCATATTTCAGTTTTTACACATTAAATTTGCCAGATTGATTTGCTGGGCATATATTGCATTTGAAACCATATGGCAGCCCAGGAGTAAAGTTACCCCATCATTGCACACTAATTGCAAAAGTAGACAGCTAGGGTATTCAAATGGAGTATATCCCGACTTTTTTTTAGTAGCCACTTTGTCACAAACCCTGGCCAAAGTTAGTTTTCATATTTGGTTGTTTGTTTTTTTTTTGCATTTTTCACACAAAAAATAGCTTATAGCTTTTTCACTGATGATATAATTGTCATTAAATGTTTTACTGATCTAAAACACTCCTATTTGTGTTTAGCCATATCTCCCGAGTGCAACAGTACCCACCTCCCCCTCCCCCCGTACAAATTTTATGGGGTTTTGGAAAGTTCCAGGGTCAAATATATGGCTTGCAAATTAAATTCTCTGGACTTTCTTCCTGGGTTGACAGGCAGGTCCCAAAATATATAATGAATAAAATAACATAATTATGTCAAAATAATACCTAAATAGACGCATACAATGAAATTATAAATATACAACTCCTCGATTATGTTTGTATTTGCAATTGTATTGCACAGGCAAGTTACGGTGTTGACACCCACCCCATGTGTTCCTTTTGAGGGTTTATAGGTGTGTAGGGGTTTAGAAAAATACCTATTTCTGCCTAATTAGAGATTTTACCTTTTAGCTGAAAATGGCAAGGCGAATTGTTACTGTAGGACTCTCCTAAGAGGTTTTGCCTTGACATGGCAGGTAAGCTTGCACTTGAATGGCCATTCGAGTGATACTTAAAAAAACCTCCAGAAATCTAAAATGTGTATAGGGATTTGGGATTGTGCGCAAGTAACTGTTTCTTTGTATGTATGGGGACTGATGTATCATTGCTGCCGCACAGGAGTAGTGGAAGTATGAGCGCAGGGCTGGCTTAATTTTGTGTGTGTGTGTGTGTGTGTATATATATATATATATATATATATATATATATATATATATATATATATATATATGAAACAAACTCTTCACTCAACATATCCAGGCAATCAAAATATACAGGGAAATAAAGGATGCACTCAAAGGTCTGATGAAGGTGAAAAGGGTTTTAGGGTTAATATGCCATAGGCATTATATCATGGTTTCCAATCAATGTTTCAACCCCCATCTTGATAAAGATGCGCTGGAGGTCCAAACATTGATTGGAAACCATGATATGATGCCTATGGCATTGCATATTAAACTTCAACACCTTTTCACCTTCAACAGGCCTGTAAATGCCTCCTTTATCATTCTTTATTTCTTTGTGTGTTCGCGTTTGTTTGTGTGTGTGTGAAAATACTATGTTAATTTTACAAATAGCTGTATTCTGTAGTTTTTACCCCACATTTTCTTAAGTCCTTCACTACCAAGAATTTTTTATTTGCAAAAATATTTACATAACTATATTTGAAAGATAGAATGCATAGTTACCACACGAACGTATGATAAAACTACGATTTTATTACATTTTATCTTATATAGAGTAGGTGTGACAAAAATAGATTAAAAATGGTCATGCAGCTTTCTTATAGATATTTGACCCTAATGGTATATTACTAGCACTACGGCTTGGGAAAATAACAAAATGTAAAAATAATGTTTGCATTTGAGCAGAACACCCATATGAATGAAGTACAGTTAAATATTCCTAAAATAAAGGTGTTATATTAATCAGTCTCTGTAATGTTAAGTAGGGTCTGAGATATTCACTCTTACTTACCGCCTCCCTTCTCCAACTGTAGAAATATTATCTGTGAAACTTTCTTTACTGTTTGGAATTGGGGGCTATTATGTATAGCCTATTTGCAGGCAGTACAGAGATGGAATGGGTTCCTGGGAGATAAATTAATTACTGTACTGTTTGGTAGTAATTCCAGGGATATAAATGAGGTTTTTTTATGAACTAAAAAGCAAATGAAAGTAAAAACAAGCTAGAGTGCTATATTGTGCTGAACTGGAAACTTTTACTACATGGGAGAAAAAGCAGTCCGCTTTGCTCTTTGGCATTCAAATTTAAAGTTAGATATTCTATGAGACATTCTAAGCAGTTTGACCGCTTACTGCCAGACTGAAACAGGGAACTCCAGGCATCATAACCACAAGAATGTACTGTAGTGTTTATGGTGTTTAATCCCATTAAGAGGATTTAATAGTAGCACGCCTGGAGGATACTGACGGGCATATCATAGCTATCTGTGAGTCCCGTTATAATCATGACAGTGCTCCCTCCGCTAAGGGTGACATAAAAACAAACTATGCCTTGCGTTTAAAATAATGAAAGTAGAGTTGGATGCTCTCAGAGTAGAGATGGGAGACCTTAAAAGAGGTGGATATAATCCATATAGGTAAATATGCCTTCTACCTGCCAGCAAGCTGAGGACACTTCTAACTATCCACAAACCCATCAACAGGCAAGCGACTTTATGGACAGAAATTGTCAGGCCTCGCAGTTTTTGTTTGGTTTGTGATTGTCAACATCTAGTGGATCCTTCATGGTTTGCAGTAAAACATGAATGCTGTTTTTTAGGAGCTAGAAAAAGCATTTATCTCAAAAAGTATATGCATTTTTTTTTGTGTGCAAAATTCACTATAACCTTTTCTTCTGCACAATAAGAGACTTATAGGGTTAAGTTAAAAAAAAATAGTGTCTCTTTAACTGTCTATGTTGGAAAATTAAAAATCTCTATGGTATTATGGTCAGGGCTACTCCCTTTTACCTTATCTCATACATTTTGTAAACTTGCTGTCTCCTTGTATAAGATATGTAAGGACCTTGAGTTTCATTATGGGATTTGATTTGAAGAGAAAAATACTGTGCTACAGTAAAAGAGCATGATTTCGTTGATGGAATAAGTTGCAAATTGTGCTCTTATAAAGAGTCTGCAGATACTTTAAATATCCTTCCAACTGGCAAACATGTCAAAGAGTTAAGAGTGTTGGATAAGGAAAAAAACTTTTGAGAAAATATGTATCTTTTTATCGTATTATATTTTCAGGAGGATTAGTCTGACATTAATTAACAATTGAAAACCTTGAAGAGCCGAATGCTGATTTCTTAATTGATCAGATCTTAAATCAAGCCATGACCTCTCATCACTGCAGCATCTCCAAACATTCATTTGCTATCTCATCTGCGTAACACACCTCTGTGAATATTGTTTGTAATCATGGGTGTGAAGCAGTTACAGGCAGAATCATATCCATTATTGGATTATTACAGATATACTGGAAAAGCAAACAAAATCCCAAACATTAAAAAAATTACTAAATTCAAAAATGTAAAATCAATTATTAAAAAATTAAAAAAACATTATGTTTAGCAAGCAAGGAAGACAAAATACCCTAATAAGGTACCCTAATACCCTAATAAGGTAAAGAAAAAGGTGAAAACTGTTCCTTTAATTCGGTTATATTTATACCTAGGGGACTATATGCCACGCAATAACAGTTCAATGCTGTCTGGTCAATTAACCCATACAAAAACTCTGAAAAACTTAAGTACTTCATAAAATACTCCAAGTGATGTCTCACCGGTGTTCTGTACAATGGCATGAGCACTCTTTCTACATTGCTGATCTCTGTACTCTTTTTGCTCTGCTCCCTTGTGCACCTTGCAATGAGACCGGGAGCTGGAATATGACGTCACTCCGGTCTCGGTATCAATAAGTGGTGCGCGAGGGAGCAGAGCAAGAAAATTACAGCTCCTTCGATGCCTCCATTGCTCTCCTGTATGGACCCCAGGGGCAGGATCCACACTGGACCCCAGGAAAATAATCCACTCCAGCTGTCCTAAACGTAGGGGAACTATGTGGATTTAATTTAAAATAATAAAAAATAATAATAATTTGTGAGTATATGAGAAAATGTGTGTGTGTCTACGTGAGTGTGTCTGTCAGTAAGTGTGTGTGTGTCAGTCAGTCAATGTGTGTCTGTCAGTGAGTGTGTGTCTGTCAGTGAGTGTATGTCAGTGTATTTGTATCTGAGAGTGTATGTATCAGTGAGTGGCTGTGTCAGTGTGTATGTCAGTGAATGTGTGTGTTGGTTAAACAGTGTGTACCAATGACTGTGTATCTGTCAGTTAGTGTATGTCAGTGCATGCAATCAGTGAGGGCATGTGTCTGTCAGTCAAAGTGTGTGTTAGTCTTAAACAGGAAGAGGTGCAACGTTGATAGAAAGGGTTGGGGTAAATTTAGATTAAGGGGGTGCCAAATCTTCATCATGCCTGGGGCAGCACAAATCCACAATACACCACTGCATAGGGAGCTGATACTAAAGTTCAGATAGGCATCGCTATGTTCCAGAAATGCATGGGGCTTGAGCCCTCAGCAAAACCCAATAACTTCTGCTCTAAAAGAAAGGTGGGAAGATGTCATGACATTGCAGCCTCTCTATGTTATCTCCCATCCTCACTATCCATGAAAAGAGTGCTGCTAATGTTCTCCAGAATCAGATTGAAAACATGGCCAGAAACAGACACATGTTGCACAGCTACAAAGATATTCTGTGCAATCCCACCGCTTTAACTGACTGATAGAAGTGTGCAGCAAATTTCTATTCCCCAGCTAACCTTCTCAACACTTACTTAAGTGGCATCCTCCCCTGCTCCTTAGTAGACAGTGGAACACTGTACTGGTGATCTTGTTTTATATTCATTGACTCCACAGGTATATCCTGGCAGAGCCGGCGCAAGGATATTTGCCGTGGTGTGTGTGTGTGTGTAAGGGATGCATTGTGTGCTTCTGTGTATGTGTGCAAGGGCTGCATTGTGTGTGTGTGTGTGTGTTTGTTAGGTATGCATTATGTGTGTGTAAGGAATGCATTGTGTGTAAAGGTGAGTGTGTAAGGGAAGCATGGTGTGTTTCTGTGTGTGTGTAGGATTCACTGTATGTTTTGGTGTGTGAGTAGGGGTGCCTTGTATGTTTCTGTGCATGTGTGTGTGTGTGTGTGTATGTAGGGATGCATTGTTTGTTTCTGTGTATGTGTAAGGATGCATTGTGTACGTGTGAAAGAGAGGGTTTGTGGCCCCTCTGTGTGTCTTTCCCCTCCCACCCCCAGGTCCCTCTGTGCTTCTCCCTCCTGAGCCCCTCTGTGTGTCCCTTAGTAATCTTCCCTCCCCTCCCGTCCCTTAGTGCTCTCCCCTGCTTCCCTGTTCCTTAGTGATCTCCCCCCTCCCCTGTCCTTTAGTGGTCTCTCCTCTCCCCCCCACTCCCCTCTCTCGTGGTGGTGTCTCTCTCCCCTGGTGGTGTCTCTCCCTCTCCTGATGTTCTCTCCCCCCCTTCCCTGGTGGTCTCTCTCTCCCTCTCCCCCTCCCGTGGTCGTCTCTCTCTTCCTTCCCCTCCTGGTCGTTTTCTCCCCGTTTCCGTGGTGGTCCCTCACACTCCCCCTTCCCCTGGTGGTCTCTCCCCCCCTCCGTCCAATGGTGGTCTGTCCCTGGTGGTCTCTCTCTACTCCCCTCCCGTGGTGGTCTATTTCTCCCCCCTCCCCTGATGGTGTCTCTCTTTCCCCCATCCCCTGGTGATCTCTCTCTCCCCCCTTCTCCTCCTGGCCTCTCTCTCCCCCCTTCTGCTACTGGTCTCTCTCCCACTCCCCCCCTCCCGGTGGTCTCTCTCCCACTCCCACCCCTGGTGGTTTCTCTCCCACTCCCCCTCCCCTGGTGGTCTCTCTCCCCCTCCTCTGGTGGTCTCTCCCACTCCCCCTCTCCCCTTCCCTTGTGTGCCTCCTACCTCAGTGTTGCACTTCTTTTCAGTCTGGCTGGGTACAGGAAACAGAACTCCTGTACTGCGGTCCGCGCCACTCGGCCATGCTACACTGAGCATCCCTCCTACCGGGTAGCTAAAATTTGGCACCCCCCCCTCCATGTAGGTGCGCCCTAGGAGACTGCCTACGTTGCCTATAAAATGCGCTGGCCTGTATCCTGGATGGATCAATTACTTTGGGAGCAGTTAAAATGGAACTTGAAGGGGGCGTGGCCTGGAGCTCAACCGGCATGGACGCACGCTAGTAAGCTCCTGCCGGTTTCGGGATATTAGCAAACATAAACGGACTACCAAGCGACGGAAAATTCCCCCCAAACGCCACAATGACTCACAGGCAGAAGCAGAGGACCGCCAAAGCCGGCAGAGAGTCCTTCTTCCTAGCTCGATCCGCCGGTAAGAAACCGCGGGAAGCTGGCAGTCACATCCAAGATGGCGGCGGGGACCGCTCCATCGAGGGCTCCCTCTCCCCAGCAGCATCCACAGGCTCCCTGACGGAAGAACAGCCTCTCACAGCAACATCAATGAGATTGATGCTCTCAGAACTCGCAGAGACCTTCCAAGCAAATATGAAGAAGCAGCTGCAGGGCTTGGCATCAGAGCTGAGGAAAGATATAGCTGACATAGGCCAGCGCACGGCTCAAGTGGAGCAGAAAATAGATGAATGTGCAGATGCTCATAATTGCCTAGCCGACAGGGTACAGGAATATGCAGCAAGCCTGCAAATGCTTACAATTAAAGTAGCGGACCTGGAGGACCGGTCACGAAGAAATAATATCCGGATTAGGGCCATTCCTGAAACGGTGCTACCTGCTGGCCTACATGACTACCTACAGGACATGTTCCAGGCGCTCGCCCCGGAGATACACCCAGACCAACTGGTAGTGGACAGGGCGCACCGGCTTAGAAGACCGCGGCATCTTCCGCCAACAGCTGAGAGAGATGTCATAGCGCGCATCCATTTTTTCCATGTGAAGGAAAAGATTATGAAAGCAAGGAGGTCCGCGGACATGCCAGACCCCTACGGGCACATTCAAATATTTGCCGACCTATCAGCGGATACTTTACAGTACCGGAAAAGCTTGGCCCAGATCACCGCCACCCTGAGAGATAAGAACATAGCCTACAGATGGGGATACCCTGCCAAGCTGTTAATTCACCGAGACGGCAAAATGCATGTGATAACAACCGCAGAACAAGGTACCAACCAACTTAAAGACTGGGGCATACAACCCTCGGACGGGCCGAAAAAACCCCACCTCACAGCCCCCAGAGTTACAAGGGACTGGTCCACCATTTAATCATGGCCGGGCAACCCGCTCCTTAACAGGGGCAAGGGATGTCACCCTCTACACAGCCTACCAGGGCCTCCAGATACCCTTGAAACAGGTTATATGTTTATGTCAGTTATGTTTACTGTTTTCATCGGGACTTTATGCATTAACTTGATATGTTTATTGTTATATATGGTCCAGTTCAGGGACATACAGCGATTACCAGAATAGAGGAAGCGCAGGCCCAACACATTAAGGGTCCTAAAGCTGCGGCAACACAGACCTAAACCGCCCACAGACACCCACCCATGCGGTATTACAGTGCTAACTCCCACCGCTATGGCCACTAATGAGTCTCCGGACAGTAGCCGGGCTCATACCCCAACCCCACTCAAAATGTGGTAGTCACTTCCCTGCCATATCTAAGCTCCCTAAGGAGAAAATATTGTGGGCATACTGCCCATCTGTTTGTTCTAACTCCCCATGGTTATACTACCCATCGATGTCATTCCCCTCCCGTTACCCCCTATGCATCAATATACACTTCCTTGCGTTTCACAATCACCTCGCACCACTAGCTAATCTGATAGCTAGATCAGAGAAAAAGAGCCATGTGCGGTTTAGAAGCGCTTTGATACATAAACATGAAATTAGTCTCTTATAACGTGAAAGGGTTAAATACCCCGGGCAAACGTAGGCTACTACTTAAAGATCTCTCTAAACAAGGTGTCGACATAGCATGCATACAAGAAACTCACTTCAAAAATGATCACACACCAGCTATATATATGAAGACATACCCCACCCAATTCCACTCTATGGCCACCACGAAATCTAAAGGGGTGTCCATCCTTATCCACAAAGAGGTAGCGGTCACGATACAACAACACTACACTGACTTGAAGGGTAGATATGTAATACTAGTAGGTCAATTTAACAACGTCCCTCTCACAATTGTGGCCACGTACCTCCCCAACGAAAATCAAGGGCAATACCTGCAAATGTTGCTATGTAAACTTGACAAAATTAAAATGGGCAGTGTAATACTATGCGGGGACTTCAACTGCATACAATCCCCCACTATGGACACGACGGCCACCCTCACGGGCAATAGTAAGAAAAAGATGGTATCAGTCAGCAAACACTTCACCAAACTGATAGATCAATATGACTTATACGATGCCTGGAGGGCACTTCACCCGACTGACAGGGACTATTCCTTCCACTCAAGGGTCCACAACACCTACACACGAATTGACATGTTTTTCCTAGACAGACCACTTTTGGCGCAATTGACAAAGTGCACCATAGGGGATATAACATGGTCGGACCACGGACCGATATACCTAGAACTACTTGACGCATACCAATTCAAGGGGAAGGGAACATGGCGACTAAATGACTCATTATTGCATAATGCAGAATTCGCACAAGAAATTAGAGAAGCACTGCAGGCTTACTTCGCTACCAATGTAGGGGGAGAAGTTTCCGATGCCACAGTTTGGCCAGCACACAAGGCAGTTATAAGGGGGCTACTCATGAGACAGGCCTCCTTCCTAAAAAGACACCACCAAACCAACCTCCTAGACTGTCATAAGCAACTAGCCATAGTCTCCAAGCAAAATAAACAGCAACCTTCTCCAATACTAGCAACCCGTTTACAATTATTACACGCGAGACTAACGGAACTAAACGCAGAAAAAACTAAAACCTTGCTCCACAAACTTAAAGCCAACGTCTATCACAATAGCGGCAAAGCCAATAAATGTCTCGCCAATAGACTTAGAGCGCGGTATGCCAACACGAAAATAGCACGCCTAGTGGGAGATGATGGTGCCCTGTACCAGACACCAGCAGATATCAGCAACGAATTTGCTAAATTCTACTCCAAACTATACAACCTGCAACAATCAGGCACCACCTACACAGCAAGCCACATAGAAATAGATACCTTCCTGAGACAGACTAACCTCCCCCAATTATCCCATGACCAAAAAGCGTCACTGACCACTCCAATCCACCTACAGGAAGTTCTAAAGGTGATAGCGAGTTTACCTAAGGGAAAATCGCCAGGGGCAGACGGTCTCACCAATGACTACTATAAGTTGTATGCCAAGGAACTTGCCCCACACCTCCTCCGGGTGTACCACACAGCCACAAACACAGGGACACTGCCACCAGAGATGCTCCTGGCCACTATTGTCACCCTCCCAAAACCAGGAAAGACCCCCGATAAATGCCAAAACTACAGACCCATATCGCTCTTGAACACTGACGCTAAGATTTATGCAAAGATACTAGCCAACAGACTTAGGGATATTCTGCCCGACCTTATACATGATGACCAGACAGGATTCGTGACGGGCAGACAGGGGCTAGATAACACGAGAAAACTAACACTACTACTGGAACGCCTAAAGAAGACTAAAGAGAGGGGTATGCTATTAGCACTAGACGCGGAAAAGGCGTTTGACCGCCTCAGCTGGTCCTTTTTAGACCGAACGCTGAAAGCATACGGATTCCCTCCTATAATCATAACCCAAATCTTTGCTCTGTACTCGGCTCCTGCAGCACAAGTCCTTCAAGCAGGGTTCATATCGGACCCTTTTAATATTTCCAACGGGACGCGGCAAGGCTGTCCGCTCTCGCCACTCCTATATGTATTGGCATTAGAACCCCTTCTTCGCACTATTCGGGCCCACCCTCTAGTACGAGGTATCACAGTCAAGACTACCGAATACAAAACCAGCGCGTTCGCGGACGACATACTTCTCTACGTAACGAGGCCATTAGACTCCCTACCACACATCATGCAAGCAATACAAAAATACGGCCGCTTATCGTACTATTCTCTGAACACAGCTAAAACACAAGCCCTAGGAATAAATCTCCCCGCACACATGATTCGGACACTTCGTTCCACATACAACTTTGAATGGAGGAAAGACTACATCACATACCTGGGGCTCCATATTACCAGACAAACAAATGACCTATCAACGGGGAACTACATTAGGGTGTGGAACGACTGTAAAACGATCATCAAAACATGGGGTCCCCTTTTCCTCACTTGGACAGAGCGGATAATAGCAATAAAAATGGCAATACTCCCTAGACTTCAATACATATTTAGGACACTGCCCGTGAGGGCCCCCCGAACATATTTTAAATCCGTTCAGAAAGACATTGGCACATTCATATGGGCGAGGAAGAGCCCGAGAGTAGCTCGGAAACTATTAATGGCACCCCTGAGAGCAGGAGGACTGGCGGTACCAGACGTACAGGTGTACCACCATGCTTCCATACTAGCAGCGGCAATGCCGCATCTCATAGACCAACCCCCCCCCAATGGGTGACACTCGAAAAACACCTGATGGAACCATACGAGATCCCACATATACTATAGCTCCCCAAACCGCTTAGACCGCCACTGACGGACACTCCTGCACAAATAGGGTTACTCATGACAATATGGGACCTGCACAGACAAAAGCTCAGCTCTCACCCTCTCATCTCACAGGCCACACCATTAGGTGCTTTCACATACTGTATCCCCACGTTCCATGCAACACCATGGCAAGAGAGAGGCATCAAGACCTTATCCCACGCCCTAACGGGAGGAAAGCTGGTAGACTTCGACATGCTACAAAAAACATATGACCTACCTTCAACATCACACTTTTCATATAGGCAACTAGCATCATTCCTACATGCACACAATTCAAAAGGCCTCAGGAACAGCATGAACCCACCTACATACACAATTTGGGAATCCCTATGTATCAACCGTAGACCCCCTAGAGCTTGCAGACCACTGTCCACTTGTTATAAACTGCTCTTAGACTATACTCCACTGCCGACCGCCACACCAGCGACTCAATGGGGTAGGGAACTAGGCACGGACCTCACCAGACAACAATGGGACGATTTGATAAGCTCTCCCAGAAAACTGGTTAAGTCTGCAACACTCATTGAACAACATATGAAGTTAGTTTATAGGTGGTACTTAGTCCCAGACAAGCTGCACAAACTCTACCCCTCCAGCTCTCCAGTATGCTGGAGATGCAATAATCAGGTGGGGACTGCCATCCATGTCTGGTGGCTATGCCCACTGATACAGCCACTCTGGAGGGCGATACAAGGAGTGTTCAAGGAACTTATGATCACCGAACCACCCTATGACCCAAGCACATACCTTCTGCTGGTGCTGCCTCCAATGACCCCACAACACATGAAGAAGCTGGCATACCACATCCTGCTCACAACACAACGAGTAATAGCAAGGGCATGGAAATCCAGCAACACACCCTCAATAGGAACAGTCCTAGCGGAGGTGGACAAACAAAGAACATATGAAAAACACTTCACTAGCATATGCCCCCCTAACACCGCTACGACATTAGCTACGTGGGAACACTGGGATAACTGGAGACACACACACCCCTCCAGACAGCTAGCCGGGTTCACCATTGCACAGGGGACAAATTAGAATTAGAATGCTTCAAGAGATACCTAGAGGGATAAGGTGATAGCGCAGCGGAGTTGAACAGAGAACTCAACACGCCTAATTAGCACAGAGAGATAACTCAAGTACCGAGCTTGTATTGCAAGGAGGTCTCCCCATAGGGATGACAAATGCATATAAATCCAAATGTAAATGTGCACAAACTGAATTGATGCTCCCTTCCCTCCCTACCCCTTACCCCTCCTCTTTCCTTCTGTACCCCCTCCGCCTCTTCCCCATGTGTTGATAACCAAATGAAAACAATAAAAATTGTCAAATTTAAAAAAAAAATGGAACTTGAATCTTTTGGACCAGCTGAAAAGAATGTGTGCACATGTCTAACCTCCACAACCCAATAAGAGCCGGGTCTGATGAGCCTCACATCCAGAGTTTCAGCCCCCTAAGCTCCCTCCATAAGAATGTCTATGAGTTCGGGTCAGCTATTTATTTTGGTCTTTAGTAAGTGGTCACCCCAGAGGCATTGCTGGACTGGGGGGGAGTGGGGACATGGATGCAGAAGCCCCAGATATGGGGTTCTTTAGTCCCAGATCTCTACATCTGGTGGAGAAACAGCAGGATACTCTCTCTCTCTCTCTTTATATATATATATGTTTTTTTGGTTTTTTTTTCATTTGTTTTTCACATTTTATACAGGCTGCTGATTTTCAAGCCAGATGCCTGATGTATATATAAGTAACATTAGTAGTGTAGTGCACCGCAAATCTGCTAAGTGGGAATTGCTCCCACCCCTCACAGGTGACAGTCGCCTGACAGTCCATAGACAGGACGGGGTTGCTAGACAGTGGGGCTGCACTATACTCCTTCTACACTGCTAAAGTAGTTGGCTTGGCAGCATTGCATTGAATACCTGGCATTGCAGCATGTTCTTGTGTATAGCTATTTTTGTATTGACATTCCAGCTAAAATTTGGCAATGTTTGAATAGAGAGGCACGGTATGACTCCTTTTAGAACCTATCAATGGCCCTCACTCACACCTCACAAGACAAAACAAATAATATAGTTAAAATGAGTAGCATTAAATCAGCTATTATGCAATTTCTAAGTTGAAAGAAGATTATTCCAATGGTTAAAGAGATGTTGCACAGAATGGATTTAGTCTCACCCTGATGCTTTGAAATTGCCATAGGACAATGGCACATACAGGGTTAGTCCCTAAAAAATAATTCAAAGTTAATTTTAAATTTAGGGCCAAAGCAATCAAACTGGGAGCATAGCTGACTTAGGGAATTGTTCTAGTTTGATTATCTTGACCTTAAATTTGAAACTCACTTTATTTCACTTTGAAAGATCTCTTTAGAGAATAACCCTGATAACCTGTGAGATTCACATACATATGCTGAAAATGTCCTCAGAAACCACAATTTAAAAGGCAAAGCCTAGATTAATTTGGCAGAGATCCCATAACCTGAGAGAATATATCATTACTAATGAGAATTAATACATATCCTGTAACTAGGTAATCATGTTTCTTCCTAGACTTTTAAAACCTAAACTATTTATTAGTAGACTGATATATCTGCTATCATTTACTTTGATGTAAGTAATACATGCTTTTTTTTTACTCTTTATTCATACAGTCACATAGGCGTGCGCACGGGGTGTGCCGGGTGTGCCTGGGCACACCCTAATCCCCGCGGCACGTCTATGGATTGTCCTGCAGGAACAGCGTTCCTGCACTGTTATTTGCGCAGGAACGCCGTTCCTGCAGGCACTCAGCGCAACTTAATGTCCCCCTTCCTCCCCCTGTGTCCCCCCTGTCCTTATCAGCCTCTCTCTCCATATCAGCCGCGGCGAGGGAGCTGTGAGCTGTGTGCTATCTGCTCCCTCTCGCCGCGCGCTGTTTGCTGATGCTGGGAGCCGGAATATGACGTCATATTCCGGCTCCCAGCTACTGTAGACAGCCCGCGCGGCGAGAGGGAGCAGATAGCACACAGCTCACAGCTCCCTCGCCGCGGCTGATATGGAGAGAGAGGCTGATATGGAGAGAGGCGCCCGCCCCACTGGACCCCAGGGACAAGTCCATGCCAGCACTCCAGGTAGGGAGGCTGGGTGGACAATTTTTTTTATTTTTTTTATTAAAAAAATAATAATTTGTGAATGTGTGTCTGTGAATGTATGTGTGTGTGTGTGTCTGTGAGTATGTGTGTGTGTGTATGTGTGTGTGTGTCTGTAAGTGTGTGTGTGTCTGTATGTGTGAGTGTATGTGTGTGTGTGTGTGAATGTGTGTGTGTTTGTGAATGTGTGTGTGAGTGTATGTGAGTGTGTGTGTCTGTTAATGTCTGTGAGTGTATGTGTGTGTGTCTGTGAGTGTATGTGTTTGTAAGTGTGTATGTGTCTGTGAATATATGTGTGTGTCTGTAAGTGTGTGTGTGTGTCTGTGAATGTATGTGTGTGCCTGTAAGTGTGTGTGTGTGTGTGTGTGTGTCTGTGAATGTATGTGTGAGTGTATGTAATTGTGCGTGTGTCTGTGAATATATGTGTGTGAGTGTATGTGTGTGTACGCGTATATATAAATATATATATATATATATATATATATATATACACACACACACACACACACAAGTGTATATTATTTTTTTTGAGGGGGTGGGAATCTTGGGAGAGATCCCACATATTATTCCCCAGGACTTGACCCCTGCCGGCAGGGGAGATCTCCAGATCTCCCCTGTCGGCTCATGCAGAGCTGGCGCTATCTGAGTTCCGGCTCTGCTCTTAGCCTCCATGGGCCGGCGGGGAGATCAACGATGTACCTCACCAGCCACAGCAGCATGGAGGGAGGAAGGAGAGGACCCGGGGAGCTCTAGACAGAAGCTCCGCCAGGTTCCTCTCGCGAGATCTGAGCTTTGCCGCGGCAATGCTCAGATCTCGCGAGAGTGAACTCTAGCCCCGCAGGCTAGAGTTCACTCTCCCTTGGACAGCAAGGATCCCCCCTCCCTACATAAGGTAAGAAGGGAGGGGGTTATTTACTAATCTGCCCCCACCTTCACAATCCCTCCAAACATACAGCACCCACACACACATACAGCACCCACACACACACACAGCACCTACACACATACAGCACCCTAACACAAACAGCGCGCGCACACGGCACCCTCACCTACACAGCACACAAACAGCACCCTCACACACACAGCACACAAACAGCACCCACACACATACAGCACCCACACACACAGCACACATACAGCACCCTCACACACAGAGCATCTTCACACACACACACACAGCACACTAAGAGCACCCTCACAAACACACACACACACACACACACACAGCACCCTTACAAACACACAGCACACTAACAGCACCCTCACAAACACATACAGCACCCTCACACAAACAGCACACTCACACACAGCACACTAACAGCACCCTCACAAATACACGACACAAACAGCACCCTCACACACACATATCACACAAACAGCACCCTCACACACAGCACACTACCAGCACCCTCACCCACATAGCACACTACAAACACCCTCACACACACACACACACACACACACACACACACACATCAGTATATGTATGTGTGTGTATGTATATATATATATATATACATGCGCCGTGTGTTTGTGCTTTAGGGTGCACACCCTAATGCAGTTGGCTGCGCACGCCTATGTACAGTCATTTCATCCATTTTTTTGCACCTTGTTTTTTTTTATATGAGATTCACATTCACCAAGCATTGAAGCAAGAAGGCGCACCAAGCATAATTTTGAAGGCATTTCTTGGGATGTTAAAGTGTGAGTGAACACTTGGCACTTACCTATATATCCAATTTTATTATATACAGTATTGCACTACGCCATATATTTATTATTTCCCTAGCCTGGAATAGCCCTATACCATACATATATCTATTAGTAGATACTAAAGTGTTTTCCATAGATCTCCTAAGAAGGTTGGGATGAAAAAAAAATTATATTAAATAATTTGTTCAGATTTTTTTTTCTTTTGTTTGATTCGTTAAAATTTTTATACTGAAATTTGATTTGTTAAAGAAATTTGTATAACCCCTATAAATAGAAATAATTAGGGTTATTCACTATTTATTGCTGGGAATTCAAACTAATATTCAAATTTTAAGACCAACATATCCGACCAGGAAAAATACTCCAAGTCAGCTATGCTTCCATTGTGGCTACTTTATTCTTAATTTTGAAATACACTCTGAATTCCTAACAATTCTCCTCCATCATTCATTCAGATATGCTATCCGGATTCCTGTATGCGATATGACCATGATATGAGAGCTTCATGTATCTTGATGTCTGCAGTATTTCTGGACTTCCTACATTTTCTGTTTTTCAGATAGATTAATAATTTCTGTCAGTCTTGCTATTGAGAGTTATGCCATGTAGAGACAGGAATACTATAACAAGTAAAATAACCTCTCCTTTTTAGATTCATAATAAATAGTATAAAGGCATGACAGCTTAACCCCTTAAGGACACATGACATGTGTGACATGTCATGATTCCCTTTTATTCCAGAAGTTTGGTCCTTAAGGGGTTAAATGCAGAACAGCTGCAGATCTACAGAAAATAAAGAAATTGCAGTGAAAAGATGCAAAATAATATTTATGTCACGAAATAACAGAATGAATGAGGTTAAAGCAGCTGTCAACCCTCCCATCCATCTTAGTATTTTTTCCTAAGCTTGATAAAAAGCTGAGACCTTTTGTCAAGCACTCAGGCATCACTGGTGATGGCTGAGGGGAAAAGGCACAGCCTTTAGTGGATCCCACAGTTTCGTGAGGGGACAACCCTGACATTGGCTTCTGGCAGCTGAAGTACCAGGAGCTGAAGAGGACGAAAATGGCAACCGCCATGAAGGACAGGTTCCTTGGTAGGCAAAACTCACATTTCCCTGCACCACTTGGCCACCATGCCACCAAAGGAGCAGTCAACAAATTATGCAAAGACCTCAAACGGTGAGAGACTCGGTTTGAGCAAATGGCACAGACTGTAAATAATAGAAAGTCAGACAATTTCTCTATTTGGAAAAATGCTTATGGGGCATAGACAGGGTCCAAGTAATCAAAAAGGTATTAGACTAGATTAATACTTTGAGATGGATTATAACAATTGATAAGCTTTAAATTTCTTTTTTGGTTTCACACAAGGTCTTCAGCAATTTTTTTTTTTTTTTACTTATTGGTATTATATTCAGTTTCATCTCCTGGAAGTTGATATTAAAATTACATTGGCTCTGTATCTTGTCTCTGCAGCTATAATTAGGTTTGGTGTTCTGTAAACACGCAATTGCTTGGAAAAGCATGAGACATTGTCCTGGGAACATAGATTACTCGAAGGTGGGAGCAATCAAGCATAGCCAGATACTGCATTCATACAACTTTGCAATTCAATTTCCCAGCATTTTCATTTTCCTAGAGGACATCTTGAATTTCCACCAGTAAAAATATATTTTAGCTCCAGAACCTTAAGATACTTTTTGTGGACAAAGACAGTTTTCGAGTTCTGCATTATTTCTGCGGGGGGGCAGAGTCTTCTCATAAGCTCCATGAGCTGCCCAGGAGTTTAATTACAAGTCTGTGCTTAGTTCTAATAGTTCTAATATATATCTACTACACACCATCATGATTTCATGGAAGGATGTCACTTCCACTTCCAGATGACTCTACCTATCCATTACACTGAAATGCTCTCCAGGGAACCCCATCTTCACCAATTGAGTTTAGAAACTCAGAGTTTGGGTGCTTATAGCCATTTTTTTTCAATTAGAGGCATCCATGTAACAGGAGACATTTCTAGAAAACATACGTATACTGAGTTCTATCTGTCAGATTTAATTGTCACAGTCAATGGAGTAATTATCGTGAAATATAACATATACAGGTCACTGTAATGGCCTCAATTTGATATTTTTGGATAGACTAATAAATTTATTTTTTTCAAAATAATACATTTAATATACATATATATATATATATGTCTTATATAAAAATACTGTAAATAAAATAAAACAATTAAAAATTTTAAATATTTTTTAAATATCAAACAATTTTAAAAGTGTATCCACAAATATGAAATCAAGGCAAATATTAGGTAAGAAGGGGTCTATTGCTTTTGTGTCAGGGAAATGTTGCCTATTTACCAATCTCTTTTACACTTCCATAAACTATACATTATTAACTCTCCCATTCTCTGCATTGTAATTTACACAGTCATTTGCACAAACATTATATATGACTGTTGATTACTTTTATTTAATTGCTGAGTTACGGAATTTGCAAGCTCTGAAGGACATTGGAAAAAGGGATCATTGTTTTACCCATGTATCGAGTTTAATATATGGCACAATAATGATGTAACGTGTTTGAATGTCAACAATTTAATCTTTAAAAAAGATTAGGCATCTTGCAAGCAGGAACACATAACAGGTGACATGGCAGGAACAGGGTTAGTTAGTTATTAACTTGGCTGCAGAATGCAATAAAATGCATGTTAATCTTTCTGATGTGAGAAAACAAATACAACACTAACATGAACTATTTAGGAGAGAATGTGCTTTATGGAATGTATAGCAATATCTAGGTACACATATATATAGGAATACAAACCATAAAACCTCTTATCTATAAAGCAGTAGATATAAAAAACAATTATTACTTTTTAAAAAGGAAAGTACTCTTCTGCGGCTTATTATATTTATGTGAGATTAATCATTTCTATCTCTCCAATCACATATGCAGGACAAGGGCCTGGGGAGAGAGAAATTCGGTGACAGTGACAAAGCTTACTAGTACAATGCAAGCCAAACATGGACTGTTGTTGCAGCCTGTAAAAGAGCCACAACAACTGTGTATATGTATTTGTTTGTGTGATTTTGTGTGTGCCTGTGTGTTCATTTACACTGCACCTGGACTGTTATGGAACAGAAATATTCTGTGTTATGGAACCCAGTACTCAGACCGAACATCTCCGTCTATTTCTTCTTCTTCCAGGGTAGAGTCGCACTGCAGTAATTATAGCTCCATACAGACACTAGACGGCACATAGTGCTAGGGACAAGAACTGGCTTTATTGTCACAAATAGGCATCGCATCAGCAGGGGGTCACACACAAGGACAATGGGCTGCTGACCTGGTGCCTCTCAGTCTGGGAGATAAACTCATTAAATATGTTAATTAAGTCCCCAGACACCAGGGTGGCCATATAATAAAAAATACAAAATATTTCCTAAAATATAAGTTAGACATACATCTCCGGATAGGTCTTGTTACCCCAAGCAAAAAGTCCTAAAAGCGCCTGGATGGAATGTACCTAGCCTGTGAAACCATCAAATGAAGTGTGACCTAACTAAGATCACATCCCGATCTGGCGTGGAATTCTAGATTGCCACAGCTAAATGCAAGTTACCGAAGTAGTCTGCATTCTTCATGGAAAAGGGGGTTCCCCCTGGCTCTTAAGCAGCAATTGTTGGCTTGACCCTCCTCTACCTCCCTCCAAAATGCGCTCTCCCAGCTGTTAATTTGAGGGAGTAGGAATGGCTGTTAGTTTCACTGGGCAGCCGCACTGGACCTGGACGATTTACAGTTCCATGCAATTTCTTGGTCCTCCTGGAGGCATTGCGTCTGTCCCATGCTTCTGGAACAATTTTGCGTCTGGGAGCACTCTACGTGGCATGAGCTTGGGAAAGATAGGTGGTGGCCAGTTTGATTAGATCTTTTCCAGGATTGTGTGTTTAGGTGTCCTATACCAGTTACTCCACAGTTCTGGTGCAGGATCCGTCACACTCTGGAACTCCAAATTATGTGAAACAAAATGTATAATAATACGAAAATTAAATTTTAAAAAATATAATCATATAACATAAAAGATAAAACTGTGTCATCTCCGGTTTTTGGTTTGATTGACAGTCTTTATAACTCAGTGATGGCATTATTTCCCCAAGCATTTCAACATTATAGCCTTGATTCTATGTTATTGTCAAAATTTAATTTAACATTATTGATTGGATTTGGACGTTATTTTTATCAAATTTAGACTGAATGAAATACCAGAAGCCAAACCCAAGAAAAAATTCTCAGATAAAAGTGCTTTAGAAACACATTTATCAGACTTTTTTTTGTAATAATCTTTATTAAGATTTTTTTTTTACGTTTAAACCAGAACAACATAAAAAGTCGTGTAACAATATTTGTTCACTAATATTTGTGCAAATAAACAATACATAAAACACAATAAACTTTCATGCGTGTTACTTGAGTCATTTATGTATCTGATCTATTCAAAATGTATATTGCAAAGTAGTTTCAAACACAAATATGCACTGCTTATCCCTTAGTTGCCGAGTGAGAAAGGGAAATACGAATAGTCAAAATTTTCCTAATTAACTATTATATTAAAACTGCACTTTTACATTTACTGTTACTGATCCTGCCCAGGGACACCAAGTTGTATTGTTTGTTTATTAAACATTTCACCAAATATTCTACTGGAAAACCTCCTAGTGATGTGGATGAAATTAGATTTTGCTAATTAATTCCAAACATAGATTCCGTAAAGATGATTTCTTACTGAGGTTATGTAGACTAAACATTTGTTCCATTTTGATCGGAAATTTAAGTTGGTTTATTACCTGTGACCAAGGAATGATATTTCCATTTTTCCAGTTTCTGGATATAACAATTTTAGTAGCTAAAAATAAGTGAGTTAGAACTAAATTATTCACTGGGATCATAGAGGGCCAGTTTAAATGAAGTAATACTACATCAGGAGTAAGATTAATTTCAAAGTTTAGTTGTTGTTTTTTTTTTAAATAAATTGATATACTTCATCACATAAATTTTGGTATTTTTATACAGTTCCACCAAATATGAAGGATGTACCTGTTGATATCCCACATCTCCAATATAGATGATCTTCTGTAGAAAGCATTGTATGCAATTTATCTATCTGAGTAGCTACTGAGGAAGCTCATAGAAGAGTGAAACGCGTTTAGCTGGATTTTGGACTTTTATACTTGGACTTTTCTTACTTTATTCATTTGTTTTTTATAGGTCAAGTATTGTTTTTATTTATATACCAATAAATTACTTTTTAATATCTATTCATATTAGTCAAAAAAGTCCTTTCTAGCCTCCAGGAACATCATGTGGGGAATGTTATCCCAACAAAATTAGCATACTGCCAATCAACCTTAGAGCCGGGAATTGAAGGCTCTGCTTAAGGTGAGCACAACCATTATCACCAATAGTATATCCATTTTCCATACAGTACTACACATCTGGTTTACTTTTTTGCTCTGTATCCCCGGAGGAATACTGTTTGGGACAAAGAGGTGTGTTGCTGCCTTAAAAACAAAAAGGAGTTACTTAAGGAGGCAATACCATATAGGCTCCGTGTGAGTGGTTCTAGCCATTTATTACTATCACTCACCTTTATTCTGTAAACCATCTGCACTATATTTTATTTCTGCTGTTTTGTTATGTACATTCGGATATATATTTTCAAGATTGTCACTGTACCCGAGGGGTGAGTGTACCCCCTTACCATTTATACCTATTATAGCTCTCCACCTGTTGGTATATAGTCTATACCTCTCTTTTTTGGAATATTTGCACTTTACTGTGGATTAGGGTATTCCACTTTTTGTGTTGAGCTGCTTCTTCTGTTCTGGCACTTTAGAGTATCACTCACTATCTCCACAAAGAGAGAGCTGTTTTTTTTGTGTTAAAAGACATTATATAGTTAGCGCTTCATTGTTATGTTGTGATGATCTAATTCTATATATAATCTTTCCTTCTCAATTATAAGATGTGGGATAGTATTTGTAAGGTTACACGAGGTTCCAAAGATGTCCTCCACTGTCTTTCTGGTCTTTTTACCTCCTTACCAGGTATATCAGTAGGTCCCTTAAGAAGCTTAATATCTCTAACATAAAGTGCTTAGGCATTGATTGTATATAGGCAATACATCTGATTTTTTTCCCCCTTTATTTCCCCCCCTTCCCCTCTCTCCCTTAACTCTCTTTTTTCCCCTCTCTTCCTTTCAGTTTTTATATTCTTTTATCTGTTTTATTACTTGCATCGTAGCTTTATACACTTATATATACTTGTATACATTTATACAGATTTATGCCCATATAAGTCTAAACATAGACGGGACAATGATGGAACGAAAACAAAACAACAACAAACAAACAACAAAAAAAGATCAGCATCATATATTTTTTGTATATACCCTTGTTCTTTATTATCTACCTCTCTGTATTTTATTCTCTCTCTCCTTTAATCTGTTAAGTACTCCATTTTCTAATAATATAGATATCTTATTTATCCCCACTTGTGTCCACTTAATTAGATGAATTTTGTTTTTGCTCTTTAACTTTGCTTTCTGCCCCCCCTCCCCAATTTTTCAACAAATGTGTTACGATAATATTGGGATAGTGCCTTTTCATTTTTCAGACTTTTTAATGACTAACCCAACTAGTCATTAAAAACAAATAAATGAAAGTCTATAGGATAATAAATAGATGAACAGTTGTACAAGGAAGGTTATGTAGATTCCCATTGCTAACACTTGCCATGCCGCAAGTCTGCATTAGTTTTTAAATGTTTCGCCATGCAACCTGAGCCCTTGTTGGGCATAGAAGGATTATTGTTATTGCATCTCATTTTTTTTTTTTTTTTTCTTCTGGATTTTCTTTTTTCTTTCAAAGTTGTACTGGATACATTATGGATTTTAATTAGACCTTTTTGGGGCTAAGGAAAAAATATTTAAGAAGAAAGAAAATATCTGATGATAAGTATTAGGTATTACAGGTATTAGTTGTATTGCCCCCTTACTATTATTAGGGTAATGATGGTAGGTAGGGTACTTTTATTTGAAGATGTGTGGCTAGGGTCTTGGACAATAGCTGAAGCTGTTTATTGCAATGAAGATTATATGATATTTTTTTCCAATAAGCCATACTATTCAATGCAATATTATCAGCTCCTAATAAGCCTTTTATGATGGTACCGGTAATTAAAATGCCTATCAGTGGCCAATACAAGTGATCAGCTGGCATGTAATCAAGACCTATGTATCCTATAACAAATAAATGCTTTTAGCAAATACATTTATTAAGATACTTTTCGAACAGGGTCATCCACTAAAGTGAGAATTCCAAGTGAATTTCAAATGTAACGGTAAACTGAAAAAAAAAAATTATCTAAGTCAACTATGCTTTTGGTCTAGCTACTCTGGCCTTAAATTTGAAATTCACTGTGAATGATCAGTTTAGCAAATAACCTTGAAATGCAGTAAGTGGCAATGAGCAGGATCATTCTATCTTCATTCAATCCTTCTTCCAGTAACTGAGCCTTTGCAAATCGGAATCTGAATAATTGTGATCTACCTCCTAGGGCTTATTTTTTGTCACATACACTCTTCCAAGCTTTGCTTCAGCAGTCCTTTACTATGGCAAGTTATTCTTAGCAACAACTGATTGTAGATTGTATACTTTGCAAATTGTCATTTTCATAAGTAGTAATAATTGCCTGATAAAACGCATCGAAGAAGCAAATACCAGATTAAATATTTGGGGGGGGGGGGGGGCAAAAGATGAGACTGGCAGTAATTGTCTACTTATTGTGTACAAAATGTTAGCAAAGTGTGAATTCATTTTTAATGATCATTTTAAGTTATGTATATTACTTATTTATATTGTAATAGTTGAAACTTGTCTCAAGGATAAATTATCTTTTTTTTTTTTTTTGGCTTAGAGAAAAGTTCAAGGAGGAAGAGCGTCCTGTACTACATGATAGCTAGATATCAGAACTTATCCACATTTCAAGGAAAAGAACACTATATTCTTCACGTTACAATCCCTCATGTTTCTAATTGATTTATTCATGAGAGATTTGCTTTTTTCCTAAGCTCACAGAAAAAAATAATTACGTTTTTTGGAATGTTCTTTATATATATATATATATATATATATATATATATATATATTTTTTTTTAAGATTAATGATATACCAAAAATTCTCTTTTTTTAGATTTTCATTTTATATAGGACCCGATCCCCTACTATATGGTACGGTTCCTAATTCAGGAATGACATTTTTTAAATATTTTGGTTAAGTCAATAAAAAAAAAGCACAGTTCTGTACATACAGTATATAGAGTAAAATATTTTTTACAAGATTGCTCTCAAACATTAATACTTGGATTTTCAATCCAGCCCTTTGAAATTGCTATAATAAATATATACAGTGGTCTAAAAGTCGTGTGTTAATAATTATAGAGGAAACGACTCAAATTATGTCTTGTGATATTGGATTATGTTATAGTGTTCTAATAATTGAACTTTAATAACAATTTTAGGTGTATGTAGCAACTGGTAGAACAAGCGCCGTAACTATATGTCATCTCTATGGGTGCATTAACAGGAACTGCTTATTTGATGGGGTTCTGTTATGAGAACACACATTACTGAGTAAAGCACATTTAGACCTTGGGGATTCTATTAACAGCTGCATGGATGTGATAACAAAAGAAAGATTGACCAGCTGTTTATATATTTTTATTTTTTTAATTTAAAGATTTTCTTGATGTTTTATATTACACTTTGTCGCTGTTAGAAGACAATAATAAAACACAAAGTTTGTAAAATAATCAAATGTAATTGTACAAAATTGGCCAAACATAGGCCGGTCATTTTAGGAAGACCCCTTAAATCAGCTAAATGTAATTACTTGTAAGCCACCAAGCTTTCTAGTTCTAACTTTATTTATATGTTTATATATTTTATGAAATCCTGCTGCAATCAGTTTTTCGTATAAAATTTGCTCTTTTCAACTAAGCTTTCTGGTTGTTTGTATTTCAAGATTATCTGCATATTTTTTATTTCACAATAAACAAAGAAATAATTTGTTTATACTTTATTTTGTAAATTTGAAATATAAAGTACTGCATTTAAGAGAAAAAATAAAAAGGGAAAACCACACAGTTTGAAAGATAAGAGCACACATAGGTAGACTATCTGAAGGATAAATTCACACGCTATGCTCCCAGTCGATCCTTGAGATCGGCTGATTTAGCCTTATTGAAGATTCCAAATTTTAAAAAGAAAAAGTGCGGAGGGAGAACGGGTGATGTTCAGGGAGCGCAATTTTGGAACTCCCTGCCTCTGACATTAAGACTTGAGAATGATCTACTGAAATTCCGCCGGAGCTTAAAAACTGTTTTATTTGCTCAGGCGTATGGGATGACATGAAATTTTTAACTTGGTTCAAATGCATGTGATTATAATGCTGTGGTTTTGCTGGATATTGTTTTGTCTGTTTTTATTGCTGGTATGCGCATCGAGACCCTATGGGTAATAAGACTGCGTTTTCTTAAGAATTTTTAATAAATACATTTTAATAAATAATAAATAGCTGAAAGCAAAAGAGTACCCAAAGAATGCAAGACGTATTACATGTAAGAGTGTAGTAATATTCGGCAAACAGAATGCATTTATTGGAAAATAAGCCGAGGTAAAACCAGATGGTGAAAGGATAGTCAGGAAATTATCAGGTGCAAAAAGAGGTACTCACAGGTAAAGGTTTACAATATTCAGAAAGGACATAAACCCCAGGGATGTTGGAGGCTTGGCTACTAGGTGGTGGAGGGAGCAACAGGATATTGGCATGAGAAAGAGTGTTTGGGACCAGAACATTGCTGTACACCTATCTATTACTTAGGTAATGTGGGATCACATTAAATACCTTATGCCCCGTTTCCACTGAGTGGTACGGTTCGGGTCGGTACAGTCTGGTAAGCTATTTTGAGTGTTTCCATTATGAAAGTGGCCCATACAACTGAACCAAACCGCACCATTCCTGGGCCCCCTTCAGATGTAGGTCCATAGAAAAAGGTACGGTACGGTTAGGGTGGAGCTACTGGCGTCACACTATACAATGCATTGATTGGCGGTCAGGAAAAAGTCAATGTTCACGGCAAACGACATGCTAAGCATTTGGTCTAAACCCAGCATGCCCCCTGGCAGTCCGACTTGCAGTGGAAACGCTCACCTCAATAGGCTGGACTATTCTAACCCTTCCAAACCGTACCGACCTGAACCATACCGCTCAGTGGAAGCGAGGCATAAGTGTGCAGAGACATAAGTCAAGGGCTCAAGGACATAAATTCTGAACGACATAAAAAAATCGGCTACTGGGGCGGGGTCGGGCCGCCGAGCTGAGCGGTCGCAGGACAGCTCAGCTCCTGCAAACAGGGCCACAAATAGCCTACAAATCGCACTTTTGGTGAGAAATTCCGGCAATTCCCTGCGACCCTCGATGTACCCGGGCTGCACGAGCCGAGGAGAGGCTTGCTCTCGCAGTTTTAGTCCCTCGGAGGATGGGGCCCGCTGCACCAGGCGGGACCTGTACTGGCAGTGAGTGAAGCGGACGGCCGCCGCAACGCTATCCCGCCCGACGGAGCCCGACACGCGTGAAGAACCTGCGGACCCGGTCCTGCTTCCCCCCCACCGGACCGGGGGGGGTGATCCCGGTCCAAACAAAGCCATGCCAGACTCCACAGCTCTCTGAGACACCGCTGTCGTGTGGCCTGTGACCCGCACACAAGATGGCGGAGACCATGTGCGTACTACACGCAACCCCGAGCACAGGCCTACCAACCGCCTTCACCCATGCCTGCACGCGGGGATATACCACATGGAGGCCCTCACACCCGGAGATACCCCTGGCATCTGACGCCCACCAACTACCATACCTGGGGATGCCACTGCCAAGAGGCCCGCTCGCTCTTCTTCTGAGCTGGGCGCTCACAGGGAGGGACCCCCCCCCCCACCCCACAACCTGCCATACACCCAGGGAGAAGCTTGGGAGCCGGCGGAACCCTGGGCCCACGGACCTGATGATGGGCCCAATGGCTAAAGGCAAGAGCACCCACACAGGCCTCAGGCCGAAGACCAGCGGCCCTCGACCGCAGAGAAGCCACCACGGCGTTGCATCACCCGCCCACAGCGAACGCCAGTGGACTCGGGGCGCAGAAACTCCAGACCCCAGTGGCAACCGAGCTTACGGCAAGTCAATACAGACCTCCTGACCAGCCTGGGCCTAAAGAGACACCCTCTCCATCGCCTGTCATGCAACAAACCACTGCAGCCCAGCGACGGACACACACCGCACGCACATCAGCGGGCTGTTACCGCAAACCTACAAGCCAGGACCCGGCATGGGCCAAAGGGGACTGTTCTGCGGACTCATGGTACCTTTACTCTCTACGTCTCCCTGCAAGGACTCTCTCCAAATCACGCTCTGGTCAGCCAGAATATGCCATTCCTCACTGGTTATGAGAGGGTTAATATAAAGAAACCTGCTACCACTTATGTCTCCCTACTTAATGCATGGTATATGGGTGTGTATGTTGAAGAGTTGCTGTCACTAGCTAGCCTAACGTGATCTTACCTATTAGCATGTCTTTAATTTGATGCATAGATTATACATCTCACCTTATTATTTGTTATGCATTTACATCTCATAACTCTCGTGACATGTTAAAAAGATTAAGCCTATTTATAATGTGCAAACTAATCACACATATCCAACTTGAACGTATGCATGTCCTATTCAGCTTGTCTGGCAACTTGTAACTATTATAACGTGTGAGAAGCCTCAACATGTCTATAACCTACAAATTAAGCTTACCTACGCAAACCCGCACGCACACTTGTCCCCCTCATCTTACCACCCTATTCTTTAAATCTGTGACATGTGAGGGAATATAAGCCTGTTTATGTTGAGCTTTCGTTGAACAACCTAAAAACAAAAATGAGGCACTAATATATCGGAAATGTCAATCACTGTTAACGCTGTAATAACCCTATATTGTTTACCACCCGTACATTTCCCGTTCTTTATTCTGTACCCATCTCGCATGCCTTAATAAAAGAAAGATTTACAAAAAAAAAATCGGCTACTGTGATTGCATGTAAAGTGTGCAAAATAAATGTATCTACATACTCTAAATTTAGCTGTGAAGTGTTTCATTTTTACTCGAATTTTGCATGGTAAGAAGATTTGTTTTGGCTGCACTGTTTTTACCCAAAATAAAACATTTCTGGGTCAGCCAAATTTCAGCCATATGGCAGTTTGGCTCAGCAGAATTTCAGTAACTAAAACACGATTCGGAAAATGAATTGGAGGATCCCAAAGGGTGAGAAAATGGGCCAATCAGTATACTGCAAAATACATGCATAGTTTAAATATTTTGTATATATTTTGCAGAACACAGATGGGAGAATTCCCACCATTTGGTTTACAAATCTAGTAAGAAAACGTAACCAATAGAGAGAAAATCAGAAGGAGCCGTAAAAAAAAAATATATTTATTAAATGTATATTAAAGAAATAGAGATAATTTTTAAACGGCACTCTTTTTGTGAATAAAATCCACATTTAGTAATTGTGCCCTTGTCATCAATCATCTTTTTCCCAACAATCCTATGTTTTTTAGTGCCATGGGCAGCATTGAGAATCACAAATCATAACAAACATGCCCATTAAGCGAGGCGTTTGGGTGGTGGTTCGGCTACATTTTGGTTCAGAGTTTGGGAATTCGAACGGTCACCTAATTGACCCAAATTTGGATAAATTGCAGTCAATAAAAAAAAAAAAAAAAAAAAATATCCAAGTCTACTTTTTGCAAGCAATTTTTCCCTTTAAAAATGCTCTGTAACAAATTGTCATATGTTACCCCTGAAATGGTTAAAGTGGGGCTACCAGCATGCTCGTCAGTGTGTGAGTTCACTATTTTAAAATCTAAGTGGGTTGCTATTTTTATTTTTCATTTAAGTTTAGACTTATTTATTTAATGCAGAAACTATGTCTTCCAGGAGAGCCATCAATTGTTATTCATGCTGAGAAAAACAATGTGCTCTAATTGAATTGCCTTTTACTTTCACCTTACTCAGCATGCTGGTCTAAATCTGCAGTACTCAAAATTCTATGCCTACCTTTCTAATTCGAGAGAGCCTAGGAATGGGCATCATGCTAATCAAGGAGATTGATTTATATGTTCAAAATTATGCTATCAGCTACTGATAGAATTATCCCCCGTTTGCTTGCAAAATGCTTTTAAAAGGGTACTTTAAATACATTGTCTGTCTACCTGTTGCCTTATGACGTCTGTCACTCCCTTATATTTAACTTTCACGTTAGACTTCTGCTGCAAAATAAACAATAAAAATGAATAGCAGACAAAAAAAATAATAAAAAGAACTAAAGACAGGGTCGACCTAAGACATTGTGCTGCCAATAGGATGAAGGATGAAATGCTGCTCCCCTCCCCACCCCCAGCACCAAAAGCACACCAACATCTATTATGTTATGCAGTGTACGTAATTAATGCAATGTCGGTTTGTGTTGTGGATGCAGCGTATGCAGAGTATGTGTGTCTGTTTTTGTGTCATGGATGTAGTGTGTATTGTATGCAGTGTATGTGGACTACATTGTCTGTGTGTAAGTGGGTGCAGTGTCTGTGTTTTTGTAGTGTATGCAGTGCATGCAGTATTTGTGTGGTGGATGCAGGGTGTCTAGTGGTTGTAGTGTCTGTATCTATATCTGGATGTAGTGTCTGTGTAGTGCATGTAGTGTTGGATAAGTGCTGGGGGGGGGGGGTGAGCAGTTTAAATTACCTGAGTGCTGGAATGGGGGGAGGGTAGTGTGTAGGGAGGTGGCAGTATAGAGGGCAGTACCTGATGTGGAGTCCAACATGCAGAGTTATACGCTAGTTAGACAGGAGTAGCCACAGGAAATGTCCAGCCTCCTAGTGCTTGAGACATAGCCAGGTAGAAATACTCCAAGGAATAGAAGCTGCTGTGGCTTAAAGGCAGTAAAGCAGGCCCAGAACTGCAAATTACCCATGTTCAAATCCCCTGTAGTGACCACGTCTGGCCGTCTGGATGTCACAGTGAGAACCGTGACAGGTCCCCCCTTTAAGAAGGCTGGTAAGAAGTAGTGATGGTGTCAATAGAAGTAATTACAAGATGAGGTGCAGATGTCTCAGCCACAGAAGGTGGAGACCTCTCAGGAGTACTAGGTATATTGTTTATCATAGTCTGGGTACCCTTTTGTGAATAGGGGTGGCAGCAACCTTGGCAGTTTCCAGGTTGTGTTGCCGGGATGACAGGACGGATCCATAAGGTACCCAATAGAAGAGTTTTTGGCCTAGCTGGACGAGTTGGGCAGAGAGAGATGATGTGCCCTCTTTCTCCACAGTAAAAACACAGGCCATGGACTTTCCTACGGTTTCTCTCCTCAGGAGGCAACCTTCAGATGAATCCTATCTCCATGGATTCCTCCCTATCCACTGTAGTTTCACGGCTTACTTGGTTACATTCAGGGTGACAAAGCCGGCCACTGAAGGTGGGCTTGTACTGAAACAGGATGGAGTAATCTTTTTCTCTAGGTACCCGAGATCTGCGGGAACGTGGAGCAGGCTAGGGAGTAGCTTTTTTGGAGGTAAGGCACTTAGAGTCCATCGCGGTTATAAATGACTCCTAGTCATCCAAGACAGCACTTTTCTCCTGCAGCCTGGTATGCTCACACCTTCTGCCATCTCGAAAGCAGATTAACAGCGGAACGGACTTTGACAAAGTCGATGGCGTAGGTCCTTGGTTTTAAAGCAAACAGGAGCTGGCAATCCATCTTGAATGTAGTGAATGAGGAATGGGAACTGTTGAACCTGTCAGGCATTATTACAAAGGGGTCTGGATATGCAGGTTCCAGAGTTGGGTGCACCGTTCCTTTAAATGCCAATACATCCTTCTGCACCTACTGAACAATCTAGAACATGTTGGTCACTTGCTGAGCAAGGGAGATGAGCAGCTTGTATATCTCTGCGGATTCCATGGTCAGTTCATTATGTCAGGATCTTACCTGATATGGAGTCCGACGTGCAGAGTTATACGCTCACCCTTGCAAATAAACACAGACCAAGGTGACCAGATATGAAGCCACCTGGGCTGTGATTCTATGCACGGGGGCTGTGCAGGATATAGCTCCAAGTCGAAGGCAGTATGGGTGACAGCATGGGGGGAGAGGGGGGAAGGGCAGGCTGTGGACATGCAGAGTTGGGAGGGACAGGCTGTGGTGGACCAGGCTGTGGGGGTGCAGGGTATGAAGGACATGCTGTGGGGGTGCAGGGGGTGCAGGTTGTGGGGGGGCAGGCTGTTCGGGACATGGTGTGGGTGGAGCAGGCTGTGGGGGACATGGTGTGGGTGGAGCAGGCTGTGGGGGACATGGTGTGGGGGAGCAGGCTCTGGGGGATCATGGTGTTGGGGATCATGGTGTGAGAGTGCAGGCTGTGGGGGGGCAGGGTGTAAGGGACATGGTGTGGGGGGACAGGCTGTAAGGGACATGGTGTGGGGCAGCAGGCTGTGGGGGACAGGTTGTGGTTGGGGGGACAGTTTGGGGTGGGGGTGACAGGGAGCTCTGGGAGGTTGCGAGACCTCCATCACATATTCTGCAGCTCTGTACTGAGCGGAGCTTCAGACAGAAAGCTCTAAGTCATGGCAGACTGAGTGGAGGGGCCACGCACCCGGCAGCATATAGGGCAAGCCAACAGGTCAGTCTGCCTTAACGATTAGAGAGCCACCTTTGCTGCATATACATATGCAGCAAAGGCGGCCCAGGCTCATAACGGACAGGCCGGACCTGACTAAAAAATTAAATATATATTAAAATATAATTTAATACATCTAATTTGAAGTGTATTGTAAATTATAGTTTTATTTTAATTTAATGTACGTAAGTAAAATTATTTTTGCACAACTGCATGGTCAGGTATGATTTTGACAATCTCTACTATACATGGAGTACAAATGAGATATTAGTGCTGGTATTAAGGTGTAAACTTCATACTGATCTCAAAATGTATTTGCTTTTCCTAATTATATATTTATTCAGAAATTGCTTTAACCTATGGATAAGAAATTCATCAAAATGGCCTGCTCCTTGAGAGGGGACTTTGACAAGGATCTGAGCATGACATCCATTGAAACGTCATTGCCCCATGGAAGGCTGCTGGTCTGATGAGATCCTTGAGCACTGTCATACGCATAGCTACTTGTGAATACCATACTAAGGTTTGAACTTCTTCTTAATGGATTGGAAAAAAAATTATAATAGTTTGCTAACATCTACAGCATCAGTCAATTCTGTAATCTGTAAAAACAAAACATTGAATAGTGATATTTTATTCTGATCTGGTACTGGGAGGAGGAAGGTTGATGAGTACACTGTGCTTGGAAGAACATGAGATATATAAATCTTACATTAAATTGATAATGTAGACTTTCGTGTTAAACTGGGAAAACTGCCATAACAGGTTCTAAGAGCCACTTCTCGCTTTAAGTCCTTTATTTTTACCATATTCAATCAATGTGATAACAATAGAAATAAATAAATCTCATTTGAGCAGAGTCCTCATCTACCTATTGTTCTTGTACCATTCTGTAATTGTCTCATTTATTGTTAAATGTCCCCCTTTTATAATATTGTAAAGCACTGCAGAATAGGTTGGGGCTATATAAATACCAATCATAATAATAATGATAATAATAATAAGAAGAAATAAAAAACAGAACTTCATGCACCTTAATATAACTCACAGTACAAAAGGAAGCCAGCGCTAATTTAACAAACAATATGTAGGTAGGCAGCAACCCAAACAAAGGAGAACCCTCAAATCCTATAACAAATGAGAAAATACAAAGACATGGGGTAGGGCTGTGCCATGGTTGTTTTATATTGTGTATTTTAGATCAATTTAAGGTTTTTGTTTACTTTACTGTGCCAATTATCTTTTTATAGTATTCTTATGCACTTTTACTAGTTTTAATTCCCTGGCTTTTTACTGCTTTTCCTGCACTAAAAGAAATCAAAGGTGGGGAATCATACCACCAAAGCTTTACAAATAGAGCAGTGTTCCTGCTCTATATCTGTGAGTATAATTTGAGTTACCTTTACTCACTTTTACCCAATTGAGAGCACCGTTGTCACCTCTTTTAATTCCCTTTGGAGCGTTTGATGACCAGACGGTGGTAATAGACGCACTCCCTCCACATATCCTACCAGCGAGGATTATATCGCTGTGCGCTCTTCACACCAGAACTGGCCATAGTTCTTTTAAATGTGAGTTCTTTACCTTCTACTATTTTACTTGGATTTTAGACGTATTGCACTACTGGCTGCCCCTGTCTCTTTGTTTTTTCATATATGTGAATACCCTGAGACAATAGGACGTCCCCATTTCTACTGAAAAGTCTACTCATCTACATTCCATCAAGTACTGTTACTCTGTGAGACTCTTATTGGACTATTTTTACGTTATTTTATTTTACTTTCCTGCTGGCGCAGCCCTACCCCATTTCTTTGTATTACCTCAATATAACTACCTGTATTTTTTTACATCATAATGAGGACTTTATTTCTTCATTATTGAAAGTGTTAACTCATGCAATGCAATGCAGAAAGCACAGGAGCTGATCTGCGGCAAGCCCTTATAGTGCTGAATAAAATCTATGCATGGTTCATTATTGGATGGGTGATGCTTAAATGGATGGTGGTCATTCAGTCATACAATTTCATTACGCACGGCACATGTTCACAAAGTTTGATCTTCCCAGCACCAGAGCCTGAGAATAAGATGCATAACTATTGCATTTTATTCTCAGGCTGGTGCTGGGAAGATCAAACTTTGTGAAAAGGTAAACAAAACAGACACTCAATTTTAATAAAACATGACTGATAATATGGTACTATATTTAAGAGGGTTTTTGGAGTGAGCATGAACCAATAAGTGGGGGGGGGGGCGGGGGGGTCCGTCCAGGGTGCAACTCAGTAGAGGGGTACAACGCTGATGGGGCCCATCAGGTTCACCCAAAGGGCTTTATTAAAACACCACCATTATATATAACCACACCACTGCGTTCAAAAATCACACTACACACAGATGCATGTCTGCATGCAAACACTAACACTACAAACAAACAAACACACCTCTACATTCACTCACACATACTCCATACAAAACACTGCTCAGTGCTATACATTTAAAACAAATTGTGGGTGTTTTTTTACATTTTAAAGTAACATGATTTCAGTATGACACAATATCACAAGCCAGAAACAAACACAAGTATTATGTGTATAAAATAACTCCTGTGTACGGGTAAATCATCTCCAAGGTTTTTTTTTATATGTTTTTTTTTTTTTTTTTTTCTTAACAATGACTTCTCTTTAACTCTCCAGTTTCTTTTTTCCAGGAAAAAAAAAAACAAAAAAACATCTATCTCAGATGCAGAGGGATTTTGGCAATAAAAATTGCATTTCCTGCCAAGTTTACTTTGAGCATTTCAAGGATAAAAACAGATTAGTAATTTGCTAAGTATGCATTTATTTTGTAGCATTTGTAGTTTTTGAACGCTCGTCAAATATTACTTAAAAGTGTTTGGGAATTCTGGCTCCAGGTTACGAAATTAGATCTTAAATTTTGGATTCATTCATTGTAAATCAATAAATTAAACCTAAACTGCCAGAAAGCTTCTAAGTTTACAGACAAATGAATAGATGTTTGCTGCACAATGTTTATTTTACAAATATGTTTGGTTTATGCAATAGTTTTAACATCAGCAGAGAACATGAAATGATGATTAATCTACTTTCACGTAAAAACCTATTCAGCAGAATAGCTGTTTATCTCATTAATAGCCCTGTAAATTTTGTAGGCGCCAGTATGCTGCAGATTTTAAATGTATTAAATGGCAGTCATGGACCCATTTTTATCCATCTTGATACTTCGTGTTTAACCACTTAAACCAATCAGTTATTCATTAAAGTGAACATTTCAAGTGAATTTCAAATTTAAAGGAACACTATAGGGTCAGGAACACAATGTTTGTGTTCCTGACTCTATAGTTTTAAAACCATCACCTAGCCCCCTTGCCACCCTAAATATAGTAAAATCGTACATGTATTCAAGTCTGCAGCTGCTGCCTCTTCCCCTGATCTGCTTGCTTGGCTGGCATAATCAGAAGTGATTATCTGAGCAAATCAAAATGCTTTCCCATAGGATTGGCTGAGCTTGTCAAGGAAGCAGATCAGGGACAGTGCCAGCACAAGTCAAACACAGCCATGGCCAATCATCATCTCCTCATAGAGATGCTTTGAATCAATACGTCACTATGAGGAAAGTTCCGTGTCACCATGCAGAGGGTGGAGACACTGAATGGCAGTGATGCACAGTGTGCAGCACTGCCCCAGGAAGCACATCTAGTAGCCATCTGATGAGTGGCCAGTGGAGTTATCCATAGACTAATGTAAACATTGCAATGTAAAGCCCTTATTACTCCCTTTCTGTAATGTAAGCAATTCATTTTCTCTGAAAATACAGTGTTTACTGCAAAAGGCCTGAAGGGAATTATTCTACTTACCAGAACAAATTCAATAAGCTGTAGTTGTTCTGGTGACTATAGTGTCCTTTTATGATCAGAATAGCCAAACTTAAAAAAAATGCTAGAGTCCAGTGTATCCCCAACCCTGTCTTTATGGCCCACCAACAGTACATGTTTTCTCAGTATCTCCATTGGAATAACACAGGAAAACACAAATACTGGATTGTTGGTGGGTCATAAAGACTGGGTTGGGGAACACTGAGCTTGACTTTTAGTTCAACTACTCTGGTCTTACAACTACTCTGGTCTTAAATTCACTTGGAATTCCCTTGAAATTCTCAATTGAGTAAATTACACCGAATGTGTCACTCTCTTTAACCCCTTAAGGACACATGACGTGTGTGACACGTCATGATTCCCTTTTATTCCAGAAGTTTGGTCCTTAAGGGGTTAAGGAGTCTGCCCAGCACATCATCTGTCATATAGTCGACTGAGACTGTTATCCTAACTTTATTGGTTCTGGAACTATTACAGTTTAATTAAACTGCAATTAATAAGCGATATTGATTACTCTTTTTGGAACTTAAATTTATGCACAACTTAAGGTGAAGTTAAAATCTTAAACTATATTTGCATCTTACTTCTTTAGATTGATTACTTCAAGAACAGTATTATGATAATAAAGAATACCTCCAGGATGTTTTTGGTTGTGATGCAGACATTATTTTGGCTGGATATGACAAGGGGGATTGATGAGATGTGTTCATCTACTCTAACATAATGTAATCACATATTACTGAAGGCTTCAGTTACTTAAAGAGAAAAAAATACTTTGTTTTTATGTTTTTATAGAAGCAGAAGTTATTTAAAAAAAAATGTTATGAAGAAACGATCGATTCTGCTGAGGTTGAAGCTTTACTGGAGTAAGGTTTGTAATGAAAGTAGGTTGAAATCACTTCTGTATAAGAGTATTCATTTTCCCATGATGCTTTGTATGTGCATAATGTTGTCCTTTTAAAACATCACGTGATAACATGCCTTATCAGGGTTCTAAATTTCCACTTCCCACAGGCCTTTTGTGAGTGAAAAAATGTAGTCATTGTGAGTAAAAATATATCCCTGTTGAATGTAGCACAAACCAGACTTGCAGTGGTGAGTAACTTTTTAGTCCTGGCCAGCAGTGTAAGACTTCAAATTTTAAGCTCTGTCTTATATCATATGCCAAACTGTGCCTTAATTGCCTCAAAGGATTTAAAGTATAATGAAAAAATACAATCTGTAATTAACTCTCAGCTGTTGCATTATGTAAAGATCAAATAGAAAACATCGTAATCTTAAATTCCTGCAATATATCATGTAGTTAAATTTCACATGGCGCGTCCATTTTTGTGGTGGCCAACATGACACACAGAAGGTCCAAATTGGAAAAATCTTGGTTGGCTCATTCTATAAGATATATTAGATCTCCCTGAAATTAATTTGAAGAGGTTTTAAATTCTTTCACGTATAGTCTTATAACCTTGTAGCACACATAAAATGGGAAAATTGCATTTAGCTCTCGACTTTCTCTTTTGTATCTATTTTGTATCTCATAATTGGTTTGCATCTTTTATATGTGTCTGAGATTATTAAATGCAAATCAATTCCTTATCTCAGTGCAGTGGGTTCCTCAGGAAATAATGCTTGTGGCAGAATTATTGGATTTGGCCCATGCCTTTTTTTAGTAAACAGCGTAGAGACTGTATTACAAATATGCCCAAAAAGTGGCAGAGCTATATTCTTACACAAGCAACACATCCTTAGTCAGCTCTGTCATGTGTGTAGTACATTTTTTATTTATAAAATATATTATTTATTTATAAAATATTTGGCCAGGAAAGATACAAAAATGTAAACAAATTTAAACCTATTTAGTTTAGAAAAACGTCAACTGAGAGGGGATATGATAGCATTATACAAATATATTCGAGGCCAATACAAACCATTGTGTGGAAATCTATTCACAAACCGGACTTTACATAGGACACGAGGTCATGCGTTTAGACTAGAAGAAAGAAGATTTCGTCTAAGGCAGAGGAAAGGTTTTTTTTACTGTAAGAACAATCAGGATGTGGAATTCTCTGCCTGAAGAAGTGGTTTTATCAGAGTCCATACAGATGTTCATATAGCTACTAGATGCATACTTGCAAAAACAGAATATTCAAGGATATAATCTTTCAATGTAGGGTAATAACTGCTTGCTCCAAGGATAAATCTGACTGCCATTCTGGGGTCAAGAAGGAATTTTTTTTCTAGCTTGTTGCAAAATTGGAAGTGCTTCAAACTGGGTTTTTTTTGCCTTCTTTTGGATCAACAGCAAAAAACATATGTGAGGAAGGCTGAACTTGATGGACGCAAGTCTCTTTTCAGCTATGTAACTATGTAACTATGTAATACATTGAGATTGCTCTCGTTTTCAAGTATGTCCTGGGTCCGCAAAACATTGCATTGATACATTAAGGTACAATAAAATAAAAAAAACAATATTAATACACAATACATACAACATTTAACATAAAACAGGTAGGAAATATATAATCAACCATGACACGTGCATTCTGTTTTGCGGTCTGTAGAGAAGGAGTCTTAGTGGATCCCTCCCATGTAATGTTAAATTATGGCTATTTGTAAGAATACCAATGCATTATTAGTAAGACAATTTTATAAAAATCTTAGAGTTTTTTTCTGTGTTTGAACCTTACGTCCATAAACAAGATGCAAACAGTTAAATCATCTGTTTGTATAGGAGCCTGCATATGAACCCTCCCTGCCCCACCCAGGTTTGACTGCTAAATACATCAGTAAAGTGTTGTACCAAAGGCTGCCTACCCCTAATAGATTCTATGCCCCACTAAGTTCTATATAGGCTTTATGAGTGTAAGCATTTTATGTTTTGAAAACTACAATAAATACTATCACTGTGCACACGATTAACATTAGAACAAAAATGTGTATTTTTTAAATTATTTTTAAGATAATATTGTAATTATTTTTTTTTAATTCTCAAGTTCTACACCTGCCTGGGAGTATTACTTAGGTTAGGCAAGTGCAATATTCCAATACACAAATTATTTGAACAGTGTGTGTGTATTACTGCTGTACGAGCTCAGTCCTTTTCATGCAACCCAGAAAACAAAAGGTTAAAATGAAAAAAAAAAGTGTAAAATGTGAAATATATATGTCAGTTCCTTACAGAAAACCAGTGCATCCTGTACATTATTACAGTGCGGTAATGTTAACAAAGCTCTCCTGTAATAACTACCATATTTCATACCTGTGGTTTGTGTAAACAGAGGGAGCAAAAGATAAGCTCTAGATTACAAGATAAAATAGTTCAAACAAAGGGTGAAACGTGGACATATTTTTACCATATGTATCTCACCATATAGCAGGAGTTTTAAATCAAATAAAAATAAAGTGCAAATATGCGGCGTAAAAACAGTAAAATGAATGATAAATCCCGTTTGCAGATAATATGACCCTCTAGACAACTACAAACTGAAAGGACAACTGTCATCACATGCTTACATTTTTACTTGTTATTTGGACACTGACACAATGTTCATAATTGTGGTTCTGTATGCCTCCAAAATGGATTTGAAATGAAACTACTGAGATGCAATTGAAGTGCAGACTTTTAGCTTTAATTCAAGGGGTTGAACAAAAATATCGTATGAAACGTTTAGGAATGTCAACCATTTTTATTTCTAGGGCTCAAATGTAGTTGGACAAATTAACACAATTATACATAAAACGTGAATGTTTAATACCTTGTCAAGAATCTTTTACAGGCAATGCTTGAAGCGTGAAATGCATAGACATCACCAAATGCTGGGTTTCTCCCTTTGTGGTGCTTTGTCAGGCCTTTATTGCAGCTGTCTTCAGTTGTTGTTTGTTCGTGTGTCGTCTGCCTTAAGTTTTGTCTTTAGCAAGTGAAATTTATGCTCGTTTTGTTTAAGATCAGGTGATTGACACGGCCATTGCATAATGATTTAGTTCTTTGCCTTAAAAAACTCCTGGGTTGCTTTCATAGTATGATTTAGGCATGTGAAGCGCCGTTCAATCAACTTAGCTGAACTTGACTGTATCTGAGCAGACAATATATCCCTATACAGTTCAGAATTCAACCGGCTGCTTCTGTCTTTTATCACATCATCAATAAACACTAGTGACCCAGTGGCATTGGAAGCCATGCATACCCATGCCATCACACTGCCTCCACCGTGTTTTACAGATGACGTGGAATGCTTTGGATTATAAGCTGTTCAAAGCCTTCTCCAAACTTTTTTCTTCCAATCATTCTGGTACAGGTTGATCTGAGTTTCATCTGTCCAAAAAATTCTGTTCCACAACTGGGCTGGCTTTTTTTGTTTTTAGATTTTTTTTTTTGGCATAGTCTATTATGGCATTTCTATTCTTGAGGCTTATGAATTGTTTGCATCTTGTGGTGAACCCTCTGTATTTGCTCTCATGAAGTCTTCTCTTTATGGTAAACTTGGATAATGATATGCCTACCTCCTACAGAGTGATCTTCACTTGGCTGGATGTTGTAAAAGGGTTTTTCTTTTCCATGGAAAGGATCCTACGATCATCCACCACTGTTGTTTTCCATGATCGTTCCAGACTTTTTTGTGTTGCAGACAGAGGCATAAAAAAAATTCACTGGGCCCCAGTACGAAAAATTGCCCTGCCCCCCCCAGCTCCTCCATGCGTCTCATACCCCCTAACCCCCCAAGGCGTCTCACAGCCCCCCAACCACTCCATGTATCTCATCCACCCAGCTCCCTCATGTGTCTTATCACCCCCAACCCCTCCATGCATCTCATCCCCCCAGCCCATCGAAGTGTGTCATTGCCTCTGTCCCAGCCCCTTTATGTGTCATTCCTTCCACCACAGCCCCCCATGTGTGTCATTCCCTCCCTCCCAGACCGTCCGTGTCTGTCATTCTCTCCCCACTACAGTAAAGTAAGTAGTGTCTGTTTCTGTGTGTGTAAGGGATGCATTGTGTGTGCATGTTTGTGTGTAGGGATGCATATTGTGTGTGTGTGTGTGTGTGTGTATTGAAGCATTGTGTGTGTGTAGGGATGCAGTGTGTGTGTGTAGAGATGCATTGTGTGTGTGTGTAGGGATGCATATTGTGTGTGTGTAGGGATGCATATTGTGTGTGTGTAGGGATGCAGTGTGTAGGGATGCAGTGTGTGTGTAGGGATGCACTGTGTGTAGGGAACCAATGTTTGTGTGTGTGTGTGTGTGTGTGTCTGGAGATGCATTGGGTGTGTGTAGGGATGCATTGTGTGTGAGTGTTTGCTGGGTAGAATAGGGGCTGTGGGGGCTGAAATGGGAGCATCTTTTTTTTAAAAAACATTTATTTTGTTAATGTAATTAAAAAAAAAAAGATTTAGTATATCTCCCCCTTCCTGTGCCCTACCAGCATCCAGGGAGGGGCAGCATATTCCCTGGTGGACCGGTGGTGCTGCAGAGGCTCTCTGCCTTCACCTCTGCCGGGTGAAGGCTCTTCCCGCGAGTCCCAGCACCACGTGGAATCAAGCGTTGCAGTGGTTACCAACGCTCGGAAAGCCGGGACTCAGCGCAGTGGTGAAGGCAGAGAGCCTCCTCCCCTTCCGGCTGCAAGATCCGGGGAGGGAGATCAAAAGATCTCTCTGACCAAGTCTGTGTGCTTGTAAGGGAACCGGGATCATGGGGCCATCAGTGAAGTGGCTGTACCTCCCTGGAGTGACAGGCACAGTCGCAGCTCCGACCCCTGCGACCATGGTAGGTACGCCACTGGTTGCAGATCTCACCAGTGCATACTTTCTCAGAAAGTACCAAAAAGCTTATTTGGCCACTCTTAATGTTCTTGCTATCTCTTTTCCTTATAATGTATTTATTTTTCGCTTCTCCATAGTGTGTTGCTGTTGTGATGTCTATATTGTGTCATTACCAATAATAAAAAAAAAAAAATATATATATATATATATATATATATATATATATATATATATATATATATACTGTATATATATATTTACAGTGGGACCTCGGTTTACAAACGCCTCAGTTAACATAATTTTCGGTTTACAAATGAAAATCCATTGAAAATAATGCCTCGGTTTACAAATTTGTTTTGCAATACACAATTGCACCTGCGAAGTTTATAGCACCGCCCTCTGCATGCTGGAGTCTGTGGGTAGCATGTGGCGTCGAGTGTGGAGGTCTTGGAGTGCCTTTTGCATCGAGTTTTGGAACCATTATGGAAATTGTTTGCAGTTGTTTTGGGACTTTTTGGTGCATTTCTCAAGCGGTGGAAAGGTAGGGAGCTGAGCTTCATCGTTTGCATGCCTTTTACTGTGTGTTCTGCATTGTGGGTTGGTTTCCATGCCAGCTCATTTTGACTTATTTCTTATTCCAGAATGGATTAATTGGTTTTCAATGCATTCCTATGGAAAACCGCGTTTCAGTTTACAAATATGTTTTGCAATAAGAAACGTCCCGGAGAACGCATTACATTTGTAAACCGAAGTCCCACTGTGTGTGTGTATATATATATATATATATTTTTTTTTTTGCTACCTTACAATGGCCTGTTTTACGTGCACCGAGAGCTACATGTTGTGGGTTCACAGCAACAGCTTCCAAATGTGAATTCCACACCTGGAATCAACTCTCGACCTTTTACCTGCTTAATTGATAAAGAAATAATAAAGGAATAGCCCACACCTGTACATTAAACAGTTTTTAAGGCAATAGCCCAATTACTTTTGGTCCCTTGAAAAAGAGGGGGCTTCATTTAAAGAGCTGTAATTCCTCAACTCTTCCTCCAATTTAGATGTGAATACCCTCAAATTAAAGCGGAATGACTGCACCTTAAGCCCACATTCATTCTTTAACTATAATTTTAATTTATTTTGGTAAATAGCCGAAATAACAAACTGTCCACATATTTGTATATTATTGTTTTGAGAAAATTTAACTTTTTACCTGGCTGATAAGACATGTTTTAGCTGATCAGATCCCACTCAATCTAACTTGTCAGGTTCACATCAGAGCAACCACAAAACGTAAGCAAGTTAGGTCGAGCAACAGCTGCTCAGATAACTAGAATTTGACCAAATTGTCTGTCAGTGAAATTAAAAAAAGTTAAGTTGTATCAAACAAAGTCAAAATGCATCATTAGAAAATCATGACGTTCTATAATATGTAATAATCTTTTAAAAAACAAGAAGTGAAAGCTTGATTCCGGTTGTCTTTAAAGCAAATAATTTTCGTATCTAAGCATATTGCCGTTCCATCAGAGTATACAGCTAATAAGTAAATACATCACTCCAGAGGATGAATGGAATCTGCTAAGATGTCTGTCTACAATGAGGACAATGGTAAATGTATGGATTGTCCTTATTATCTTTTGACACAAATGTTTCCATTTTTGTATTTTGAATTTGCTCGAAAAATGACATCAAAATGAACAACACAAAGGATGCTCCTTAACCCCTTAAGGACCAAACTTCTGGAATAAAAGGGAATCATGACATGTCACACATGTCATGTGTCCTTAAGGGATTAATGCTTGTAATACGGTGCTTGACATTGATATTAGACACAATATAAGGCAAACGGCTATCCTAGCTATAGGATAAGGTCAGGGACTAATACAAGTATTCAGAAAATTTAGCAGACTAGATGGGTAAAACAGTTCTTATCTGCTGTCACATTCTATGTTTCTATACAGATCAAATTAATACTATAACATGTATTCCTGACTATAGTGGTAAAATAACTATGTAGTTATCCGTCCCCGTCTAGTTCTCTAAAAAAGCAGTTTTGACATCAATAAGCCTGCAGGGACATGCTATAGACACCAGAACAACTACATTAAGCTGTAATTGTTTTGGTGATGATAGTGTCTCTTTAAGGAACAGCGCACACACACAAAAAATATATAGTTTTACATTTTACAAGGCTACTTAAAGTCACCTATCTTAGCAAACAAATATGAGCATTCAGATTCACCATTTTTCTATATTGTGTTAACTAATGATGTACCGAACTGTACGCTGGCGAATAGTTCTTGACGAACATAGCGTGTTCGCGTTCGCCACGGCGGGCGAACACATGCGCGGTTCGATTCGCCCCTATTCGTCATCATTGAGTAAACTTTGACCCTGTGCCTCACAGTCAGCAGACACATTCCAGCCAATCAGCAGCAGACCCTCCCTTCCAGACCCTCCCACCTCCTGTACAGCATCCATTTTAGATTAATTCTGAAGCTGCATTCTTAGATAGAGGAGGGAAAGTGTAGCTGCTGCTCATTTGATAGGGAAATGTATAGCTAGGCTAGTGTATTCAGTGTCCACTACAGTCCTGAAGGACTCATCTGATCTCTGCTGTAAGGACAGCACCCCAAAAAGCCCTTTTTAGGGCTAGAACATCAGTCTGCTTTTTTTTCCTGTGTAATCTAATTGCAGTTGCCTGCCTGCCTGCCAGCTTCTGTGTCAGGCTCACAGTGGATACTGTGCCCACTTGCCCAGTGCCACCACTCATATCTGGTGTCACAATAGCGTGCATTTAAAAACAAAATTATTTTTTTCACTGTAATAGATTGAATAGCAGTTAGTTGTCTGCAAGCGTCTGTGTGTCAGGCCAACAGCGTGTACTCTGCCAACCTCTGCCAGTGCACATTGCCACTCATATCTGGTGTCACAATAGCTTGCACGCATAGTACCACTAATCCCCCCAAAAAAATGACAGGCAGAGGCAGGCCACCCCGCAGGGGCCATCGTGGTCGTAGTGCTGTGGTTCCCTTTTGCCATAGAATAATGCCCAGTTTTCAGAGGCCACGTACCCTGAACTTGAAAAGTTCTGAGGACATAGTTGACAGGCTAACACAGGACACCCAATCTTCTACAGCTTCCGCTCGGAACCTTGACGCACCATCCTCCTCCAGCTTAGCTTCAGGCACCTCTCAAGATACCACTCACCCGCCTGCCGCCACCACCAACACTAGCACCACAGCCGCTTCACTTTATCTGTCAGAGGAGTTATTTACACATCCGTTTGAAGAAATGAGTGATGCGCAACCATTATTGCCAGAGGATGTAGATAACAGGGATATGTCTCAGTCAGGCAGCATTACACACATGGACGTACGGTGTGATGATGATGATGTTGTACCCGCTGCTGCTTCCTTTGCTGAGTTGTCAGATACAAGTGAAGCGGTTGATGATGATGATGCGTCTATGGATGTCACGTGGGTGCCCGCTCGGCAAGAAGAATAACAGGGTGAAAGTTCAGATGGGGAGACAGAGAGGAGGAGGAGACGAGTTGGAAGCAGGGGGAGGTCGTCGCAAGGAGCTAGTGGCACAGTCAGACAGCATGCATCGGCACCCGGGGTCATCCCGACAGCACGCCAATCAACGCATGCTGTGTCCACCACCAGAATGCCGTCATTGCAGAGCTCAGCAGTGTGGCATTTTTTTTGTGTGTCTGCCTCTGACAACAGCGATGCCATTTGCAACCTGTGCCAAAAGAAACTGAGTCGTGGGAAGTCCAACACCCACCTAGGTACAACTGCTTTGTGTAGGCACATGATCGCACATCACAAACGCCTATGGGATCAACACATGAGTACAAGCAGCACACAAACTCAAAGCCGCCATCCTCCTCCTGGTCCAGCATCTTCAGCCACGTCAACCACTGCTGTCCTCCTTGCCCCCTCTCAACCATCCGCCACTCCGTCTCTCGCCTTGAGCAGTTCTGCTCATCTGCCCACAGTCAGGTGTCTGTCAAGGACATGTTTGAGCGTATGAAGCCAATGTCAGAAAGTCACCCCCTTGCCCAGCGTCTGACAGCTGGCTTGTCTGAAATATTATCCCGCCAGCTTTTACCATACAAGCTGGTGGAGTCTGAGGCGTTCAAAAAATGTGTAGCTATTGGGACACCGCAGTGGAAGGTACCTGGACGAAATTTCTTTTCACAAAAGGCAATCCCCAACCTGTACTCGACTGTGCAAAAGGAAGTAATGGCATGTCTGGCACACAGTGTTGGGGCAAGGGTCCATCTGACCACTGATACCTGGTCTGCAAAGCATGGTCAGGGCAGGTATATCACCTACACTGCGCATTGGGTAAACCTGCTGACGGCTGCCAAGCATGGAATGCGTGGCTCTGCAGAGGAGTTAGTGACACCGCCACGACTTGCAGGCAGGCCTGCTGCCACCTCCTCTACTCCTCCTACTCCATCCTCTTCCATAACCTCCTCGGCTGTGTCCTCTTCTGCTGCTGCGTCTTGCTCCACATCAACGGCACCCCCCCAGCTACTATTCGACATCCCGGATACGGCAGTATCACGCCGTCTTGGGTTTGACTTGCTTGAAAGCAGAGAGTCACACCGGACAAACACTCCTGTCCGCCCTGAATGCACAGGTGGAAAAATGGCTGACTCCGCAGCAACTGGAGATCGGCAAAGTGGTTTGTGACAACGGAACAAATTTGTTGGCGGCATTGAAGTTGGGCAAGTTGACACATGTGCCGTGCATGGCACATGTGTGTAATCTGATCGTACAACGCTTTGTGCATAAGTACACAGGCTTACAGGACATCCTGAAGCAGGCCAGGAAGGTGTGTGGCCATTTCAGGCGTTCCTGCACAGCCATGGCGCACTTTGCAGATATCCAGCGGCGAAACAACATGCCAGTGAGGCGCTTGATTTGCGACAGCCCGACACATTGGAATTCAACACTCCTAATGTTCGACCGTCTGCTCCATCAAGAAAAAGCCGTTAATGAATATTTGTATGACCAGGGTGCTAGGACAGCCTCTGGGGAGCTAGGAATTTTTTTGCCACGTTACTGGACGTAGGCAAACCTATAGCCTGTAGGCTCATGCGTCCTTTTGAAGAGGGGACAAACCTCAGTCAGTCGCACCGAAGGCACCATCAGCGACATCATGCCATTTGTTTTCTTCCTGGAGCGTGCCCCGCGAAGAGTGCTGGATCAGGCCATAGATGAGCGTGAAGAGGAAGAGGAAGAGTTGTGGTCACCATCACCACCAGACACAGCCTTATCAGCATCGCTTGCTGGACCTGCGGCAACGCTGGAAGAGGATTGTGAGGAAGAGGAGTCAGAGGAGGAATGTGGCTTTGAGGAGGAGGAGGAAGACCAACCACAACAGGCATCCCAGGGTGCTCGTTGTCACTTATCTGGTTCCCATGGTGTTGTACGTGGCTGGGGGGAAGAACATACCCCCCCAGGAGGAACGGGAAATGAGTAGCTCGGCATCCAACCTTGTGCAAATGGGGTCTTTCATGCTGTCGTGCCTGTTGAGGGACCCTCGTATAAAAAGGCTGAAGGAGAACGACCTGTACTGGGTGTCCACGCTACTAGACCCCCGGTATAAGCAGAAAGTGGCTGAAATGTTACCAAATTACAACAAGTCGGAAAGGATGCAGCATTTCCAAAATAAATTAAAAAGTATGCTTTACACAGCGTATAAGGGTGATGTCACAGCACAACGGGAATCTAACAGGGGAAGAGTAAAAAGTGAAAGTAATCCTCCTCCTCCCACGACCACGCCGGCAAGGACAGGATGCTTTAAAGACGTGTTGTTGATGGAGGACATGTAGAGCTTTTTAAGTCCTACGCATCGCCACAGCCCTTCGGGATCCACCCTCAGAGAACGACTCGACCGACAGGTAGCAGACTACCTCGCCTTAACTGCAGATATCGACACTGCGGAGCGATGAACCCCTTTACTACTGGGTGTGCAGGCTTGACCTGTGGCCTGAGCTATCCCAATTTGCGATAGAACTTCTGGCCTGCCCCGCTTCAAGTGTCCTGTCAGAAAGGACCTTCAGTGCAGCAGGAGGTATTGTCACTGAGAAGAGAAGTCGCCAAAGTCAAAAAAAGTCTAGATTACCTCACCTTTATTAAGATGAATGAGGGATGGATCCCGAAGGGACTGACAGTGGGCAATACATTCGACTAAAAAAGGCCTGATGAGATGAGCTGCCTTGGGCTAAAAATGGTGACCCTATATAGGAGGAACAGTCCCTATTCTGCTCTGTGTCAGTGTGTATCAGGGTCCCTGAGGACAGGTGTCAATCCATATCTGCCAAGTAACCCTATGTAGGGGGAACATTCCCTATTCTGCTCTGTGTCAGGGTCTCTGAGGAGAGGTGTCAATCCATATGTCAAGGTGTCAATCCATATCCATTGTGATTTAGGAATGTTAGGTGATTTCTGCCCTTTATGGATTAAAACCAGACTCTGCATCAACTGTGTAATTTTCCATGGGAGTTTTGCAATGGATCCCCCTCTGGCATGCCACAGTCCAGGTGTTAGTCCCCTTGAAACAACGTTTCCATCACTATTGTGGCCAGAAAGAGTCCCTGTGGGTTTTAAAATTCGCCTGCCCATTGAAGTCTATGGCGGTTCGCGAATGTTTGCGGAAGTTCGCGTTCGCAAACCGAAAATTTTATGTTCGCGACATCACTAGTGTTAACCTACAACTATGTCACAGTACTAGAATATTGGTGAGTCCTACACTAATTTTAATATGTTTGCTGAGATAGGTGATTTGAAGTAGTTGTAAAATTTAAAAGTGTATTATTCTGTGTGCGCTGTTGCTTAACTGGCACTTAACTGGCACTGTGACTGGATTCCTGGGCAATCAATCAACCTGGGAGTCAATCAACTAAGCTGCACAATTTTAGGGTTAGTGATAGTGTTAGAGTTCGCGTTAGTGTAAAGGTGAGCATTTAGGATTTGGGTAAGGGTTAATGGAGGGTTAGAAAAAGTACCAAAGTGTGACACTGGTCAGTATGGTGACACAGATAGTGGCACCACCAAATAGCATATCTGAGAATCAAGTAAGGGGGCTTGTCATAATTAGGTCATGACTCTAATGTCCCTATAACTTGCCCCCAAACTTAGCAGTAGTGGAATAAAAATGATTGGTCTTTACAATAGTGGGGCATACATGGTTTGTGTAATTAAGCCGGAAAATACATGAGGAAAAAATCACAACAACTAAAAATATATATACCTAACAGTGTTGGCTTCGTTGGTGATGAAACTGTTGAAGTGAAACTTTCAAAATACTGATAAATTCCGAGATCGGTCTACTTTCTACAATTACATGCTTTTGTGCAGCGGTTTTAGATCTGTGGCTGCTATTAAAGGGACACTCCCGACCCCTAAAGCACTTTAGCTTGCTCAAAAGCTTTATGTGTAAAGAGCGTGTCCTATTTTTTTTCAATTGAAGTTCAATAGAAATTCTACAGAAATTGACCCTTTTATAATTTATACTGGTTACACCCCCTGGCTTTTCAAGTAGATAACAGGTCCTGTTACTTCCTGGTTTGGCTAGCTTATTTGCACTGAACTCAAGAGGCAGCAATTGCCCAGAGCACCTGCCTTGCAAAGACTTCTCATTGAGCTGTATTGGGAAGTCTGTGATTGGACAGCCACAGAAAGTCTGGGCGGGGTTTGAAGAGAAGGGCTTGCAAAGGCAGCATTTGCAGCATTTGCAAGCAGTTTTTAGATATAAAAAAAAAAAGCACAATTACATCTATGGAAGTTTTTGTTCAGGGTATATCTACTAAACAGTGATTTTTATTTATTTTGTATTTTGGTAGTAGCGTGTCCCTTTAAAGTTATAGTATCAGCCAAGTTTAGCTCAGGTTTAGTTCTAAAATGTTGTACTATAGCTTCCAGAAATGAAATGAAAACCTAAAAAGATCAATTTGTTTCATAATTGGGACTAATAATTGAATCTATTTTGAGTTTTTGTTTTTTTAGTTGCTCTAGTTGTGTAGAACTGCTTATCAGCAAAACTTTGAAAATATTTTTTTATCCCCTCCCCCCCTTTTTGTTTTTAGTGTTTTTTTTTCCATTATAAGTATTGTGTTAAAGGGAAACTATAGTGCCAGGAAAACAAACACGTTTTCCTGGCACTATGGCTTCCCCCTCTCCTGCGGATCTCCCCCACCCCTGTGATGCACAAGGGGTTAAAATTCCCTTATGCCACTTACCTGGGTCCAACGCCAGTTCTGGCTTGGGTCTGTTTTCTCTCCTTCTCTGCCAACGCAGCCACGGGGGAGACCTAATGTGCACACACACAGCAATGGCTGTGCTCGCTTTGGGATTTCACCATAGGAAAGCATAATTTAATGCTTTCTTATGGGGTTTTGGGTGATGCTAGACATCCCCATGCATAGCTTGAGGATGTCGAGTGTCAGTTAGGCGACCAAAAGTCGCCCAACAGCCCAGAAGTCCCTTTAGTGGCTGTCTTATAGACAGCCACTAGAGGTGGAGTTAACCTTAGTAGGTAATCATTGTCGTTTCTTTAAAACTGCAATAATTACCTGTTCAGGGTTAAGGGACCTGGGAGGGTGCACCCAGACCACTTCAATAACCTGAAGTGGTCTGGGTGCCTACAGTGTCCCTTTAAGTAGCCAAATAGGATATCAGAAGAAAACCCTAACTGTCCTTTTAAAACCATATGTATTGTTTATGGGTTCACTTAAAGGGATTCTCCAGTGCCAGGAAAACATAATAGTTTTCTTGGCACTGCAGGACCCTTTAGTGCCCCTCTTCCCCCCACCCCCTTTCCCAAGTTACTGAAGGGGTTAAAACCCCTTCAGTGACTTACCGGAGTCCAGCACCGATGTCCCTCGGTGCTGGTCAGGCTCTGTCTACTCTACTTATTCAATGCTTTCATATGGGGATTTCTGCGACGCTGGAGGTCCTCACATAGCGTGAGGACGTCCAGCATCTTAGAACACACTTTTCGTGTTCTAAGAAAATGGAAGTCTCTGATAGACAGCCACTAGAGGAGGACTTAACCTTACAAGCTAAATATTGCAGTTTATGAAAACTGCAATAATTACACTTGCAGGGTTAAGGGTAGTGGGAGTTGGCACCCAGACAACTCCAATGGGCAGAAGTGGTCTGGGTGCCTGGAGTATCCCTTTAAAGGGAAAGTGTTGAATTATAGCTGAACAAACATAGCAAAAAAGTCAAAATGGCCTCTGTCACGAAAGAACAGCACTTGGGAAAAGACTCAGTCATCAAAGGGTTAAAAAAATATGACAATTACATTTAAAATATGGGATTCACCTGTGAGCATTGTCCTAAAGAAGACAGTGGATATTATAAAATATGTGCTAATTTGTACAAAATAACTAAATTAGTTTCATGGTTTGCAAAGGATTCTGGGTGAGGTGTATGCGTGCCTAAAATATCTGCATGGCCGCCGCATGGCTACCTTGGAGCCGGAGAGAGACTTTTTTTAAGAGACTTTTACTAGCCATTTGTCTATTGCTTTTTAGAAATAATTATTACCATCAGATAAATACTCTGGCATTTAAATGCATTATATATGCTATTTATATGTATTTTACAACTTTTTATATTTATTTAAAGATTCATCAGTAGTTTTTTTTTTTATCCTAAACTTAAACTGCCTAAGCAAAACTTATATTGTCGTTATGTTACAATAAGGGCTTTGAATTTAAAAGTTCCAGTGAATGTTGTCTGCTTTTCTTAAGTATTATAAACAAAAGTATTAGAATGTGCTCCCAAGGACAAAAGGAAAGCCTCGAAAACACTGTGATTGGCTGTTTGTTAGCTCTCTCTCCCACAGTTATTTTTAATTGGCATTGAGTATAGCTAGTTTCACAGTTTTTGCTTGTTCAGTGTTCGAACAGCTACAGAATATTTAACCGTGACTGCATATCCTGGACTATTATTCCTAGTGCAAACTTACTGAATGAAGAACAAATATGAGTTTGTATACAAGGAGGGTAACTTTGCCTGCGATCACTCCACTGGTTCTTCAAAAAAGGGTAAGACATATGCATACAATATTTTCATGCAGAGATCTGTTCTGCCAATTCCTATTAGCTGAATAAGAGGACATGGTGATATCTTACATATCTTTAATTTGTAATAAATATTTAAAATATTTATAGAAAGTAGTTTTAATAGTTGAGACGGGGAAGGTAAAATGTTTTGAAATTTTTTTTATTAATATATTGTGTAAAAAAAAAAAAGGACATTTTATGACGTACATTTATTCTGTTGCATTTTCTTTTCTGAATACTTTTAAATAAAATGTATATTTCATGTGTATCATAAAGTGCTTTTCGAGTAAAGTGTATATGATGCAACTTCATGTTTGATATTCATAATCATAAAAATGTTTTATATATATATTTTTTTGTATCTTGTTACCATGTATAGAATCTGAATATTTTACATGTGTCGTGAAATGTTTTTCTATAATTTATTTTCGTATCACTTATTGTGTCTATACTAGAGATGGGTAAGTTTGTACATTGTGTACTTATGATAACTAAAAATAGATACTTTGATATTTTTTGAAATAATAGAAGGTGAGTCATCGCAAACACTGATACAGAAACCCATAGTAGGCAACGGGTAGCTTCATGGCTGTTGGATTTCATTTTGCATTATATGAAGTAAGGCAGCACTGACATAAATGCTGCCTGAGGATAACGGGGGTTGCAGATCATAAGATAGAAAGCTCCCAGCTTTCTCTCCCTCTTATAGAAGTTTAAAAACTGAGAATCTGCAAGCGTACTATGTGTACTATACTAACCGTTAATTTATGATATCTATGTAACAATAAGAAATAAGAAAGCCTCGGAAGTCTGTTCACTGAACAAGATATTATGTTAAGCTGATAAATGAGTGAATTTGAAAAATATCTCCAACACGAGGGGTCCCTATATTTTTTGCTATACTGGTTATCATTTTAATCTCACTTCAACTCAACATTTAGCAAACAGAATGCTTCATTTTCTTGACACCATTAGTTTGTGAAGGTGTGACTTGTTTTTCTTCAAATGGAAATGTAATTAATTATTCGCTTTCAGTACTTTTCACATGATACTTACAAGGGAAACTGCTTTTGGCATGCAAATGGTTAATACTACTAGTGACTAAAAAGCTGAAATTAGCCCCCTTGTTTGTCTACATAATTTGAACAGAAGCCAAATTCAACCACCTGGACAGTTGACAATGCAGCACATTGTACTCATATTATTGTACACATTAAGCAAATAGATTTGCAGAACTGATTACATTTTGATGGCGTGTGTAAACAGCATTGCTTCTCAATGCATTGTTTTGCCCTCTAGCACGTAGAGGGTTAAACAGAATATTAGTTTCTCATTTACAAACTGTTATGATGTACTGTAAACTACAGATTAACTGCATTCTTGTGGTCAGTGCTAACAGACATGAAATATCACTGGCCAAAGGGCAAAGAAGTGCTGTAAAGTCGGTAAAGGTCATTCTCGCAAAAGGGAAAAAATTAATTCAGCAATTATTAATAGTTTTAAAGATTTCAACATTGAACGTTACTCAAAGAAATCCAATTAATGTTCAGGTGAAAAAAAAACCAAAAAACACAAAATCATAAAAATATAAATAAATAAATAAAAACACAAAATGTACTTTGAACGGTATATACAACCATTAATAGTTAGACAAATATAGAAATAAATAATAGGTAATTGAATTTTACAATACTATCAGTATATAATAGAAACATAGAATTTGACGGCAGATAAGGCCCATCTAGTCTGCCCAGTTTTCTAAATACTTCCATTAGTACCTGGCATTATCTTATAGTTAGGATAGCCTTATGCCTATCCCACGCATGCTTAAACTCCTTTACTGTGTTAACCTCTACCACTTCAGCTGGAAGGCTATTCCATGCATCCACTACCCTCTCAGTAAAGTAATACTTCCTGATATTATTTTTAAACCTTTGCACCTCTAATTTAAGACTATGTCCTCTTGTTGTGGGGTAGTCTTTCTTCTTTTAAATATAGTCCCTTCCTGTGATATAGTAGTAATATAATGTCACTTAATTTAAGTAATGGTTGTTTAAATTGGTTCAGAACGGTAATATATATTTGCTCTGGATTGCCCAATTCCACTGCTATATTTAAAGAGATTGTATAACCTTTAGAATATGGCATGTGACCTAGGGACAGAAAAACTTTTTTACTATTTGATATGATCCAATAGTCTAAGTGACAGTATCACTTCTACTAAAACTGTATAGTAACAGTTTTATCATTACTGAAAATTAAATATTATATGTAATGTATTCTATTGTGTATCATTTTCATGAATTTATATATTTATATAAAAGATTACTAATTTTGTTCATTTACTAGTTTACCCTTGCAGTGTAGGGAAACCATTTTAGTCCTCTTTTCGGAAGTACCACTCGTTTGCTAAAACCATATAAAATCGAGAAGTCTGAAACCAGCCCCAAAGTGGAATTTTGAGCTGCCTAGTTCTTACACATCAAGTTAAGATTCAACAACATGCACCGGGTACTAATTACTTGCACAGCTTTTGGTCAGATTATCTGTATTTCGAACCAGATAAGACTTAAGGAACACCATAGTGTTAGGAATACAAAAGCGTATTTCTATTGCAATAGCGTTCCACGGCCATAAGTCTGTTGTCTGCCAAAAGGGTGGAAAGGGTTAACGGACCCTTTTACACTTACCTTTTTCCTCAGTGCTGGCTTTGTCCCCACCTCCTCCGATGTCGGCGTTGGGGGAGAAGCCAATGTGTATGCACAGCAAGTCCCGCACGCATTAGGCCTCCCACATAGGAAAGCATTGAATCAAGATAAATGTAAAACATTTAAAAATATGAATTTTTAAAGACACCCCCAGTCGCTACTGGCTATGGTGTCTGCAGCAAAAAACAGCAGAGAGAAGAGCCCAGTCCAAAATATTTATATTTAAGTGGTGTCTAAGAGCTCGTGTTTATTTTTTTTCTATATTTAGTATTCTTTATTTTTTTTCCAATAAATAACATACATAAGAGAAGTACATTAAATACAAACATGTATCTTACAACAAATACATTCATACTACAAGAGGGAGTATTTATCATGTTATAAATACAGAAAATGGTTATCTGTCCCTTTAAAATGCGACATCAGGGCTGTAGCAACGCCATTCCTTGTTTATCATGTAATAGCCTAATGCTTATGTATCTAAATTTAATCCGGTAGGTAGTCTGTTATGATAGTTCTTAACCAAATGTATATAATATTCATATTTCGCTGTTTGTTTAGGTTTGTTCTTGGGTTTAATATATTGACACCTTTCTCCATACCGAGCTGATAAAGAATAAGAATTATAAAATGATCTTTAGATGGGACTTTTAGCGTCTGGCAATAAGGACTCTAGTTGCTATAAAACAATGTATTATTACAGTAATATGGGGTTTAGACTGTTGCTGCCAATTTAAATGTAACAGTGCTGGTTTCTTATCTAATGTTATACCAGTTAAATCTGGAACTGTATCAAAAGCATAGTTCCATAATTTTATAATCCTAGGGCAATTCCACCAAATATGTTCCATATTACCCTCTGATTGTATACATCTCCAACATGTAGCGGGATTAGTCCGAGAGATCCTGGTTAATCTAGTAGGAATTAGATACCATCTATATAAAATTTTGACTTGTGTTTCCAATAAATTTAGACAATGTATTGATCTTTTCAGTTTCATGAAGGCTGTTCCCCACTCCTTAAACTGTGTAGATATCTGACAGTCCTGTTTCCAATTTTTAAAGGACGAGGGGATCTCAAGGGCTATTTCATTTGTAACTAACTCTTTTGCTTTTTCAAAAAGCTAAATTCTAAAGTGTTTATTCAGATAATGACATTGCCACTTCTTGGAAAAATATATGTAGAAACTGCTTAGCAACTGGGCCAATAATTTACTCTAACAGTGATGAAAAGTGAGTTGCAAATGTAAGGCCAAACTATTCATATATTTTGACTTAAAATGTGAAATTTGCTTTGATTTTCAAACACTTCTCACGTTAGTAAATAACCCTGATAATAGGTAATTGGTTCCTACAACCTCCATGGTAGCTTCGGTATGCATGCCAGTCTTTGGGTGTCAAACGTTATGTGTTTCCGTTACAGTCGTTGAGTTGCATTCCACAAATACGGACATTGAAGAAAACAAGATATCTTTGTCCCTCATAAAAGGGAGCATCATAAAAGATGACAGTCATTCAATATGTTTTAGATTAGGATAGCCCTCAAAGGACTTTAGAGTAGTTTTTCGGTAGTGTTTCCCTAAAATTTGTAGTTCAGTCCTTAACACCTGACTATTCCAGGGTTAGTGAGTTTCAGAATTCTTGAGGTATGCACTATTTTTTCTTAGCATTATTTCAATATAAAATTTCAAGTCCAATGTCAAACAGCACTGTATAACAGTCAGACAGCATTATGAATACAGCCAGGATCTGTTCACGATGGCTCAAGCTGGATATATTTAATTGGATGAATCTGGTAAATAAGTCCTCATACTTGATTATAAGCAAAGATTGCAAGAATTGGCTGGTTAAAAGCAGCTGACACAAACTGACCTGAAATGACTCTCATCAACTTCTCCTCTTAACAAGTAGTTTGTGATGTCAGACTTTGTGGATAGACCTCTTTGTAATTTGCATTCGGAGAGTATTGTTTGAGATGATGCTAAATCATAGCATTCTAAATCAAATCCACATATAATTATCCATATTCCACACAACAGATTTTGGTTAGGAGGAACCAAGAAACGGATAGTGAAATATAAAATTTTAAATATCCTCTAACTATCTCAACAGACGTCTAAATATGCTCAACAAATAGATGGAAAAGATCCTTTGGAGTCTAATACAAAATATAAAATATTAACTGGGGTATTTTAGAACTTGATTGGTTTACATCTGTAAAAACATTCATATTTGTATTTTGTATTTCGATTTTTTTTTTTTTACATTCTTTATTTTTGATAGTGCATGGCATGGCAATCAAGTAAGCAAGAAATGCCAAAGTGCTGCCCTTTTTTTTTTTTTTTTTTAAATAATAAAGGAGATAATCATGTCAGGATACAGATATTAAACATGCTTAGGTTTAGTACTTATCAATCAATAGATAGGGAAAAAGAGATGGCAGCTATAACATGCTATAGCAAGGAACTGACACTGCTTTCTGGAAGAGGCAATGTTTTATACCTGGCTAATGAGGCCATCAGCTACAGGTGTGCTGAGAATGTTGGAACAGCCACAGAATAACGTCCAGCCCCCAGTGCTGGATACAAGGCAAGATACAAGCACACACTTCAGTCTGTATGGTGGCTCAGAGGAGAAACAGCAGGCCCAGGACTAAAAAGTACCCAGGTTCAAATCCCTTATTGGGCACTTCTGTGGTGATCTCGTCTGGCAGTCTGGATGTTGCGGTGACAATATGTGACACACACACACACACTGCACTTATACACACACTGCATTCATTATGTACTCACACTGTAAATAAATATTCAATAATATAATTTTTTTAGAAATTTACCAGTAGCTGCTGCATTTCCCACCCTAGTCTTATACTCAAGTCAATAAGTTTTCCCAGTTTTTTGGGGTAAAATTAGGGGCCTCGGCTTATATTCGGGTCGGCTTATACTCGAGTATATACGGTAAGTACTATTAACTCTTTTCTTTACTAATGTTAAATGTTTCAAAATTAATTAATACACTTAAGGGCAGGGAAAAAAAACACAATTGATTTTTCTCACGTAAATTAAAATAAAGGGTTTTATATTATTGTATATATCTCTTCTTAAGATATATATATGTATAAAAGCAGTGTGAAGCTATGCATTTAAAAAAAAAACATGAAGATTGTAATATATACACATAGTATATTTCCAGAACGAATAGAAGATTCAGATCTACCTTAAAATCTGGAATATGTAACATAAAATCTGGAATATGTAACTTAATGGCTGATGTTGCACCACATTTCTGAAAGAGATCAGAGTCCATATTTCACAAACCATTTGTGTGCTGGTAAGACGGTAAGAAGTCTGAATTCAGAACATTTTATTGTGTTAAAACCAGACCTAAATAGTACTTTTATCATCAATTCTGCAATGTCAAGCTTGATTGGCCAATATCACATGGTGAACAATACAACAATGCTGCCTTCAATGGGTTTAGAAAAACCTGGCATCTATTAGCATCATCATTGCACTTGTTAGCTGCCAATATGTGACAGGTGTGTCATGAAACCATTATGTTACATATTTACACTGCATTGTATGTGTTTCTTCAAGGTACCTCTGATCAGAGATTTGGTAGATATGTATTTATTATGTTATTGATTTTCCTTTTTTAGATTTCAATTATAGCGCTATTTTTGTCCTTTTATTGGGGTAATTGATTAATGTGGAATTATTAGTTAATGTTGCTAGCACACTATCAAGTCATGAGAGGTATTTGAAGTGTTTGTTCCGCTCATGCACTAACACTTCAACATATTTCAAGTTATTAGAATAGCATTTTCAAACCCTGTGACGTAATTGAAATACCTAGATGTTTGATGGTCCCTTTGAAGTGTTGCTAACTACTCTTCATGACCCAACAATGGTAAATAAATGCTGGAATTGTGATCACATTGATATTGTTAACAACTCATCGGAAGCTGTTAAAGGGTTACACCACTTCAGTGTTTTTGAAGTGGTCATGGTGCCTGAAGTCTGTATGTGTAGCATTTCAATATAAAATGCTACAAACGTGGAATTTAACCCCTTTACTGCCAGGGATAATACTCAATCTCTGGCAGTATCATAGGCCAGCCTGGATCAAGAGTTCCTGGGCTGGCTAAAATCAATAATATGCATATTTCTGTGGACAGAGTTGCATGCATTGGCTGTGAAAGCAGCCAACTGATGTTCTCTGCCAATTTCTAGCTGGTAGACTTGGTATTTGGCCAATCAAGCTCTGCAGAAGCTGGATGCATATCAGCAGCAATAGGACCCTCCATATAAGAGGGCAGATCATTTTAAAACTGCTTCATTACTGGGAAACATGGCAAGGGTACTGTGGTGGGCTGTAGTTGATGTATTGGCTGTAGTTGATGCTTGGGATAACACTTTGAGGTTAATAAATATTGAATATGAATTTGTAGTATCCCTAAAGATCTGTCACATTGCACGCAAAACAATATCTGATATGTGCTTGTTAATGAATTTCCACTGATCGTTAAAACATACATGAAATCTCAGCAGAATAAAGAAACATTTGCAGAACAAATGTGAAAATTCCCGCAGAACAGAAGCAAATATATTTTTTCACATTTTGTGGCCTAGCCATGAGCAGACTAGTATGTTGGGTTGATGACACAAGGAAGAACAACTTGCTATGGACTGTGAGCCTATTGTGTGACCTTATGAGCTTCATAAGAAGATTTTAGCATTAATATATTCACTGGCTAAGAACACGGGGGATTCTGTGACACAGTAAGTTTAGCATTCCTATAGTCACTCACACAAATTCTGGCATAGTCCAGTGTGTTTTTCACAGGATAAGGACATCTGTTGGGGACAAGCTGAAGCTTATTCTGGTTAGTTCCATAAAACTATGTCTGCATACCCTTTAAAAGTCAACAAAGAAATTAATTGTGAAGTGATTTTAATATGTCATACTTTTGAAAATTCCTTCTTAGCACCAATTTAAACTTTTTTTCATTGCTGGATAAGGAAAATCACTACTAATGGATTATCTGACACTGTTCTCCTAATTCTTCAGATAATGTTTTGTCTGTTATTACACACAACGGGTACGAAATATTCTGAATATAGAGCAATCCCTTCGAATTCAGCAAGGTATTCTATTTAGAATTTTGAGTAGGTTTTTAAGACCAGGCTTTTATCATGTAGAAATGAATATTTATCAAATTGAATGAAACTAATAGTAGTTATATTTAAGTGGAATTATTAATGACCCCCTAGTATTTTTGTTAATTATTTTATTAAGCTGCAGTAATCGTTTTCTAATAAGCTTTCCAAATGAGTCTGTGCTGTTAGAAAATCGTTCCAGATTATATATCTATAGGACTCACCATTAAAGTTCATGGGAATTTGTATAGATAAATTCCTATGGACTTTAATGTTGACTATCTGGAACACATATTAAATCAAGGCCTTGGTTGGAAGTATATCTCTAAGTAATTATCACAGAGATTTTTAAGAAGAGTGGCTCGTCCTATTTTTCTTACAGCAGTGTCCTTAAACTAATTAGACCTGCTATATTAAGACTGTTAAGCCATATCTTGGAACCCTGTCTCACTCCAGGACATTAGGAAATGCTAATTTGTATACCCCGATCCCAAGATAAACACTGTTAGATGTCCCTCCCTGTCTCATAGACTCTCTGATGCTCTTGGGTACTCTGATTTTATTAGGTTAAGATTTGATTTGATTGCTAGGTCATTGGCCGGTCTATTAAAGCCTAATTTATTGCCCTTAAATCCATATAACTATTACAAGGTTCCTTGTATGTATTAGATTAGACTTTTAAGGTTAAGGACCAGCTTTAAAAGGCTTGTTTTGTTGTTGTAATTTTTTAGAAATGTATCTCTCTAAGTCTATCTTTCTAAGGTTATAGTGCATTTATCTTAATATGTGTGTAGGAGGTACTCATTTTATCCAGGTGGCACTTACTTGCGTTCAGCAAGTGTAGGGAATTCTATTTATTGTTGCAATGCTTTCCTATGGGGAATTGACTGATGCCGAATGTCCTCACTGTACCCAGATCACTTCAGTGAGCTGAAGAAGCACAGAAGTTAATGTCGATGTGATATGTAAGGTCTACCTATAGACAGAAAACCAGTAGCTGGCTATCTAGATGAATGAATGGATAGATGTATAGATGGAAGGATAAAAAGAATTCAGTAAGAAATATTCTTTTGAGCAAAGACATTTCTAACTTGCTTAAGTGATTAGGACAGTATCACTGTGTTCATGAGAAGACAAAACCATATTCTTTTTTTTGATCGCGTCCAAGCTTGCCAAACTGAATAGGTCATCCAAGGTATGACTTGTTTCTCCAGGATGCAATGATCATAGGACTGTTTGAATCTTTTTTTTTTTTGTAAATTCAATGTAACTTTTTTTTAATGTAATAATGAATAAACTGTGTTTTAACAAAATCCTATAATAGGACACTTTCATGTTGTTTTGGACTTTTAAATGAATATTCGCAAGTATCAGCATGATACCCTGCTCTTATTCTTCAGCAACAGAACAAGACAATAACATGGTGTAAAACCTTAAATACAAAACCCTTTATTTTAATTTACGTGAGAAAAATCGATTAAGTGTTTTCTTTCCCTGCCCTTAAGCTTATTCTTTTATTTTAAAACGTTTAACATTAGTAAAGAAAATAGTTAATAGTACTTATATCTCCTTAAGAAATAGTATGTATTTATCTTTTCAACATTCTATTCTAGGGGTGGCATGGTCCAAAAATATGTTGGATAAACATGTTTACTCATACACGTACAGCCTCCCCAGTCCTGAAGATACTTTTTTATATATATATATATATATATATATATATATATATATATATATATATATATATATATATATATATATATATATATATATATATATATATAATAGTTTAGGGTTTTGACACTAAACACTAAAACACTACACACACTAAGCTAGTATACATAATGTAAATACAAATGTCAAAATGTTACTAGCATTCCATTTGTGCATATGGGGGAGATAGTGATTCCATGAGAAAATAAGTGCATTTGAAGTTCACTAAGGATTAACTTAGTGAGCGAAAATTATATGAAATTTATTTTTGCTGTATATCTTAGTACAGTGGTAAAAAAAAGTAGCAAATTTGCATAAAATTGTAATTGTATACTCTTGGTTCTCATATGTAAAGCCTGTTTAATGTGTATATCTTTACTACCTAGTGTACTATTTAACTACCTTACAAGCAGACAGGAAAAATATGACTGAATGGAACCTGCTTCGCTTTAGAAAGTTTGGCATTTTTTGGAGATTAGTTTCATTATTTCTAGTTTGATCAGGTGATTGTTCGAATTCCTGAATTCCGAGCCGAAATTTAACCGAATCAAGAACCAATTAAATCGAGCCATGGCAAAGCATGTTATCTTTGATTCATTGTTCTGAATTCTGCCTATGGCATTAAAAAACAGGATTACTGAAAAATGACCGTACCAAAAAAAAAAATATTTTTTGAAAAAATGATTTCCCCTGAAAATGTTTTATCACCCAGCATCATTTATGCATATCCCTCACTGTTCCTTTTCTCAAAGCAGTAATACATATTTATAATTTGAAAAACATGGACAGATAGGATCGCTTTGCAGAAGTTCCAGAACACCTTGTAAAAGAAGGTGTAAGATGAGCTCACTTGTCCACTGGACCTTGCAATCCAATAAGACCTGCTTGGTTCAGGGCAGTTTATTGGTAGGTATTTGTTGGTGAATAGGCTCATACTGAGTTCCTGGAAACTAGAAATCATTGAGGATCCAGCATCATTTAAATATGGCAGGACTATTGGCAGATACCTGAAAGTGAATTTTGCTTAGTTGAATTTGCTGGTTGTGCTGCTGTGAGCTTTTTCTACATAATGTGTGAAAATAAAAAATCAAGACTAGGAAAAAATTTACCCCATTCACTGTTATACTTTCTCAACAAACATAATTACTATTCACATATCTAAAAATGTTGATTTAGTGCAATTAAAATTAGTAAGACTAGGGGGGCAGAGCCTCACCGCCGCGCTGACTGGTCGCACACCACGAAAGCTCTGCAAAAGAAACACTCTAAAACTGCAAGAAAACTAATATAAAGTTAAAGCATCCTGGTGACTAGAGGAGTCCGTGGTGGCTGATCTGTTATAGCTTGTAACCGAGTTTGGCGGCTTTTACCAGGAACAGACCACCAAGAGGCCTACTTACAGCCGGGGAGAGGGATAAAATAGATGCTCTGTTTGTTGCCTTCTGGTCCAAAGTAGAAAATCGCCTGAGAGCTACAGAACCTGTCCCTCTGACACTACTGACACCTACCCAGTCTCAAACCAAGCGGCGATCCGAGCCTTCTGTCCAGAATAGCAGTACCCAAAAGAGGACAGCTACCCAGACAGTCCCTAGATGGGAGAAGCAGAGGATGGTGACCCACAAGAGGATAACTACATTGAGAGTCATTAGCCGGGAAAAGCAGAGTAGGGTTACACTCACAGGAGGACATCTAGCCTCAAAGTCTCCAAATGGGGAAAGCGGAGGATGCCACAATCTCGTCTGCAGAGATGGGTTGGGAGCCGAGGTCCTATTAACCACAGCAGTGGTGATCTGAGTCCCTGTGCAGGCAGGCCTCGAAGGCAGTATTTGCCCACACCGCGGTTCCAGTTGCCTGTGAGCTGTCTCTCACACATCTCCGGATCAATAATCTCCACTCAACTTGGTTTGATGCCCCTTTGGCGGATCATTGCGGTGCTGGACTGTGCTGTCTGTCCAGAGGGTATAGGGTAACCTGGGAAAGAATACAGAGTGTGCTTACCTGGTGTTATATCTACCCACGTTCTCTTGTAAGGGACAATGCCACTGTCACCACCTGTTTAATATATGCGGCTGATACCCCTTGCATGTGTTCAATGCATAGTAGTTTGTACCTCTACCTATAAATAGCATCATACTGTGATTGGTTAGAGCAATGTTAATACGCAATTGGTGGTTCCACTCTGTATGATACTCTTATGTATTTGCATTACTTTATTTCTTTTTAACTAGACATTTATGGTTAGCATGTTCCATACTTCTGTCTAGCATGATTGTTACTGCTTTCCATTCTCTAAAAGAAAAGAATGTGCTGTTCCTCTTGACATATTGTGCTATAACCCTCAGCCTGTACTCAAACATTTTGCTATGCAATACATGTCACTGTCATATTGTGTTCTCTTCATTGCATTACCAAAAAAAATTAAAACTAATAACATCTATCTATCTATCTATCTATCTATCTATCTATCTATCTATCTATCTATCTATCCAGAGTTGGTCTATAGAGTATCCCATGTGTGACCTTGTGTGATATTTTTATGCTGTACTTCACCTTTAACCATGCATTGTCACACGCTGACTGACTGGGGGGGTCACCTTTGGGGGTCTTGCCATAAATCCAAAGACTCTTGAAGGTGGCAGAACTTTTCTATAGGTTTGCACAGGAGCAGAATGAACCACGAATACTTTCCCAGACTTGATGACATGTAGCAGCAATGTGAACTATTGATTCCTTATTAATTGGTTACAGCAATTAAGTAATAAAATGTATAACATATTAACCCCTTAAGGACCAAACTTCTGGAATAAAAGGGAATCATGACATGTCACACATGTCATGTGTCCTTAAGGGGTTAAATACACATATTCCCAACATATTTCAACTAGTATATTGATATTTATAAAATACATACCACTGGCAATTTTAAGGTTCTTTTAATCTATAAAAAATAAGTATATCTTTAAATAGCACAGGATTCTTTTTTTACTCAACACCGAACAAGTCTCATGTTACATCATGTTCCGATAGAGGGAAAAACAAACTTCAGTGAAAGGTAACATAGTTTTACATGGAGATTGAAAGCCAACAAAGATAAACAAGGAAAATAATGTGAATGGAAAGAAAAAGTGACAGAACAATTAAACAAAGTCATTGTGTGACGGACCTATAGGGTTTCTGGGGATAACTAAGCACACCACGCTATGTGAGTGCACATCACCCGAAACATGTATGGAACATGTGTTTTCATGCAGCATTAATGTGAAAGGCGTTGATTGTCAGTGTTTGCGACAATAGGAGAATGGGTGTATCAGAGTCAGGAGAGGTTAGACATAATTGTGACAATTACTTCTCTAAATAAATATAATCTCTGCTAGACATTCTGTATGAGTCTGTCAGAATGTGGTTAGTATATGCTTCCGAGAACATTATTGTGACCTTGAATATAACATGTTATTTTAAGTTTGTGCCAGCTTATTCTATTGAATGTAAGGATGGGCAAAAAGTTTCATCGTAACAAAAAAGGTATTAAATTGGTTTGTGCCTAAAACATGAAACGTGTACAGTAACATATAAGAAACACTTGAAAAGCAATGCATTCACCTGTACACAATGCTTATTATAAGGCGAGAACAAATTTACTTTAAAAAAGAAATGGTCGGAAACAAAAATTGTGAGTTAAACGCGATTTCCATGAGACATATTCTCAATGCAAAAGTTATTTTTCCCAGAAAAATAAAAAACAAAGTCCAATATGCAGATTGTGAGGTCCTGATGAAGTCCATTGCAGTTTTTCAGATATATACACTGAACAAAATTATAAACACTTTTGTTTTTGCCCCCATTTTTTAATGAGCTGAACTCAAAGATCTAAGACTTTTTCTATGCACACAAAAGGCCTATTTCTCTCAAATATTGTTCACAAATCTGTCTAAATCTGTGTTGGTGAGCACTTCTCCTTTGCTGAGGTAATCCATCCACCTTACAGGTGTGGCATATCAAGATAATGATTAGACAGCATGATTATTGTACAGGTGTGCCTTAGGCTGGCCACAATAAAAGGCCACTCTAAAATGTGCAGTTTTATCACACAGCACAATGACACAGATGTTGCAAGTTTTAAGGGACAGTGCAATTGGCATGCTGACTGCAAGGATGTATGTCCACCAGAGCTGTTGCCCGTGAATTGAATGTTCATTTCTCTACCATGAGCCGTCTCCAAAGGCATTTCAGAGAATTTGGCAGTACATCCAACCGGCCTCACTACCGCAGTATAATCACACCAGCCCAGGACCTCCACATCCAGCATCTTCACCTCCAAGATTGTCTGCAACCAGGCATACGGACAGCTGTTGCAACAATCTGTTTGCATAACCAAAGAATTTCTGCACAAACTGTCAGAAACCATCTCAGGGAAGCTCATCTGCATGCTCGTCGTCCTCGTCGACCTGAGTGGTAGCAGTGTGCATTGGTTAGTAGACAATTCAATAATTATGTTATTGTCTATGGCAGTGATGGCAAACCTTTTTGAGCCCGAGTGCCCAAACCGCAATACATGCCAACTTTTTTTCCCTCAAAGTGCCAACATGGCAATTAAACCTGAATACTGAGGTTTACGTTTAGAAAAAACTACTCGTACAGTTAACAACTTTTGTTTTAAAAGAAGAACACAACAGAGAGTTATCTTATACACATTTTAAATAATGATATAAATTAAGCTTATATTTATTAGTATCTCCAACAAATGCAATACATACACACAGACTGCTGAACACATTCACACACCAACTGCTTAATACATACACACACCGAGACACAGACAGACTGCTTAATACACACAAAGTCCGCTAAATACATGCACACTGCTGAGTACACAGTCTGCTCAATACACGCACGCAGTCTGCTGAATACGCACGCAGTCTGCTGAATACACACACACACACTGCTGAATACACACACACACTGCTGAATACATAAAGACTGCTGAACACACACACACATATACTGCATTGAGGGGTGCAGTGTATGTGTCTGTGTGTAATGTTGTGTGGGGGGGGTTGGGGTGCTGTGTGTGGGGGGGGGTTGGGGTGCTGTGTGTGGGGGGGGTAGGGTGCTGTGTGTGGGGGGGAAAGGGTGCTGTGTGTGTGGGGGGAAAGGGTGCTGTGTGTGTGGGGGGAAAGGGTGCTGTGTGTGTTTGGGGGAAAGGGTGCTGTGTGTTTTTGGGAGGGTAGGGTGCTCTGTGTGTTTGGGGGGGTAGGGGTGCTGTGTGTGGGGGGGTAGGGGTGCTGTGGGGTATGGGGGTGCTGTGTGTGTGGGGGGGTAGGGGTGCTGTGTGTGGGCGGGGTAGGGGTGCTGTGTGTGTGGGGGGGTAGAGGTGCTGTGTGTGGGGGGTAGAGGTGCTGTGTGTAGGGGGTAGGGGTGCTGTGTGTAGGGGGTGCTGTGGGTAGGGGTGCTGGGGGTAGGGGTGCTGTGGGTAGGGGTGCAGGGGTGCTGTGGGTAGGGAGGGTAGGGGTGCTGTGGGTAAGGGGGTTAGGGGTGCTGTGGGTAGGGGGGAGGAGTTGCAGATGCATTATTTTTTTTTTTTACATATTAAATATTTATATTTATAATCAGTATCCCCCCTTCCCTTCTTGTTACCTTTGGTGAAGGGGAGGGGTGGAACACAGCCATCCCTGGTGGTCCGGTGGTGGTATGCAGGACAGGAGGACAGGTCCTGCAGCTCTCCTGTCCTCCCGCGCGATGCTGTGTGGAGCGTTGCCATGGTAACGCGCGGCAACGCTCCACACAGCTCGAGGGAGGACAGGAGAGCTGCTTCCTCGATCCCTCCCCCCTGCTTCCGGTCCTCCCGACACAGAAGCAGAGTAGGCATCTGCGTTTTGGGCAGGCAGGTGCCTACTCTGCAGTGATGGCAACCCTATGGCCGCGTGCCCACAGAGAGGGCCCGGCGTGCCACCTGTGGCACACGTGCCATAGGTTCGCCATCACTGGTCTATGGGAAGGATCTCAAACTCTGCCTTCCCAATGTTGATGGCCTACAACTCATAAAATTAATTTAATGCGATAGATGGCCAGAGAATCATGGGAGTTGTAGTTCAGCAACAACTTGGGGGTAGAGTTTTAAATGTCTCATACAGCTTATTTAGTTATGCTATAATTCCATGTGAGTTTTAAACAGGATGCAGACATTATAGCAGACTCCAGGGTGAGTAAAATGATACTTTGTGTATAATGTGTTAAGTGTTATAAGTTTATATGGGGGAAGAAATCTCTATTAATCTTTTATGCTCTTTGTAATGTCTTTATAACTACTGCCTTTACTCCACTATGGGGAATAACTCAAATAAATGTCTTGGGTTGAAGTAAACATTGTTTTAATACACAGTCTATATGCAGCAGATCAATTACTGTAAGATAAATTCTAATTATATTCTGGAGTGGATTTACCCTTTCTGCTGCCTCAAGGCTAGCGTTCTCAATGCGCCCCAGCCCTTGATCTATATGAAGCTTGGTGTGTGTGATCGGAAGGATGAATGCTAGGCATGTGCATGGGGAAAATTTTCGGTCCGGTTCGGCATTCCGAAATTCGGAATTCTCGCAATTCGGGACTTCGGCAATTCAGCACTTCAACATTTCGGAACTTCGGCAACTTCGGCACTTCAGCACTTCGGAACTTCTGCACTTCAGCAGTTTGACACTTCGGAAATTCGGCAACTTCGGAACTTTGGAACTTCGGAAACTTCGGCACTTCGACACTTCGGAACTTTGGCATTTCGGGACTTTGGCATTTCGGGAATTTCGGCACTTCTATTGCAGCCGCTTAGTAGATAACTCCCTAATTCCCACGGTATTAGGGAGTTATCTACCAAAAGGTTGAAAGACCTAAATTGGTCTTTCAGACAAATTTACTAATACTAAGTAAAAATGACTTAGTATTAGTAAATTTTGCCCCTACTCGCTATAACCTACTCGCTAAACCTTAGGGTTTGCCAGCAGTGCTCTCAATGCAATAGCCACCTGAGAGCTCCTTGGCAGGGGGGCAGCAGTATCCAATGATACTGCTGTCCCCAAGGAAAATTGCCATTTATTTTTATTAAATATATTGCTGGATGCTCAATATATTCAATAAAAAGTATTCCCTTGTGGTCCGGTTGGGTGATATCTGATGCTAGGTACCTCCTCTTGATACACTCAATAATAAGCTCTCCCTTGCGGCTCCAGTGCTCAGTGATGACTGAGGAGATTCCCTGCCTGCACTCTGAGTCATCACTGAGTGCCATAACCAAGAGGGAGAGCTTATCATTGAGTGGATCCACAAGCTCCAAAAACATTAGCTCGGGAAGCAGCCACGAGCCAAACACTGCTGTCATGTGTGTGCCAGTGAACAAAGCTTGTGTGTATGTATGTCTGTGTGTATGTCTGTCAGTGAACATGTGTGTATGTATGTCTGTGTGTATGTCTGTCAGTCAGGGCCGGCTTGCCCTTAGAAACAGGTGGGGCCATGTCCCCAGGCAGCACTTTAACAGGGGCAGCATTTTGCCGTCCCTGCCACCGACAATACAGGTTGCAACAGTGCCACCTAACTCCCTTGTGCCTTCTTGAGGTCATGGCCTCAGGTCATGGGAAACTTGGGCAGATTATGTTCCTTTCTTGAAAAACTTATATTTCTGTGATACCTAAAAATCGTGTTTAATTCCAATCATGTCGAAATAATAGAATAAGTATTTTTGTTTTGTATCTAGCTTCTTTGTGCAGCTGGCAGTTATAAAAACGTACACTCTAACAAAACATTCTCATTCATACTCGAGAGCACTACTAGTACAGAGCTACTGTTAAATCTAGGTTTACTCAATTTTGATTCCATAACATTATTTACTACTTACAAATCTATAAAATTTTCTTGTTACTGATAGCCCAAGTCTACATCTCCAGGTTTCTGTTTTAATCAGTGGCATTCCTACAGAGGTCAGAGGGGTCGCAGCTGTGACTGGGCCCGTCATTCCACAGGTCCTGGTCGCCCTGTGGACCCCTGTGACTAGAATAGCTTTAGGGTGGATGCACAGCCACACCAGCCTGGGACATGCAGTTGTTGGATGACTGACAGGAGGGGAGCACACACCATAGCGCTTCCCTCCTGCCGGCCTCTGTATGTACCGCAGTCCACTCCGCCATGCTACATGGAGATGAGGGGGTTTGCGGAGAGACACATGGAGGGGTGAGAAGACACATGGAGGGGCTGTGGGGAGGAAAGGAGACACATGGGAGGGTTTGGGGGGAAGGAGACACATGGAGGGGCTGGTGAGGAAAGGAGACACATGGAGGGGCTGGAGGGGAATGGGGAAACATGGAAGGGCACGGAGGAAAGAAGAAACATGGAAGGACTAGGAGGAAAGGAGAAACATGGAGGGGCCGAGGGAGGGAAAGGAGACACATGGAGGGGCTGGGGGAAGGAGACACATCCAGAGCCTGGAGGGGAAAGGAGACACATGGAGGGACTGGTGGAAAAAGAGACACATGGCAGCGATGGGAAGTGGGTGAGACACATGGGAGGCCCCAGGACAATTTCTGAACTGGGGCCCAGTGGTTTCTAGTTACGCCTCTAGTTCTAACTCCAATCATTCTTAAAAATGTTCCCTTTATTGTGTGGAACATGTACATTTGTTTCACTCTTATTTTTATCACTGCACATTGTATTTATTTTTGTTGAAGTAGCAAGCACATATATGTTTTTTTTTTACATATTAACTGATTTTTATATAACAAAGAGGAAAGATTTGCCCATGATTTCATGATCTAGTTGAACACATATCACGGGGATTGCTAATGCTGATATAAACTTGTCATAAACCGAAAACTGTTTGTATTTTTACAGGTGATTAAAGTATACAGCGAGGATGGAACCAGCAGAGCTTTGGAGGTGCCTAATGATATATCAGCTAAGGATGTATGCCAGTTACTCATTCAAAAGAATCATTATGTTGACGATCATAATTGGACTATGTTTGAGCATCTCTCAAATCTGTGCCTAGGTACTGGTACTAGTAATGTTTTCTATAATATTAAAATTGTCAATGCATAAGTTCATTAGTCTCTTTATAAATATCTAACTTTGGCCTAGATTAATATTTTTGGGCAAGCTTTTAAAATGATTAAATATTTTTGGACAAACTTATCGAAAAATAATAAATCGAGGACTTTTTGAGCTCAACAATATTGCCTATTTGTTCATGTTTTAGTTATAATATGTAGCTAGATACCACTTCATATTTGAAGGAAATTATTGCACATCATATTTTTTCACTATATTTTCACTATACATAAAGCAAATAAAAATAAATCTTTGCTACTATTTAAACAACTTTAAGCATATTTTAATTTTTTTATTGCTTTTACTATTTGTATTATCCATGATACTATACTCTTATTTTTATTTATTTTTTTATTTGTTTTTATTTGTTTTTATTGGTTTTCTTGTCTTCCAAATTGGTCATATTAGGTGGGTACAGAAAGCAAAAAGGGTATACACAGTTACAACAAGGGTATCGTCTAACAGTGAGATGGATATATACGCATTACAACAAGATAATCAAGAGTACCAGCATATTACTCGCTACATTTGTAACTGAGCTCCTGTTCTAGCTGCCCAGCTTAGATGACTGCCACGGGGCTTTCATCTGGGCCATACCTGAGGTTACAAAATATTACACTAGTATCGTTGTAGTATTGGGCTAGGTATGTGCCACTACGTGGGGTCTCTGCTGAAGCATGATGTGTGGAGTAGCGTAGGAATTAACATCATATTCCACATCTAATCTATGGCAAGAGGTCGTGCGTGTCGGATGTGTCTCGGGTTGTAATGGGTTAGTGCTAGGGAAGAGGAGTTTGGGGATGGTGAACAAGGGGGTCAGGAGGGGACTGAGGGATGACGTTTTTCCCCAGCTGATCATATGGTCCGTCTGGGGAGATGCCTAGTCAGGGAGGTGTATGCAGTCTAGGTGGTTCTGTCTAGGTGTCAGTCATGAATTTCGTCCATGGCTCCCATGTCTCTATGGGAGATAGAGGCATGGTTATCTTCCATGGTGTTAATGGTGTCCACTTTAGAGATCCATTCTCTGACTGTTGGAACTGCAGAGTTCTTCCATTTTACTGGAATGAGCATGTTGGCTGCTGTAAGGAGATGGGTCAAGAGCGTTTTTTGTATTCTGGGTATTGAGCTTGGTAATATTAGAAATACTAAAGCTTGTGGGGTGTGGGGTATTTGTATGCCTGTTACTGCTTTGGACATTTTCACGATATTGGCCCAGTAGCTTTAGGTTAGTGGACAGTGTCACCAAATGTGTGCGAGGGATGCCCCAGGTCGAGAGCACTTCCAACACACATCGGGCGAGTCTGGAAAGACTTGTGGAGTTTGGAGGGAGAGTAATGCCATCTGGATATTCTCTTATATCCACCTTCCTGTACATTGGTGCAGGTGGATGTTGTGTGTATTTGTGTAAAGGCTGTCCACCATTGGGGCAGCATGGGCTGCACATTGAGGTATTTTTACCAAGAGTCCATGTAGGGGGGCAATTGGGTGGCTCAGTCAGCCTGAATGAGTTTGTAGAATGTCGAGAGCTGTTTGGTTTTGGCATTGTGAGTCATGCAGTGTCAGGATCAGGACAGGGATCCAACACGCAGAGTACAAACAGGTACAGGGTACGTATACCGGACCTTAGAATGGCCGGACTAACGTAAGAGTAGAAAAGAATGGTCTAAAGACAAGCCGAGGTCGAGGGAACGAGAGAGCAGGTAAACGAGAGACAAGCCGATTCAAAGGGTAATAGAGGTAAACGAGGTAGAACAGACAAGCCGGGTCAAAACCAAAGAAACTAACAGAATACAAGAGCACTGAGTGACTAGACAAGCTAGAACCACGACAGGGCAATGAACAACCGTAGAAAGCCCTCTTTTATACCCTGATTCTAAACAGGTAATCACGCCCCCGACGAATCCTCATTCGTGCTTGGGTCTTGATTGACAGATCGGGTTGGGTTGTCGTCATGACGTCGGCTACTGAACGCCGCGTCATAAAAGGAAGTGGATCCCTCGCGGCCGGCGTGTAAACGACCGAGGGAACCGCGAGGAACGAGTGACTCAACCCTTTTGCGAGGAAGAACGTCCAAGTTTCTCACCTCCACAGAGGTAGAAACAGCAGGTACCCTGACAGTACCCCCCCCTCAGAAACGCCCAACGGGCGGAAGGAACCGGGACGAGATGGAAAACGGGAGTGAAAAGCCCTGCGGAGGCGAGGCGCATGCACATCCTCCTGAGGTATCCAAGACCTCTCCTCAGGACCATATCCCTTCCAATCAACCAAATATTGTAACCTCCCCCGGGAGATACGAGAATCGATGATGGAATTGATTTCATACTCCTCTTGTCCCTCAACCTGAACAGGGCGAGGAGAGGATGCCGTGGAGGAAAACTTGTTATATATTAGGGGTTTCAACAAGGAAACATGAAAGGAGTTAGGAATGCGTAAGGCAGATAGAAGAGCCAGACGATACGCAACTGGGTTAATTCGAGTCAGAACCCTGTAAGGTCCAATGTAACGAGGAGCGAATTTCATAGACGGAACCTTCAAGCGAATGTTTTTGGTACTCAACCATACCATGTCCCCTGGAGCAAAGACTGGAGCCGCCCTTCTATGTTTATCAGCGTGTTTCTTGAACAACATGGAATTATGCAGAAGAATTTGTCGAGTCTGATCCCACAACTTCCTCAGATTGGCAACATGAACATCAACCGACGGTACTCCTTGGGAAGGAGAAACCGAGGGAAGAATGGAGGGATGAAAGCCATAATTCATGAAAAAGGGGCTAGAACGAGTAGAATCACAAACGAGATTGTTGTGTGCGAACTCTGCCCAAGGAATCAGACCAACCCAATCGTCTTGGTGTTCGGAAACGAAACAACGCAAATATTGTTCGATCTTTTGATTAGTGCGTTCAGCAGCTCTGTTAGACTGGGGATGATAGGCAGAAGAGAAATTCTATTTGATACCCATTTGAGAGCAGAATGACTTCCAAAAACGGGAAACAAATTGGGAACCTCTATCAGAAACAATTTCGGAAGGTATCCCATGTAAACAAAATATCTCTTTAGCGAATATCTCAGCCAATTCAGGGGAAGATGGAAGTTTAGGTAAGGGCACGAAATGAGCCATCTTAGTAAACCTGTCAACCACCGTGAGAATCACAGTCTGTTTTTTAGAAACAGGTAAATCGACAATGAAGTCCATAGCCAAACAGGTCCATGGTTTCTCGGGAATTTCCAAGGGATGCAAAAGCCCACATGGAAGCGTCTGAGGTCGTTTAGTCTTCATACAGACCTCACATGCTTCGACGAAATCCCTAATATCTTTACGTAAGGTGGGCCACCAGAAATCTTTGGCTATTAAGGAACATGTCTTACGAATGCCAGGATGCCCAGCCACCTTACTATTGTGAAAGCATTGTAGCAGTTCCAGTTGGAGTTCAGCAGGAACAAAATGCCGTGACTCAGGACTCTGTCTAGGAGCCAGATGTTGTAGCTTCATAATCTCGGCAAGCAACGGCGAATGAATCCTGAGGCTAGTGTTGGCGATAATATTTCACTTGGGAACTATAGAAGAGAAAACCGTCTCAGATATAGTAGAAGGTTCATGTTGGCGAGACAAAGCATCGGCCTTAGAGTTCTTAGAACCAGGTCTATAAGTGAGCACGTAATTGAAATGGGTGAGGAACAAGGACCAACAAGCTTGTCTGGCGGATAAGCGCTTGGCCTCCCCAATATAAGACAAGTTCTTGTGATCCGTCAGAATAGTAACAGGATGCAAGGTCCCCTCCAATAAATGTCTCCACTCCTTTAAGGCCATTATAACAGCTAGTAGTTCCCTGTCACCAATATCATATCTGCTTTCAGTCCCAGATAGTTTCTTGGAAAAAAAAACACATGGATGTAATGGCTTATCCACGCCTAACCTTTGAGACAAGATGGCACCTATACCTGTCTCCGAGGCGTCTACCTCGAGTAGGAAAGGTAAAGTTGTATCGGGGTGAACTAAAATTGGTGCAGAAGCAAAAAGTTCCTTAAGTGTCTTGAAGGCAACGAGAGCTTCAGTAGACCAAGTCTTAGTGTCAGCCCCCTGTCTGGTCATATTGGTAATAGGAGCAATAATGGAAGAGTATCCTTTAATGAAGCGCCTATAATAATTGGAGAATCCAATAAACCTCTGAATGGCCTTGAGACCCCTCCTAGGTAATGGCCAATCTAAAATAGACTGGAGTTTATCCAGATCCATCTTAAAGCCTTCCCCAGAAATCACGTAACCAAGAAAGTTTATCTGAGATTGATCAAAACTACATTTCTCCAATTTGCAGTACAACCCATGTTGTAGGAGTTTGCGCAATACCTTTCTGACTTGTCTGTGGTGGGTCTCAATTTCTCTAGAGTGTATTAGTATATCATCTAAATATACAATAACACAATCTTGTTGAAACTCCCTAAGAACTTCATTGATCAGATCCTGAAATACTGCCGGTGCATTACAGAGCCCAAAAGGCATTACCGTGTACTCATAGTGCCCATATCGAGTATTGAACGCTGTTTTCCACTCGTCTCCCTGCTGAATTCTCACCAAGTTATACGCCCCTCTGAGATCTAACTTGGTGAAAATCTTGGAACCCTTTAAACGATCAAAGAGCTCAGTAATCAAGGGAATTGGGTATGCATTTCTAATAGTTATTTTATTCAAACCTCGGTAATCAATGCAAGGCCTTAACGTGCCATCCTTTTTATTCACAAAAAAAAACCGGCCCCGGCAGGCGAGGATGATCTCCTAATGAATCCCTTGTCTAGATTCTCACGGATATACTCCTCTAAGACTAAGTTCTCCTTAGTGGATAAAGGATATACATTGCCCCTCGGGGGCATAGTACCAGGTAGGAGATTAATCTTGCAATCAAAGGGCCTGTTCATTCCACTTAACTTCTGCCGCCAAAGACCTGAACTCTAGTGCATAATCCACAAGGGTTTGGTTATCTTGTCTAAGGCGCAATAGTAATCTAGCTGCATTGACCTTTCTACCTGGAGGGTCAAAAGTTCTTCTAAAAGCAGCGACAAAGGCATTATAATTATAGACTAACGGATTCTCATTCTCCCACAGAGGATTAGCCCATCTCAGAGCCTTATCAATGAGGAGTGTGATAATGAATCCAACCTTTGCCCTATCTGTAGGGTAAGAGCGAGGTTGTAATTCAAAATGAATACCAATTTGGTTTAAGAAACCACGGCACTTCTCCGGAGAACCACCATAACGTACAGGAGGTGTAATACGGGAAGAAGCACCTACAGTGGCTACTTCTAGACCTGAACTTACAGGAGAGATGGACGTAGCTCGCATCTCCTCCGGTGGATTACTAGATCGAGATAATAAAGCTTGCAGCGCTAGAGCCATCTGGTCCATTCTGTGATCCATGGCATCAAATCTAGAATTGGAAGGACCAACCTGAGTGTTTGTACCTGCAGGATCCATGGCCCTGTCGTAATGTCAGGATCAGGACAGGGATCCAACACGCAGAGTACAAACAGGTACAGGGTACGTATACCGGACCTTAGAATGGCCGGACTAACGTAAGAGTAGAAAAGAATGGTCTAAAGACAAGCCGAGGTCGAGGGAACGAGTGAGCAGGTAAACGAGAGACAAGCCGAGTCAAAGGGTAATAGAGGTAAACGAGGTAGAACAGACAAGCCGGGTCAAAACCAAAGAAACTAACAGAATACAAGAGCACTGAGTGACTAGACAAGCTAGAACCACGACAGGGCAATGAACAACCGTAGAAAGCCCTCTTTTATACCCTGATTCTAAACAGGTAATCACGCCCCCGACGAATCCTCATTCGTGCTTGGGTCTTGATTGACAGATCAGGTTGGGTTGTCGTCATGACGTCGGCTACTGAACGCCGCGTCATAAAAGGAAGTGGATCCCTCGCGGCCGGCGTGTAAACGACCGAGGGAACCGCGAGGAACGAGTGACTCAACCCTTTTGCGAGGAAGAACGTCCAAGTTTCTCACCTCCACAGAGGTAGAAACAGCAGGTACCCTGACATGCAGGTAATCTCAAAGTCGGATAGAGTAAGAGAGTCCTGTAGCAGAGAGGGATTGGTCTGCAAGAAGTGTGTCATCTGGACGTGGTGAAATGCTTGCATTGTATTTGGGGTGTCAGGGCATGTCAGGTCTGAAAGGGTCAGTGTGGAACAGTTTTCCACAACTGAGCCTAGTGACAGGTATGGCATATCTAGAGTTCGGTGATATCATTGGTATGTTCTGGCCTGCATTCCTGGTGGGAATAAGGGATTGTGTGTGATAGGGTAAAGTGGGAAAGGGTGAGGTGAGATGCTCTCATTGTCTCGTATGCTTGCCCATATTTTAAAAATGGAGAAAATAGTGGGGTGTGAGGAGTGATGGGATAGCAGCATCAGAGGGTTCACTGTTTGCCACGGGAGTGTATAGAGAGGGACTTGGCTCATCGCGCATTCTAGACTTGCCCATTGGCGATACTCTTATTTTTAATACATTACATAAAAAATAGGTAAAGATTATGAACACAAAAATCTGAAACTTAAAATAAAAATCACCCCGTAAGATCCTGAAGCTGCATAATGTAACATTGACAGCTATTTCAGGTGCACATGTCTCACCAAGAAGAGAGTTTAACAATCAGGAGCTTCTCAATTTGGTCTCTTATCCCACAACCTCCTGTCTAGCAGGCATTTCCAAGACAGATGGCTTATGGCCCAACAACAATTCCACTCATCACAAAGGGGCGAGTGGAACTGCTTCCTTAACTCATTGCTAGGGATGTGCATGGGCAAACAATTCGGTTCAGTTTGGCACTTCCGAATTTCTGGACTTCGGCAATTCGGGACTTTGACAATTTGACACTTTAGCACTTTGGTTTGGCACTTTGGGACTTCAGCAATTCCATAACCCTAACCCTGCCCCTAACCCTAACCCTACCCCCCTCCCTAACCCTACCCCTAACCCTAAACCTTACCCCTACCCCTACCCTACTAGGGTTAGGGGTAGGGTTAGGGTAGGGTTTGGGTTAGGGGTAGAGTTAGGGGTAGGATTAGGGGTAGGGATAGGGTTAGGGGTAGTTGTAGGGTTAGGGGTAGGGTTAGGGTTATGGAATTGCTGAAATCCCGAAGTGCCGAATTGCCGAAGTCCCGAATTTCGGAAGTGCCGAACTGAACCGAAGTTTCAAAGGTTAGAGGTGCCTTTCCACTAGTGTGTGGTGCCCAATTTCTGTGTTTTACAAGGGAGCAGCTAATCTGTCAGGGGTCGATATCTTTGCAAGCAGATGTTTTTGGCGGTCAGCAACAAGTTACAAAACCTGTTTGTACATAGTAGATGTTACTAGCTACCAGCTGTTGTTAATTGCGACATTTAATAGCAGCTATTTACAGACAATTTTGAAATGCGCTTGAGTGCTTGATAAATATATCTCATCCATTTTCATGCAGTTTATTTGTGTTTCTCACTTTTGGGTCGGTTTGCTAAGTTTTGTCGATGAAGCTTTTTTGCTCTATTATTCTTTTTCCAGTAATTGAGGTATGAAACGAGCAATTCAGTCTGCTTTTTTTTAAAATCAAATTCTACACTATCAAAATCAGATCTAAATCCCCAAAAATGTGTGTTGTTTGCCCTGGTGTTCTAGTATAGCCAGGCTCACCTTGCACACCAATAAAATAGTGAGATAAACAGGTTATTAGCATAAAATAATGTAGTCTTTCAAGCTCAGCTGATGTATAAACACATATAAATGTCTATCAGAAAATCAGGAGTATATTGTGACGAAGTGCCCTTCGCCACTTTGTCTTGGAGAGGCCTGCTTGCCTGCCTCCTCCCCTGCGACTATGGTCCTGGACTATATTGCACTGTAAACCCTATATTCGGGCATATGGATTTGTATTAGGCTGTCTCTAACCCTTTAACTATGCTGTAGGTCTGGACTGCTAATATAACCGAACAGCCAGGGGATTTAGGCGAATATATTGCATGGGAATACCATTACTGGAGAATACAGCCGTTCGTATGATTTCATACGAATTCTTTGTGCTCTGAATAGGTGGCCGCCATTTCGGGACTTTTACACGTGTTCGCGGCCATCTTGCGTACGAACAGCGGTATTTGCCTGTGAACGCATGGAACTGAAATCGGAAGCGCAAACAGGCGAATGCCGCTAAGACCTCCAGACATCCAGAACTGCGTACGGAAACTACCGAACGACCGGCCGTTCGGTAGTTATACTTAACTTAGTATGGGGATTCTAGCGATCACAAAGATGCGAATGGATGGCAAGAATTTCGTCTATTTTACCGTGCGAACGGAGACCGACCGCAAGGCCAAAACTCATGGAACTATTTTCGGCTAGTTGGTCTGTGCGGTCGGTCAAAACTTTGGAGCTCTGTATCTCCCGAACCATTCATCCGAATGGGCTGATTTTTGGACAGACTGTTCCCCTGAACAAGGGCTATTTGGGGATACCAGACTTAAAGCTGTACCCCCTGTTTTTGGGGTACATCCAGAACTTGGGTAAAATAATGTACGTTTTAATTGGGTTATGTGTTTATCTGAGGGGAGGAGACGTGGGGGTGTTATCATGCATGTGATTGGTCAATTTCATCCTCCCCCTGGGAGTGTCCTGTATGTACCTTATCCTAATAAAAAGCAGGCTGGGTGTTCCAGTCCTCAGACCTCTTCTGACCCTCTAACTTGCAGCCTCGACTCATGTTTGTAGGGGACAGCTATAATCACTACAGGGATTGCTATGCTCTTCATACTCCCTTAGCTACTGAGCTCTTGTAAGAGCTCTTGTTCCTGATCCTGCTTCGCTCTACAGAAGGAAGAGGTTCGCCTATTGGAACCTGGAGCCTGGTCGTAGGTCCAGGGCGCAGAGCAGACGGCGAGATACCAGCCCAGCAGCGGTGGTTCGTGGGGTCTGCAGTGCTTATGGTGGCTGCGGTGCTGATGGTCCTTTGGTGAGCGCTAGGAGCATCCTTTTCTACGGTCCAACTTCCAGCCAGCCTGGAGGCAACCGTAACATTTGGTGGCAGCGGTGGGATGGCGTCCTAGCGCAAGGAGCAGCACCCCAACAGCACTGGTATCGTATGAGAGTTATTGAGGGCAACGCTAGCCACTGCGCAGCGTCCCTACCTTGAGCAGCATGGAGCCAGCCAGTCCGTGCACAGCAGCCGAAATGGAGGAGAGGTTCCTCAACATATTGCATGGCTTCCTATCCTGGAGAGATGGGGAAGTCTCAGAAGAGGAGATGTGTGGGTACAGACATGAGGCCAGATTTGAGCTGTGGGAAGAAGCCCTACAGGAAGTTCAACGTTGGCGAGGAGATCGTAGTATCAGCCGAGAGCAGCAAATCCAGGCTCGAATGGCAGAGCGGATGCCCTTCCTGGGCAAACAACCCCTTCCAGTGTGGGTAGCTAAACTAGAGAAACTAGTATACAACGAACTGTGGCTCGACACCGCATACCAGGCGCTACAGTGGTACGCAACTCAGCTCGCTCCAGAGATGGCTGAGTATGAATTCCCAGAGTGTGGGGATTACGATGGCCCTGATCTATTCTGGGAGAATATGGACGATGATGACTTTGGTAGGGCTACAGATTCACGCTTCTGGGACCTGTTTGATGACCGGGAAGACAAGCTGGGCCTCCCTAGAACTATTAACCTAGAGGAAGATCTGCGGTACCTAGTCACCAACGAATGTGACCTTGAGTGGAAGTACCAGCACCTCATCGATGGGTCCCGGGAAGAGACACCCGGTCCCCTTCATCCACAGCATCCAGAGGTACCCCAGGAGAGCACAGCAGCAGAGCCAGGTCGAGAGCCCTTCAGCTGGCAGGACATCGTAGGGGTATACTGGGAGGAACCTCCGATGGCAAGTGGAGATGGGACCGCAGTCTCTCTACCGGCCCTACAGGGATGCTGGGCAGGCGGCCCAGATCCCCAACCCCAGGGTGAGTTACAGGGAGAGGAGAGCAACGACCTCCCTCCCCAGCGGCAGCGTGAGTTAAAGGGAGAGGAGAGCAGCGACCTCCCTCCCCAGCGGCAGTGCACTGTACAGAGGGAAGAGACAACCGGTCTCCTTCCCCAACCACAACCAGAGGTACCCGAGGCAGCAGGCCTCAAAGACTGGTCCTGGGAGGACCCCCAGCAGGCAGGTGGAGATGGGACCGCAGTCTCTCTACCGGCCCTACAGGGATGCTGGGCAGGCGGCCCAGATCCCCAGCGGCAGCCTGAGTTACAGGGAGAGGAGAGCAGCGACCTCCCTCCCCAGCGGCAGTGCACCGTGCAGAGGGAAGAGACAACCGGTCTCCTTCCCCAACCCCAACCAGAGATACCCGAGGCAGCAGGCCTCATAGAATGGTCCTGGGAGGACCCCCAGCAGGCAGGTGGAGATGGGACCGCAGTCTCTCTACCGGCCCTACAGGGATGCTGGGCAGGCGGCCCAGATCCCCAACGACAGACCCAGCTACAGGGAGGGGAAAGCATCGACCTCCCTCCCCAGCCAGAGTGTGCCTTCCAGGGAGAGGAGACAACCGGTCTCTCTCCCCAGCCACAGCATGTTCCACAAGAAGCGGAGAGCATCGACCTCCCTTCCCAACAGCCGCAGGAGTATCAGGAGGAGGAGGTAAGCCAATTCCCCCCTCCTCAGCTAACTCCTAACTGGGGCCCAGGGTTAACAGTGGAGATGTTAACCCCCACTGACCCCCACGTTCCCTTTGCCCCCGGGCAGGACTATGCCCTAATTTCCCCAGCAGAAGAGCTGGCAGCTGGGCAGAGTGCAGTCGGCCTCTGCCCTACCTTTGTCCCTGGTCCAGAGCCTGATGTCCTGCAGGCTACCCCAGCAGAAGAGCTGGCATCTGGGCAGAGTGCAGTTGGCATCTGCCCTTCAAGTACCCTCGGCATGTGGCCTCATTACCACAGCCAAATACCCAGGTGCAGTAACTGTGTGTTGTGGGTGGGCTGTTCCTGTACTTTGATGTTGTGGGGGGTCTACTCGGACATCTGTTTATTGTGGGTTGGTGGATCGACTAACGGAGGCACTGACCGACAGAAGGTCAGGTGCCTGGTTAGTCTTCCCCCCAAAGGGGAGATGTGTGACGAAGTGCCCTTCGCCACTTTGTCTTGGAGAGGCCTGCTTGCCTGCCTCCTCCCCTGCGACTATGGTCCTGGACTATATTGCACTGTAAACCCTATATTCGGGCATATGGATTTGTATTAGGCTGTCTCTAACCCTTTAACTATGCTGTAGGTCTGGACTGCTAATATAACCGAACAGCCAGGGGATTTAGGCGAATATATTGCATGGGAATACCATTACTGGAGAATACAGCCGTTCGTATGATTTCATACGAATTCTTTGTGCTCTGAATAGGTGGCCGCCATTTCGGGACTTTTACACGTGTTCGCGGCCATCTTGCGTACGAACAGCGGTATTTGCCTGTGAACGCATGGAACTGAAATCGGAAGCGCAAACAGGCGAATGCCGCTAAGACCTCCAGACATCCAGAACTGCGTACGGAAACTACCGAACGACCGGCCGTTCGGTAGTTATACTTAACTTAGTATGGGGATTCTAGCGATCACAAAGATGCGAATGGATGGCAAGAATTTCGTCTATTTTACCGTGCGAACGGAGACCGACCGCAAGGCCAAAACTCATGGAACTATTTTCGGCTAGTTGGTCTGTGCGGTCGGTCAAAACTTTGGAGCTCTGTATCTCCCGAACCATTCATCCGAATGGGCTGATTTTTGGACAGACTGTTCCCCTGAACAAGGGCTATTTGGGGATACCAGACTTAAAGCTGTACCCCCTGTTTTTGGGGTACATCCAGAACTTGGGTAAAATAATGTACGTTTTAATTGGGTTATGTGTTTATCTGAGGGGAGGAGACGTGGGGGTGTTATCATGCATGTGATTGGTCAATTTCATCCTCCCCCTGGGAGTGTCCTGTATGTACCTTATCCTAATAAAAAGCAGGCTGGGTGTTCCAGTCCTCAGACCTCTTCTGACCCTCTAACTTGCAGCCTCGACTCATGTTTGTAGGGGACAGCTATAATCACTACAGGGATTGCTATGCTCTTCATACTCCCTTAGCTACTGAGCTCTTGTAAGAGCTCTTGTTCCTGATCCTGCTTCGCTCTACAGAAGGAAGAGGTTCGCCTATTGGAACCTGGTCGTAGGTCCAGGGCGCAGAGCAGACGGCGAGATACCAGCCCAGCAGCGGTGGTTCGTGGGGTCTGCAGTGCTTATGGTGGCTGCGGTGCTGATGGTCCTTTGGTGAGCGCTAGGAGCATCCTTTTCTACGGTCCAACTTCCAGCCAGCCTGGAGGCAACCGTAACATATATATATATATATATATATATATATATATATCAGAAAGGTATTTCAGTGTTTATGGATGCCATCTGATTCTCAGATTCTCAGGTTTTTAACCACTTAAGGACACATGACGGAAATATTCCATCATGATTCCCTTTTATTCCAGAAGTTGTGTCCTTAAAGGGGTTATTATGAGTGGGCACTCAGGATGTACATAAAACTGGCAGCTAAGTAAATGTACTTTTCCTTGTGATTTAGTTTGATTTCTGGCGAGCCTTGTGTAACTGGGCCAATACTAAATCAGAGCAGAGGAAATCTTTGTCAGTCACCCAGCCATGCGGTTTATAGAAGTGTGACCCATGCAGGGTCTTCCTTGGTTCAATGTTTGTGGCTTGTATGAAGCTCCCTGCTTTACATTTCTCTTTTGTGCCATGGAAACGCACAGCTGATTGTAAGGCTTTTTCCTGCATTACAAGGGCACCTTGATAACATATTATGTGGTTTATGAGGGTGTTAGTGCATTCAAAGGCAGCTTGCTACATGTATTGGTTAATCACTCTTGTTGCAACTATGGAATTATGACCACAAGTTTGATCTGCCGTCATGGCCATGCGCACAGGCAAACTGAGTGATTTGTTACTGTTAATATTGTTGGAAAAAAGTAAAATCACACCAAAAAGGCTCATTCAAAGATGCTGATTTCTCAGTGTCGCTATTTTGAAATATATTTTGAAAATGTAGTCATTGATTTGTGAGTCCAAATGGAACCATGTATGACTAATATTAGAATTGTCTGATGATAGTCAGCAGGTTCATCTGAAAGCTAGCAATTCAATAGCTTACTTCCAGTGAATTGTCATACTCTGTGGGTTGTTACTAAGACATGTATCTATACATCTTTATACTCTAGAATCACCTTTAGGTGAAATAGTATGTTTCACCATACATTTTTCTTACAGTAAAACAATCAGTGGGAGAACATAGCTAAGGTTCAATGGAACCAGTCTTCAATGGAACGTTTAACCCAACAGATCATTTCTAGTCTAGAAAATGAGACATATAGCCCAGTTGACATCTGTAAAGCAATTTCACCATACTGATCCTGATGTAGCCACATGACATTTTGTTGCCACTCTGGATGCAATATGTATCCCAGAAGAGTATATTTAAATGCTGTATAGGTTATTGCAAGACTGTAGCCTGAAATTCAGAATCTAAAAGATGTTTACAGGACGGTTTCATTTCAATGGAATTAAGTTTTTATAAGAAATCTGTGATTCTGTTTCAAAATTGTTAAAACGTTTAGATTAATCCAATATCAAGTAGTTCATAAGTTGCATTGGAACTACCTTAAGGCTTAACGTTTCTTTGTTTGGTTGGCTAAGCATCACAGGAATTTACAGAGAGCTATCTGTGGACCACACTTGGTCTACAGAATATTCCACTATCAAGTTTTGTTATTTGAAGAATAACATAACATTTATTGGAAATATAGGACATATAGCCGACATGTGAAGGTCATTTCATGTAGAAACTGCTGTACGAAAAAAAATAAAAATTAAAACGTACACAAATTAAATTTTTCAATGATTAATTCGTAGTTTACTGAAATTTTAAGGAGATGAAAAGTTTTAAAGTGTTTACAGGGTCTGAAATACTTGCAAAAATCAAACTGTTTATATATGTGCCAAAAAATTATAAACAAATATGTCCACATTCTCTGCTTATGAATTTTTGAATGGAACCTGTTGATATTTCTGAGAACATAGTTCCATAGACATGCAATCAGAATGTTGGCCTAAAGGCCACACACTGTGTACAGTTATACCAAGCATTTAAACTGTACAGGGTTGTAAACAAAACCCTAGAGTATGAAAATTAAAATAATGCTTCAATGTCTTACAGAAAGAATTATAGAGGATCACGAGCTGGTGATTGAAGTGCAGTCAAAGTGGGAAATGGAGGAAGACTGTAAATTTTACATTAGGAAATACTATGCAAAATATGAGTTTTTCAGAAACCCAGAGGTAAGTCCAACAATTTCCAGTAACGCATAATTATGTTGAATAAAAATGTGGATGACAAGGCCAGCATCCATTAAGTATTTACATGTATTAGTATTATTATTGTATTACTATTAATGGCAATTCTAACGCACCAACATATTCCACAGTGCTGTACAAATTGGGGAGAAGACAATACAACAAACGATCTAGTGCACACACTTTATTCACGTATGGAGGATGTGGGATTAGACATGAAGTGAAGACAGAGAGAGAGAGTTTTTGGATAAGAAAGAAAAATTGTGACTGTGTGCAAGGTCATGTGTGTGTGTGTGTGTGTGTGAGAGAGAGAGAGAGAGAGAGAAAGGGCATGCTGTCATTGTGTTTGACAAATGGCATTAGGAAAATGGAAAGTGGTTGACAATTGGCATCTAGGGGAAAGAGTATGGGTGACAATGCGTTGGGAGTGGGGAACAATGGAGTAGGAGAATAGAGCTTGGCGGTTAAGAATTGAAGGTTTATAATAGGGACTGATGTAATGAATTAGAGAAAATAACTTTGGCAAATAGGAACATGAATTGGTGAAACATTAATGGGGAGGAAGGGGTTTATATTATTTATACCAAGTGTTGGAAAACGGAAGGGGTTAACTGGTCAGATGCAGGTTAGATACATTTGGGGATGCAGTGGAGTTGAGAATGAATTAGGAAATCTTTGTAATATGCATGTACAATGTATATGGCAGTGGAAGAATTGAGATATAAATTGGGCAGAGGTAAGTACCCTATTATGTATTTATAATGTAATGGGTGTGAAGGGTGCTTTTGGTGGGTGACATTGGCACAGGATACATTCAGTACAAAGCCTTGGGCCAGCCCTGGTCACAATATATTATATTTTCTATAATCTTGCCTTAGGTTATGTCAGCATGAAAGTGCACTAAAATATTGGATGAGAAATTAACTGTTTTCTTTAATCACTTAATGATCAATGATAGGTCATGCAGTTGTGACAATCTTGTTTTTACAGTCACTGTGCCAGTATTCCATGTCCTGTTTCTTTATTATCAGCTGATCTAATCACTCCTGGAAATCAGGGGACAGTCCTGATTGATACATAATCGTTAAGTACAAACTGTTATAACATAATTCTTCTTCTTCTGATCCTTAAAGGAGAAGCTTTACCTCTATGGAAATTATACCATTGAATAAAACATAGAAAATCACCCCTTGTGTTAACCTTTTTTTATGTGATGACTTAATTTTATTTAGCATTTATTTATGATCATTTAAAAAAACACATCACAATCCAGTTAGTTCCAGGCACAGCCAATATACACATTGCAAATGAGAAGGAGAAATAGAAACACTGTTTAATTTATCAACTTCCCTTTGTTGTGTTTGCTGTCTGCTGACTGACAGGTGCAAACGTCATTGCTTCTAACATTGAGTGACAGGAAACCAAGATGGAGGGACTCAGTAATTTTATTTTTTACACATCACAAATACATATTCGTTCAATATAACTGCTAAGTAAAGATTCTATTACAGATCCTGGGAGGCAACAGTTACTCTTTAAGATGTAAAAAGGCCAACACTGTGCATTATATTGACAATTTAAAACATTGCATATCAAGGTGATGGCTTTAAATATTTAAACAGAAAACTAAGTCATCATACTGATTTCGATATGTATTTAATGAATATATGGAAGCAATACATCCCTTTAATTTACAATTATTAATAATACAAAAACAGGCAATCGCCAACTCTCTCGAGACTGGCTATGTATCTAATTAGATTGCATTCTCTTATTAGTGTGACCTGGTTCACCTTCTGTTTCATACATTGTTTATTGATTGCCATTTTATTTGCTCAAACTTTACATAATGCCTCTGTTGGAGTTCTATAATTAAATGCTAATAATAAATAATCATAGTAAGGATCATACACATGCAAATGTGTGATATTATAAGCATTTTAAGTTATCAGATGGTGTCAAATGAAGAATGTGTCCAGCATGAATTACTATGTGGTTTGTAAAAACAAAATTATCTACACTGTTTAAAAACAGGCAGATCTGTCTGACTAAGTAAACTATCTAGGTAAATATTATTATACGTGTAATATTATCAGGGGTTAAGTGTGTACACAGTAATGAAAAGAGGTCATTCCAAATAGGAACCCTGAATTCACTTTGTATGTGTTAGACAAATTGCTGGGGTTCACGCACATTACATTGACACATGTATTCAGTTAGGTAGGTATTGTTGGGACTGCAAATTTAATCTCAAATTTTAAGTCACAATAGACAAACTGGAAGCAAGCTATGGCTTTAGTATTTTTTTTTAATATTTGATAACCAGAGGTATGTATATCTCTCATAATAGAATAATAAAAAAATAGCTGAGTAGTTGAGATTACAGTTGGTTTGGTCAACTTTTCTCATTTATATGGTTACTCCAAGTCCAGAATCCCCCCATGACTGTACAGGGACGTGCCATCAGCGAAGAAGAATCAGGCTGAGGGCCTCAGCGCTTATATAGAGTTAAGTTTATGCTTTCTTTCTTTTTTTTCTTTGACCAGGGGGCACAGCACAACACTAGCAAAGCCTAGTGTTTTTGGGTGGTTAGAGCAGTGGCCACATCACTGCCGTAGAACTTGGACGCCCAGGTTTAAGTGCCAGTAAGTGTCTTTGGGCAAGACACCCAATGCAATTCTCTTAAGTGTACCTATTTAGGAGGGACAGTTCATATTTTTCCTCGAAACCCTCTGTCCCTCTTTTCTGTCCTAATATGTATCTTCTCTATGAGCTCCATATTGTTGTTGTGTCTGAGGGTATAACGGTGCTCCACAGTAATAAAACATCAAAAAAGTAATCTTTGAACTATAAAAACTTGGCTGACAACCTCTGCAGCTCATTATTTAATTTTAAAAAAAATCCTGTAAAAACTATAAAATAGTTTAAACTTAATAAATTTGTGTACATGTTACTTAGTTTGGGAAAGAACATTTAAAGAACCAACACAGCTTTCACAGAGAGAACAGTACATTCCAAGAATTAATATTTACTGTCAAAATGCATAGAAATTGGGCCGTGCAAATATTACCTAAAGGACCACTAAATGTACCGAGACCATGATTTCTCAATGACCTGGAGCTATAAGCCTGCAATGAAAAATATAAAAATGTTGTAGAAACTGCAATATTTACATTGTAGGGTTAAGCAGACCTCTAGTGGCTGTCTTCCTGACAACTGTTAGAGCTGTTTCCTCTGTAATACCCGAGTGAAACTCGGTCATGTGACCAAATTCAGCTCACAGGTCAGCAGCACAGATGGAAAAAAGGTAAGATTTATTTTTCCTATTTTTTACTTTGCAAAAGGAACGGGGACTAGCGTTCTATAGTGTTAGAATACAGATTTGTATTTCTAATGCTAAAGTGTTCCTTTAACATCATTTACTAATAGTTCTCACTCAATTTTTTTTTTTTTTACCAATTTATTCTCAGTCTTTTTATCTTCCTGGAAACAAGACTATGTTGAATAGAATATTTGTTTTCATTGGAGATAAAACTCCAAGTTATCATGTGTAGGAATATCTGTATATTTTAAACCCATTCCATTAGCATTGTACATTGGGAATATGTGATAAGATATTTAGCACTAAAAGACTAAAATGGTGAAGGATTTTTTTAAAACAATTTCTCTTTAACAGAGATATTTTCCGGATTGCATGGTGTCCTATACAAGCGAAGGAAATTTTACAACGCAGTCTGTGGACGCATTAAAGGTAACAACTAGAAGTTAAAAAGTCATTTCATAGATGTAAATTTCTTCTAAATTCAAAGTGAAGTACGCAAAGACAATATTCTGTCCACATACCCCTACATATTGCCTCATTTCATTTACCAATTTAATTTACAAAAAAATGTCTGTTCAACTTAAATGACCACTAAAGACACCAAGGCCACTTCATCTCAATGAGGTGGTCTCGGTGCAGTGGCCCTGTAGGCTTAGTCCTTCAACGTAAAACATTGCAGCTTTATAGAAACAATGCAAATAGTGGCTAATACAAAGAAAGAGACTGATCAGTAAGAAACTGACCAAAAGAAGAATTTTGTGACTAACTGTGAAACAGTCGCTAGGCAGAGTGTAAACGTCGATGGTTGTCAGATCGAGGTTGTAGTGCTGAGATGTATCAGGACCGAATGTTGGAATGCATGCCGGTCCAGAATACAGGATTCTACAGATCTTTTACCTCCTTATAACATCAAGCCAACACAGAAGGAGATGTTTCAGCAGGATCTCTAGAGGGATTGCGCTCCCTGATAGGCGATCGATCTCTGGGGCAATTATGCTCAATATAAGAATTTCATGATGCATGCTCTGTTTCACTACCTATTCCATGGTTAAAAGTGAAGCTCCACATTTTGGATATTCGTGTACCGTATATTATTTATCCCTATCTGCAGGGTTCTAGAATATTCAGCAAGTTGTGCATTAATTTTACCTACAATTTATCTCTATTTTGTATTATAATGCACAATTTGCTACTTTATTGACTATTTATAGAGATGTCGCGAACATAACATTTTCTGTTCGTGAACGGCGAACGTAAATTTCCGCAAATGTTCGCAAACGGGCGAACCGGGCGAACCGCCATAGACTTCAATAGGCAGGCAAATTTTAAAACCCACAGGGACTCTTTCTGGCCACAATAGTGATGGAAAAGTTGTTTCAAGGGGACTAACACCTGGACTGTGGCATGCCGGAGGGGGATCCATGGCAAAACTCCCATGGAAAATTACATAGTTGATGCAGAGTCTGGTTTTAATCCATACAGGGCATAAATCACCTAACATTCCTAAATTGTTTGGAATAACGTGCTTTAAAACATCAGGTATGATGTTGTATCGATCAGGTAGTGTAAGGGTTACGCCCGCTTCACAGTGACAGACCAAACTCCCTGTTTAACGCACCGCAAACAACCGCAAACAGTCCATTTGCACAAGGTTGGATACCAAGCTAGCCATGTCCCGTTCCTTGTCCTCACTGATGTCATTGAAGGTCTCTTCCTCCACCCAGCCACGTACAACACCAAGGGTCTCCGAAAGGTGACAACAAGCCCCCTGGGACACCTGCTGTGTTTGGTCTTCCACCTCCTCAAAGCCACCTTCCTCCTCTGACTCCTCTTCTTCAGACTCCTCTCTCTGCGTTTCCTCTCTCTGCGTTATTATAAGGTGTGTTAAGTAGTACTATTCCTATCAGTTTAATCCATGTTACGTCCCCTATCAGGGGACGTGTATATGGCATCGATTTTAGGAACCGGGAGATGGAAAAAGATGCTTGGTCGGTCCTCCTACTTCAAATTTGGGGCACTGCGCGTGCAATCTAATGTGCCACCAGATAGGAGTGGTGTGTTAAGTAGCACTATTCTTATCAGTTTAATCCCTGTTATGTCCCCTATCAGGGGACGTGTATATGGTATCGATTTTAGGAACCGGGAGATGGAAAAAGATGCTTGTTTGGTCCTCCTACTTCAAATTTGGGGCACTGCACGTGTAATCTAATGTGCCACCAGATAGGAGTGGTGTGTTAAGTAGTACTATTCTTATCAGTTTAATCCCTGTTACGTCCCCTATCAGGGGACGTGTATATGGCATCGATTTTAGGAACCGGGAGATGGAAAAAGATGCTTGGTCGGTCCTCCTACTTCAAATTTGGGGCACTGCGCATGCAATCTAATGTGCCACCAGATAGGAGTGGTGTGTTAAGTAGTACTATTCTTATCAGTTTAATCCCTGTTACGTCCCCCTCATCAGGCCTTTTTTATTCGAATGTATCGCCCACTGTCAGTCCCTTCGGGATCCATCCCTCATTCATCTTAATAAAGGTGAGGTAATCTAGACTTTTTTGACCTAGGCGACTTCTCTTCTCAGTGACAATACCTCCTGCTGCACTGAAGGTCCTTTCTGACAGGACACTTGAAGCGGGGCAGGCCAGAAGTTCTATCGCAAATTGGGATAGCTCAGGCCACAGGTCAAGCCTGCACACCCAGTAGTCAAGGGGTTCATCGATCATCAGAGTGTCGATATCTGCAGTTAAGGCGAGGTAGTCTGCTACCTGTCGGTCGAGTCGTTCTCTGAGGGTGGACCCCGAAGGGCTGTGGCGATGCGTAGAACTTAAAAAGCTCCGCATGTCCTCCATCAAAGCGTCCTGTCCTTGCCGGCGTGGTCGTGGGAGGAGGAGGATTACTTTCACCTCTTAGATTCCCCTGTTAGATTCCCATTGTGCTGTGACATCACCCTTATATGCTGTGTAAAGCATACTTTTTAATTTATTTTGGAACTGCTGCATCCTTTCCGACTTGTGGTAATTCGGTAACATTTAAGGCACTTTCTTCTTATACCGGGGGTCTAGTAGCGTGGACACCCAGTACAGGTCGTTCTCCTTCAGCCTTTTTATACGAGGGTCCCTCAACAGGCACGACAGCATGAAAGACCCCATTTGCACAAGGTTGGATGCCGAGCTACTTATGTCCCGTTCCTCGTCCTCAGTGATCTCACTGAAGGTGTGTTCTTCCCCCCAGCCACGTACAACAACACGGGTACCAGATAGGTGACAACGAGCACCCTGGGATGCCTGTTGTGGTTGGTCTTCCTCCTCTTCCTCAAAGCCACATTCCTCCTCTGACTCCTCTTCCTCACAATTCTCTTCCAGCGTTGCCGCAGGTCCAGCAAGCGATGCTGATAAGGCTGTTTCTGGTGGTGATGGTGACCACAACTCTTCCTCTTCCTCTTCACGCTCATCTACGGCCTGATCCAGCACTCTTTGCAGGGCACACTCCAGGAAGAAAACATATGGTATGATGTCGCTGATGGTGCCTTCGGTGCGACTGACTAGGTTTGTCACCTCCTAAAAATGACGCATGAGCCTACAGGCATTGCGCATGAGCGTCCAGTAACGTGGCAAAAAAATTCCCAGCTCCGCAGAGGCTGTCCTAGCACCCCGGTCATACAAATACTCGTTAACGGGTTTTTCTTGTTGGAGCCGGCGGTCGAACATTAGGAGTGTTGAATTCCAACGTGTCGGGCTGTCGCAAATCAAGCGCCTCACTGGCATGTTGTTTCGCCGCTGGATATCTGAAAAGTGCGCCATGGCCGTGTAGGAATGCCTGAAATGGCCACACACCTTCCTGGCCTGCTTCAGGACGTCCTGTAAGCCTGTGGAATAGTACCTGGGGAGCTGTGGGGGTGATGTTGATGTGGAGCAAGATGCAGCAGCAGAAGAGGACTCAGCCGAGGAGGTTATGGAAGAGGATGGAGTAGGAGGAGTAGAGGAGGTGGCAGCAGGCCTGCCTGCAAGTCATGGCGGTGTCACCAACTCCTCTGCAGAGCCACGCATTCCATGCTTGGCAGCCGTCAGCAGGTTTACCCAATGCGCAGTGTAGGTGATATACCTGCCCTGACCATGCTTTGCAGACCAGGCATCAGTGGTCAGATGGACCCTTGCCCCAACACTGTGTGCCAGACATGCCATTACTTCCTTTTGCACAGTACAGGTTGGGGATTGCCTTTTGTGCAAAGAAATTTCGGCCGGGTACCTTCCACTGCGGTGTCCCAATAGCTACAAATTCTTGGAACACCTCAGACTCCACCAGCTTGTATGGTAAAAGCTGGCGGGCTAAGAGTTCAGACAAGTCAGCTGTCAGATGCCGGGCAAGAGGGTGACTTTGTGACATTAGCTTCTTACGCTCAAACATGTCCTTGACAGACACTTGACTTTGGGCAGATGAGCAGGAACTGCTCAAGGCGAGAGACGGAGTGGAGGATGGTTGAGAGTGGGCAAGGAGGACAGCAGTGGTTGACGCGGCTGAAGATGCTGGACCAGGAGGAGGATGGCGGCTTTGAGTTTGTGTGCTGCTTGTAATCATGCGTTGATCCCATAGGTGCTTGTGATGTGCGATCATGTGCCTTCGCAATGCAGTTGTACTTAGGTGGGTGTTGGACTTCCCACGACTCAGTTTCTTTTGGCACAGGTTGCAAATGTTGTCAGAGGCAGACACACAAAAAATGCCACACTGTTGAGCTCTGCAATGAGGGCATTCTGGTGGTGGCAACAGCATGCATTGATTGGCGTGCTGTCTGGCTGACCCCGGGTGCCGATGCATGCTGTCTGACTGTGCCACTAGCTCCTTGCAATGACCTCCCCCTGCTTCCAACTCGTATCCTCCTCCTCTCTGTCTCCCCATCTGAACTTTCCCCCTGTTCTTCTTCTCTTCTAGCGGGCACCCACGTGACATCCACGGACACATCGTCATCATCAACCGCTTTACTTGTATCTGACAACTCAGCAAAGGAAGCAGCAGCGGGTACAAAATCATCATCATCACACCGTACGTCCATGTGTGTAATTCTGACTGACTGAGACATATCCCTGTTATCTACATCCTCTGGCAATAATGGTTGCGCATCACTCATTTCTTCAAACGGATGTGTAAATAACTCCTCTGACAGATCAAGTGAAGCGGCTGTGGTGCTAGTGTTGGTGGTGGCGGCAGGCGGGCGAGTGGTAACTTCAGAGGTGCCTGAAGCTAAGCTGGAGGTGGATGGTGCGTCAAGGTTCCGAGCGGAAGCTGTAGAAGATTGAGTGTCCTGTGTTAGCCAGTCAACTATGTCCTCAGAACTTTTTGAGATCAGGGTACGTGGCCTCTGAACACTGGGCATTATTTTATGGCCAAAGGGAATCACAGCACCACGACCACGATGGCCCCTGCAGGGTGGCCTGCCTCTGCCTGTCATTTTTTTTTGATTAGTGGTACTATGCGTGCAAGCTACTTTAACAACAGATATGAGTGGCACTGTGCACTGGCAGAAGTTGGCAGAGTAGACGCTGTAGGCCTGACACACATGCTTGCAGACAACTAACTGCTATTCAATCTATTACAGTCAAAGGCAGGCAAGTGCAATTAGATTACACAGAAAAAAAAAAAGCAGACTGATGTTCTAGCCCTAAAAAGGGCTTTTTGGGGTGCTGTCCTTACAGCAGAGATCAGATGAGTCCTTCAGGACTGTAGTGAACACTGAATACTCTAGCCTAGCTATCGATTTCCCTATTAAATCAGCAGCAGCTACACTGTCCCTCCTCTCACTAAGAATGCAGCTTCCGGGGGGCGGGGCCTAGCTGTCATGGAGGAAAGACGCACTTCGTGTGTGCTCCCTCAACATCTCACTTTAAGCAGCTATCAACAAGCGAATTTCACCCCAGAAGGGGATACCAAGCAATGTTGCTCCTACCTGACCGACCCGACATGCTTAATAGCGGTCAGCAACTCAACAGAGTCTTACTTACCTCCGCGTGGCAAGTGTGGCCTGGTGCTCACCGGGCGGGAGAGGCGGCCGATCTCCCGATCCTGGGATGCCCAGGAGCAGCTACTTCCCGGCAGGAGCTCCGTTACCCCCCCCCTCGGACCGGTGTTGGTTATCCCGGTCCACCCCTGAGAGGCTGTCTGGAGCTAATGGACGCACAGAGCACAGCCGCCCAGGCTGACATACTCATCTGCGACTCTCCCAATATGGCGGCAGCCGCGTGTCCTCCTGGTACCAGCAAAGCATGGCAGGATATTGAATCTAAGCTGGAAACACTCTTTAATCAATTTTGGAAGCAAATAACAAGCTCCACCCCAGCCCCAACAAGCTGCACCACAGCTAAGCGAAGCAGTCCCCATTAAAATCCACCAACGCAAAAGGCGTCGAAGACGGGACCAAAGGCACGAACAGAAATGCAGAGCCTGCCCCACGTCAAGCACTCGCCTCCAACTTAAGCCACCACAATCCCGCACCAGACGTGAAGCACCACCCGGACAGATCCAACCACCCGACAAAACAAGCTTACACCACCTCAAGCCGCGAACCCGGCACTCAGCCAGAGACTTGCCTTTGTTGTTCCAGGTATCAGGGACCCCCAGGGTCTGCACCTGGCGCCCAGAAAGGATCGGATGAGGACAAGCAGTAAACATCATGTATTCATGTATTATGTTATTCACTAGTCTCATCTCATGGGGCGACTCACACTTGATTTATAACTAGTGGTGGAGCTGCTGATATAAATACACAGTTGATAACGTGCAAGCTACACCCTAAACATGACAGCCATCTTTCACAACAGTGTACTGCTATATACTCATACCCTCAGGGCAACTAGCCATGATATACGCACATTCAGCCTAGCATGCTCAAATATAACACACTTCTGTCTAAAAAAAAAAAAAAGAAAAAAAAAAGAATGCAGCTTCCGAATGAACCTAAAATGGATGCTGTCCAGGAGGTGGGAGGGTCTGGGAGGGTCTGCTGCTGATTGGCTGGAATGTGTCTGCTGACTGTGAGGTACAGGGTCAACGTTTACTCAAAGATGACGAATAGGGGGCGTACCGAACATCGCATATGTTCGCCCGCCGTGGCGAATGCGAACAAGCTATGTTCGCCAGGAACTATTCGCCAGCAAACTATACGGGACATCTCTAACTATTTATAATGTTGCACCTAACTTTGATAAGGACTTGATGAGCTTGATCCTTTGATGCGATTATTTTATGATCAATTTGATATCTGCACTTCATGTTTTTGATTCAAGTTTCTTTATATCCTTAATGTATATTTAAAATGATGTATTACTATTTTATCAGCTCCTGGTCTTTTGATCAGTTTCTTACTGATCTGTCTCTTTCTTTGTATTTGTCTTTAAAGGTTTTGTATGGTAAACTTAGGACCAGTTTTTACAGTGATTTTTAGTTGATCTACTCCTCAATATCTTTCCTCCCTGCTAGCATTTTTTCCCCTCCCTTACAACCCCTCTTGTAACACCTCTAATGGCTTACTTCCAGACAGCCAGTAGAGGCTTTTCCTGGTGTGATCCTACAATCTTTGCAAGCCTGACATTCAGTGTCTTCATGTTTTTCATGAAGATGCTAAACAAACCCCACAGATGCATTTATCTAACGCATCTCTATGAGGAGATGCTGTTTGGCACAGCAAGCTGATTACAACCTATGTGCACTAACCCCCTAATGCAGGGGTAGACAATGTTTGGCACTCCAGATATTGAGGAATACATCTCCTATAATACTCTTTCATATTACTTGCTAAGGGGTTATCTAAATAAAAAGGCAAACACATTAACATTATGAATATATACTTGCATTGGCTTTCTTTAAATGTTGAAAGAGAAAATTTGTGAAAGAAGCCACAAAATGGCCAACAACTTATTTGGGGATTTACAGAGTTTAGCGGATTTAAATACAGAAATTTGATGTTAAAAACTTTGTAAAGCACTGGCCTGAATAAAAGCGTGGGAAAAAGTCACTGTTCCTTAAAAAAATTATCATCTGAAATATTTCTAAAATTGAGAGTGTCCTAGCCGTGATAATGAACAGTGGTGTAAAATAGTCTAATTAAGCAAGAGCCAAAATCCAATACATTGAAAAAAAGATTTCACTTTTTAATGAGATTCTCTTACCAAGCACGAGGTCAAAGCAAAAAATGACGAATGCCCTGTAGAGCCCAGTTAAAGTTCTGATCTTAAATTCAACCTACCTCAACAACACAATCAGAAACAAATCTAAAGGAGTGATTCAAAATCCATCTGACTGGTATGTACTTAACCCCTTAAGGACCAAACTTCTGGAATAAAAGGGAATCATGACATGTCACACATGTCATGTGTCCTTAAGGGGTTAAAGGACCACTATAGGCACCCAGACCACTTCAGCTCAATGAAGTGGTCTGGGTGCCAGGTCCCCCAGGTTTTAACCCTTCAGCTGTATGAAACTGCTATGTTTACACTAGGGTTAATCCAGCCTCTAGTGGTTGTCTTACCGACAGCCGTTAGAGGTGTTTCCGCGCTTCTCACTGTGAAAATCACAGTGAGAAGACGCTGGACGTCCATAGGAAAGCATTCAGAAATGCTTTCCTATGGACTGTCTGAATGCGCGCGCGGCTCTTGCCGCACATGCCCATTCAGCGCTGACGTCGGGAGGAGGAGAGTTCCCCAGCGCCGAGGGAGCCTGGCGCTGGAGAAAAGTACGTTTATAACCCCTTCAGCCCAGTTTAACCCTTGAGCCCAGCGGGAGTGGGACCCTGAGGGTGGGGGGAACCTAAAGACCCTATACTGCATGGAAAACAAGTTTGGTTTTCTGGCACTATAGTAGTCCTTTAAATCTTAAATAATGCTTTGCAAAATATTGTTTGGTGTGAATACTTATGCAAAAAAAAAAAAAAAAATCATAGAGAAAATAGACAATTTTAAAACTTTTGTGTTTAAATAGTTAATTTTTTAAAAAAATTATCAAAATAAATTACAAAATATTACATTTCAATGTTCCGTTAGTCATCCAGTGATGTGAAAGAATTGGTCAACAGTCTAAATAATTTGCAAGACACTAGATAAATACTCATGATATATAATTGCATTGTGCCTTTTTTTTTCTGCTTGCAAGTCAGTTATAAATATTATTGTTGTCCTAAACCTCATACTCTCCCATCTTCAATGAACAGTAAATAAGCAGTTAGTGTATGTCATAACATATGCTGCTTTAACATTGTCCCGTGTCAACTGTCACCTTTGTAGATGTTTCTCAGCACAACTACATATCCCGAAGTACAGAGCTACTTATATATGACAGAAAAGGGGAAAAAGTCATGGAGAAAAATGTTCTTTGTCTTACGTCGCTCTGGGCTATATTTTTCTACAAAAGGAACATCAAAGGTATTGTGACAACTAAAAGATAACATATCAACTAACATTTGTGAATAAAAAACAAAACATTGTATCCATGCACTAAGCCATGCGTTTGCTACCCTACAGCAGTTTTCAACACAGAATTATATGTGGGTTGCTTTCAATTTAGCATTTCTGATTTAGCAATAAAAAGATGCCTTCGTTTTTGACTCTGCAGATACATCTCGTGAGGGCTCCTTGCTGGCTGTGCTTAGAGAGATCATTGTACATCAATGGAAAAGCCCGGAGTAGAAAATAGTTCTATTTCTCTCATTTACAAGAAGACAATTTAGTGTTTGAGGGTACTGGATTAAAAAAAAAAAAAATCCAAGAGAATCTGTAGTATATATATATATAGTTGCGCTGTTGTTTTTCTCCTGCAATGTAAAACATTTGCCATTTTAGGGAAACAGCAATAATTCCATTTTGGGATTAAAAACCTCCATACCCGCAACCCTAGTCAGACTTTATCTGACATTTGACACCCTCACGCATTTTATGAGGACATTGAATGTTCTCTGATGCTTCTAATAGAGAAGCAGTAGGTGTAACGTTTCTCTGTGAGAAGCCTCTATTTGGCAAAGTGCATAGATTACCGTGCATGTGTTGTTTGTCTGCAATGCTCTCCTCTGGATTGGACAAAATGTCATCAAGTCTGATGACATCATTGAGGCAGGTCCAGAAAAGGCTGTACCAGTGCTGGATTTAAGGTGAGCAAAGTGTTATAGTGATGTATTCTTTTTTTTTTAGGGGGGGGGGGAGGGGGCAGGGGAGGTACTGTAATCTAAACTACCCTGTCCTGCTATTTCAGCAATATTGTTTTATTATTTACTAAGGGGTCTATGGAGTTCCTGTAAGAGTTACTTATCAGTCATTGTTTAACGTTCTTGCTTGTTTTACTCTTCAGATCTTTTCCTCTCCTATTCGCCTAGGCATCTAATTAAAATGTTCATATTAATGATTATTATATTTTCCAGGACCCTAGACATCTTCAGTTCTTTTGTGATTTTACTCAAAGCAATGTGTACATACAACTATCTGAAAAAAAGCTATATGGGGCACCAACAGACTATGGATTCTGTCTAAAGGTACTTTGAAATATTTTTGTTTTGTGATGTTTATTTTTTATAATTATTATTCAGTAAAATGTATTGTTTTCCTGTCTACGTTAAAGCAGATTCCCATTGTATATATACTGCACTGTGAAATATTGTGTTTAATGCTATTTTACCCTTTTAAATAGGAGAATTTTAGTAAATTTTATTTCAACAGGTACTGCGTACAAGACATATATTAATCAAAATATGCTGTGGCCTTCTAGCCTAACCAAGGTGGAGCCAAATACCAGAAACTGCTCTGTGCAGAGAGTGAAGACAGTAAAATCTGCTGGGTGACAGCAATTAGATTATACAAGGTAATATTTAACATTCACATGGTCTGTACTTTCATTAATGATACCAATGCTTTATTGTTTTAGAATTACAAGACTAGCTCTGGCAGCAAGACACTCCATTGCATATACGTTCGACATCCCTTCCTTCCTTATCTTCTACCATCCATTTGGTTAAAGAACCAATAAACAATGATCTCCTTACTGCCTTTCTACATGAAACTCCCAAAGCTTCCCATAAAATGTAGGACCCCTGGTTAAATAACCCATCCCAGATATTCCCATTCCTTTTCTACCTTCACAAGCAGGCCTCTGTACAAACTCTACTTTACTTCGTGTGGCTTATTATGGTATAACAATTAGCTTGCCCTTGTGAAATGGTGCCTTTAGCCACTCACATGTCAATGGGTGTGTATTTTTTAAAGGTTTACTCCAAGCACCATGCCTACTTCAGTGTTCTGAAACGGTTATGGTGGCTTGAGTCTGTATGTGTAGAGTTTCGCTAAGAGTGTAACCTTTTTGCTGCTGGAGGTGTAACTGGCAAATAATTACCCAGCCGGCTAATGTAGGTTCTGTGCATATTGGACATCTGACGTCAGCACACTGGCACACTGGGGTTCCATGCCCTCCCTTCTGCCCATCTTCCCGCTACATCTCTTCCCATCTAGGGGAACTGATGTCAGTGGTGGAGAATCAAGCTGAGGGTTAAGTTTTAGATTCATCTATTTCTTTTTTTTGACGTTGGGGACAGGATAGGAAGGGTTACTCTAAGGCAAACCTGTGTTTTATGAAAACACTTTTTATTGTTGGAGTAATCCTTTTGGTTTATTCCTAAAGGGTGTATCCTATTGGCATACCTCCTACATAAATGTCCATTTTATCCTTAGTTTAAATTGGTTATTTCCCTGTAGCCTCTGCACCCCCACAAGATAAATATTTACTCACACCATAACAGTATAGACTGGGGGCCACCCCTACAATGCGTCGCTGGCCCCTTGTTTAGGATTACTCTCTGAACATTATTATTGATATTTCTAATGATTGGTAGCCTTTTTTACTCTTTTGTTTTAATTTTCTTGGTCTTGAAAAAATTAGTTACATTTACTTTGAAATCAAAAGTAATTCAATATAAATTTTATAATAATTATGAATATAAAAACAAAAACCTGGGCAGTCATTTTTGGATGGATACAGATTTAATTGCCCTACCCTATTACAATCTCTGCTGATTAAAGATTATTCTAGCTGTTAGCTTCAAATACTGGTGATATTTATATTAAATATGTAATATCTATGTATTTTGTTTATTTTAACTATATTGGACTGTCATCTAACAATTTGCTATGTAATCACTTTCAGAATGGAATGCAGATCTACAAAAACTACATCAGACCACAACAGCATCAGAATGACACCTTTACTCAATATGCGTCACCTGTGGTATGTATGTGACTGCTACCACTAGCTACTTGTTAACTATTCATTAATATTGTGAATTTTGGAACGTTATTAAATATTGACCAACAGCCAACTTTAAGAAACCATTGAATTGGATTTATTTTTTCTGTGCAACTAATTGGAGATATAGATTTTGATTGATCAACATGAAAAACAAAACAAAAAAAAAACCAGCTGGACATCCCCTTCTCTCTCTCTTAACCATGATTCTGTTATTAAATAACAGAAATGAGGACACCAGGCAATATAGAAAAAGCCAAAAATATTATATAAAACATTAATAGAACTTAGCAGACCGAAAATTATTGCCATGGGAAGGGAAACATTTATTAACATCTGCTGTTGTATATTAAAAAAAAAAAAAAATGTTTGACAATTTTCTTGTGAATGGAAAAGAGAACGAGGTTTAGCAAGATTGCTTTATTTAGAGCAACACATCCTTGTTGGGAAATAAACTATTGTCCCCATTTTGCAGTTCAATTGTCACTTCAATTTATTACTTTCTTTACTCCTGTGGGGGGCAGCAATAGTACGTATCAGCCTGAGTACATCGAATAAACACCCCAAAATTGTTACCTCCGCACTGTCCAAATCCTTATGCAATTTTAATTGGGGGGAGGGGTGTATATTCTATGTATTGGGACTAAGAGTACTATAGCCATTGCTGTCGCCCAGGAAAAGTAGGAGTTTTAGAGTAGGGATTCATTATGTATGTTTATATTTGCTTTTGTATATTACGCAGCCATGTTACAGTGCTGCCTTCCCACCCCATGTTTACCCTATTAAGGATTAACAAGTGTATAGGGGTTTAGAAAAATAGCCCTTTCTGTGACATTATACATTTTGCCTTTTAGTGGTTTAAAATCATTACGCAAGACAACAAAACCTTCCAAACCTAAAACACATCTGTTCTTTTTTTTTCGTTCCCCCTTTGTTATATATCCTGTGTAATTTTTTTATAACACTATACTGTTATTAATTATTGGTGAAATGTATGAAAACTGAATTACAAAATTATGAATAAAATATAATCACATGCTTCGTGGAAACTCCAATGCAAAATATTTTAGAAAAATTATTTTACATTTAACTGGTACATCTTTGGGATGGGAAGGATGTGACAAATAATGTTGAGGATGCTGTAGGATCTTTAGAACCATCTAATAAAATAAGAATTCTTTTGACCTGGATATTTTATTATTGTGGCATAACTTTTGCAAGTGTATTCGTCCAGTTACTTGTTGTTTTGTTTACTAGATAAGCTCATATTTATTTTTGAATTTTATATAAATCTATGTCTTCTAAATTATTAGTCTAAAGCAGGTAGAGGAAACTTTTGGCACTCAAGATGTTTTCTCCTCTGATGCTTTTCCAGAACTATGGCTGTAAGAGCATTATGGGAGATGTAGTCCACAACATCTGGAGTGCTGACGGTTGCCTACCCCTTGATTAAAGCATGGTGGCCATAGTATACTATAGACCACACGCTGTTGTAGAACTGCAACTACCACCATGCCTTGCCAGCCTAACAACTGGCTCGGCATTAGGGTGATTGCAGTTTTACAACTTTGGCTCCACTTTTTGGCCACATCTGGTCTTAAATATATTTTTGTCTTCTTGGGCTACCTCTTGGGCTCTTATCATTATATATATGTTTTTTGTTCTTTCTAGAGGAGCATATCTGAAAATTCACTGGTGGCCATGGATTTCTCAGGATGTAAAAGCAGAGTTATTGAAAATCCTACAGAAGTACTATCCGTTGCACTGCAAGAAGGATTGCTATGGAGGGTTTGTTAGATCTGATATATTGCTTGTACTTTTTAATACAATGTACCTGACCATGCAGATGGACAATTACATGGAACAGCTACCATCTCAATCATACTCTTTGTCATTCTTTGATAGAAGGACAATATATTTAAAATTTAAAATATATAGGTAGGGGGCACAAAAATACTTAAAACCAAGGGAATAAAATCAATAATACTTATTCACACTTGATCCTTTGTGAGTTACAGTCAACCTAAAAATATAAAACACAATCCATAGCATCATAGTGTACATTCAGATGTGTATAGAAATACAGGTGACAATTTCCAACTCACAATATGCAGAGCCACATATAGCAGGCTCTAGCTCGAAAGGCTTAGAAAGATCACTTTGTCTGACTGCCTCCTGTCCTCCTCCTTTCAATACACCAATTGTAGAAGGAAGTCAATCGCAGGTAGTGCAAAAATCTTTTATTTAATCTTCAAGAGTAAAGATAAAGTAAAATATTCTGTGTAACAATACAACAGAATATAAACAAGTAAATAGTATAAAATATCATTAAAATCAAATAGCACAACATGTTTCGACCTGCTTGGTCTTTATCAAGGTGCATACTGTGTGTGTCCAATGTTCTGCTTTTTATTCCGTTCGTCAGGAAATCAAATTTCGGACCAAGATTTGATTTTAAAGATTTTACTTTATCTGTTTGCACTGCCTCCGATTGAATTCCTTCTAAAATTGATGTATTGAAAGGTGGAGGACAGGAGGCAACCGGACAAAGTGATCTTTCTAAGCCTTTAGAGCCAGAGCCTGCTATATGTGGCTCTGCATATTGTGATTTGGAAATTGTCACCTGTATTTCTATACACATCTGAATGTACACTATGATGCTATGGATTGTGTTTTATATTTTTAGGTTAACTGTAGCTCACAAAGGATCAAGTGTGAATAAGTTTATTGATTTGTTTTTATTACCTTGGTTTTAAGTATTGTTGCACCCCCTACATATATATTTTACTTTTTTATTAACTATTTGTGTTTTGTGATTGGTTGTTGACACTAGGGAAACCGCACTTATTAATCGTAGTAGCGCTATTTTCACCTTTTGTTTGCACTTGTGTGAATGTTTTGTAATATATTTAAACTAATGAAATCAATTAAATGATAAGAACAGACCTGAATAAGCATAATTTAATAGTTTTATCTGGACCAATGCATTTTTTCCACTTATACATGTGACAAAACAGAAACAGTTATTCATCCAAGACTGGGGAACATTGATATAATGTCACATGTCACATTAGGTAATTTAATGCAGTTTGTAAGGAAGTTAAACTCTCACATCTGAGTTTTTTGTTCAATCAGGCTTCTCACTGAAAGTTATTTATGAGTTGTGCTATTTTTAAATAATGAATGCTGTGCCATTTTTCCTCTTTAACTTAAATTGCATACTTGGCGACCCTGGCACAGCCATGGCATACTATGCAAATTAACTTAAGCAAGACAGTGCAGTGGGTGCAAGGACAAGCACATTTACGGCACAAGGTAAACATTCTTCTTTTTGTTTTGTCTGCTGCCTTATGAAATTATACATTCACCCACTATAAAATACATAGTGCCGATACATCAGATCACCTTAGCTGTTTAAAATGTGAACTGTCTGTTTATGTACAAACTTATTTTTTTAAATACCAATCATATATTTTAATTTCTGCCTATATATAATTTATGATATATTTTAACTTTTTATCTATATTTAAAAATCAATGATCTATGTTGTAGTGATAGAATAGAAAACTGCTTACTCTGTTTGTTGCACATTTTACATTTTCTTCCACTAACACCTGATGTACAATGTATACACCATACCATTAATTATAAGGGTGTTTATTGTGGTGACACAACATTTTACCTTCACCCAAATGCTAATGGAATATTAACTGGAATGAACAGCGCAGCAGAGGTATGTGATGCCTAAATCTTACCTAGACGGTGCACTAATTTTTTTTTGTCTCGATGCTGAAGTACCCATAATGCTGTGTTCTCATGTATGCTATGACGTCTTTCCACTGATGGTGCAACTTGGCGCTTTTGTACGTTGTCCGACATGCACATCTAAAATCTAAATTAGAAAACCAAATGAAAAAGGAGTAATTTTAACAAAATAAAACGCAACAACGACACTATCCATTACTGAATTTTAATAATCTATTGAATTGTGCATAAATCTCATGAGTGACTGTTCCCCTTTAAGAGAATTGGCTCTGATAAATAATATTTTATTTACATCAAAATTCTCCAATCTTGTTTTGTTCACAGTGCAGCTATTCAGCCAAACATATTTTCCATTTTCCTGTGCCAAGTAAACAAAATACAACTCAAGCCAATGGAACTTGTTTACCAGAAAGATCTAATTTCACAAACAATGTCACAATATCTAATTAGTTAACATTTGGTTATCATTGATACGTAAGCAGAATAGAAATGAGTGCAATGTAGTATAGATATTTTGTATTTCTTTCTTAATTCTAACAAAACAACTGCTAATTTATTTTTTAGAGGAAAAGTTGTGGACGTATTAGTACCCACTGTGTTGCAACCACATCTCAGAATTCATCAACAAACATAGGTATGTTTAACATTGATTTCTGTTTTAATTCCTGAAAATCTTACATGAAGTGATGCCTGCAATAAATTGTTATTAACATTTATCAGTTTACATCCTGACGCCTCCACTGGAATTAAACTCTCGAAAAGCCACATTTATCAAGGTTAAAATAGGTGTATTCAAAGCAAAGTACAAACCTAAAGCAATACTATAGGCATCAAAACACCTTTAGCCTAAAGAAGCAGTTTGTGTGTATAGATCATGCCCCTGCAGTCTTGATACTCAGTTCTTATTTAGGAGTTAAATCACTATTGTTTCTGTATATACAGCCCCAGCCACACCTGCCTTGGATGTGACTCAAACAGACTGCATGAAAAAAATGGTTTCATATGCAATCATATGCTAACAAACTTTAGAGGTTTTTATCTCCTGGTCTGTAAATTGAACTTTAATCACAAACAGGAGACTCCTGAAGGATCTAGCGGGCAATTAACAGAGCAGGAGATAAGAAATTCTAAATTAAACAGACTGTGCAATAAAGAAAGCTTAAACATTAGATCCCTCTTTACTGGAAGTGTTAAGGAAGTCACATGCAGAGAGGTGTGGCTAGGGCAGCATAAACAAAGTAATTTAAGTTCTATATGTCAGGGAATTGAGCAGTGTGACGGCAGAGGCATGATCTTTATACCAAAACTATTGGTGCCTACAGTGTCCCTTTTGTCAGGGCTCCCTCTCCCCTTACCTGTCAGCGAGCGGCGTCCTCTCTTCCTGACACGCCGCTCGCTTCCTCCTCTCCTCCTCCGAGCGGCAGCATGTATAACGCTGCACGCTGGGAGCCGGCACAAATATCTGAACTCCGGGGTCACTACAGCACAATAATCACGGTGGGAGGTATAGATATCCCCCACGTGTGATTGTTAATTCTGATTGGAAGTTATCCAATCAGAATTAAGCACAGGATTTAAATACTTACCTTTCCTGTCTCTCTGTGCCCTGTTGTGGTCTTTGGTTACCTGTATTGCTGTTTGCTTGTGTTTCTCTCTGGTTACCGATTATTTGGCTTGTTTCTCCATCCCTTTGACCTCGGCTTGTTTCTCGTTTTCCTGTGTTCTGGCTCCCCTTACTCGGCTTGTCTCCTGACTATTCTTAGTGTGCCTAGCCCGGCCATTCTAAGGACCGGTACTGCACCTTTTCCTCTCTGTGACCTGTTAGCGTGTTAGGTTCCCAGAATCGTGACACCTTTAAGAGCAGTTACCATGTAAATCTACATATTTCAACCACAATATTATTTCCTTTGTTTTTATATTTTTGATTGTTTTTCCTTTCCTTTCTGTGCACGCGATATACCACTTTACCCATGCCAACCTTGTAATGCATAGTATAACACATTTGTTTTGCCGTAACCTTCCTTGGGGAAACTCAAAAAAATAAAAATTAACAATCTATTGTTAAAATAAACAATCCTTATACATAATTTGAATTGAGTTTTTCTTTATGATTGTAACAAACTATCACTGATATAACATTTATGAATCTATATTTTATATTTTCATTACAATATAAAATGTTTATTTCAAGAAAGCTTAAAGGGAAAGCTTAATGTAGTTGTTCTGGTGAGCATAATAGCTCCCTTCAGACATTTTCATGTTCAGAGAAAAGGCAGTGTTTACATTGCCCCTAGGGACACCTCCAAGTCACACAGTAAGCAGCCCTGACGTTCAGCGTCCCAACACTCTGCATGGGGACACTGCATTTTCCTGATAGAGATGCATTGATTCAATTCATCTCTATGAGGAGGTGCTGATTGGCCAAAACGGTGTTTGGCATCGCCCCTAGCCAATTTCCACCATGGGAAAGCATTGGATTGGCTACAAATCAGTAATTTTGATGATGTCACAAAGGGGGTGGGTCCAGCGCCGGCAGACCCGTGGAGAGCTAAAAATAAGGTGAGTTTTAACCCATTCTGAGGGAGTTAAGGGAGAAATCATTAAAAACCTCTATTACAATAAATGTAAATAAATGTCATATCAGCAAATTTATCATTTTTAGTAATTATATAGCTTGACGTTTTACCAATAAAGACAAGAAATTCAATGTAATCATGTACCAAAGTAGTTCCAGCAATAATAATAACACATCCTTTAAATACATTGCATTCTTCGTGATAAAGAAACGAAAACTCCCAGGACCATATCATGACAAAACTGGGGCCATTCTAGGCATAGTTCAAAGTGTTGGGGGCTATATATATGACAATATATATATATATATATATATATATGTTGTCATACATGTTGTATGGTTTCTTTGCATTGCATTTGCATTATGTATTGCAATAATCCCCTTAATTTAATATTAATTGTTATACTAGCAAAAAATGAAACACATGTTGCTACTGCCTTTCCCTTCACCTTGTGCAAATAGACATTGAAGTCATCACCTCATCACATCCCCTATACCGCAGAGTGTTTGGCTCAAATGTTTGATTATTTATAGAATTGCACTTGATAGAAAGGAAAGATATAAAGGGCTTTGTGTATATAGCAAGGTGCATGTGTAGCTGATGTGGGTAATCCAGAAAACAAAATTCATTCTGTGATGGTATTGGATATGGATAATGGAGAAACAGGGCAATGATTAATGAACAGTTCCTCTCATAGCCCATTACACAAGTTAAAGGACCACTATAGGGCCAGGAAAAAAAAATGTTTAACTGGCCCTATAGTGCCCTAAAGGGTGCCCCCACCCTTAGGGTCCCACTCCTGCCGGGCTGAAGGGGGAAGAAGGGGGTTAAACACTTACCTTTCTCCAGCACCGGGCTCCCTCGGTGCTGGGGACTCTCCTCCTTCTTGCGATGTCATTGGCTGAATGCACATGCGCGGCAAGAGCCGCGTGCACATTCAGCCAGTCCATAGGAAAGCATGACCATATCATGACAAAACTGGGGCCAATCACAGTGAGAAGCGTGGAAGTGCCTCTAGCGGCTGTCAATGAAAGAGCCACTAGAGGCTGGATTAACCCATATATAAACATAGCAGGCAGGGTTAATCCTAGATGGACCTGGCACCCAGACCACTTCATCGAGCTGAAGTGGTCTGGGTGCCTATAGTGGTCCTTTAATTTCCTTTAATGTTAAAACAAAAAGCATTTTTCAATTACATGCTCTTTTCCTATAAGCAGACAAGATAACTGGTTGGGTGTTTGCAGTTTGTTGCTTACTAAAACCATTGCACTCAAAAGAATTTAATAATTTCGTTATACTGACTGAAGAATTAACACGTACCCTTGAAAATGGGAAACAGATTTTACTGTGACAAAGCGTTCCAAAGTAAATGTTACTCTTTATAATGAATAATTTAATAAAGTACGATTTAGTCTGTATTTTATATTATCAAAATGTCCTCCCCTACCCCCAAAAAGGTAGTAAATGTATATATATATATATTGAACTTAATGTGCTATTTATCAAAAACTTAAAACTTAAAATATTTATTATGTCTTATAAATGTTTAGCTGTTCACATATCTCAGCCTTGGTTTCATCACAACATTTCCAGAGAAGAAGCCCAGAAATTAATAGTTCAACAAGGACTTGTAAATGGGTGAGTTAAATGTTTCTATATGTTTTTTTTTTTGTTTTTTTAAAGTAAAGTAAAAGTAAAAATTGTGATGAACATTCAGAAATTTGGTGGTCTCGTTAAGTTTAAAACCTACACTTGCCAGTAAAAATAACTTGCATTTTCAATTAAGATACACTTCAAAATCACGTGACATTTATTGTAATAGAGGTTTTAAATGATTTCTGAGCATGAATTATTTTTGCAGCTCCTGGTGTTTTAGCACTGTTTATTAAATCAAACTGAATGTTTTGTTCTACAGAGAAAGGGCTTTTTGAAATTCCCACATTCTGGACTCTTACATTAGTCATTTCTTGCCAAAAAGTAGCTTTTGTAAAGGACATCTGTACGCTATTTTTTTCTTTTTTCATTTTTAGTTAAATGTACAAATACAAACTTTTATAGGTTTATTTATAGCTATCTCTTATTATTATATACATCTAATTAAAAACTTAGATGTCAGAAGACCGTATCTCCAAACTCTGTCTGTCTGTCATCTATATTTCTTTCTATTGGTGCTTGACCCTCTGATTGTCTGTCTGTTTGTCTGTCTGTCTGTCTGGCATCTATATTTCTTTCTATTGGTGCTTGACCCTCTGATTGTCTGTCTGTCTGTCTGTCTGTCTGCTATCTATATTTCTTTCAATTGGTGTTTGTCCCTCTAATTGTCTGTCTGTCTGGTATCTATATTTCTTTCAATTGGTGTTTGTCCCTCTGATTGTCTGTCTGTCTGTCTGGTATCTATATTTCTTTCTATTGTTGTTTGTCCCTCTGATTGCCTGTCTGTCTGGTATCTATATTTCTTTCTATTGGTGTTTGTCCCTCTGATTGTCTGCCTGTCTGTCTGAGGGTTTTTGGTGATTGCCATGTGTGAGTATCAATGATGTACTCTGCTGAGAATATGTTTTAATATTTGTGAAGATTTTCTGTGCACCGTTGCATAATTGATCATTTTTAACAGTACTTAAAAAAAAAAGAAGATATGAATATCTTTTGGTAACCCGCAGAAGTGAATATTGTGTTGTAAAAATTGTAGATAATTGGTCTACAGTAATGTTTTGATTCCTGGATCAGACTAGTGTTTTGAAGTCCAGGTCTTATGCAGTTGAAGCCAGCTGGTGTACTATAGAAACTTGACAGCTTGGTCCTGTGGAGATGAATCAATACTTTAGCCATTGAAGTTTGTTTGAAAGTGTAATCACGCTTTTCAGTACTATAACCTTCTACTTCTAAGCAAGAACAGTGCTATATATATCCTATCTGATTTTTGGTAGCTTTTTAAATGCTGAGGAACAATTCTCTTCTGGTAGCTAAGATCAAACTCAACAGGTATTTGAAGGAAACTGATGTGATCAATATATAATCAAGAAATGGTTTTAATCCATATCACTGCAATTGTATTTATTGTTACTTAGTCTATTCACTTGTGTTTAATTAGTAGAACATAAGGTGGCACTACCTGCACCTCCTGCAACAAAATAAGAAATCAACATGATGTGGAGGTGGGTTGGGTGGGGAGAAGACTTTCAGCATATTAAATCAAACAACACTTACATGGCAGATTACCATTTTAATATGTAAATAATTGTATTTGCATATTACAATAGATGAAAGCCTACCACATCTATACATATTCACAGATATTAAATACTTAAAGGAACACTATTGTCACCAAAACAACTTTAGCTTAATGAAGTAGTTTTGGTGTAAAATCATGTCCCTGCATGCTCACTGCTCAATTCTCTGCCATTTAGGAGTTAAATCACTTTGTTTATGAACCCTAGTCACACCTCCCTGCCTGTGACTTGCACAGCCTGTCTAAACACTTCCTGTAAAGAGTCATCTAAAGTTTATCCTTCCTTTATTGCAAGCTCTGTTTAATTTAGATGTTCTTATCCCCTGCTATGTTAACAGCTTGCTAGACCCTGCAAGAGCATCCTGTATGTGATTAAAGTTCAATTTACAGAGAAAGAGATACAATTGTTTAAGGTAAATTACATCTGATTGAAAGTGAAACCAGTTTGTTTTTTTCATGCAAGCTGTGTAAATCAGAGCCAGGGGAGGTGTGACAAGGGCTGCATAAACAGAAACAATGTTATTTAACTCTTAAATGGCAGTGAATTTAGCAATGAAACCTGAGTAGCATGATCTATACACTAAAACTGCTTCATTAAGCTAAAGTTGTTTAGGTGTTCCTTTAACCAACATTTAACTTATTGGCACAGCTCCTGCCATGTCTGCCCCGCTCTGTCTAATTGTCATGTCCTTTCATGGCATGGATAACTCTACTCTTTTGGCTCCTTATAGCCATAATAACTTGCATTATGTTTGGTGTCGTACCAGGTGGTGTCATTTTGGCAACATTGGTCATATAAATTCAGTGCCAGAACATTAGATGGCCTCCTGGGTCCGGAGCTCAGACAAGGACCCAGTGGGGCTCTTGTTATGTGTGGACCCTCCATGAGCTGACAGGGAGATCAAAAGATCTCTCTGTTTGGCTCTGATGAGGTCACTTAATTAAAGTGGCTTTGTGGTCTAACTATTCTGCTTGATACTTATTAATATATATTTATGTAGATTCCTCTTTCTTATTGTTGGGTGGCTCACCTTGTATCATGCATATTATAGTTCTTCTGTGTCACCTAATAATATATAATGCAATCAGACTTTCCTGGCTTTTCTTATAAAATTGATTTATTCTTCTTTCTTTGCAAATACAAACTCAGTACTTACAATGTCATTTATGTTAAATAGGTCAACAGCTGATGGTACATGCTGGACATTCAGAGTGTGAAGACACTCTGCCTTGATGTTCCGTGTCTCAGTGTCTGTGTCTCATTCTCCTAGACACCCTTCTGACACCGATAAAACATATATACCACCAAAATGACTGTGTAAGCATTACAAGTCAATGCTATTGATACAATATGCTTGTTGGTTATTCTAAAAACCCTATTACGTCACCCCATGTTCCATGGACACTCAGAAATAGAGAAGAGCTTACAACACTTATTGTCATCTGTTCATGTCACTCAAGATCAAACACACCTCCGTGTGAAATATGTGAATATAGAATATTTTACAGGGACTGAAATGGTCAATATATGCTGTTGCACAGCCTTAAAAAAATGACGTTATCCTGTTTATTTTGAAGTCCTATGAGTGTGCTCTTCATTTTGGCTTAGATCATCAAACTTGATGATCTCAGCCTGTCCAATGCTTTCCCATTGGAAAGCATTTAGGGGCCATTGTGTATCTGTGACAAAACTCTGCACTGCACCAATCAGCATCTCCTCATGGAGATGCATTCAACCAATGCATGTCTATGGGGAGCGTTCACTTCCTTCATGCAGATCGAGATGCTCAACGTTGGTCTGAGTGACTGCCATTACAGGTGTTCCTAGGTTGCAATCTAAGCACTGCCTTTTCTTTGAGACATTTACAGTACTCAGCCTGCAGGGACAGACTATAGATACCAGAACCACTACAATAAAATGTGGTGGTTCTGGTGACTATAGTGTTCTTCTAATAAGACGTCTTTCTCTCACCTGTCTCTGCGGAATTTGATGGCGCTATATAAATATCATAATAATAATAATAATATATTCCTGTGCTGTAGAACTGAGACACATGCTTGATTCTCTTAAACGTCCTTTTAAATGTCCTCTTTTGTGTTTCTTATACCCTCTTTTGATTGACTTACCCACTTTAGTGTATCCTATCTCCCATATTTCCACTGTGTCTGTGTGTCTCTTTCCCCCATTTCCTTTTGTGTGTCTTTCAACCCCAAGCCCATTTCGTGTGCCTCTTATCCCCAGCACATTTGTGTGTCTCCTCCCACACCTCGTTTTTTCTTTCTACCTCTTAGCCCCTCTTTGTTTCTTTTTCTTTCCCCAGCCCCCCCATTTGTCTCATTTCACCGCAATCCCCTCTTTGTGTCTCATTCACAAACCCAGGTCCTCCATGTGTCTCATTCTCCCCCCAACAATTCTTTGTCTCATTTACTCACCCAACCCTTGATGTGCTTATTTCATCCCCCAGCCCCTCCATGTGTCCCATTTTCCCTCAGCCCCTCTATGTGTCTCATTCCGCCCAGCCCCTCCATGTGTCTTCCCCCCCCCCAGCGCCTCCATGCAGACCGTGGTAGAGGAGCATGTTTTCCCTCTCCCAGATCTGACAGGAAGCAGTTCGGTGCACACAGTTAGTACTTCTTGTCAGGTGAGGCAGGAGCTCTTCTACCATGGAGGGGCTTGGCAAATCTACATGCAGTGACCAACAGGAGGGGAGTGATTCTCCTCCTGCCTGTCACCCCAAAATTATGCTCCCTTGGTCGATGCTCCCTAGTTGGTCACAAACCGGCCCGAAGGTATACTGGCCCAGAAAGAATTTTCCTGGTATACTGGTGGGCATGTCCGGCCATGAAGATCATGTCACATTAACAGAGAATGACCAACAGAGATAGAAACAGTTATCAAAATAGATCACCAAACCATGAAAGGGTGAAGTGATCTATTCGCAATCTAGAATTATGAAAGAAGGCATGAATAACACCAGCTCAAACGATGCAACAGTACTCTATAATTCAAATTGGTATAATCCTTGATAATGTGTGACTCCGACAAGGGATATGCTATACGTTGTACATGACTGGTAGTATGATGGAGTTGATTCAATGCACAATAAATGGCTGTTCCGGAGACGTACCTGATATAACACAGTTGCAAAATTGCTGACATGGTGTTTAATGGCCAAACTGTTGCAGGACGACTAAATGTAACCTGACAAGAAAAGAATATCTAGAACACCATAATATTACTCACTAGCTCATCTTGCAAATATTTACATATATCCCAACTTTCATACCAATTATATAATCTTATATTTATATTTTTTAGAGTTGTTAGCTAATATATGTAAATCCTCATCACCAGAGTGTGAAAAGAGACTAAACTAATATACTTATATATTTAAAAGTCAAAAAGTACCTACATTTGGGACTGTATTGATATTACCAAGGCCCTAGGCAGGGTGCCATATAAGGGCCCTCCTTCTAGAGCCCTGGTCTCTTTTTCTGTCAGTGGTGAGTTGTTAGAGTATGTGTAGTGACTGAGTGTTGTGTGTGTGGACAAGGCTGATAGCATTATGGGGGGGGGGGGGGGGGAGCTGAGTGTTTCCATGTGTGCTAGTTGTGTGTTGTGCATGGAGTCTGTTGTGTGTGTATTTTTTATACCTTTCCTGATCATCCAGTATTGGATATGCTAGATCCCTAGTGGTCTGGTGGGCAGAGCTGCACTGTCCATACCAATATCAGGTACAGACCACTTTAAGAGCTCCTTCTCAGTTCTGTCAACGACTCGAGAAGTAATCGAGAAGCACCGGGTGGACTGTGAGGGTGCTTTTAAAGTGGTCTGTAACTTATACTGGTACATACCACAACACTTCCTCAATTAGTAAAGGAGCGCAGGGTCCTGCAGGGAAATCTTTTATTCTCACTGCCAAGTCACAGAAGCCCCAATTGGAGCTTGAGCTAGCGTCTGAGGAGAGGACCTAGGTAGCCATCTTGATCGCCTAATGGGAAATCCGGCTCTGCCGATGGTGAGTTGAAAAAAAAATCTGTGTGTTATTATCATGTCATAATTACTTTACCCAATGTTAGCAGGCTTTTCATCTTCTGCTTGGGAAAACAGAAACAAAAATCAGTAAAAAATCAACACAAGCATGCACTATGACTTCAAAAATATACCGATTGCAGCATTATGCAGTCCATTTATTTGCTTTCTCAAACTTAAGGTTATAAGGGTCCTGGGCAATTCTTTCAGTTTCTTTATTTATGTTAACCAACTGCTTTTTTTTTTACTTGAATATTATTTTATCTTCCCTTGGTTAGAGATATAATTTAATATACTGTATATAATATGCTTCAATCACATCTATTCTTCTCTTAGATTATTTTTGCTGCGGGATAGCCAAAGTAGTCCAAAATCATTTGTTCTTTCTATGTGTCATGGACAGAAAATAAAGCATATTACAATTACACCTGTAAGTAATGTTATCTCTCATTCCACGATGAGATTTTCCTATTTTCTGTTAATACAAAATTAATATTTTAGATAAGTCACTGAATATTACACTGTACAATTTAATAATTTTATATCTTAATCAGATGCAAATATATTTATTGTTGCCTTTTTATACACTATATTATTTGCACATTAATTGCATTTATCATATTTTAATTCAATATATAAAATCCATTAAATTTCACCACCCTCAGGGTCCCCTTCCCGTGGCGCTGAAAACCCCTTCAGCAGCTTACCTTATTCCAGTGCTGGGCTCCCTTGGCGCTGGTGACCTCTCCTCCCCCGTCAACGTCAGCTCCCTCTGCCGACGTCAGTGGAGCCGAATGCGCATGCGCGGCAAGTGCCGCGCGCGCATTCAAGCTGTCAAAAGGAAAGCATTTTTCAATGCTTTCCTATGGACGCTTTTCTATGGATGCTTTGCACGCCGGAGGCATAATATGCCTCCAGCGTCGCAGATGCGCCTCTAGTGGCTATCCGGAAGACAGCCACTAGAGGCTGGCTTAACCCTGCAATGTAAACATAGCAGTTTCTTTGTTTGCATCTGAAGAGTTAAAACCTGAAGGACATTGCACCCAGACCACTTCATTGAGCTGAAGTGACCTGGTTGACTATAGTGTCCATGTAATCCCTTCACCTAGTACAAGCTCACATTTTTTTTTATTCCTTTAAAAAAGAAATGTTGATTAAGACACCCTCCACTTTACTCCAGCTCCATTTTTATATATTTATTTATGTGGGTCACTCTTAATTGTTTCTTTATTTATGCTCCAAACAGTGTTTTAAAAACCAAATTGAGAAATATAGACCAAAATAGCTTATTTGGAAAAAAATTAAATGTTGCTACAGCTTCTTTATTTTAACATAAATATTGCAATCATTTTTAAAAAATTGTTTTTTTTTTAAATTTTACTTCAATTTACTATTTAGTGTATGCAACAAAGTAGATTTTTTTCTTATGTGCTAATATTTCTGAGCCATATGATAAACTTTTTATTCCCACAATATTTCTGTTTAGGATACAATCAGAAGAAAAATAACAAAATTGTAAATTTACACTAATTTAGATTTTCTGTACCGTGAAAACAGCAGCATGTTTTCAAAATGACTATCTATTAAATCCATAATTTATATAAAGTAGCTCTTGATTCTGAATGAGTTCACAGATTTATGTCATCTATTTACTAATACGGTAAAAAAAACTGAATGGAAAATAATAATTCTTCAATTCTGAGACAAATGTTTTATTTCTAGAAATTATTATTACAATTAAGCTCTGTCATTTGTTATTTATTTAATTTAACAGGTAGAAGATGATGGAGGAAGATTTTACACATTGGATAATGGTCAGACAAGATTTACAGACCTTATACAGCTTGTAGAGTTTTATCAGCTAAATAAGGGAACATTGCCATGCACTCTCAAGCACTACTGCACCCAAACAACAGTATAAAGCTACTCCAATGCATTTCGCAATGAAATCATTATAGATTTGGAAATGTCTCCTTGTTACTTTTTAACGTGCAATGCCAGAAATTGTAATTTTGCCATACTGGTTGTTTTTTGTTTTTTTATTTATTTTCTAGTGTTAGCGTATAGTACTTACAGAAGCACTCCGTTATTATGTGTATAATGTCTCGATTTTTTCCCCCCAAAGTTATCAACTAATGAAAAAGAAACACCTTCGTAGAACATGTTAATCAACAGGAAAGCATTGCATCAACTGTTTATTTTAACACTATATTTTTTATTTTTGTAGTATTGTAAGTACAAGATTGTTGGATAATACAGACATTTATTAATCAGCTGCCAATTACATTAAATCCAACGGTATGCACTATGTACTTCGAGTTCTTTTGGGGAAAATAGACTTGGCCATTTTTGCTACTGGTTTTTTGATGCATGTACTTAAAAACCATCATGTTGACTGACGATAACAAGAGTTGTAAGGGAAGCAAGTTATGTTTTAGCAATAGTTTGATATTTTGTCTTAGGGTTAGGCCTCAGGAAGAGAGGATAGAGTTAAAGGGACATTTTGAGCACCAAAGCAACTTTAAAGCATTTGGTGGATGTTGATCTTATTAATATGCTGTATTTTTCTATAATCAAATTTTCAAAAAAATTTACATAAATAATTGTTTATGCCACATCATAAGCCTACCCACTAAGCCATTCCCCCTCACTCGTGGAAAAGACTTTCTTATCAAATTTGCACACACAGCTCAGCCACTAACAGTACTGAGCTACAGAGCGATCTGCACACGAGGAGAGGACAGCCAGGGAGATATATGATATATATAATAAGGATATAATTACCTACCCACTTAGTGCTATGAGGGGCTGAGCTGTGTGTATTAACTCATAAGGAAGCCATGGCTACGGAGGCAAAAAAACTACAACATTTAAATGTGTGTGCAGAATGATGCATGATGGGAATCCTGTTGGGTGAATTGCATGAATGTAATGTGAATATTATCTGTGTGAGTCTGTGGTAAAAGCATGTGTGTAATAGAAGGAGTGTGTGTGAGTTACTGCAGGCAGTTTATGAGTGGGAGTTCTTAAGTGGGGGTTGCGTGTGTATGGCAAAAGTTTTGTATGATTTCATTTGAATATTTAAGCATGCGGTGAGCTGCATTTGTGTGTGAAAGTTGTGTGAGGAGCTGCTTGTGTGGTGTACGTATGGAGAGGGCAGTAGAGCCTTCATGACTTTATGTCTTTAAATAAAAACTTGTATTTTTTTTATTTTTATCACACTTCTAAAGTAATGACAGAGTAAAGAACATGCGTGTGCTAGTCTCTTTAATGCTAAACGCACCCTTAAAAATAAATGCTTCAAGACTTTCTCTTCTCTTAATTCTGCAACCGTCTCTATTTTTCTCCATTTAACACTGTGTGTTGATATTATGATTGTATTGGGTCTGTCTCAGCAAATGAGTCACTGTGTAGAGGAGATTTTGGGCAGTGTTTAAAAAAAAGAAATACAAAAAAAAGTAGTTTCTATTCCTTTATTTGGCATTCAGAGATATTGTTCATATTTAATGTTGGCCTCTAGGTGTCAGTAGTACACCAGAAAGTGCCTCTGTACAATGTTCGGAAAAATACCAATCATTAAATGTGTAGTCTTTGCACACCTTTTAAACAGCTATGCTTTTTATAATTGTATAAATTATTTACTTATTCTGTACCAATTAGTTCTACCAATTGCTAGGTTTGTTATCAAGTCAGGCTTTAAGATAAAAACCTGGACTTGAAGAATGATTAAAAATTCATCAGAGAGGATTAAATATGCACATATTCGGCTTGTGAAGCTTGTTCTTAAAACCATTATGTTAACTTTTTTTTTTTATTCTAATGATTTCTATAATTAATATAAAGAAGCCTGAAAAGACTTTTGAAAGCATAATGAGACTTGTGAAAAGGGGTAAGATGCAAATAAGGCAGTAAAGTTATTGCAAAGAAACCCCATTTAAATTAAAGTCGACACAGTTGACCACCCTCTTCTCCTGAACATACTCTATCCCCCTGGACTCGTGACATATCTACTTTCCTTAGTTTCTTTCTCATTCTCATTTTCAACCCTTAATACACGACTGTGTTATATGTTCATTCTACTTAATAAACTGACAATGAAATAGGCTTCAAATCAGGTCTGCAAATACTCCAGGGATCAACAGCTTAGGTGAAGATGGACCCTTAAGCGTATTAGGGAAATGAATGGATTCAATTTGAGCAGTTTTGTAAGTGAAGGTGTGACTGTTAATTACGCAACTAGCCTCAATTTTATGTTTATACTGTATGTATAAATTTGCAGATTTCAGGGTAATGGGTGAATACGCAGATAAATAGACAAGATGCAGAAATGCAGATAGAAGTGACTAGAGAGAGAGAGAGAGAAAGAGAGAGAGAGAGATAAAGAGAGAGATAAAGAGAGAGAGAGAGAAAGAGAGAGAGAGAGAGATAAAGAGAGAGAGAGAGATAAAGAGAGAGAGATAAAGAGAGAGGGATAGGAGAAAGAAATATTTGGATTATTTTGCAAGATCTAAACATAACTCTGTTAAATGCAGTGCTCCTATTAACATCTTTAGGAATTTAATTACCCAACATAAACATATGTCTTAGAATCTGATAGATACTGGTTCATTTCATTGGCAATTATGCCCATTTCTAGTTATAACAATGTAGATCTGAAAGCTGTTACTGTTAATAATAATTTGAGCAATTATGAGATGGACATTGGTTATTTACATATTGTGATCCATGTAAAATGTGTGTAAAAAGCATGACTTTTAACGTTATCGTCTACACAGCATTAATGCTACTATGTACAGCAAAGAAAAAAAAAAACTAAAAGAAACACCCACAATGTTTGCAGTACTTAAAATGTATATAGTACTTTTTGTTTGAAAGATTGTGATTATGAAACCAACTAAAACAAAATTATCCATGTTATCAAAATAAAAAATGTAATACAATGGAGTTTGTATTTAGAGTTGCAATAGAAATATGGTCTATATATGTAAATTCATGAATAAATTGAATAATTTATTTTGATTGAATATTTATACAAGTATATAGCATCCATTTACTTCCTTCACTTACAAGCAAAGCAGCTATATTTAAGTCAAGAGAATGAGGTTGTGTTCAAGGACAAAACTCTAAAATATGTTTACTAAATGCATAAGTGGAGAAGAAATACATTGTAATATATTACCAATATACATTACCCTGTACCTATAATGGAGAGTTTTATTCCTTAATTTCTTTTCAATTAACAAAGCCATACCATAAAAGTCATAACCATACAAACAAAAATAAATTATAGAAAATAAAACGTTGTTACTGTATTTGTGTGTGTGTGTGTGTGTGTCGGTGGGGAGGAGGGAATGGGGGGGACTAAAAAACGGGGCAGGACATAAGCACACAAATATCCATGTATGTTTTTGTGCATATATGTAAAACTGCTCTGTTTAACACTTTCATTCTCAACACGGATTAACATATTTTGAATAATTAAGCAAAAAAAAAAAAACAAAAAAAAAACATTCAAATCATCTCCATGTGTTCAGGTAGATGAGACAAAATGTAATGAGACAAGCTTGACTTAGGAAAAAAAATGTGGTGAGGTATCTTCTCAAATAAATTCCCAGTATGAAAAAAATCGAATGAAATTACACGAAAAGTAAAAGTAAGGCGCATTCTATTCAATGTAAACATTTTGCTAGGTGTGCCAATAATATCTTTTTAGACTTTAGAAGATTAATTTAGCTATGAACTACATATTATCCAAATTGGTGATCGCACGAATTCCCGAACTCTGAGCCAAAATGTAGCCGAATCATGAAACAAGGAATTGCATGATGGATGAGCATGTTTGTTTTTGATTTTTGATTTGGAATTCTTACATGAATTCAAAAACAAGATGATTGATGGCTAGGTAACAGCTATTATATGTTGATTTTAGTCACAGATCAAGTGAGAAGAGACCAATAGAGGGGAAAAGAGAGATAAGCAATTGAAATATTAAATACATATAAATATATATATATATATATATATATATATATATATATATATATATATATATATATGTGTGTGTGTGTGTGTGTGTGTGTGTGTGTACATTTGTTCATTTTTGTACCCTTTTGATTCATCTGATTCGTTTTTACAAATCTTTTTGTTTAAACTTTTTTTTGGATTAGCCGAACTGACATTTGGCTGCAATTCAGCTATCCTACCATTTGTTTCCATTTTCAAATGTAGTAGTTTGGCTGTGTACTAGTCTATGTATTTCTGTAAACATCATGTAACTTAAATTGAGGATCGTAAGAAGCTGTGATTAGTAAAAAAAAAAAAAAAAAAAAAAAGTGAGGTAAAGAAGTTGACTGTCAAGTCTTCTGTAGAACAATCAAGCTGGAATGGGAAATACTGTTTTTTTTTGTGAACAATGAAGAGAAATTGGCCAATTTTGAGAGAAGCAACTGAACATAAGTTAAACATTAAAATTAGAATAATTTGTACATTTATTTACTAATAGGTAAGCTATTGCATAAAAGTGATTAAAGTATTTGTAAGCATAAGGTAACTATAAGATGATATACATTAATTTTGAGAAAACTACCCTAGCCTGTCTTTTTTTTTGCTGTTATAGTGGAAACAAATGTGTCATTTGAAGCTGTTAATTTCCTATCCAATTTTTTTTCTTTTAGTAAGGAAACAGATCTGCTGGTTGAACTTAGTTCTCAAAAGCCAGCCAGCCCGCCATGTGTGATGTTGAATATCGTGGCTATTTAAACTAAGTACAACTGAAAATAGCCACGGTACAGCTATTTCTTCCACTAAGTGAATCAATGTGTATATTTTTGATTTCCGGACCCTAACAAGACAGAATTTAAATGATGTGTATATGTTGCCAGGATGCATGCCTTGAAGGTTTATTTGAAAGATAAATAATGTAAAGATAAATAATGTATACACTGTGAGAGATCTGTCTTCTACCAAGAGACTACTCGTTTGGGCTTTGTATTATTATCAGTAACTCTAATCACCAATCATTAACAGTGAATCAGAAGAAAAGTGTTGGAATGTGAAGTCGTATCCTGGTACCTGCTGTTTGTTTATTGTGCAGTCACATGCTGATGGGAACCAAGAAGAGCTGTTGTACTGGTGGTGCACTGTTCCTTGGCTTTGCAAACTCAACAAGGACAACAGACTGGAGCATTGCTCTCTCCCTGAGAAAAGATTAATAAATTATCACAGTACGGATATCACATACCCATAACATAAATTCAGACATCTATCACTAATGCATAAACACATCTCATGCATACTGCAAACACCCATAAACATGCAACAATGTCATATCTCATAAATCTGCTTAGCATAAGTAGCCTAGCATACTATATTTAACCCTTCACGTGAAATCATAATTCATCTTAATTCTTATTCACATATTTAATCTCCATATGTGAGTTAATCTTTCACAGGTTAAACACCAACTACAACGTCACATTTCACAACCTACTTGCCTTATTCCATGAACCTACCTTTTCACACCCATCATTAGCTACAGTATTTATATATCATTCTTATACTATAATATACTTACATATGACAAATTTCAACCTCAGTCACCATTTGTCTCTATGGCCATTCTGTCAAGGATTCATGAGAATTATGCACCCGGGAGACATGAGCTACTTGCAACTGACACAAGTTTAACATGGTCATCTGTTAATAATGATATGCTGGAAGAGGAGCTATGGAGACAAAGCTATTTGCATCTCTTCTACTCCTTTAAATGAAGGTAGCTGCAGTCACTTAGCATCTCCTGCCCAGGGGTACAACTCTCACTTATATATGTTTTCCCTGGAACTGTCGTTTCTGGTGAATTGCTGCACCAACAGTTATTTGGTTAACACACTTCTTGCAATATCCCTTTTAATCATCATTTAAGGGTATTAATTGTAGATGTATTGTTTAAATTGTTACTTGAAGCGAAAGAAGGGCATGTTTGAAGAGCTCTTTCAATGTCTTAGGTACACAAATAAAATTGGAATATTGTGATTTCATCTTTAACAAAACTTAGCCATACTGTTGGAATTATTACTAATTCTGAAATGACTGTATGTATCCCATCAATGAAAAAAGGAGATGTTTTAGAGAGATTGTTACAAAGTATTTATCCTGTTCCAGGACTTTTATGGTCCCATTGACATCAATATATGGATTTCTGAAGCAATAGGTTAATATATGTAACTAAGAGAATGTTATTTTATACAGGAATTAACTGTTTATAGTCTAGATGAGTTTACTGTAGATGACTGCTGATATGTCATATGCCAAGACAAGAAGTAACATGGTATGGCGTTAATAGCAGAACACTGGCCCTGAGATCTCCTTTCCATTAACAGCTTTTAGCACCCCAGTGTGCTCTTAATGAGGTAGATGTCAACCTGATGAAGAACCTGTGAGCTTCAAAAGCTTCCAGTCTCAACTATTTAATAATAGGCATCATTCTATTTATTCCATCATCCTACGTTTATATCACTAATTGGCAAACAAATCGTCTCTGTTGTCCTCCTTGCCTTCAACATTCTCGTTCAGTTTCCAGCAGGTTGTTTGATGAGAAGTAAAGAAAACATGTTTGACTTTGCTCGACATAGCTTGACTTCTTTAACCTTATGGAAATGTTTATTAAGTTATTTATTTATAGCGAGCTGAAATATATCTTAACCGAGACAGAATGTCTTGAGAGGTCTTGGTCACACAATAATAAAATACAGGGGCAAAATAAATTATGGACACAATATATCACAAAACCAAAGTGCTTTAGTTAGTTATATCTATAGTTATGGAACTCGTAGAAGCGTCTAAACTAAAAGGTAACAAGGAATTTAAAGTCATAAACTCTTAGGGGTTCCTAAAAATATAAAATAAATTCATTAATTAAGAGGATAGTAGAGAGTGTGCTTTATAACTGAACTTTGAAAATGTCAGTGCTTCTGTTGTGATAAAAAATATAAAATAAATAAGTAGATACATAAATCAGGTTTGGATTGATGGACTAAAATTCATATTTTCAGGTTTAATAGTTAGAGACAGAAAAAAATATATCTAAAGTGATTTATTAAAAACATCAAACAAAATATTTATCCTTAGAAGTAAATCCAGACAAACACGATATTAGCAACTAACAACATAAAGGTCACAGAAATATTCAACATATTATTAAAAGGAATTCAATAGCATAAAGTTCATAAATTAAAGCAAATAACTATTATGAGTGAATATCACATAGAATAGTCAAAATAAATATTTTAATTGTGTACCCAATATGCAGAATTATACAATTATTATGTTATATATTTAAAATGTCATTAAATATCCCAAGGATGCATCCCAATCTATATTACAACAACAACACTTTTATTTCAGATCACAACATAAAAAAATCCAAATTTCAACATAATGTGAAATAGGTTGCAAAACATAAAACCATGAAGCATACATTTTTAACCCAAACCAAGTAGAGAGCAGAACACAGAGTCAATGGACCTACCCTCAACATTTTGGCACAAGGTGCCTTTTCCAAGGGACTAGTATGCATCTTTTGTTTTGAATACATATATTATGTGAAACATTATCTGAAACATTTCTGTTTTAAACAAAGATTTTACGCAATGCGTTCACTGGAAATTGTACAAAGCACTGAGTGCTGTAACGCAGTTGATAATGTAATAAGGGTGACATGCAATTTGATACACTACTTTGCTGGTTTGGGAAAATTTTCACAGATGAAAATGAAGGTGAATTTCTGCATTTTCAAAAGAAATTAATTCTGCATGATTTATCAGTAAACTTAAAATGTTCACTGCTCGTGAAAAAACAGTTAATAAAAACTCAGCATTACGTAAACAGCAATAAAATAATAATACCACTATAGCAGGGGTGGGGAACCTTCGGCTCTCCAGATGTTTTGGACTACACCTCCCATGATGCTTTGCCAGCATTATGTGTGTAAGAGCATTATGGGGGATGTAGTCCACAACATCTGGAGAGCCGAAGGTTGCCTATCCCTGCACTATAGCCTTCTTTCTATTGCTCTTTTACCAGTTACCAATAAGCCAGTAATCTTGAAAATGTCTGTTGGTAAAGTTAGAGACTCACATCTGTTTCCAACTTTCAAAATTTCACTATTAGCAACTGGTAATAAGAGGTTTCCATAAGATTTAACATCTTCTATAGAAATTAAAATAATAAAAGACACACTAAGTAACACCTGGTTTCCATGCTTGATGGTAAAAATTACCAATATGCTAGATGCAAACGTAATCATATTCACGCTTATTACAGCTAGGTGTAAAGTGGTGTAAAATACATGTTAGCAAAGGCAAACTCCCAATGCATCCTATAAGCAAAAAAACACTTATCGCATAAACAGAGCTATTTTTGCACTGAAGCCTATTTAAAAGCATGGTTTGTGTATTTAAAAAAAAAATGACTGTGAAATGTTGCAAGTCAAATGTTTACAAACACTAAGCGTTTTTTTCACAGTTGAACAGTGTTTTTTTAATAATTAGAAAAACAAACTGCAAAACTCAGCTATTTTTGACGATATATTGCAATTAATTTTTCAATTAACTACAATTTACTGGTTAGCGAATAAACTATTGCTGAGAAAATATACAGGTGAAGTAGCGATTATTTGGAAAATTTGCAAAACGGTCGATGCCAAGAGATGGTTGATAAACGGCTGTTTTTTTTTACCAACAAGCATGGAAATGAGCCCTATGTTTTTGGCAAGTTGATGATAGTAGACTAGAGGTTCGAAGATTAAAATGTGCCCATGCTTCATCAGTCTCATGGCATTGCAAATTATGAAGACATTTGGGGCAAAAATGGTTTGCAAAGAGTAACAGGAACTTACTTGAGTTCAAGAGTAGTAACAGCTCTTGGTTAGCTTTGCTTGGCTATAAGCAGCAGTTTTAAAATAATGGAATATATGCAGAGTACAGATATATAGTAACAAATGGCCATTGAAGACATGTCAAGAGGCAACGAGATTTGTTTCGGAGGTGAGACCATGCTAATGAGGTGTAAAGTAAAAGATGCAAGACTTGAATATTCATCATACATGCGTAGTTGAGAATATGTGCAAAGAGTGTGAACTAGGTGCTAAATAATAAAATTAAATGATGCATATTCGATGAAATTAGCTGTGTTCAACACATTTTTGCCCACGCTTGCATTACAAAGCTTGAAACAAGAAGAAAGAAGAAAGCTGGAAACGCAAATGAAAATACGCAAAGTAGAAAAACCAGCAGCGTGTTCCTTCTGTGCTTCTTGGACTGATAAGTAAGTATTAACCTGAGCAGAAATAAGTGGTGTAGATTGGCTGAGAGGGACAGCCGATCGATTTCAGCCCACCACGGCTACCCATAGCTGGTATGAATTTGGATGAAGTATAATTTCTGCTTTAGCCATACCTCTGGGCCTGGACTTTGGGTGGACTTTGGATGGCCAGGGATTTTGATTTAGTGGCAAACTGTTTGAAAATAGTTTAAAACTAAATAGAGGGACTGTGCTAAGGGACTCCAAGCATTATAACCAATTCAATGAGATGGTTATAGTGCGTAGAGTGTCCCTTTAACATAAATATGCACAATCCAGTGAAATAGTGCAAAACTGGGAAAAATATATATATATATATAGCCACAGCTCAGATATTTTAGTCTACAGTTTCCACCAATCTGGTTTCCAGTTTACTGCAATTCAGTGTTTAGTGAGCAAACTCCTACATGACTACCCCCACCTGTTTGATAATTAAATACACAGCATAACAAAAAATGTGTAGAAACATAAAGCTGTTGCTTTAAGGAGAATGTCTTAGGCTTGTACTATACTTCAAGATTCTATGGTGATTAAACAGTTAAAAGCTGCAGTTGTGTTTTCTTTTTATTTTTCTTGGAAAATAAAGTAGATGTGGAAAATGATGTTAAATGATTTTATCGGTAGGTAAAAAGTACAACTTCCTACCCAGTGTTTTGTGCTAGACTTACAATTTATGCTTTTAATTTTGTTAAAAACAGTTCATTATTAGCATTATTTTGCGGGTCAGAAAAGACAGCCCAATCTAAGCTGTTTTTCTTTGGACTCTGTATGCTTTTCAGAAACTCTACAAGATAATGGAAACCATGAAAGGATTACCTAGGTGACAATTGCAAACAAAGAGACAATTATTCTTCGTACAAATGTGGCTACTAATGAAACAAGCACACATTAACAGTACAAATTTAAAGAGGGAAGACAACATTTCGGTTTGAACTTTTGCAAAAGGTAATGAATAGTAATTTGCAAGTAAGAGAAAGCTGCTCCGGATACATCATTAAAGCAGAAACACTGCAACCTTGAATGTGCTGAATGCTTCTATAGTAATCATAATCATGTATAATGTGATGTTTTTAATATTACTTTAGTAGTATTCAAAGTTAAAATAAAGGGTGGCCTTTTTTTTTTTTTTAAATAAAAAAAAAAAAGTATAACAAAAAAAAAATCATTTATAACAACAGATAAAAATCTGAAAGTTTCACATATAAATCTGTAGGCTCTAAGGACTGTTCTGGAGTTGAGTTATACCAATGTAGCAAGTGTTCCATTTGTGACTGCAATAAGTACAATGATATTCTTTGACGTCCAGTTTTTTTGGGCCTAACTCATTTTACTGGCGTAACTGCAGATTTTGAACTACACTGGAAAAACATTGGCATTACTTATTAAAGGGAAACTATAGTTCCAAGAAAACAAACTTATTTTCCTGGCACTATAGCTTCCCCCTCTGTCAAGCCTCCTCCCCCCAATTAAAATGGATAAAAATGCCTTTCTGTCACTTACCAAGGTCCAGCGCCGATGTCTCTCATGCTGGCTCGGGTGTGCCTTCACTCCTCCCCTTCCGACTTCAGTCATGGGGGGGACACCTGATGTGAATGTGGGGCAAAGCTCATGGTTACATTAGGATTTCCCAATAGGAAAGTATTGTTCAATGTCTAACCAGCCGTAAGTCCCCCTAGTGCCTATCTGGTAGACAGACACCAGAGGAGGAGTCAACCCTGGCAGGTGATTATTGCAGTTTATTACAAACTGCAATAATTACCTGCTCAAGGTTAAGGGTGCTGGGATACTACACCCAGACCACTTCAATGATCTGAAGTGGTCTGGGTGCCTATAGTGTCCCTTTAAATATAGCAGCAAACTGTTTACAGCTAGACATTTGCCAACATAATAATAAAATAAAATACATTTGGTACATGTTATGGCATGTGAGGTCTGACCTTTTCAGTAACAGAGAACAGTGCTGTCTTGTCTATACACAGCTAGTCCACAATTTTTAATTTCTAAAATGTGTGAGAGACCTGGTAAGCATGTTTTATTTTAATATGTTTATTTACTATGTGTGTTTTCGTTTTAGTGACATAGAGGAGTGCAATGCATTCAACAGATCAAAAGGGCTAATTTAACTGGCGAAGGTCACTTAATATACAATGTGTTGTATTTATGCCAGAAATTTGTCTTTTTTTCTTCCTGTGAAACTAAAAGTATTTTGATTTTGATGATTTCCTCTGGAGCAGTTTTGCTCTGGTCGAAGGCTTTTTTTTAAGCACCAGCTCTTCAGTTACTATATAGTATTTTGTGGAATTTTGCAGCAACGCCAAAAAATAGCGAACTGCATTCTACTAAACTGACCCATGTGTACCAAAAATGCTAGCATTCTTAGTTCAAAATAAAAAGCAAGTAACAACTTGAATGTTTCAAATTGGTTCTTGGCATCACCTGGCAGCACTTTAGGAAAGGAGAAGTCTAAGCAGATGGTACACAGATTATCTGTACACACTGCTTCTAACTTTACTATGCTTTTACTCTGTTGCTAAATATTGCGTTTACTTGTTTTATCCAATCTTTTTTTTTATTAAGGATGAAGAAAAATACACAATACAAACGAAATGTTGTTATAATAGGCAAGTACAATATCAGCTAAATGTATACCATATAATAACAGGAAAACAGTAGTTGCAAAGTCACATGAAGTGAAACGCCTGGCCCTGGTTAAGCCGACCTTATTTTAAAATAGTAAAAATAAAATAAAAATAGCGTAAAACATGTTTCAGCAAAACTACAATGTCTAGGTAGTGGGTATGAAGCTGCGAAACTGTGGTGTCTTAGTAGCCAAGCAGACATGAAAAAACATTAATAATGAATGCTAGTATGCATACAAGACTATTGGTGCAATATAGGCAAGACACACAGCCAGAGATAAAAAAATTCAATAAAAAGTTCTAGACAGGGTGAGTGCTAATAATAATATATGTGGAGTTTCACATTGGATATAACCTCTGGAATGAGATGAAGCTAAGCAGTACCATATCACTGTCATGAGAGACAACACAATAACAATAGAAAACAATAACAAGAAACAAGGTGCATGGCACGTAAGGTAAGGAGGATATTATCCACCATGTCAAGTGGAGATACAGCTCAAACAGTAGTCCCCCAGGTTGACCGACTACCACGTGTGGTAAAGCTACTTTACAGCCAGGGAAGGTTGTAAGCTGGAACTGGGTGTTTCTCCGGCCTAAGCCTGCATGAGGGCCAACATCCTTAGGCCACAGACCAGGAAACGGTTTGTTTCTGTAGGGGGAGGGAGGATTAAGGTGGTAATCTCTGCTTTTCTCAGGTAATCTTCTGTCTGCATGGATGATGTGACGTAGTTAAGCCCGGTATGGCTCTCGGCCCAGGTGGATGAGCATTAGATTGCATAGGCTTTCTCTCACGTATTTTGCCCTGAGGAGGCCACTCCAGCTTCAGGTGTCTCTGGTCTCCCATCTCTAGCTTAGATCTGATCTTCTGCGCTGCATTGCTATAATGTAAGCCAAAAGCGCAGGAAAAGCTCATCGAGCCACAACAGTGAGTCAGCTGTGGAGCTGCGGTGAACGCCCTAAGGTGAACTCACACTATGTGAATAAAAGAGAGTGGCGTCCACCATATTAGATCATTGACGAGCGGCTCATGGCAATTCTATTGAATTGGAAAGTATTATGGCAAGTATAGAGTTTGTGGACCCAGAGGGGACCATGGAAACTCCCACTTTTAGGGCTCTCTCTGTTTAAGGTCAAGAGTTGCACCTGATGTCGGGAGACTGACCACTTTCCCAAACAGTCCGCACTCCTATCTCAGTAGGCCTCAAACCTGGATGTGGGAGAAAACAGGATGTGCTATGCTTCACAGGTGTCGGCTTCTAGTTCAGGATCGCTATCAACTGTGATATTCAGTGATATGCCTTAAAAGCTTGTATTTAGCTTTAGCCCTGGAGAGGTACAAGAAAAAAAGTCTGGACATGGTGAATGACAGGCCGCGCCCCACATGTTTACTTTTTAACTTATAAAACTTATAAAACAAACCTAAATGTTGTCCTCTCCAGCCTTATTATCCTGCTTCTGTCTCAATTCTCTCCCTTTGTATATGGTCTCTCTCTATCTGTCTTATTCTTACTTTCTTTCTCGCTCTCTCTTTGGTGCCCTACAAGACTTTTTCATCTCCATAGGGTCAAGTGCATTAGTATTCCAGCTGTGAATCATAGTCTATTCTATTTCTTGTGAAGTAGACTTCATAATGCATGAAGTTGGCCTTGCCTGGTGTTAGTAGTTTCTGTGCAAAATAATTTACATGGAACTTTCCAGGCAATTTTACTAGTGTAAAAAAATTAAAGGGTGTTAAGATGACCCCATATAAGTCCAGGTAGAACCTTTTTATTTTTTCTTATTTATTTTGTACTGGTATTTTTTTTATACTTGGTTATAATATATAGCCCATTATATGCTGGTATTTGAAGCACTTGCTATGTAACCAATTATATTCTAGCTCAGGTCCTAAGGCGGGAGTTATAGAATATAGGAGGAGTCAGGTTCCAGCGGTGGAGTCTAGAAACCCACCATCTTCTTGAATCCACTCGTGAATAATATGTAAATTGCCTTGTATAGTATATGAGAATTTTACATTTTATTTATGTAATTTATGTGGGTAGAATTAACACCTACATTATTAAAATACACTAAGTTATGTGATCAGAATTATATAAGAGATGAGGAGACACAAAATGTCATCATGCAGTCACCTGTCATTCTTCCATGTTGCTTTAAGCAGTGACCTAATCTCCTGGTCTATGTCGTCCATTGTTTTCATTACTATACAAGTACTGCCAATATTACCGTGCATTGTTTGTTGCTATGCAGTCTGCTGCTTATCATTTGTTCCACGGGCAAACCTTAAGAGTGCTTTCTCACTGTTCTATTGTGCATAATTCAAAATCCCCAAGGCTAATATCTAGAATTATGAAACTCTTAACGCTCTCCTCTGTGAATGGGAAATGTCTGCAAATACAGTTTAATAAAGGTCACATGGAGTGTCCACAGGGACTGTGAAAACACAGAGGAGAACCTTGGGAAATGTGTTCGTTTGAACTTTATTTAAATTAATCCAGTTATCTCATACTACGAGTAAGATTGACAACGTGTTACCTAATTCTGGTGAGAGGAAAAAGAGAAAAATAAAATATTGGTTTGCATTATTCAGTCTTGATCAAGATACTTACTTTATTTTTCTGAAGTACCACCCATGAGACAGCTGTGCTCATCAAACGGAGATAAAAAAAGGAAGGGGCACGGTTTTTAAGATTATTAAACCATTTTGGCTTTAATAACTGTTGTACATCTTTACTATGGAAATTCAAGACATGTGAAGGAAACTGTGAAAATTTAGTATATATTTCACTTGGATTTATAAGTATTTTTTTTCAGACTGAGATATAGGTGAAAATTGTGAATCGTTTAAACATTTGTTTTATATATTTTCTGCGTTTTGAACCAGTAATAGATCTGGCATGTGACTAGATTGCAGTGCTAGTTAGCATTTTTTGCTTTAGTACATGTTATGAGATCGGGCGTGAAGTAGCTGACACACCAGAAATATCTGCTTATACACATGCAAGTGTGATGCAGCACTGGAACACAAATGTACACTGTTACACACAGACAGACATCACAACACTGCTCCTAAACAATATGTGCAGCACAACAGCTATTAGATGTTTTGGGAGCTACTGTATCGGTTGTAACAATAGGAGGGAATTCCTTTTTTCTACCTCAAAAGAACATTCACAACTGCAAAAAAAGAATTGAAGTTTGCTTCGTAAAAAAAATAAAAAATCATTACAATAAAAAAGTAGAAAATATTCAGCCATATCAAATGCTTAAAACATGCATACGAATGGGCAAAAGTAACTAAACGTTCAAAATTGTGAATATTGACAAATTTTGAATGCAAAATACTATTCTATTCAGTAGTAAGTCGGTTGGAATTCAGTCGAATGAATTTCAACCGGAATTAGCTTAATTAAAATGAACCTATCACTGTATTTCAAGATATATATATGTGTATATATATATATATATATATATATATATATATATATATATGTATATATGTATATATAAAATGAAGAATTCTGGCACTCTGCCTTGAAAACAAAAAATAAAAATAATATTTACCATGGTGCTGCACAGCGTAATATGTAGAGATAAAAGATGAGAGCACTCGTTGGATTTTGAAAATGGTGTATTAGAATTTAACGAACAGTGACAAAGATCTTGATAAAACCTGCGGGTTGAAACGTTGATTGTCACTGTTCGTTAAATTCTAATACACCATTTTGAAAAGCCAACGAATGCCCTTGCGGGCCATGCTGGTGGTATCTCCGTATGGTGTCTGCCGTCCCTTACAGGGCTCTTTGGTTGGCTGCGTCCCGACCGGCTGTTGTGGTGGGGCTGCACCCGCTCAGATCCTCCAGTCCGGGATGTTGCGGGAAGCACTTCCCTATGTCCTCGGGTCCCTATGCCATACATGGTGGGACCGTGGGCCCTCCGGAGCCTCGCTCTCCCAAAGCCCCTGTGGGTATGTGTATGGTGGGTTGGATTTTGCTCCAGTATGCCTCTGCCCAGAAGGAGATTTGTTGCTCCGAGAGGCTAAATGTTATCGCTGTCGGGTATGCTTGGGTGGGCAGTATCGTTTGCCCTGTGTACACTGTGATCATTTCGCAGAGGCCATTTTGTGCCCTCCTCGTGGCTGCGGTGATGAGTGGCTTCCATGTCTGATTTCAGCATGTGTTTGCAGGCGTCGTTCTAGCTTGCGCCAGAATGCTGCGAAAATTTCGACTAGCCGTGCTGTGTAGTCAGCTTGGTCGATAAGGCTTGTGTTTGGTTTCTCCGTGCTCTGCCCCGGGTTGCTTGAGTGATATTATAGCAGCAGTCTCAGGGGCACTCCGGAACCGTTGGGTTTCAGGCTGTGTTGTGGGGGTAATCGTCCCCAGCGAGGACCGGGATATCCCCCGCCAGTCCAAAGGGGGGGGGGCAGCTGGGCCATGTTGATTGCTTGCTTGTGAGCGGGTCCCGTGTCAGGAGATCGGCCGCATCACCCAAGATTCAGGCTCCGCTCCGGATTAGGCCGCACGGCCGGTTCAGGTAGTTTAGTGGAGTTTCGGTGCGGGACAGATGTCATTCTGTGCGGTCCTGTGTCGCTCTCTGGGCACCGTGTGCCGCTGGCATTAATATTTCGTTCAGGGTTAGCGTTTTTGTGCCCTCTGGTGCAGGAGCTCTCAGAGAACATGACCGGCCATCTTGGCTGTCAGGCCCCGCCCCCCCTTGAGCACCCTTTTGATGTTATGACCTGCTGCAAATGAGATGCATAGCCAAACACCAGCTTCTGGCAGCTTTCCTGAGGAATGTTAGCCCATTGTTTATGAGCAATGTCCTCCCTTTCAGTAATATTCTTGGGTTTGCGTGCTGCAACCACCTTCTTCAAATTCCACCAAGATTTTCTATGGGGTTCAAGTTAGGTGACTGTGATGGCCACTGTAGAATTTTCCAGGACTTCTTCTGCAACCAAAGCATGGTGGAATTTGAGGTATGCTTGGGATCATTATCTCGTTGGAACGTCCAATGACCCCCAAGCTTCAGCTTCCTTACAGACATTTTTGCGTAGCATTTCCTGATATCTCAAAAAATCCATCTTGCCTACCACACACTGCAGATTTCCAGTGCCAGAGGATACAAAGCAGCCCCAGAGCATCAACAAGCCACCGCCATGCTTAACTGTTTGTTTCATCGCTCCACAGAATAGAATCCAAAAACTTTAAAGACTGGAGAAGTCATTGTGTTGAGCTATTTAAATTGCTTTTGTCTGTAAATGTTGTCAATAAACCTGATTTTCAATGGGTGTTGAATAATAGATAATAATAATAATAGATGATATTTTGACAAGCTGAGCCATCATATTGATTAATTGGGTTGATTAAATAAAAAAAAAACATTTTGATTGGCTTGAACCAATTTTTTTTTCTGTTCACTAGTCTGTAAAAAATAAAGATTCTAAAGGATATGAAAACCAAGCTCAATGGATTGCTTTCCGGTAATGTTTTTTGGACACTGGACGTTTTTCTTTCTGACTGTATTGTGTAGTAAACAAAAACAAAAGCAGGTATACTCAATAGATTATTATATCTTTGAGAGATATTGTTTGATTACTCTATGATATCTTATCCTTGATCTATTTTGTGAATAAATATAACTCTTGCCTCTTAGCATTTGTGATTTTGTTGCAATTACAATCAAGAAGTCCTGGCCAAGGAAGCAAATTAGGATATAAAACAACTAGATCATAATTGCATTTGTTATCTCATTCTGTGATTTCACCCGATGTTAAATGAATAACTTTTTAAACTTTCTCAGATAGACAGCAAGCATTAGCTTAAGCTCGTAGCAGTCCATTAAATGGAACAGTTCTCTGTATGGAACATTAGCCAGTTCTGTATTTGTCTTGCTATGTCTTTCCTGTCTCCTTCGTGCTTCATTTGTCTCTAATGCTCTCACATCACACCTCAACTTTTAGTAAAGAAGAATTGCAACACGATCTCACAGCATACCTTACCTTTGCATTCTCGTGAATGAAGACTAATTTCTTGAGTACATTCATCAGAAAGTTATCCATCTATCCAAGCAGACATGGGATAGACTATAGGCACAGAGAGAAAAAACATTGTGTTACAATGATAGTGTTATAAATATTTCCAGTCAGGGATAAATTATAAAAATTACTTTAACGGCAAGGAAAAAGGTCCCGTGGAAAACACATATTGCTGTAACATAGAGATAACAAATGTATCACTCTTTACATGGAATAGAGCTTATCAATGGGTTCAGTGGATCAATGGAAAAAGTGAAAAAAAACTTATCAATTGACCTTGGGAAGATTTTTGAATCACTGACCAATTGTACTATAAATCTCTTAATTTTTTCAAGTCATAAAGATGTCAGCTATGGAAAAAAGTGGGATTGTAGTTGACAACTAGTTGAGCAGCTTCATAAGCATATAAATATTGGTTGTGACCTAAATGTTGTTATATGAAAAATGAACCCACATCAACCTCTTTTTGAGGGTTATAGGAAACCTCTGATCCCATCCAAGTAACCAGAAATAAAACAGGAAATACCAAGAAGGTCCAACACTCCTCTTTTTGTAAAAAATATTCTTTTATGGTAACTTTGTAAATGGCAACTTTACTACTCTATTAGAATTATTCACTGCAATGAATATTGCTGAGAACACATAATTGATTTTTCCAAATCAGCAATTGTATTTCTAAAATGTTCAATTCACTTTGAATTAACTTTGGATCCCTGGCAATTTTCACTTTATTGAATAACCCTGTCAGTGTGAAAAAGTGACATTTGACTTTGATGAATTGAAAGTGAATTTCAAATTTTATACCAAAGTCTAGACCAGTTCAGATACTGTGACCTAAAATTTGAAATTCACTTTGAATTTTATTTGAATTATGAACAACTTTCACTTAAGGGAATAACACTGTGCATATTTTGTTCAGGCCATGTTTCTTAAGCTAGATAAAGACCAACATAGTTTTGGAATGTTGCAATGTATTAGGGCACGATAAAGGAATCACCTTTAGTAAATAAAGAAAGCTATACATAGTGTTTGCTGCTAAAAGTTGTTGATTCTTTCTGCTAAGTGAGGACACTAATTTGTGAAGTTTGTGTAAATAAATAGTATTCTTGTGATTAATTAATTGTGATTAATGAGGTGTCAGAACTTAAGCTTCTAGGAGAGTCCACTATTTTTACCAGTATGATTTTAATTCTGAATTTCCAATATTTCCATTTAAAACTCTACATTAAACCAATCTGCTCTGCATGTATCCTTCATACCTTCACTATACCTTCACCACCTTATGGCCACGTTACATTTTCCCTTGCCTTCTATTCATGCCTTGTTGATCATATATCTGAGATAATCCATAATATTACATGTATATCTCTTAACTTCACAAGTAATTATGCATTTGACAACAGCTTTGATCCTTACAGCTCTTGAGGCACCGTTGTTGGTTTATGACCAGTATAGAGAGGTAAGGGTTACTGCAGTACCCAGAGAAAATCAAAATATAAACTTTTCCTATTGTGCTGCTGACTCCTTCCTCTGTAGCTCCAAGCAGGGTAATGTAATCCATAAAAATAGCAAAAATGTGGGCAGCGCACACATTTGAAAATGTGCACACCAAGTGCTACAAAAAGATTTATTTTTAAGGGCATTCAAGTTGTTGGTTTATGTGAGACCAAGGAACAAGGAAAGGCACACCCTTATCCAGAAAAGGTCTAGATAGAGACAGATTAAGATGTAATCAAATATTTCCAAGCATAATTGGAATATTTTTGCATGAGCAGGTTCCCTAATATTTAGGATTGATGGATGCACCACCAGTGGCATCCATACAGTTGAAATGCATGACACCAATCCAGAAATCTGCAAATATAGCCATGAGCAGATCTCATAATCATAGGTACACAAATAAGAGATGTAGCGACCAGTCATCAATCAAGACTTAGAATTGATATTTTGATCTGTTACCAAATCCTGTAGATTCTACCTTAAAAACATAGCCCGCAAACCACCCCTTTCTTACGCAAGATTCTTCTAAGGAGCTTGTCCATGCTCTAGTAATCTCTCGCATGGATAATGGTAACTCTCTCCTAATAGGTCTTCCCACAAGTCTTATTGCCCCGCTACAGTCTGTAATGAATGCTGCAGCAAGACTGATTTTCCTCTCCTGTCGCTCCTCTCACACCTCTCCCCTCTGTCAGTCCTTACATTGACTTCCTGTATCCTATAGGAGTCAATTCAAGGTACTAATCCACACCTATAAAGCACTGACCAATTCTAGACCCTCCTATATCTCTTCACTGATCCGCAGGTATGCCCCTTCTCGGTCTCTCTGCTCTGCCCGTGACCGTCTCCTATCCGCTGCTCGCACCTGTACGGCCAACTCACACTTGCAGGACTTCTCGCGGGTGGCTCCTTTCCTTTGGAATAGTCTGCCTATGACCATCAAGCTCTCCCCTAGTCTTCAATTAATTGTCTCATTTATTGTTAAATCTCCCCCTTTGATAATATTGTAAAGCACTAGGGAAAATGCTGGCGCTATATAAATACCAATAATAATAATAATAATAATAATAATAATAATAATAATAATAATAATAATATGGCATGACTTTCAACCAAGAACATGCCTCTTAACATTCCCTCTAAAAAATTTGAGATAATTTTTTACTACAATGCTAGTCAACCTTGTGACCTTCATGCTGACTTTCCCCACAATGAAATACCACCATACAACACCATGTACATCAAGTTCTCCATGAATCTATATTCAAGTCAATTGATTTCTATATACAAAATTAGAATTGAATTATGTTAATAACTCTGTTAATATTGAATGACCAAGAGAAATGTGGAATTGAAGACGTGTTCTATCTACACTGGCATAAGGAGCATTTGCAGTTGCTCATCCTCTGATAAAAAAAAAACAAAAACATTTTAAACAGCGTTTAAGGTACATACCAAGCACTTTATCTAAGACTCCTCTGCAATGCATCATAATTTATCAGTTCCAGATGGGCAACAAAGGTTGCTCTTGGTGGGGCATCCATACATACTGATGAAACATATGAAATACAATTTTACATCTGTGGTTGTGTTATTTTCATCCTGATGGAAGATTTAGCCAGCTTTTTGGTTGGTGTATAACTCCTGGTTATGGAATTAGTGTTGTATTTATATGGAAATGAATCTTCAGTAATGCACACAGTAAGAAGACGTCTGAAAATACAATAGTTGTCTCCGAGTGGAAAGTATACCAAGGGTTATAAAGTTTTGTCCATATTGATGTTCTTATTATGTTCAAATGTATATGTCGTGGCTTGGGTCTCAAGCTCACTGTGTATAAAGGAATAGAGGTCTGAAATAGAATGAAACGTTTACTACTGGAATTGCTGTTTTGCAGAGAGATTTCCCTGTCATTTCAGTTACTGATCCTCCCCTCTGCATACATAACATTTATAAATTACAAATAACATACAAAATTAATTCAGTAGGCTGATACATATTAGAATCCTTTTCTAAAAAATGTTTAACTTAACTATTTTTCACAATACGGATTTTGATTCCAAAGAGTATTACTGCTTCTTTTGTCATTGAAAAAATAATAATAAAATAATAATAAATTGGCCTGAATCTGAAAAAACAATCTTCAATTATGAGCCTATAATATATATATTTTTCTACTTTGTATACCTTAATCTACATATAGCTGGTTTTGTTTTGTTCATAGCAATTTAATAAATGCAATATGACTAAATATGTATAGCAATGAACATGTATTTGTTGTATGTATGATGCTAATTTGGATAAACTAATCTCTAAGGTACGATGTGTTTTCCTCCATAAACATAACCAAGCATGTTTGTTTTAGGTTTAATATTGCTTTATAGAGAAATTTAAACCCAAAGGACATGGCTTAATGCAGTGTGAACTTGTCTGTTATCACAAGATTAGGATATACAAAATGAAAACATCACTCTTTGTTATCGGTGTATAATGAGTTAGGTCTGTTCTGTTTGCTTGGATAGTTTGTGTTATTTTAACTGTACTCATTATGTTGTATGTTTATTCTCTGAGGATGTTTTGAATTTTCATCAAATGACTTGTTAGTTATTAATATTATTTTTATTTCCTGCATTGCAAACCTTAAAACTACCAAGTGCTGGGACCGTTGGCTAATTCTGTCAACAAGATGAAAGCATGTCTTGAGCTCCTTTAATTAGAAGAATAACATGTTCGTTCAACTAATAATGAAGATGCTTAGCAATTTTAAATTTTAATAATCAATTACTGAATTTAATTCTCCATTAAGCCGGGAGGGAGCCATTAAATCTCAAAAGCTGGAACAAGTCGAATGTAACAGTCGTTGAAAGATTCTATTTTTAAATATCATTAAGAAATGTCTGATTCAGTTTCATTTCATTTTTTGAATTCCTTGTATTTTTTTTTTCATCACTGAATCTGTAAGATGTATCAAAAATATAATTATGACATATGATCTTTTAAAAAAAAAAAAAAATCCCTATTGAATTTTCTTAACAGTAAGAAATGTTATGTCTGGTTAAGAATTGGGTAAACAACAACGTCAAATTGTCTGTTTCAGGGAGATCAGAGATACAGCAAATTGATAAATATCAAAATATAATTCATTAATAAACATATAAAAATACAATATATGTTCAGATGGGACTTAGTTTTTGTCTCTGAGGCAAACTGAAAATCTATTCCAGTGTCAATTTTGGCTTCAAACTGTCATCTAAAGTTAATAATAGAGTAAATAAAGCTTATGTAATGTAGTTTCCATGAATGGTATTCTTTTAATCCAGCAAATAAATGCTGGTATTACTCTTTTTATATTATATGTACAGATTTATTCACCAAAGTGAATATGCTAAGTGAATTTCAAATTTCAGGCCATCGTAGTTGAACAGGAAAATTTCTCTAAGTCAGCTATGTTAATCAGTTTGGCTACTTTGGCCTTTGATTTGAAATAGATATCTTCTAAAATTGTATAGCCAGTGTATTTTGTAGGAGACAACTTCTCATGTTCCCTTTTTTATCTAATGTAAACTTCCCCAGTAAATGCTCTAAACAACCCTCAGAAAATGGTCTTGTCACGATCCCGGGGAACCCAACACGCTAACACACACACAGACACACACACAGAAAGTGTGCTGTACCGGTCCTTAGAGTGGCCGGGCTAAGCACACAAAGAATAGTCAGGAGACAAGCCGAGTAAGGGGAACCAGAAAACAGAATAACGAGAAACAAGCCGAGGTCAAAGGGTAGGAGAAAGTCACAAAGTCAGTATAACAAGCCAGAGGGTACGTAACCAGAAAGCACACGTTCACAATCGATACTATAAAGCAAAGACCACAACAGGGCACAGATAGACAGGAAAGGTAAGTATTTAAATCCTAGCCTGAATCCTGATTGGCTAACCACCAATCAGTATTAACAAACACACGTGGGGGATATCTATACCCCCCACTGTGTTTGTTGCACTGTAGCTTTAACGCCGGGTCACGTGAGTGACCCCGGCGCTTAGATAATAGTGCCGGCTCCCAGCGTGCAGCGTTAGACATGCTGCCGCTGGGAGGAGGAGAGGAGGACGCGAGCGGCGTGTCAGGAGGAGAGGACGCCGCTCGCTTAACGGTAAGGGGAGAGGGGACCGCGGGCGGCGACGGACCGAGGGTGAGTGCTGCGAGAGGATTGCAGCCTCCCCTCACCGCTGCCCGCGGAGCCCTGACATAACCCCCCCCTCGAAGACCGCCCAGGGGGCGGGAAGCCGAAGGCTTCAAAGGAAACCGCGCATGAAAGGAGCGGATCAAGGAGGGGGCGTCCAAGTCAGAGACAGAAACCCACGACCGCTCCTCCGGGCCATAACCCTTCCAATCAACCAGATACTGCAACCGACCTCGAGAGAAACGAGAATCAAGGAGAGCAGCCACCTCATATACGTCACTAGAGACCGCGCGGAGGGCATCGGAACGCCTGAGAGAGCCAGAGAACCGATTACAGAGCAAGGGCTTCAAAAGGGAGGTGTGAAAGGTGTTAGGTATGCGCATGGAAGGGGGCAAGGCCAGGGAGTAGGATACAGGATTCACCCTACGCAACACCTTATAGGGACCAAGGAACTTGGGCGCGAACTTCATCGAGGGAACCCTAAGGCGGAGATTCCTAGAGGACAACCAAACCCTATCACCCGGAGCATAAGAAGGAGCCGCACACCTACGACGATCAGCAAACCTCTTTTGAGTAGCAGCAGCACGACAAAGAGCAGCATGGACCTGATCCCACATCTTCCGTAAGGAGGCGAGGTGCTCGTCCAAAGCGGGCATTCCCTTGTCGGAGAATACACCGGGAAGGACAGCGGGTTGGAACCCATAAGCCACCATAAAAGGACTTGCGCCAGTAGAAGAATGAGACACAGTGTTCCTGGCAAACTCAGCCCAGGGAAGGAGACGGGACCAGTTGTCCTGGTGTGCATTCGTGAAACAGCGTAAATACAACTCCACAGACTGATTTGCTCGTTCGGCAGCTCCATTAGATTGCGGATGATAGGAGGAAGTAAACGATAAGGAGACCCCCATCTCAGCACAAAAGCCTCTCCAAAACCGAGAGACAAACTGAGGGCCCCTGTCAGATACGATATCTTGTGGTATACCATGCAAGCGGAACACTTCTTTGGCAAACACCTGAGCCAACTGAACCGCAGAAGGTAGCTTCTTAAGCGGAATGAAGTGCGCCATTTTGGAGAACCTATCCGTTACAGTCAAAATTACTGTCTGCCCATCAGATGAAGGAAGATCCACAATAAAGTCCATGGATAAGTGTGTCCACGGTTTCTTGGGTACAGATAGGGGCATAAGGAGTCCCAGGGGTTTAACATTAGGGGACTTACACTGTATACAGACACGGCAAGCCTGCACGTAATCTACCACGTCTTTTTTGAGTGAGGGCCACCAAAACTGTTGGAGAAGACCCTTGTAAGTCTTGGTAACCCCTGGATGACCAGCCGTTTTGGCTGTGTGAAATAAAGTCAACAACTTCTTTCTGTCTTTTACTTTCACGTACAGCTTACCAGTAGGTGTCTCAGAGGGTGCTTGGGGTTGGTATGACTTGATACCATCAAGAAAAAGAGACGAGATAACCAAACGGGTAGTAGCTATTATATTAGTTGTGGGTACAATGGGCTCAGGAGTGGAGGTAATAGAATCTACAGGTTCGTACTGGCGGGAGATGGCATCAGCCTTGACATTTCGATAACCAGGCCTGTATGTGATTATGTACTGAAAACGTGAGAGAAATAAAGACCATCTAGCCTGACGAGAGGATAACCTCTTAGCATCTGCGATATAGGATAGATTTTTATGATCGGTTATAACCAAAATCTTGTGTCTAGCTCCCTCTAACAAGTACCTCCATTCTTTAAATGCCATCACTATAGCTAATAATTCCCTGTTCCCAACGTCGTAATTCTTTTCAGACTCTGACAAGCGTTTTGAAAAGTAACCACAGGGAAGGAGGGGTTCGTCATACGATTGTCTTTGTGACAACACTGCTCCTATACCTGATTCAGAGGCGTCTACTTCCAGTACAAAGGGAAGGGAAGGATCAGGATGGTGTAACACAGGGGCAGTGGCAAATGCCTTTTTTAGAGTCTCGAAGGCCACAATAGCATTAGGATTCCAAACCCTGGGGTGTAAACCCTTTTTTGTCAGTTTAGTGATAGGGGAAATAATGGATGAGAAGTTTTTAACAAACTTTCTATAATAATTGGCAAACCCTATAAATCGCTGTATTGCCTTAAGTCCTTGGGGAAGGGGCCAGGACAGTATAGCTTCCAATTTTGAAGGATCCATGCTGAATCCTTGTTCAGAAATAACATAACCCAGGAATTGTACAGAGGTTTGGTCGAATAAGCATTTCTCTAATTTACAATAAAGACCATTCTGCAACAACCTTTTAAGCACCATCCTAACATGAGTATGATGTGTCTTCAAATCTGGAGAATATACAAGTATGTCATCTAGGTAGACTACAGCACAGACATGCAGTAGATCTCTAAGGACATCGTTTATGAGGTCCTGAAAAACGGCAGGAGCATTACACAATCCAAAAGGCATGACCAGATACTCGTAATGCCCACTACGCGTATTGAACGCCGTTTTCCATTCATCATTCTCCTTAATACGAACAAGGTTATAAGCCCCCCTGAGGTCTAGTTTAGTAAAATATCTAGAACCTTTGACACGATCAAACAATTCGGTAATGAGGGGAATCGGATAGGCATTTTTAATCGTTATATTGTTTAGGGCTCTGTAGTCTATACACGGTCTCAAATCGCCCTCCTTTTTTGCCACAAAAAAGAAACCAGCACCAGCAGGAGAGGAGGACCTTCTAATAAAACCTTTACTTAAGGCCTCTCGTATGTACTCCTCCATGACCTGGTTTTCTTTCTCAGAAAGAGGGTAGACCTTACCCCTAGGAGGCATAGTACCCGGTAATAGGTTTATGGCACAGTCATACTCACGGTGTGGGGGTAGCTTATCTGCCTCCCTTTTTTCGAAAACCAAAGCAAGGTCTGCATACACAGAAGGGACAGAAACAGAAAGCGGTTTAGCCGTGGGCACGTTAAGTAAACAAATGGGACGTACTTGGGCCATACAGTCTCGTTGACAAGATTCCCCCCAGGAGAGTATGTCTAAACAACCCCAATCAAGTACTGGGTTGTGTTTCACTAACCAGGGAAAACCCAGAACTATGGAAGCAGTAGGGGAGTCAATTATTTGGAAGGTTAACCTTTCCTTGTGTAAAGCACCCACACACATCTCTATATCTTGGGTCTCATGGGTCACCAGAGGTCTCTCAAGGGGTCTACCATCTATGGCCTCAATGGCCAAGGGTGTGGCCTTTTGGATCAAAGTCAAGGCTGCGGTTCTGGCAAAGGTCTCATCCATAAGGTTGTCAGCCGCACCTGAATCGATCAAGGCTTTAGTTGTTATGGTGGTTTTATTGACCAAAAGAGAGACCGTAATAAATGGTCTGGAGATGGACACATGAGGGGACAAAGTCATAACACCCGAGGCCGACCCCTCTCTAGGCCTTAGGTGCTGGAGTTTCCCTGTAATTTAGGGCATGTATTACAGTGGTGACCCCTCTTTCCACAATAGAGACATAACCCCTCCCTTCTACGATACGTTCTTTCAGCCTCAGTTAACCCCGTAGCACCCAATTGCATGGGTTCGGGGGATGGTTGCCTAGGAGCGGGTAACGCTAGTAATGCAGTACTGGGTAGAGCAGGTAACACCCGTGTATCCAGCCGTCTTTGACTACGTCTCTCTCTAATGCGGTTATCAATAAGGATTACATAGTCTATAATATCATCTAGAGGGACAGGCAGTTCCCTGGATGCTATTTCATCCAGTATGTAAGCGGCCAAACCCTCCTGAAAGGCTGTTACGAGGGCGTCGTTATTCCAAACCACTTCAGCTGCTAGAGTGCGGAATTCGATAGTATAATCCGCTACAGATCTGTTACCCTGTCGAACCCTAAGCAGAGCTTTGCCAGCAGAGGCAACCCTACCGGGTTGATCAAACGTGCGTTTGAATGCGGACAAAAAATCCGCAAAGGACATAGGAGACATATTTTCCCACATGGGGTTTGCCCATGCTAAAGCTCTCCCAGACAGGTGGTTTATCAAAAAGGCAATTTTGGATCTGTCGGTGGGATAGGAACGTGGATTCATCACCAGATGGATGTCAATTTGATTGAGGAAACCACGACACAATGCTGGGTCACCACTATAGCGCTGTGGCGGTGTCATATGGACTACATGGGCAGGAACGGGTACTGGAGTGGCAATGGGTTCGGACACAGCAGCAACCGCCTCCTGGACGGCAGGCTGCAGGTGTGCAGTACGAGCCAGTATGGTCTGCAAAGCTTGAGCAAACTGATCCATACGGTGGTCCAAGCCATCCATTCTAGCCTCCTGATTAACTAGGAGCTGTGGTATGTCAGCAGGTTCCATTATGGCCCTGTTGTAATGTCACGATCCCGGGGAACCCAACACGCTAACACACACACAGACACACACACAGAAAGTGTGCTGTACCGGTCCTTAGAGTGGCCGGGCTAAGCACACAAAGAATAGTCAGGAGACAAGCCGAGTAAGGGGAACCAGAAAACAGAATAACGAGAAACAAGCCGAGGTCAAAGGGTAGGAGAAAGTCACAAAGTCAGTATAACAAGCCAGAGGGTACGTAACCAGAAAGCACACGTTCACAATCGATACTATAAAGCAAAGACCACAACAGGGCACAGATAGACAGGAAAGGTAAGTATTTAAATCCTAGCCTGAATCCTGATTGGCTAACCACCAATCAGTATTAACAAACACACGTGGGGGATATCTATACCCCCCACTGTGTTTGTTGCACTGTAGCTTTAACGCCGGGTCACGTGAGTGACCCCGGCGCTTAGATAATAGTGCCGGCTCCCAGCGTGCAGCGTTAGACATGCTGCTGCTGGGAGGAGGAGAGGAGGACGCGAGCGGCGTGTCAGGAGGAGAGGACGCCGCTCGCTTAACGGTAAGGGGAGAGGGGACCGCGGGCGGCGACGGACCGAGGGTGAGTGCTGCGAGAGGATTGCAGCCTCCCCTCACCGCTGCCCGCGGAGCCCTGACAGGTCTCTATTCAAATCTTTGTAAACTCTTCAATGAACTTGCTAGACAAACACATCATGTAAATCTCATTGAAAGACAAAGTTGACCTCATTTTGATTTTATTTTAAAATGGGAAAAATTCCAGGGAAGAGAAGTATATTTTTATATAGAGTGAAGGAAAATGACAAAGCAATAACATGGTCATTTTTGAAGATGATAACACATACTATACCAGATTTAGATTGAAAGTGGGATTTTTATTATTCTTATACTTATGTTTGTTATTTGACAAAACCAAAGATAACCTAACAGGGTATATTCTACAAAGATAAAAAAAAAAAAACATTTTATGCTTTTTCATACTCAAAATAAAGTCATAAGATGATGTTCTGTTTATCATCCAAAGGACTCGTATGAACATTAATATGAAATTAAACCCATTAATTTCATTATATGGCACAAACAGAAGTAAAGTTGGGATAATTTATTATTTTAAATTAACTGATGATGTATCAAAACAGATGTAGTTTAAGCAGTGAGATAGCAAAAGTACAAATTTTAAAATTAACATTTTATTTGTATATGAGATAACTGAAGAAGAGTTGCAAGTTATTCTCCTGTTAACTTTTTTACCTTTTGTTTCTACAAGATTCAGCCAGTTATTGGCAACCAGTCTCTTTTTCCCATAAGAATGTTTAAAGGATTTGTCTACGTGGAACACTATATAACGAGGACAAGCGCCCCCTAGAGATAAATGCATCAAATCTATCTCTATACTGTTTAGGTTCATCGGTTTGCTCGTAATTGAACAAAACGTTATGTTTTAATATTTACTTTGCGGTTTGTGACTTATCCTAGTTGGAAAGGAATTTGTTGCAAATGTTCTGCCAGTCTCTGACCTGCTATTGATGTAAGAAGCTACCAGTCACTGAGAAACAGACAGAGAAGCATTAGTTGCATCAGTCATAATGTCTTCACATAGCTTGACAGTATGAAAAGTCTATTATTTTCTGGACATGCTACATTTGTATCCATGTTAATTTTAATTTAAACTGTTTTGAATTTAAATTTGTATTCAATTTTTTTGAGCCAAAATTAGTTTTACAAGTAACATGTTTGACATTAATTTAAGATTCTATACTTGGAATCGAAGTTTTGCCACATAAAGGGTTAATGTCGGGCAAGTGAAACAAGTGGTGCTGAATACTGAATTACTTCTGTATATATTGCATGAGTTGGGATTTGGAATAACATGGCATTAGTCCTTTTTCTGCACCCAGACTATGAGTGTTCTGCAAAAGTGAATAATTCACATTTTGCCTCAATTTGAAAAGAAATTTAGCCTGAAATATTATCTTGCTGACTTATGAGAAAAGTGTAACTGTGATCAAACTTAATTATATAAAATGTATTAAATAGATCTGTGACAAATTAGTGAAGTTATATTTTACTATTTGAAAAATAAATATAATTAATCAATAAAAAAAAGTAATTCATTAAAATTAATCACTATGAGTAGGAATTACAGCATTGGTGCACTCTACCATTTTTGTATTGTTTAAAATAGTTATTTAATTGGTCTGTAACAGACACAATTTCAATGGTATGTTCCAAAAAACAACATAATTCATATGAAAGAATTGTCATAATTAACAATTAATTTAAGAAAAAAATATTACAAATAACTAAACTGCAGATTGACAGCTACATCTTTAGTTGACAAGATGTCTTATTGAGTAGACATCTTGTTGAGTAGACATGGGCTAAATTAATCATGCATAATATTTTTTGCAATAGCAACACTTTGTAAAACTACACATAAAATGATCTGTAAAAAAAAAAATCTAAATTTAAAGCCTGCATTACATATTTTAAGTGATTGTTCAAAAGACTAAACTTGTCTGACAATGAGCCATTTTGTGCAGAACAGCAGAATTTTAATCAACTAAATTTTTACTAGTCAGCAGCAGATATGTGATCTTTGATCACACCTTGGGTAATGTTAAGCTTCGAAGGTAATTGATATGTGATTCACAATCAAACTCTTTTCTTCACTTAGAAAAGAGATGCATTATACCATTTTATATGCAATTAGATTTAATAATATTGAATGCATTTGTTAAAATACCATATTTAGACGTATAAGACTTAAAATGCCAGTGACTCTGTGTTTTAAACACACTAAGAATAACAAAGAAAAACACAAAGAATATATCAGAAGATCTAGAATGTCTAGAATTTTTGGTAAAGCTACAATACACCAAAAGTGCCCTATCAGTTTATACCAACTACATTTGCTGAGGTAACAGACATAGCCACACTGCAAGACTCAACCAGGCAGGATGAAACCGCTACAATGAAAGGTATTTAAAAAAAAAAAGAGGTTGCAGCCGAAGTAATTTCAAATTTGAAAAAAGGGTATTTTTCCAAAACATTTAAGGAAAAATCAAGTGGGCAATTGACAACTCATTCAATTCACTCCTTCCAAGTTGCTAGAGGTTCCCACACATTCAAAATATATTGCGCGAGTGACCGTCATTCAGAGTGGAAAAACAGTGGCCTATCAGCTTTTCCAATTGCATCTGTGGATGTAGCAGGTGTAGTTACACCTCTCGACTCGATTTTTTTTTTTAGACCTGTTACACTGGCAGGCAAGGTTCAATTGTACAGTGAACTGCCACACACTGTATATTACTGAGGGAAGACGTTTGCAATTATACAAAGCACAAGCAATAGCATTGAAGCACACTGCAATTAAAATAATCTGTCTCTAATAAGAAAAGAAAATCAGTGCAAGTGGCACTTGAAGTACCTAGGAACTAGGAACATTTTCTTCAAAAAATCATTAAAAACTCACTTCTTTAGGAAAGAATGTCAATTAAACTGTTAACAGCTCTCCTTACCCGTACCATGATTCCTCTCCTGCAAGTATTATTAAAAATAAAAAATAAAAAACACCCGCTAAGGCCCCAGTGAGTGCTTTTCTAGAAACCTAGTTTTCTACTCTATCCTTACCTTCTGTGTCAGTATATCACACTCCCTGTAGCATGTAAGCTCATTAAGCAGGGCCCTTAGCCCCTCTGTTACTGTGTCCCCAACTCGACAGGTTATAAATACATGTTTGTCGGTCCTCCTATTGTACAGCGCTGGGAAATTTGTTGCCGCTTTATAAATAATAATAATATATTTTATTCAATTATTTCAATACACAAGATGATGAGGGATCACTATTCTCAACATCCCCCCTTCCCTGCCTGATGGTGGAGACCATAGAGGATGTACCATTCATGGTAGATGGTGAGAACTGTGCAGAACCAAAAACTTTATTTTTTGCTCCTTCTCTCAGTACTTGTGGTGTTGTGTGGTGTCTTTTCAGATGTGGGGTCATCCTGGCAACTTGACACACAATTTGTACTTTGCCCTTCTTGGAGGAACTCAAAGTGCCTTGGTGCAATACGTTAGCTGAAAACCGTCGCATTGCGGCTGATGAAGACATGGGTAGATTTACTTATATGGCAATTGCAAGCTGTTGCAGCACTAACCTCTACACTATCACTTGGTTGGCTAATTTAAACAGTGATGGTGATGGGGTGGGGGTGGTAGTGGTGATGGTGGTGGTAGTGCTGGTGGTGATGGTGTTGATAAAAATGACATGGACCATAAGAGAGCTGTGCATAAGCAAATGCCAGCATATCTCAATGAAATGAAGCACCGTTGTAAAGAAGAGTGGGACAATGATGTTACGAGACTGATAAAGTCATATAGAAAACGATTACTTCCAGTTATAGCTGCTAAAGGTAATTCTACAAGTTATTAATCACAAGATGTACTTAGGTTTTCACACATGGCTCCTCCATTTTTGCTTAATTTTTGTTAAATAAATCATGACACGGTGTAATATGTCATTAAGTGACTGTCCACTAGCCATCAATCATCTTTTTTACCATCAATCATTAGTTTTTGGCGAATTCGACTGATTATCATATTGGCCCAATTTCAATCAATTTGCACTTCAAACTGAAATGAACCTCCCAGTCCAAGTTTGAAAATCAGTATTATAAGTAAGAGTCATGTTTTATAAAGGACAGAAAATGTCATACTAAGTCAACTAACATGTATTTAGAGCCCAGTTAAAATATGTATGCCTTTGGGCTGCGGTCGTACTATTTCTACTAGTAGGGTCCGTAACTGGTGGAGAATCATGGGAATTGTAGTCCATTTAAATCTAGAGGGCCAGGCATAGATGTCATTACTGTAAAACATCTATGGTCGTTGCATGCTGATGTGGAAAAAAAACTCTCAGTGTAAATCCTTGTATATGGTGAAGTATGTTGCACTTCGTGCATGGATCAGCAAGGAAATAGTTTCCGCGAAGCACAAAACATCTCTCGTGTAGTGATCATCAGCATAAAGGCCAGCAGATTTCATTACTCAGTGTGATTGCTATGGGAGGGTGATTGAGTTCAAATAAGGCTCCTTTCATATACATCACTTGGTATGCATCTGCTGTTTGCTGCTGCCATTGCATAAGTGCTTCATTCAGGATTGCAAATTAGTTTTCCTCTCTGCTTGCTGCAACCACAACTCACCATGTTCCCCTGTACCAATGCTTATTATGTGTCTTTATACTTTATGTCCACAAATAAGTCACTGTGTTCCCTGAATTCCTATATCTGTCACTTGACTTCCTTCACCCTTCTCTCCTACAAGCTATTTCTTTCTCTGGTTTTATATTGTGAAGACATTTTAGCCTTATTTGATCTTATTGCTACATACATCTTACAGCTTCCATACCGCTCTGTTACTGTGTCTTTTTGTAATGCACTTCATCTGTTATACTACATCTACTATTTATCTATCTATCTATCGCTGTCTTACTTTCATGTATGCATGTGCATGGGGAAAATTTTCGGTTCGGTTTGGCATTCCGAAATTCGGGATTTTCGCTATTCGGGACTTTGGCAATTCGGCACTTCAAGACTTCGGAACTTCGACAACTTCGGCACTTCAGCACTTCGGAACTTCGGCACTTCGGCACTTCGACACTTCCGAAATTCGGCAACTTCGGAACTTTGGCACTTCAGCACTTCGGAACTTCGGCACTTCGGCACTTCGACACTTTGGCATTTCGGGACTTTGGCACCTCGGGACTTCTCTTGCAGCCGCTTGGTAGATAACTCCCTAATTCCCACGGTATTAGGGAGTTATCTACCAAAAGGCTGAAAGACCTAAATCTGTCTTTCAGACAAATTTACTAATACTAAGTAAAAATTACTTAGTATTAGTAAATTTTGCCCCTACTCGCTATACCGCGAGTAGGGGCATGTCTAGTAAACAGTGAGCAGCCTCTAGTAAATGAGCAGCCTCCCCTCGCAGCTGCCCGCAGGATCCTGACATTACCCCCCCCTCGAAGACTGCCCGGAGGGCGGGAAGCAGAAGGCTTCAAAGGAAACCGGGCATGAAAGGAGCAGACCAAATAGGGAGCGTGCAGATCAGAGTTCGAAACCCAAGACCGCTCCTCAGGGCCGTACCCCTTCCAATCCACCAGGTATTGCAGCCGAACCCTATAAACACGAGAGTCGAGGAGGACAGCCACTTCATACACATCACTAGGGACAGCGCGAGGGAAAATGGGCCGCCCGAGGGGACGAGAGAACCGGTTACACAGCAAGGGCTTCAAAAGCGAGATGTGAAACGTGTTCGGAATACGCATGGAAGGAGGCAACCAGTATGGTTTGTAAAGCCTGAGCAAATTGATCCATACGGTGGTCTAAACCATCCATTCTAGCTTCCTGATTAACCAATAAGTGTGAAATGTCAGCAGGTTCCATTTTGGCCCTGTTGTAATGTCACGATTCCGGGAACCAAACACGCTAACACACACACAGGAAAGGTGCAGTACCGGACCTTAGAGTGGCCGGGCTAAGCACACAAAGAATAGTCAGGAGACAAGCCGAGTAAGGGGAACCAGAAGACAGAATAACGAGAAACAAAGAGGTCAAAGGGTAGGAGAAAGTCACAAAGTCAGATAAACAAGCCAGAGAGTACGTAACCAGAAACACAAGTTCAGTAGCAGTACTAGCAAGCAAAGACCACAACAGGGCAGGGAGGAACAGGAAAGGTAAGTATTTAAATCATAAGGTTAATTCTGATTGGATAATTTCCAATCAGAATTAACAATCACACGTGGGAGATATCTAGACCTCCCACTGTGATTGAGGCACTGTGCCTTTAACGCTGGGTAAGGTAATAAATTGGGTGGTCTAGCAGCGTGCAGCGTCATGCATGCTGCCGCTGGGGGACGTTGAGGAAGACACGGGCGGCATCCGAGGCTGGGAGGATGCCGCTCGCCGAGCGCACGAGGAGAAGGGGACCGCGGACGGCTGGAGGGTGAGTGCCGCGAGCGGACTGCAGCCTCTCCTCGCAGCCGCCCGCGGGATCCTGACACTGGCTATGTTTGTATACTTTTTATTTACAATTATTTACAATGTAACATTCTTCTTCTTTCACTGGGTAAGTTTATTAGTACTCAGGCAATATTGTGCTTCGGAACTTCGTCAATTCGGCACTTTGACACTTCGGAACTTCGGCAACTTTGGAACTTCGGCACTTCAGCACTTCGGAACTTCGGCACTTCAGCACTTCGGAACTTCAGCACTTCGGAACTTCGACACTTCGGAACTTCGGAAGTACCCGAATGTCCGAATTGTCCGAAATTCGTCCGAATACATATTCGGACCGAAACGAATTGCACGTGTCTACTTTCATGATTTATGCAACTTTCCAATTGTTTAACCTCAAAGTAAGTCTCCCTCTCTGCATCCTCTCATCTGTCTAACTGGTCAACACAGTGAATGATAAAGTTTGCCAGGTGGCTGTCCATTTGAAGAAATGGCACATTAATAAGATTTTATAAGTAATAGTGCATTGTGCTACATCCAAAATAGCATATTGAACATGAATTGGCTATTCTTTCAAATATTGTTTTTTGACTTTTCACAAAACAAAACAGTTCATACAAAATCGTAACCTAAATTTTTTTGATCTCATTATTTTCAAATATAAAATGTGTGATACAATAAAAAGCAAACGCCATCTGGTTGTAGTTCACCACTGTATTCGCTATACAGTGACTTGTGTTGTACTAACAACAGCCTGTTAAATGAAATGTAACTGGTTTCTAGACCTGCACAGAGGAAAAGAGTATCTGATGTCATTAAGTAAAATATTGGAGGAAACAAATTATTTTGATATAATTAAAATATCCACTAATTTGAAAATGTTGCTTATAGGAAGATTTTTATTAATTCCAAAACAATTATGGCATATGTCATTTGGAGATGAAGAATATGAATTGCAAATTAAGAAGCTAATTATTGCTTTTAGTATCTTTTCATTGCTTTAATATATATAGATGATGATACAACACTGGTATAATTTGCTATTCATAAAAGCAAACAAACTAAAAAATATAAATAAATAAATAAACTTCATATCTACCTTGTGTAGAACAAAATTATTTTTTTTAGCAAAAAGCTTTTTTTTTTTTTACAGCCTCTATACTGACCCCTTAGTATAAGTGGTCATGCCCAAGGATTGTCATCTTACTCCGCCAACAATACCAAGTTAAAAGATGTTTTTTTATCTCTAAAACAGTTGGAAGATATACTATTAATCCCCAAATATACAATAAAAATGCCTCACAATCAGGCAGTGGTGAGCTCAGTAAAAAAATTCAGATGATTTTATATAGAAGAGGCCAGATAAAGGTATAATGGCTCCTGCAATGTAAAAACCACGTTTTTCATCCATCCCTTAATCATGATATTGCATGTGTCATGTATGTGAATTACTTAAATTTACTGGCACACTGCTACAACTTCAGAAGGTAAGCTACTGGTGGTTGCCAGGTTGTTAATGGGGATGATCCAGCAATAGAATTTGCCTGCTTGTTCTATTGGTTTCTGTAACGGACCGTTTCAGCATAAAAGGGAATAAAATCCGTTTAGGCGATAATCCCCTTTTCTCAGAAAGGAACAGCTACTGCAGAACATCAAAAACTCACGAATTGGATATAGGTGAATGCATCAAACTCCCGAACTGCATACCAGGGAATAAGATAGCACTCCAAGCTGGAACCTCACGAATAGCTGCTAGCAGATGAATAGGAAAAGCAGACATCAGCTTACACTCCTAGCAGTCAATCTCCAACAGCATACAGTGAATCCCCCCAAGAACGAGACAAGGCTCCGTGTTGAAGGTCAAGCAGTGGTCTGAGGTGCTGGGGCACCCAGCCTGGTTTTTATTACATGAGTACACATACAGGCCACACCCAGGGGGAGGCATAAAATAACCAATGACATAGATGTTACATCCCACACATCCCCTCCCCTTAGTGTGACACTTAATCCCATTATGCATACAGTTCAAAATATACTTTTACACAACTTTCATAACTTTAAAACCATACATCACATTCACATAAAAATACATATTCACAATCAATCCATTCGGGGGAACAACATACTCAAAAATTGCATGAATCAGACCAGGGGTTCAAAAGTTAGTAAAAGTATCTTTTGGGCCCTGGCTTGCAGCATGGCAAAATCTGGCTCAAACAGAAGAAAAACATCCCCACAATGCATCCCGGTTTCCTCCCTTCTGCCCTGGAGATAATTGGAGAAGTAATCCAATTATCCAGGACTAGAGGCAGACTCCATTAACCACATGGTTGCAAAACAACATAAAACTCTTTAAAATACATAAAGTCACATTTTACACATAACACACAGACATTTCACATATCCCCAGATAGCTCAGGTCTGCGTACACATTATTAGGTGAATGGCACGCAGACCACACAAATACAGTTTAATTGCCATGGAGCCAAAGTCTTTCCCATAGTCTTTCATTATATGAATAGGCTCCATGGCATAGCTATCTGGGGGTATCACTGCTCACACAGGGCAAGTACCGAATGGCCCCACTGTATTTAAATGGCCAGAATGAGTGACATGCACTCTGTTAGGGCCGAATACTGTTTTTAAAGGGCCCAATCTCCCAGGGCCATAGTCCAAAGGCAGCAGGCGGGCAGCCAGGCTTCTCCAATGCAATGTGGCGAGATTGCTCTCGTCACAGTTTCCATGGTGATTGTCCCTCTTTCTACCATTTTTCAAAACACAACAAATAAATGGTCCTTATTGCTCTAATGTCCCAGTCCAGACAAAACCTCTACTGTTCTTCATTATCTGCTGTTCAAGGATTTTATTTTTAATGCTATCAGGAAAGTAGGAAAAATTATATATCAGCCTATTTAAACATTTTATTCCATGCTTGTGATGAAGGTTTTTATCTAATTTAGCTATGTTTATGAAATGTCCCAATCTAGATAAAACCTCTATTGTTTTTCAATCTCTGCTATTTAGGAATTTAGGAATAACATTAAGTGATACAAGGAAAACAGGAAAAAAAGCTCTAACCATCTCTAGCCCCTCTTACATTTCTTCACTGATTCATAGGTGTGACCCCTCTCGGTCTCTCCATTCTACTGGTGACCTTCTCTTGTCTGCTGTTCGCACCCTTACTGTATACTCACACCTGCAAGACTTCTCACGGGCGGCTCCTTTCCTTTGGAATGGCCTGCCTACCCCTGTCAGACTCTCCCCTAGTGTTTAATCCTTTAAGAAGTCCCTCATACCCCATCTTTTTAGGAATGCTTATGGCCTCCAAGAGTAACTTCTATCTCTCAAACCTTCCTCTCGCTCTCTTCTATAGGGCCACTCTCACCTCCAGTTCTGTTACTTTCCCACCATGTCTATTTGCTGTCTCTCTCAATACCCTTCCTATTGTATTTTTATAATCCACCTCCTCTAGACTGTAAGCTCGTTTGAGCAGGGTCCTCAACTACCTATTGTTTCTGTTACATTTTGTTATTTGGTAAATTCCGCTTATATTGTAAAGCACTGCGGAATAAGTTGGCGCTATATAAATGCCAATAATAATAATAATAAGCATTATATTTCATGCTTATGATTTAGGTTTTATCTGATTTAGCGAGATTTATGGAATATAGTAAATATATTGCCCTTGTTTATTACTGAAATGCAATGCTCATATTAAAGGTATGAGATCATGTATCAATATGTGTTTGCCAAGCAATGTCAAATGACTTTGTATATCTATAGGTGGAAGCAAGTTTTAGATATCCCTTTTATGTTATGTTAGCAGATTAGTTATCCATTTGCTCATTAAGGGATTCATTTAAGCATTCAATCAATGAATCACCAACAGCAATTTCTTGATGATTCAATAATTAGGACTGGTGTGTTGTACCAGGTTAGTAAGATCTGACCTAAGGCAGTGTCTGTGGTAAAAAAAATGCATCAATTGCTAGATGGTAATGTGAAAGCGATGCACAAATTCAATACAGCTATGACCCTTTATTGAACTCCTGATACACCATCAGATGTAAAATTTCTAACTAAGCCATCACAGATACGTGTGATTGAACATATATTTGTCACATTTCATATAATTTACCTTTAGTTTATTCCACACTGTACATTGATCTTTGATTCTTACAAAAGCAAATTTAGATGAGTGATCTTACATATCCTTTGTTGGTTTATATGTGTCGATTTTGAAACAAAAATGCCTCCCTGTACTTCTCCATTAAAATTTAATTAATTACCAGAACATTTAAAGGTATTTTGCAAGCACTGAATTTAACTCTTTAATTCGGATTCCTCGGATGGAGGTGCTGGTTATACACCATACAAATTGCTTCTTAACAGAGATTTGCTGTCAAATTAACTAATTAAATAGAGTGTGTGTAGCTATGTTATGTCCTCCATTTACTACTTCACTGTTAGATTTCAACCATTAAATGATTGCATGAACTATTACATATTTCAATGATATTGTATTAGAATGAATGAGATAAAAAGCAACACAGATACATTTATATCTCTTTTATGTCTGCATTATTACGTTATCTATTAGCACTAATTTATCATGTATTATCATTTATATTAAGCAATACTATTATTCTTTAGAAAAGTCAATAAATAATTGAAAGTAGAAATGGCCATATAAATATTGTTTATTAACTGCTAAGGGATGCAGCTGTCAAATTTATCAGGTAGCGCATCAACTACACATTTATCTATTGTAGATTAACATGGAAAAAGAGCAAAAACCAATTCTTCTCCCCTAATCTTCCACGACTGATGGTAGAAACATAACAGGAGAGGATCCTTTTTATTTTAGCTGGGAAAATAAATAAATGCAAAAACAAAAGTATCTATCTATCCGTCTATCTATCCGTCTATCTATCTGTCTATCTGTCTGTCCGTCTATCTATGTATCTATCTATGTATCTATCTATCTATCTATCTATGTATCTATCTATGTATGTATCTATCTATCTATCTATCTATCTATCTATCTATATATCTATGTATCTATCTATCTATCCGTCTATCTGTCTGTCCGTCTATCTATCTATCTATCTATGTATCTATGTATCTATCTATCTATCTATCCGTCTATCTATCTATCTATCTATCTATCTATCTATCTATAGCTATCTATCTATCTATCTATCTATCCGTCTATCTGTCTGTCCGTCTATCTATCTATCTATATATTTATCTATCTATCTATCTATCTATCTATCTCTCTGTCTAGTTTTCATTTAAATGTTTAAGTCCTTTGCTACTAGCCAGGCTTTACTTGAAAGTTACTCACCACTGGAAGCCATAACATGCCTACCAGGGGGGAGTTATACCAAAATTCTGCCAATAGATAGTGCTGGATATACATTTTAAACCGTAATATTAAAAAGTGAAAAATAACTTTTGATTTATTTTAATCTAGTTTTAGCTGCTTTTTAATTAAATTTGGAAGCACACTTAATTAAAAGTGAAATTTTGTCAAAACTCAAAATTATTATAAAAATGTTGTCTTCGTATGTATACGTATACAATAACAATCAGACATTAAATTTTTACTTTAATTTACTTTTATTTTAAATTTAATTTTTACTTTATGTAATCAAAGGCACAGTTATTATCAATGGTGGATGGGAGACAGGACAGAGAAACAGCTGTAGAGAATGACATTTATGGCCTCTCAACTTACACATCTGTTTATGATGTGTCTGCCTCACACTCCATCTCTACTCATATAGCTTTGGGCTTATTTTATTTGTACTTTTTACAGGGATATATAAGGTGGCTTAATGATTTTTCTGTGTAATTGTTGGTTTGGGAAAAATCTGCCACTCTCCTTCCTGAATGCTATTTCCCTTGTTTCCAGAACAAAACACTTTTATTAAAAAAAATATATATATATATATATATATATATATATTTAAAATATATATTTGAAAAATACAAGCAATTTTTATATGGAAATCATAATAAATAATAAAATAAAAATGTTTATAACCATTGAAAATTTAAGTATGAAAATGGAAATAATTTAGCAACAATTGAAATAGTTCGCAATCAATTTGGATTCAAAAACAAAAACGAGTACATATTAGAAAAATATTATTATTAAATATAAAAAGCATGGACAGCCACTTAATGTTTAAAAATAAACATATATATATATATATCCGGAAAAAAACTTTTAGCTGTTTCTTTAAAGTTGTTTTTGATTTCTAAGTGTTTTATACCTCTTCAAAAAAACATAATAGATGATACAGGGCCCACCTTAAAATGTTATTGTTTTTTAGGGTTTTATCGGAGAAGGAATAATGATTCCAACTGACTTTTCTTTTCTCTGGGGATATCATGCATTACAGTTCACTTACTTTTATGTGCTAAGACATTTTAGCTTTCACTTTTACTTTGGAATAACAGTTAAAAAAATTTCTTTGTACAATGGTTTCTTTTTGATCAATGTGTGTTCTTTTCTTTGTGTGCTGTACACAGCATTTTTCATCTAACAGATTCAAAATAGCGTGTCATTCTTGCACTGCCCCCCCCCCCCCCCAACCCCCCTTCCCCTATATAAAACATCTTTAGAATAACTGTCAATAGAGAGTCATATATCACATAGTCATACATTGGAAGACATTTTTAACAATTAAGGTAAATAGACAAATTGGGATCTTTTATGTCATTTTCCTTGTTCCTAACTTACAAAGGAACCCTTAAACAACAAATATAATTAAACAATCACAATAGTTTCTTCTACAGATTTCAGAGTTTAATAAATACATTACTGTCACACTGTGTTGTATCACAGAAGGCTGCATCAATTTTGATTTCTGTCTAGATTTTCAAAAAAATGCTACCCTGTGCAGTCTTAACCTTTTTCTCTTTCATTTGTCATTGGTTTATAGATGGTAATGCTTGTCTAATGTTACCTGTCAAGAAACCCATGTATCAAGTTTTATTAGGTTTGTATTGCAAAGTGATTTATAAAATTACCAATGAGGAAATCATGTATTTAATATAGGAGCACTGAATGCCTGAGCAAATGTCCGATCCATCTGTCAACCATCAAATTAAAAAAAAAATTATTACATGTCATTTAGATACACGTTTTTTTCTCGTCCATTTAAAATGTTGCTTCTGTTTACTAAGTTTAGATAGTGAAAAAACAAACAAAGTGAAAGTCCAAATATAACAATACATAATTAATGTAAAAGTCCAAATATAACAATACAAAACAAGTGATGATGAAAACCAAACAAAAAATATCTGAAAATCCCATCACCGTTGATGTGTTGACCCATTATTGCTCACGGAACAGAGTTTAGTGGGAACATCTATCTATTTACTTGCATTACATTTGACTTTTAATGTGAAAGTGTATATAGTCACTTATACATGCAATAAATAATAAAAGATTAACATCTATACCTACTCTGAAATGCATGGACTTTTTAAGTACTCACAACTCTCCATGAATGAAGGACAGAAAATAGGTGCAAACAAATGAAATGTGTAATAAAAGAAAAAAATGCGAAAACCCCTAATAAGTCATTGTTTCCTTTTATGAATTTAATTATATTCAGCAATTCCCTTGCTATGCAAGAGCAATTCCATGGGCATTACCAAGCATGGGTGAATGGCCTCTCTGGAAACTCAAATTGGAGACCTGGGTTCAATACATACCAGATGCATGGAGTATTGAAAAGTGTGGCGAGTCTGGATTTTCCACCCAATTAAGATGTTGCAGTTTAAATAAGGATGGATGTAACCCCAAACGTACATTGAGGATGTCGGGCTCTTATTGTGGAATAATCTATGGCTTGAAAGAACCTCTGATGCACTCTTCACTGAGATATTATCTGTACAAATCAATATGATAACAAGGTAACTGGAGATCAAGGAGGCATATAGCTCAAGTTTTGGTTTTAGAATGAGAACGAGCATTGATTTTGCTGGTCGCATGTATAGGTGAGGGTTTGGTGTGATTAGAAAGAGGATGTGTAGATGTTTAGATGATGTTTTAAACTATGAAAACATGAGAGGGACAAAAAAGTTTAAGGAATAAACAGAGAGAGGAAATAGAATATGCCTGGTCTTTAGATAGGAGAGACGAGTTCAGGAATAAAAATAGACCTGTGTTGTGTGTGTACATGGATATATCAGATCTTACACCAAAGGAAAATTATGTTTCCATTAATTGTAGTGAGATATGTTCAGTTGCTAGGAGGGTCATCTCCTGCTGGTCTATGAGTTCATCTATGACTAGTTTCTCTACCTGTCTCTGTCCTGCCTCCCATCCACCATTGATAATAACTGTGCCTTTGATTACATAAAGTAAAAATGTAATTCAAGTCTGATTGTAATTGTATACTTATACATATAAAGAACACAAAGAAGCTCAAGTTTTCGAGCCTTTCATCAAACTTAAAATGTTTAATCCCCCTATAATTTTTTTTTATTTCTAGTTATATAAAAACATCCTTTAACCCCTTAAGGACCAAACTTCTGGAATAAAAGGGAATCATGACGTGTCACACATGTCATGTGTCCTTAAGGGGTTAAAACAAGTGTTACACCTGCACCGCATATTCAAGATGGAGTATTACCATTGAGTTACATTTTTGCCACTTGTATTAATACTGTTTCTTATGCTTGACTTTATGCTACTGGTCTTAGTAACAGCTACCGGACAATGCACATTTATACCTAGACAGTTATCTAGAGCTACTCCTAAGCCTTCACATTTATTGAGTTCCCTAATACAGTACCATTTAAAAGTATATTTTTTATGTACAAATGCACAATTTGCATTTAACTATTAAATCCAATTTTCCACATGGCTGCCCAGTCATCTTTTTGTCCAAATCCTTCTTTAGCAAAATAATATATTTCTACTGTATTACCTTAGCTAGTTTTGGGTCACCTGCAAATATTTAGAACAAAACACCGTAAAAGACTCCAACTTTGTACAACTTGAACATGTTCTATTAACAACTACTCTTTATACTCTATCTTTGAGCCAATGTGCAACCAAAAAACTGCCATTTGCATCTACACCAATTGCTTTCAATTTGCAACCTTTTGTATGGAACATTATCAAATGCTTTAGCAAAATCCAAATGGATCACCTCCACTGCAACACTTCTACTGACTTCTTTATAGAATGCAATTACATTTGTCTAATTGATATTTTGTAAAACTACTAATTATTATACTAATTACTACTAATGACATTTTTATAAGTTTTAAAAATTCAACATTCAAATAATTTCCCAACTACGTATGTGAAGCTCACAGGTTTGTTATATCTGGGCAGAGATTTTGACCCTTTGTTAAATATGGGCACTACATCTACTTATTTCCAGTCCTCTGGTACAGTTCCAGATAGATATGAATTTTGAAAGAATAAAGCAAATGTATTATCCATTATATATTTAACACATTGAAGTGGTTTCCATGATATGGAGAGTAGATGAAAATACATGTATTTTTGAACTAAAAATATGGATGCTTTTCCTCTTTTCCTGAATGTTCTTTATCTTTGGATATATTTTTACTGTAATTTTTTTTCTTCTTTGAACAAGATTCTATCAGTCTCCAAATACTGAGCTACATGTGATAGAACACATAAAAGACTTAACAAAACATTTGTTCTTTTCACAAAAGATTATAACTTTCAAGTCATCCATGCAAAGCAATACACTACACATATTTTATTCATTGCTTACATTCTTTCAAATGCAACAGGAATAGGAACTATATTTCAGCAATGTTCCAGATATTTACAAAACGATAGAATGATTAATGCATCTTGTGACATTTTTAGGTGTGTAAAAAAATTGAGTGAATCTGTAGATTTATTCTGCGAATTTTGTCAACTAAAAGAAAACTGTATTTCAGAGAAAGATCACAAATGATCTGCATGTTTTGCTCAAGAAAATCCAACTGTCCAAGATTTATTGGAATCATCTATTGTATTTGAGTGGAGATTTGTCTTGGTGTGAACTTGCTCCACTGGATTTCTTTCACCTTTGCCACTAGACTACTTACTTATAATAATGTTTACATTGTTATCTATATAGTGTACTACTGTAGTATCCTGTACTTACAGCTACATTTATTAATTAATAATCTAGCTGTTAGGATTTGATTGGCAAAATTCTAAATTGTTAAACCACAACTGTTTCTTGTCCCCTCCGATACCTCCCCCTCACGCTTGCCACTCTTAGCTGTAAATACCTTGATATAACTGTTTATCTCTGCTCCCTCCCTAGGCCAATTTCCCATTACATCTTACTGCTTACTTACCATTACTGCAAGCCTCTACAATTCTACTCGGCTCAACCCACCCGCACGCCCACCCAGGTTTACCCTAAATTTATAGCATGCTTCTCCAGCTGTTTAAAATTCCCTCTCATTTACCTCTTCATTCCCTCTATACTCTACAAATAGCTGCAACTCTCTGTTTACTTATTTAGCCATCACTTCCAAATTTCCCCTGCTACCTCTTGTCTCAAATCCCCACGGTATCCTTTAGATTGTAAGCTCATGGGCTATCTAGCTATGCATAAAAGAGCTTAAATGGCTAGATCTCAGCTTACGGGCAGGGCCCTCTCTACTTTTTTGTATTTGTCGGTGTATATTGCATGTTCTCCACTAATTGTAGAGCGCTGCAGAATCTGTCGGTGCTTTATAAATACCAGTAATAATAATAATAATAATAATAATAATCGGTCAAATTCCCATTCTAAAAATGTAGCTGAATCAAAAAACAACTAAAACACACAATGGCCAAGCATGTGTGTTTCGATTCGTGATTCTGAATTCCGACAGTGGAACCAAAGAGTTGATTGATGGGGGAAAAAGATGTCTGATGGATAGACCATCATCTCTAAATGTAGATTTTATTCATAAGTGATCAATAGAAAGAAAAAAAGGAAGAGTAGAAAAAAAAGTATATATTATTTATTAAATATATATGATATGTTAATATAGATTTTTTTTACTGCTCCTTGTGTTTTCCCTCTACTGGTTACTTTCCTTCACTGGATCTGTGAATCAAGTGTCAGTAAAATGCTCTTATCAGCATATTGCAAAATATATACATAATATTTGTTTATGTATATGTTTTGCTTTACACTGATTGGCTTATTTTTGATGCCTCTTGGTTCCTTTAATCTGTTTCCCAAGTCAATTTTTTGGTACCGAAATTTTGGCAAGCTAAATCCATATATGGCTGAAATGTGTTCATCCTGAATTTTTTTTTATGATTGGGCAGAATTAAATCTTCTTGCTGGGCACGAGTTTATTATTTAACTCCTGATGATCTACCCTCAGAGTATTACAAACAAGTAGTACTCTCCACCACTGTTTATACAATATTTATTTTGGAAGTCTTAAACAAATCCAGAATCATTACATCTTACAGCACCATGTGGTTGATTTTTAGGACAATAGCTATTTTATCAAAATATTTCTAGTTATCACCAAATATAAAGTTGAGTTTGTAATAAATACCTCCCACACTTGAGGGCAGAGACAAATAGTGTCTAATGCATTATTCAGGAGCATAGTAGGAGTGCTCACCTGAAAAATAATAGATTATTTGTGTGCAACTCTGAAACCCGGGTCTTCTACTGGTGTGTATTTTCACACAAGTGTATATTACATATGTGGAATTATAGCCACATATAGATCAACTTTACCCATGTTTCATGGTCATTGTATATTCTGCATTCATGCATGAAAATAATTAGCTGTTTTGATAATTAATCTTTTTAACAATCCTAATGCTATTCTTGAAAAGTTGCAAATAAACACAAAACCAGATATTGTACAAATCGGTTTAACAATTATGCAACGACCATTTAACCTTCACTGTGCTGTTGCAAACTGCTTTATTAATAGACATTATTCCGTACCGTTTGCATGCCTCTGCATCATCCATTTATCCTTCTAACACATTGTCAATCATAAAGTGTGTGTGTGGAAATTACCTTATTTTTCCACTTTAATTCTTGGATGATTTTAAGTTTTCTCCAGCCATAGGTTTAAGTGCTAGTTGCTTTCCATACCAGTATTTGAGAAAAATAGGTAAAACAATTGCAAATACAGCAGACCTTAGGAAGATTATCACACTGAGCAATGTAGTCTTTTTCCATGTTTTATTATTTTTTGTAAATTCTTTATTTTCAAGATTTTCATGTTCATTAGGGTTAGGTTACAGAAGACAAGAAGGGATGAAGAGTATTGTGACATAGTACATAAAGCTTACGTTACATTTGTTAGTTATGACAGTCGTATGTATGAAACCTGTTTGGTGTTTTTCCTTTTTGTATTTCATCTATTTGTTGACTTAGTTAGGTTGATTTTATAGCCCGATATGGTAGAGTATTCGGCAATGAGGGTGAGTGTGGCATGCAGTGAGGGGATGGGGTCCGTCAGCGTTAGGAGGACGTCATCTGCGTAAGCTGCCACAGTGTAAGTTTCTCGTCTGATATGCATTCCCTGTATGGTGGGATGAGTGCGGAGGGCCTGAAGCAGCGGCTCCAAAGAGATTGCGAAAAGTAATGGGGAGAGGGGGCACCCCTGTCTGGTCCCGTTAGTGATGTTGAAGGTTTGGGCTTCGACATGGGGGAGTAGGAGTTTTCCTGTTGGACGGTTATATATTGCCCGTATGATGTTTAGGAATCCCGGTGGGAAGTTCAAGTGTGCCAGTACTTCGTACATGTATGGCCAGCACTACTGATGGGATGTTTCTGTGTTTGGCGTACCAGATCGTATCGTATGCTCTCCTGGTATTGTCTGCCGCCTGCCGTTTGGGGATAAAGCTGACCTGATCTGGGTGGATCAGTGATGGGAGGTATGGATTGAGGCAGTTAGCCAGGGCCTTCGTTAGTATTTTCAAGTCGGTATTTAGGAGCGAGATCGGACGGTAGTGTCCTGGGTCAAAGTGTTCTTTCCCTGGCTTGGGCAGGAGGCATATGTCGGCTGTCAGCATGTCGGGGAGGAGTTCGTGTCCTTGTAGCAGTGAGTTGAAGGCGTTGCATAAGTGTGGTATTAGTATGGCCTGGAACGTCTTGTAGTAGATGGCTGTGAAGCCGTCTGGTCCCGGGCTTTTTCTTGGTTTCAGTGTCTTGAGGACTAAGGCGATTTCCTCGGCCTCTATAGGTGTGTCCAGTTTTGCTTGCACCGTGTTGGGTAGGGAGGGTAGGTTGAGGGGTCTCAGGAATGAGGAGATGGTCTCCGTCTGCTCTGTGTCTCCCGTGGTTGTCGAGGCGATGTGGTTGTATAGGTTGGTATAGTATTGAAGGAATTCGTGGGCTATTGCTTCCGGCTTTGTTGTCGTTTCTCCGGTCCTGGTTCGGATTTTCGAGATTTTCTAATTGTCCTGTCTTTTTTTGAGGCAGTTTGCCAGTAGCGAGTCCGCTTTGTTCCCCTTTTCGTAGAATCGTTGCTTGGACCACATGAGGTTCCGTGCCACATCCGCTGCCGACAGTTGTTTGATGAGTTCCCGTGTTGCCTTGAGCTGTGCGAGGAGCGAATCTGATGGGTTTTGTTTGTGGAGGGTTACGAGCCTCGTTAGATCGGTCAGAGCGTCTGTACGTTTTCAAAGTCGTTGCTTTTTGAGGGCCGTGGCTATCGCTATGAGGTTGCCTCTGATCGTTACTTTATCAGCTGCCCAGACCGTTGTCGGCGCCATGTCGTCCGTGGTATTGAGGTCGAAGTAGGTTTTGAGATGCTCAGTCACGGTGTGGACCGTGGCCGCATCTTTGAGTATCCATGGGTTGAGTTTCCATCGCCATGGGCGTGCCAGTGGAGGGATCTGTATCGTCAGTGCCACTTCTGCGTGGTCGGACCACGCAATGTTTCCTATATGCGTATGGGTAGTCCAAGGTTGGACTGCCGGGGAAATAAGGAAGCTGTCAATGCGGGAATAGGACCTGTGTGTGTGGGAGTAGAAGGTGAAATCAACTGACGACGGGTGCTGGATTCTCCAGGCGTCTAGTAGGGGTGTGTCGGTTAGGAAGTCTGCATATAATTTGTCATTTCTAGTTGGGGCCGGTGCACTGCCCCTGTGTGTTCTACGGTCTGTGGCGGGCCTTATGGTCGCATTTAGATCGCCGCCTACAATTAAGTGTTTGGCGGAGAGGCTCGTGAGATGGGTCTTAAATGTGTTCCAGAATGAGGCATCTGGGGTGGTGGGAGCATATAATGAGCATACGGTTAGTGAAGTCAGTCCCCCACGCCCTGTGAGGAAGAGGAATCTCCCTGAGGGGTCTTTGAGGATTTGTATGTCGTCCAGTGGGCAGGAGTTTCGCAGCAGTATTGCGACCTCTTTTGTTTTTGCTTCCGGCAAATTGGCCAGGTACTATCTTCTAAAATGTCGGTTGACTAGTGGGAATTGTTTGTGGTCGGTGAAGTGGGTTTCCTGCAGTAGGATGATGTCCGCTCCTGTGCGATTGGCCCAGCGCAGTATCCCATGTCTTTTCCCTGGTGAGTTAAGTCCCTTGACATTGAGGGAGGTGAGGCGGATTTGGAGGTTCCGTGGCATCATGCTGTTGTTAAAAGGTAGTCCCTTTCAAGCAGGGAGGTACGGGGTGGTGTGTAGTTTGGCGTCCCTTCTGGGCGTGGCAGCGTCGGGTGAGCAGACGGTTCGGTGTTGGGTCGGCGAGGAGAATGGGGGGTGAGAGGGGGGAGGGGGGATTGATAGGGCCCTGCCCGCGCGGGTCCTTCGGGTCGCAAAACCGTCCCAAGGGGGCCGATTTCTTGACTGACTGGGCTTATCAAACTGGCCAGTTGGTGGTTAGGCGGGGGTCTCGGTTAACTGACCCAAGATTCGTGTAGCGATCCTCGGGAGAGCCGAGGCCGGTGGGGGGAGGGTGTACACAAGTGATGGCAGGTTCCGCCTGTGCCCTGATCGTATTAATTTAGCTGAGCCGGGTATTGGGTGTAAGGTGGGGGAGGTGGGAATTGGGCGGGGGTACTCGTATGTGCAATCTGTTATTGGGCATGGGGGTGCGCTCGTGCTTGTGTGGTAAGTGTGGTGGGGATATCCCTTTGTGTGGTATCTAGGCGCTGATGCTCTTGCATGCCAGTGTGGATGTGTGTTAAGTGTCGGTAAGTGTTCGGATGCTAAGTGTGTGTGTTCCTATGTGGGGGGATGCTTCCGTGTGCCAACGACACAAGGTCTGCACCGCTGCCGCCCGCCCTGCCGGCAGGGTGTGCCATGCGGGGGCGGCGGGGGAGCAACCCCGCGCCGTTAGAATTCTGTGGGGTGATCCTGTGTGTAGTGTGTTCGCTGTGCTGTATTGTTGATGATGATTAGGCGTGGCTTAATTGGCCTCTTAAAGCAAGATGTAGTGTGGGTGTGGTCTATCCCAAGTAATAGGGTTGTCGCAGTTCTCCCACCCCTTAGGGGGGGTTGTGGTCTATTAAGGTGTGGTGTCGCCTTCTCTAGTCGAAATGCGGTGTGTGTGCTTCAGCCTCTGGCCGAGATTGTTTTCAATAACCCATGTATAGCATGCTGACATTAACCTTTCAACAATATAACACTTTAACAGTTTGCTGTTGGCAAAAGATAAAACATCAAATAATGAGAAGATGAAAAGGAACAATGGTTTTAGCAGGTATTACTGGTCTCAAGTAGATGGTGCCCGGCGTTCCTCGCCCCTGTTGACCCATGAGTCCCCCAAAGCTAGGCCGTCGTGTCTATGTCCTGTGTGCAGTTTGTCGTCGGGTCAGCCCGTGGGGGGGTCAGTTGGTTCATAAGTGGTGAGTGGGAGGCCTGCGGGCCACCTGGGCAGTGTCTCCTGTCATGTCCACTGTCCCGGAAACCCTCCCGATGTAGTTGTGGGCTACTTGTGTGGTGGAGGTGTGTGGCCTCCGTCCGCAGGTCTTGTGTGTGGCACCTCCGTGGCTTCGTGTTTTACCTGGCGTATGCGGGGCCGGAGTGTTCAGGCTGTCAGATGTTCGTCTGCCGTCAGGTGTTGTCAGTGAGTCAGGGCGAGGGATGGTCGTCAGTCAAGGTCAGCGTTGGGCCCTCACGTCCGTGGTATGGGGTGCAGGGGCGTCCCGGGGGCCTGTGTTGCTCAGCTCCCACATAGCGGTGGGGTAGTATAATGTGCTTGCTGGTCCCTGTGGCTGTGGGTAAAAGTCGCTTCACAGGATGTTTATGGGGATGATGTGTGTACTGTCCCAGTGTTAGGATACTTGCTGCATTTAGCTCAATGTCCAAGCCTCAGTGTCCCTTTTCCGGCCTTGACGTCAGGGTCCTGTGGTGGGCATTAGCCAGGAGAGGGGTTCTGAAGCGGGGCGTGTTGTGGTCCGTGATCAGTCCTGTGATTGCTGGGGGTCTTGTCAGGTGGGGAAGCTGTTCTGGTCGCTTTTGGTTGCCCTCTGGTTGTCTCCTCTGTTGGTGTATCGGGGGGTCGTTCCATGGCATAGTCCATTGTACAGGGGGTTCTTCTGTGGTCTGCTTTGGCTTGAGCTAAGTGGTTGTTTTGAATTGTCCTTCAGAGGAGTTAATCCGTGCTTTCTGCGTTCTGTGGTTTAGGCCAATCTCCGGGGTTTGGTTCATGTTGTTCTGATTACTACGTTGTTTCTTGCACACCGGTCTTTTCAGCCCGGGGTCAGGAGTGCTTACTGGAGTTGAAGTGGCTGTGATGAAAGAGATTTTGCAAAGTCTGGGGTACATGTTGTGCTTGTTGTCGCGTTGCTGTTTGCTTGTGCTGTGCTTGCCTCCGGCTTTTGGTCGTTCAGGTAATGCCTGTAGGAGTTAGCTTATGCAGTGTGGGCTGCGGGTGTCTGGTTGGAGCGTCGGGGTGTGGAGCCGGGCATCTGTACCTGCGACTTTGTCCCCCCGTCTCCTCTTCTCTATTGTCTTGCTGCGTCTGCGATTTGCGGTGCCGTACTTCTATGTTGACGGTCACCGTTTCTGGCGGGCGGGTTGTTGCGTGGCGGCGGTCGTGATGAGAGGTCGTCATTGGAGGGAAGCATCTCCGGGATCTGTGGTAAGCCCAGCTGATTCAGGAGTGCGGGGACTTCCTCGGGCCTTGTCATGGAGTGGAACCTGCCATCTTTGCGGACGATCAGTTTGAAAGGGTGGCCCCATGCATATCGGAGGCCGTGGCTAAGATGTTGCGTAAGTGGACGAAGTTCTCTCCGCCATTTCAGGATAGTAGGGGCCAGATCTTGGAATAATTGGACTGGCACTCCCTCCATTTCAATAGGGGTGTCCCTGGCAGCTCGCATGATGCGCTCCTTGATATGGTAGAAGTGGAGCCGAACCACAATATCTCTGGGGGTAGTGGCGTTGGTGCTCGGGGCTCTCAGTGCTCGATGTGCCCGGTTCATCAATAGATCGGCTGCTGTAGCCTCCGGCAGGAGGTTTTGAAATACCTCCGTAAGGTTGTCAGTGAGGAGGTCGGTGGATATCGATTCTGGGATGCCCCTTGCTCTGATATTGTTCCTCCGTGTTCTATTATTGAGATCTTCGTTGGATTCTTCGAGGGATCGTAATTGTTGATGTAGGTGTTGTAATTCGCTACCATGTGCTTGTACCTTTTCATCTGTGTCCGCCATTTTGGCCTCTGCGGCCTGTGAGCGGGTTGAGAGGTCTGATATGCCTTCTAGTATAGGGCACAGTCGTTTGTCTAGTTCCTCTGCCACAGATTTTTTAAAATTGGCCATGAATCCCTGCATGTCCCTCCTGGTCAGCGGTGCCTCCGTTCTCTCGGAGTGTGCCTGGCTGCTCATTTCGGAGTCTGAGTCCGTCAGTGTGGGTTCCAAAGATGGCGCCCGCTGTTGTTCAGGCTTCTGCCTAAAGATCGGAGCAACCGAGGAATTGCGGGCTTTCTTCCCTCCGCCCATGGGGAAGGTAAGTGTGGGCGCTGGAGGGGATAGTAAGTGGTATTTTCGGGGGGTTTGGGGGCTCAGGTGCTGTGGATGGCTTGAGATTTAGGCTAGGCCTCGGCGGAGCTCGGCAGTTATGCGGCCATTCACTTGCGAGGTTAAGCTCTGCCTCCTCTATGTTTTATTATTACACCAGACTTACACAAAACTTACCTCAACCCTTAACATTACAGTTGCACACTAAAACACCCGTACATTAGTGCATCCCTTGTTGCATAGAACAGTGACCATATATTTCTTGTGGTTTTCATACAAACATCGATGCAAATCTATAATTTTTGAAAGGGACATCGCTTGACAATTATCTTTTTAAACCAGCAAGCAAACACTTTCAAACAAATATACAAACTAAAAAAAAGCAAACACGAAACATATGTAATAAGCATTTATAAACTTACTATAAACTTGGTCAGATTGCATTGTTGGGGAGTTTCTTTAGTCTCCCCTCCCCTTTCACCCACCCAACTTAGTATCATACCAGCCCACTTATAACAGAAAAGGACATTATTGTGCTAGAGCAGGAGAGAGAAACCCAATGCCGGATCCTGCTCTGCATGAATCACACTGATCAGGATTCCTCTCTTCTTTCCATGTCAGGATGTTGCATAGATGTAAATCTGTCAGGCACGCCCAATGCACTATTTGAGCAGTCCTAGGGATAGGACACTGATTAGTTTGTTTTAAACTAATGCATGTCCCTTTAAGCATAATGTTTTTATAGTGAGTGTCATTAAGACAAACCAGAGACACATTCACCAAACAACAAAAAACAAAACAGCTACATTTAAATGCATCCTGTCATAAAGGCAAGCGCCTTTGGATGCCAACTTAACCCTTTAAGTCCGGAGGGCATACATTTACGTCCTTTTTAAAGCGGCTCTAAACGCTGCAGGACGTAAATGTACGCCCTCCTTTTTTTTTTTCACTTACCCGGTCGCCGGCGATCCCACGCCGGCGATCGCGGTTGGGGGGACTCCCAGGGAGCCCCCCCCCCCCCCGCGGCAGATCTTCCTCCTCCGGTCCCCCCAGGCCATGTGAGAGTGAGGTCCTTGCGAGGAACTCACAATCACATGGCCGGCATAGCTGGCTGCAGCAATGCCAGCAGGGGGACTAACTGTAATAACAGTTAGTCCCCCTGCTGGCTGAAATCAAATTAAAAAAAGTAAAATAAGTGTAAAATATATATATATATATATACTTAGATCATATATATATATATATATAATATATATATGATCTAAGTATATATATACACATATACACACACACACATACACTGTCTAGGTGTATTTTAATATTAATATATATATATAATTATATATATATATATATATATATAAATATCAAATTACATGTAGACTGATACTGATTAAATATATATATAATTATTGTTATATATATATATTTATATATAATATAAAAAAAATATGTAAATACGTAAAAAAAAAATGCAAATAAAATATTAAAAAATATATAGATGTGTTTTATTTTGTTCTAACTGTATTGTGATATTAATATATATATATATATATATATATATCAAAATACATGTAGAACGAAATAATATATATATCTATATACATAAATATATACGTATATGTCACTATATATATACCTATATATAAATAAAAATATTAAAAAAATATATATATATATATATACGTATATATACACATATGTATATATATACATATATTAATTCTACACATATATTTATGTAATAATTTTACATAAATAGGTATCCTAATTAATCACAATTAGCGGGACCTGCCTGACAACCCATGCCGAAAGTATAGGGAATTGAATTTCCTAGCACTATATTTAACCTTATAACTTTCCAAGACACCATAAAACCTGTACATGGGGGGTACTGTTTTACTCGGGAGACTTCGCTGAACACAAATATTAGTGTTTCAAAACAGTAAAATGTATTACAACGATGATATCGCCAGTAAAAGTGACGTTTTTTGCATTTTTTCACGCACAAACAGCACTTACACGGACGATATTATTGCTGCAATACTTTTTACTGTTTTGAAACACAAATATTTGTGTTCAGCGAAGTCTCCCGAGTACAACAGTACCCCTCATGTACAGGTTTTATGGTGTTTTCAAAAATTACAGCGTCAAATATAAGGCTTGTGTTTCATTTTTTTCACATTAAAATTCGCCAGATTGCTTACGTTGCCTTTATGACCCCATGGTAGCCCAAGAATGAAAATTACCCCTATGATGGCATACTATTTGCAATAGTAGACAACCCAAGGTATTGCAAATGGGGTATGTCCAGTCTTTTTTAGTAGCCCCTTAGTCACAAACACTGGCCAAAATTGGTGTTTTTTGCATTTTTCACACACAAACAAATACTAACGCTAACTTTGGCCAGTGTTTGTGACCAAATGGCTACTAAAAAAGACTGGACATACCCAATTTGCAATACCTTGGGTCCTCTACTATTGCAAATGGTATGCCATTATGGGTGTAAATTTATTTCCTGGGCTACTATACAGTCTCAAAGGCAACGTAACCAATCTGGCGAATTTTAATTTCAAATGTAACACGCTATATTTGACCCTGTAACTTCCCAAAACACCATAAAACCTGTACATAGGGGCTACTGTTTTACACGTGAGACTTTGCTGAATACAAATATGTGTATTTTATTGCAGTAAAAGCAAACAGTATTATGACATTGACAGTTAAAATGTCATGTAGAACTAAAAAAATAAAAAAAATCTTATTTTCTCCCATTTTTTTCATATTAAATTATGTTTCATAGCTAAATATTTGATATTAAATGAAAGCCCTGTTTCCCCTGAATAAAATGATATATAATAAGGGGGGGGGGTGCATTTAATATGAAAGAGGTGAATTACGGTTGGACAGCCATATAGCGCAAATGCCAGGTTTTGTTTACATTTTGTTTCGTTCACAACTTGTACATTTGGCTGCGGTCTTAAGGGGTTAAAGTGACAACTTTTCATGAGTCTCTATATTCACAAATATAAATTGAATTAATGCTTACTGTTTATGTTAATATGTATTGTTTCTTATCATATTTTATATAAAAATCTCAAGTGTAACGGTAACTGTTCCAGTGTTTTGGCATTGTGCCTGGTTTCACTGTGTCAGTGCCTGATGGATATTTTGTCTTGATAAAGTTTCCCCTCCATGTGTCTGCTCCTAGGTCCTGTGTGGCATTGGTTGCTGTGAGGACACTATTAAAGAAAGACTCTTGAAGTCTCCCAGTGATATCACAGAGTGGGATGCAAGTAACTGCAGCTATAAGAATCATGATGAAGGGAGAGAGGTAAGTGGGCAAAACTACAAAAAGAAGACAATACCCACCCGTGCGCCAGGTATTGTGGAATACGCTGTTGCTTTATTAATATCTGTCGACATAGTAACACTGAAAAAAGAATAGACTGTAAGTTAAATTTCAATCACATACAATTTAGATTGTTTTTTTATATTTTATTTCTTTCCTTGTTTGTGGATTTATATATAATGTCACACTCGTTTGTGCAAAGAATCATTATCATGTGGAATTGGTTAATAAACCTTGGTATGACATTCCTGATTTTCCTGTAATCTGTATTCAGGTTTGCGATGATGTCGAAGATTTTGTTGGGGAATGGGCATATATTAATAAGCAAAAACTGTTTGGTGCATCCTCTATCAAGAAAAACTCTTCTTAACATTGTTTGAAGATGTGTGTTGTTTAAGAAAGTGCGTCATAATTTACAATTCACAAGCAATTATAGTGAAGTGCAAACTATTTATAATCTTTTTTTATTTGCTGAAAGCAAGCACCCTATGCACCACTAGAGGGTACTGTTGGTACTAAAACAAACCACAAATAATCCTTAATGATCTCTCCAAGAGCATCAATCTAATATGTATTCAACAAAAGGACACTAATAATTAGTGATTGTCAAGTCTCAATACTACTGATAGAGATATATCTTGTCTTTAACAAAACTTCTACAGCAATAATCAGAGACAATACAAATTTAAATTGATTGCAATCATATATTTATTGAAGCAAGGATTAGACGATTAAAGCTAAAAAATACTAAAATATATCGGTTTCTCTGATTACAGCACAACAAATGCCAAACATTTAATGTACTATAAAAAAACATATGCAATATAGGGAAACCGACAGACAGCCAGACAAATAGATAGGAACCTTGGTACAGAGTTCTTGGTGCTGATTTGTGGTTAAGACAATCAACATCATGAGACTTAGAAAGCTAAAGATGGTTTAATTTAACTATAATTTATAGTATTTGCCAATAATAATCAGCAATCTCTAGCCTGCACAAATATGAGAAAGGATTTAAGCACCCTTTTTTGATGTTCTCATCCAATCATCTAAGCACTGAAGGACTTAGCTCAGGTGAGCTAACAGAAGGTCCCAGAAGATCCTTCGGAGTTTCTAGCTCTGTGTAGGTGGGGAGTGGCACATGGTGGACCTCAAGTAATGAGTCAAACTGTTCAAACAAATCCCATGTATTACTGTTTAAACATTCTGGCTAGGGTTAGTATAGGGACTGTGGGATACACCCATTGTATTATGGCATGATTAAATATTTTTGGATAAACTTTTTAAATGACTTCATATTTTTTGGATTCACTTTTAAAATGATTTTGTGAAAAAATATGAAATGAAAAAATATATTAAATATAAAAAAATATCAATATGTCAAAAACATATTAAATATAAAAAAAATTTTTTTTTCAAAATATTTAATCAGGGGTGTCCAAAAGGTAGATCCCCAGATGTTGTATAACTACAACTCCCATGATAGCTTGCATTCTTTTAGAATGGCAAAGCATCATGGAAGCTGTAGTTTTAAAACATCTGGGGATCTACCTTTTCATCACCCCTGTATTAAATCATTTTAAAAGTTTATCATAAAATGTTTAAATCGAGGTGTAACGGACCGTTTCAGCAGACAAGGGGTTAAAATCGTTTAGGCGATAATCCCCTTTTCACAGACAGGCACAGCTACTGTAAAATCACCAAAACTCACGAATTGGATATAGGTGAATGCACCAAACTCCCAAACTGCATACAAGGGAATAAGGTAGCACTCCAAACTCCCGAACTGGAACCTCACAAATAGCTGCCAGCAGACGAACAGGAAAAGCTCCCAAGCGGCTTACACTCCTGGCAGTCAGTCCCTATCAGCATACAGTGAATCCCCCCAAGAACGAGACAAGGCTCCGTGTTGAGGGTCAAGCAGTGGTCTGTTTATTGAGGGCTACCTGCCCCTGTATTTATGCAGGTCTCCCACCTGGTGGACACTCCCCTAGGGGACCAAATGGAAGACTGTAACACAGACAGACATGTATCACATTACAGACTCACAGAAGCAAAACATCCCCACAATGCATCCTGGCTTCCTCCCTTCTGCCCTGGAGATAATTGGAGAAGTAATTAAATTATCTCCCAGGACAAAGGCAAAACTCCATTACACATGTGGGGACCTAAATACAGTAATATGCTTTAAAATACATGAAGTTACTTTTTATACATGAAACATAGACATGTCACATATCCCCAGATAGCTCAGGTCTGAGTGCACATTATTAGGTGAATGGCACTCAGACCACACGAATACAGTTTAATCGCCATGGAGCCAAAGTCTTTAATCACACGAATAGGCTCCATGGCATAGCTATCTGGGTTACCACAAATTCACATGAAACAAAATACCGAATGAACAGCTGTTCGGCTACATCCCCACGAATAGGAACCAGGAGACGGACGGCTCAGCGGTGTTCATGCAAATAAGTGTCCATTTATAGTTCCATAGTTTAGGGGCCCAACACGTGTTCGGTCGACGAACAAAGACCACCCTGCCTTCGTCAATTAAGCTGCGGTTAACCGCAACTTCAGGGTGGTCAATTGGCGGCACACTCCAGCTCCCAGGTGGTAGTGCAATTGTTAGTTTGTTCGGTAGATAAAATCAACCGAACACCCCGGCAGAAAAGGCACGAATAAGCCTTTCCGCAGGGAAAATAAGTCTTTTAAAGTCTGGTCCATAGTCCAAAGGCAGCAGGCGGGCAACCAGGCTCCTCCAATGCAATGTGGCGAGATTGGTCTCGTCACACGAGGCATGTCTTAAATTATTGAAGACTAGGGGAGAATTTGATGGTGGTATTCAGGATATTTCATAGGAAGGGAGCCGCCAGCGAGAAGTCCTGCAAGCGTGAATTGGCCGTATGGGTGCGAGTAGCGGACAGGAGAAAGTCATGGGCAGAGCAGAAAGATTGAGAATGGGCATACCTATGGATCTGTGAAGAGATATAAGAGGGTCTAGTGCTTTATAGGAATGGGTTAGTGTTTTGTTCAGTGCTTTATAGGTATGGGTTAGAACTTTGAATTGACTCCTATAGGAAGCCAATAGAAGGACTGACAGAGGGGTGAGGTTTGAGAGGACCGACTAGAGAGGAAAATCAGTCTGGTGTCAGCATTCATTACAGACTGTAGCGGGGCAATACGGCTTTTGGGAAGACCAATTAGGAGAGGGTTACAATAATCTATGTGGGAAATTACTAGAGCATGGACAAGCCCCTTGGTAGCATCTTGCACAAGAAAGTGGCAGAGGGGGAATCTGCAGGATTTGGCAACATACTGGATGTGAGGCTCAAAGGTGAGGCCAGATTCAAGTATGAGGCCAAGACAGCACACTTGCAAGGGTGGACTTATGTGGATACCACTAATTTGGAGGGAGAGTGAAAGAGGAGGATCAGTTTTAGGAGGAGGAAAGACAAGGAGCTCAGTTTTAGAGAGATTGAGTTTCAGAAAGTGGGAGGACATCCCGTCAGAGATGGAAGAAAGGCAAACAATGACATGTTGCAGGACAGCAAGGGAGAGGTCCGGGGAGGAGAGATATATCTGAATGTCATCAGCGTACAGGTGTTAGTGGAATCCAAAAGAGGTAATACGTTTGCCAAGAGGGGTAGTATAAAGAGAAAATAGAAAGGGACCAAGGACAGAGCCTTGGGGGCTCCAACTGAGACATGATGAGGGGAGGAGGTGTCATTAGAAAAGGAGACACTGAATGAGCGTTGGGAGAGATAAGAGGAAAACCATGAGAGGACAGAGTCAAAGAGACCGAGTGATTGAAGAGTCTGAAGAAGGAGAGCATGATCAATGGTGTCAAAGGCAGCAGAGAGGTCAAGAAGAATTAGTATGGAGTAGTGGCTTTTGGATTTAGCTGTGAGTAGTGGCTTTTGGATTTAGAATGTAAGCTCATGGAGCAGGGCACTCCACCCTTCTGTTTTTATGTACGTCCATTTGTCTGGTTACAATTACATGTATGTTAGTCCACCCATTGAACAGCGCTACAGAATTTGATGGCGCTATATAAATAATAAAATAATAATAATAATTAGGTCGTTAGTAACTTTGATAAGAGCAGTCTCCGTAGAGTGGAGAGGGCGGAAGCCAGATTCAAGAGGGTCAAGGAGAGAGTTGAAATTGAGGAAGTGAGACATACAGGTAAAGACAAGTCTTTCCAGAAGCTTTGAGGAGAAAGGGAGCAGGGATATTGGATGATAGTTAGAGGGGGAGGACGGGTCAAGAGATGTTTTTTTTCAGGATAGGTACTACTACTACAGTAGCATGTTTAAGGTCAGCAGGGACAATGCCAGAAGAGAGAGAGCAGTTAAAGATGTGTGTTAAGGAAGGTGCAAGACATAGGGAGAGAGATATGATAAGGTGAGATGGGATAGGATCGAGCGGGCAAGTGGTGGGGTGAGAGGAAAGGAGAAGCACAGCCACCTCCTGTTCAGTAGCCAGGGAAAAAGTCTGAAGGGTAGGAAAGGCATGATCTACGTGTGGTTGAGAAACAGAAAGGCAGGGTGGGGAGAATTCTTGTCGGTAAAGTAACATGCAAAGCTATCAGCTGTAGGGTTAGTTTGGGGGGTGGTCACAGCAGGGCAAAGAAGAGAATTAAAGGTGTCAAAGAGACGCCTGGAATTGCGGGAGCATGAACTAATGAGAAAGGAAAAGTATGACTGTTTGGCGAGGACAAGGGCTGCGCTGTATGAACACAATATGAATCTATAATGGAGAAAGTCTGACTGGGTGCGAGACTTCCTCCAGGAGTGTTCAACACAACGGGAGCATCTTTGCAGCTAGCGTGTTACTTTAGTATGCCAGGGTTGGGGGCGTGTCCTCCTCGAGGTGCCTGTTTGGAGCGGGGCTGCAGCATTCAAGGTAGAGGTGAAGGTAGTGTTATATGTGGAGATGGCCAGTGATGGACACAAGAGGGAAAGGACTGATAGCGGTTGTGAATCAATATCAGTTGACAGCTGCTAGAGATCAATAGAATTAAGGTTCCTCCTGAGTTGAGGGGGGTTAAGCTGAGGTTGTTGGGTGAGGGGGTACTTGAGAGGTGGTTATCAGAGAGAGGAAATGGAGTGTTGTGGATATTAGATACTGTACATGCATCAGAGAAAATGAGGTTGAGGGTATTGCCAGCTACGAAGGTGGGAGAATGAGTCCACTGTGATAGCCTGAGGGAGGAAGTAATTGAAAGTAGTTTAGAGGCTCCTGAGGTCAAAGGTTGGTTAATAGGAATATTGAAAGATAGGGAAGGGGGTGGGTAGAGGTTTGAAGGAGCAGTGAGGTGAGAGGAGAAACCCTACACCACCACCTTTAAATTCAGATTGTCTTGGGTTGTGGGTAAGTTGAAGACCACCAAAGGATAAAGATGCCGGGGTAGCAGTGTCAGAGGGGGAGAGTGATGTTTCTGTTAAGGCTAGTAAATCTAGGGAATGAGAGATAAAGAGGTTGTGGACAGCAGTGGATTTTGTAATATTGTAAACAGAGCGTGCATTCCAGAGGGCAGTATTGAAGGAGGATTTAGAGGAAGAGTAACATGAGATAGGTATGAGATTGGTGTGGTTCCTTGAGTTAGTATGTGTTGAGTTTGTCGAGATGGGACCGGGGTTTGAAGAGACATCGCCAGCTGCTAGGAGCAAAAAGATAGAAAGGAAGAGAAGGTGGGAGTATAATTTTAAAGTTTTGTAGGAGGGTATGTATCTAGAGGATTTGGGAGGAGTTAGAGGAGATAGGCTGGAAAGGTATATGTAGAGTCTATGGGTTAAGTAGAGAGGTGAGGGGAGTAAAGGGGAAGTAATATATATATATATAAATATATACACACACATATACCTATGAGTGATTAAACCATAGTTAAGGGTGCAGTTTGTTAACTGAATGATTTCAGGTGAGGAGAGGTTTAGTAACTTGATTGGTGTGTTTTGAAAACCAGCCTATCTGCACTATCTATAAATATGGTAATGAACATGGGGTCGGCAGCCTTCCAGAGATGATACCTCTGCTTAGGAGGTTTTACAGGGCTTGGTTGTTTGTGAGTACTGGGTGTAGTTAATCAATGCTGTTTTTAGGAGCCCAGTCTCTGCTTAGAAGATTCTAAGCAAAGGCTGATTTATTTCTAACACAGTGTGTGCAAAAACATATTGATATTTCACTTATTTGTGTGTTTTTTGGAGGATTACACATTCAGTGTGGTAACAGCTATTGAAATATAAGATTTGTAATATAAGTTTGTCCAAAAAATATTGTTTCCAAATATTGCTTTGTGACACATAACTACTTTTACTGTAAAAACATGAAAGGAACCAGCCTTCTAATATATTTTATACATTATAGTCACATTGATTTAATAATTTAGATGATTGAGTTATCTTTGTATGCGATCTGATAGCGTAAGGGTTCTTTCCGTTTCTAGCATTTTTGTCCCTCTTTTCTGATAACAAATATTTTTCTGTGTGTACAACAGCTTACTCCATTGTACGTAGGCGACACACAGGTGGGTATTTACATCTGGTACTTTTGCCCCCTTTCCATCTCTTCCTTCATCCTGATCCTTATAGCTACAGATTCTTGTACTTTCTATTTATTTACTTAACTATTTATTTTTCCCCCAATATCCCAATAAACCCTTTATGGTGAAGAATCCATCATTGTGAAAAGCTCAGAAGTCGCAGTGTCACTGTAAAGAAAGTCGAAATACAATTATTTCCCCAAATTTATTTATATTTTACTGCAGCACCCAGGCTTAGCAAGGAAGAGAGATTTTAAGCTGCTCTACCTATGTTCGAAAACCATTTTTACGGCCAACAGCATGCATAATTCTCCTACAATACAGCCTAGGGTAGTGCTTCCCAAACCAGTCCTCATGGCCCACCAACAATCCAGCACTTATGTACTTCCCTGTTTTATTCCAATGGAGATACTGATAAAACCTAAACTGTTGGTGTGTCTTAAAGGGACACCATAGACACCCAGACCACTTCAGCTCATTGAAGTGGTCTGGGTACAGTGTCCCTATTGCACTTAGTGGTGCAATGTCAAACATTGCAGCTCCAGAGAAACTGCAATGTGTACATTGCAGCTCTAAGTCTGCCTACAGTGGCTGTCTCTCAGACAGCCACTGGAGGTGCTTCCTGCATTGAAACAGACCTGCATGAGGACATCCAGCGTCAGATTTTTTCCCCATAGAAAAGCATTGATTTAATGCTTTCCTATTGGAAAGGTCTAATTTGCGCGTGGCTTGTTGTGGGACAGAGAAGGAGGTGGAGCCACGACCCAGCACGGAGAGACATCAGCGCTGGGAAAAGGTAAGCAAATAAAGGGTTTTTAACTTTTTTATTGACCACCGTAGGAAGGGTGCAAGGCAGGGGGGAAGCAGAGGGAGCTATATTGCCAGGAATACAGATTTCTATTACTGGCACCTATAGTATCCCTTTAAGGATTAGTTTGGGAAACACTGGCCATAGGGAATTAGAGAAGGAGCATGTGGCTAACATATTAACCCTTACACTGCTCAATCTGCTGTACCCTCTCCCCCTGGTTAAGAAGGACTTTGACTTTGATACCCCAAACAGCCAGACATTCTCTTCCAGTCATACACTTAATAGGAAGGACAGCGTGCAACAGGATGAGATCTCCCCTTGGTTATAAGGGATTCCATCCAGGGACATCAGCTCAGCGCTACAGAATTTGCTGGTGCTATATAAATAATAAAATAATAATAAATAATAATAATGTGTCCTTTTTTAGAATGAAATTGCATTTTATTTCACTGGATACATTATTTCTCTGTAGTCAGAATTATATAAAAATTAACAACATAAGATAGATATAATAAGGGTAAACTCTACATGAAATACAATAAATAGCTTTAACTTCAACCATTGTTATATATTTTAATCAATTCATAGCCTTCTCTTACACAAAAAACAACTCCCTGAAAAACATTCTTCAAAAAAATCTGCAAGGTCGATAACCCCTATGGGCATCGGTAGTGGTCATGGATCCATAAGTGCCCCGATGTCCTGTCAAACTGTTTTGTGCACCAGGTAGCAGTCACAGTCTTTACTGGAGCCAAAACCTTTTGCTGGGAGCTTCTTTTAACTCCATTGATCTAGGTCCTGATTTGCAGGCTTGGCTGATTTGCTGAGAGCCTTAGTTGAGTGCTCAATGCAGGGAACTTCCAATTATATAAAAATAAGTCCTATGCTCAGACTCCCACTACTTCTGAACAGCAGCAATGACCATATACACATCAGCCCCTACATACAATAAAAACTAAAGAAAAATGTTATTTGCGCACTATCCCAAAACTCTGTGCATATTTAAATAACTAGAGTTTTTTAGTACCACTCCACTCCAATGGCCATTAGACATGGCAGGGGAGCTTACATCTAATGGCCATTGGAGTGATACTAAAAACCTCCAGTTATGTAAGAAAACTTCCAACAGCAGGCACTCATGGCATCATCACAATTACAACAGGTCATAGTGGTGAGGACTGAGTGTGCCTGTGTATGCTGGTTGAGTGCTGTGTGTGGTGGCCGTATGTTGTGTGTGTATAGGGGAGTTTGAGTGTGACTGAGTGTTGTGTTTCTGATTGTGTTTGTTTGATTACTGGTGGTCCAGTGGGAGAGTATTGTGTTCTTTACTATTGGTTGCAGACCACTTTAAGAGCTACCTTGCAATCCCATGGCTCAGTTAATGATTCAGAACTCTAAGGGACTGCCAAAAGTAGTCTCTTATAGTGACAACACCCGATACTGGTGTAGACCACAATGATCCCTCAACAAAATAAGGGGGTACATGGCCAAGCAGGCTCCTTACAGCCAGAGGCAAAGCTCCATGCCCAGAAATGGGCTCACCAAGCCCCTTTCGAGTCTGGGACCTAGGTCCTATGGCTTTCAAAGCATGAATCTGGCTTAGTCACCTGTCACTATTTTTAAGCACAAATATAGCTGAAACATGCATACTATACATTAATGAAAGAGATCTGCAAGGTTATATTTTCCACGTCAAGTGCTACTGTTTGCATCATTGCACCAGCATTGCAATACATACTCTGCAATGCATACCGCTGAGGTTTTCTTTTAATAGATACAGTGAGAGTTTTTGTACCGTAGTCCAGTATCTCAAATATTGCCATTTGGGTATTTGGTTTGTCAAGCCAAGATAAGTAGAATTAAATGAGAAGATAGGACTTAGCAGAAAGTGCAGCTGACAGCTCTCTACACAGCCTGAATGATCACTCTCAAATGTAATCAATTCTGTGAGCAATGAACACAAACCTCCAGGCAATTGAAGAAAATAGGATGATGAAGGACTGCAAACTAATACGTTACACATCTTTATTGATTAGTTATTGATTTACCATTATTTTCTGAATGACAAGCAGGTAGCAGTAAAGTAACTGAAGCCAGTGTTTTATTTACAAGTTATGTAGAACGTCGACTTCTTAATTCAGCTGAAGGTAATCTAATGCTTAAACAAAAGCCAATAAGAAATGAAGATTTAATAGATACACTGGCGTGTTGTTGTTTTTTTGGACTGCCAGTTGCTATATTGTTCTAATTATTGGAATAAATACAGTCTGGGAATTTGTTATTATTATTTCAAACATAATTTAATCAATCAAATTATTATCCCAGTTCGCATTACATTTTAAAACAAATAAATATGGATCTTATAGACTGTATTTTTTTTCAAATAACATTATGAAACGTTTTGTTTTCTAATATATTTATTTGTATAGATATAGTGGTATTATTAGTTCAATGTCAAAAAGGAGTGAGGTATAATTACACAACAGGTAAAGTTAAGATGAATACTATCCAAGCTGAAATTGTATTGCAATCTAATTGCATTTAATTTGTAATTGCATTTTGCATTATGACATCTAATCACCGTATATGACACATTTAGAAGAGAATGGAAGAGAAGAAACGTGGTGTACTAGAAATACGTTAACTGCTTAATTACTGTGTTTTTTAATATGTATGTTTTATGTTTTTAATGTTATTTTTTTTTTTTTTTTTTTTAAATTTTTTTTATTCTTTATTTTGTTCGTGCAGATATTGTACATGCAGATTAGCACTGCCACATCAGCTGGTGCAAACAGGTTTGAATTCACATGGTAACAGTAGTATGGCATGAAAAAAAAAAACATTGCACTTTTTTTTTTATTGGTAAATTCAAAAGATTATTTGGTATGCTTTAAGGTTAACTTTTGATGCGTCATACGTTTGTTGCATTTTTAATTAAAAAAGGAAAATAAAACGAGAAAAGATGACTAATTTTGGAAGCTGTCGGCTTATGTTTAGTCAGGAGAAATAGGTACACCCATTAGCTTAAGTAGTAAGGACACGGAGATGGATTTTATAAACCCCTTATTGTTAGACTTAACTTGTCATTTGTAGTGCTGTATGGTAATGAGGAGCCTTTTATTCTATACAGTGGGTGCAAAGAGACATCCCTTTCCAATTGTGAGAATAATGTGTGATGTAATTAAGGCTTATCTGTCTGACATAACATCAGTATGACTTTACTGGGCGCATGTTAAGTACAAGTTAAAGATTGGGGAAACAAGGTGTGACATGTGACAGGGTAATGCATACTGTAATAATGATGCCCTGCAGGTACCCATCCCGATGCCTGTTATAGGGTAGAGCAACCCAGCGGTCACTGACAGGCAATAGTACTTGACCTCATATAGCTATAAGCCCATGGGTGTAGGAGTAATTCTGATGACTGTAGTGTTCCCTTTAAAGAACTGATAATGGCAAAGAAGTATTTTTTGCAAGAAAATACTGGGATCATGACCATTAATGCATGCATTAGAAAGCAGGGTGTAATGCTAAATAATATAAATGCATTTTGTTCTATTCCATGTCAGTACAATAATATGCCTCTTTATATGGAATCTGTTTTAATTAGTCCTACTTAATTCCCATTTAGTATAAAGTGTCACTGAACAATGATGTACTCTGGATATTGGGCAAATTAGAGACTAACTGAAAAATCTAAGCTATCAAAGAGTGTGAATTGAAAATTATAACTTTTTTGGTTCATTAAATAATGAATTGAGATTTATCTTCCTTGCATTTCAACAAGTTAATCATGGCTACACATAAATTATAAAAATGAGAAGCACTGATTCGCTATACTACTAAATGCTGATCTTAATGTACAGATACACCAAGTCCAGCAATAATAGTTAGTGAATTATTAGACATAGACTTGTACATCTTAATTATCTTTTGAGTCTAATTGATTTCTAAGAGTCTTAGTTTATAAATCATGCACAACTACATTTTTTTTTTGGTGTTAACTATATCGACCACGCAACAGAGCTTAAGTACAGTGGACTTAACGAAAAGCGGTTGATTTTCTGATCATTCCTCTTGTCTTCACACCAGTTAATGCTGTTGAGTTGCCTACTGAGATGAGAAGTGTAGTGGATATAAGCATAAAACTCACTTGCGCTGATTTTCTAAGAGTTTAATAGTGTCATCTTCCTGAGATGCTGTGCATGCATGTGTTTGTCAGTTATGTTCTTACTAAAACACGCAGACATAGACTTTATTCAGGAAATTATCGACATTATGCATTTTGATTAAATGTCAGGATGTAACTGCAAAGTGCTTCATTCAGAAAAATAAGTAAATAATATATAAAGTACAATTATTAAATAAACACTTAAAGATGTGACTCATAATACACTTTCAGTTAGCTATTATAATGTATTAAAACATCCAAAATTATTGTTTCCTTTAAACACATTTTAATCACATTTCAGTATGGAGTAGACCCTGGGAAGAAACAGGGTACATTATATTTTAAGGGCCACTGTGATACACGCACACACACACCCATGCGTGTGCACACACAAAACATATCTTCAGTTTATAATAAGTGGGTTTGAAAGAAAATATCATATAACTTTTTTTTTTTAAATTCTTCTTTGATCTTCTAATATTCTTGACTACCATCTTTACAGCTCTTTGTTAATATTCAAAACTGAAATCTGTCTGGAAAGCAAACATTGTAAAATGACTGTCTGTTGGTATTTAACAGCAAATTACAATGGATAATTACAAGTTAATATTAAAGAATTTTAATGAAGATAAGCTTGTTAGATTGAATAATAGAAGATCTCAATGGATATTGTTACATGTCATGAAACTATATATGATATCTAATAAACCATTACACAACTTAATTGAAAAGCTATATTACTTTTTGTGTGTTTGGGGATTTGTCACTTCCTCCCAGCTTACAGACTGCATTATTATTATTATCATTATTATTATTATTATGTTATTACTTACATAGCGCCAACAAATTCCGTAGCACTTTGCAGTGGGTGGACGAACAAACATGTAGTTGTAACCAGACAAGTTGGACACACAGGAACAGAGGAGTTGAAGGCCCTGCTCAATTAGCTTACATGCTAGAGGGAGTGGGGTAAAGTGATACAAAAGGTAAGGATAGTATTAGACTAATGACAGTTGCGAGAGAGGAATCAGTCAGGAGCCATTAACAGTTTAATTGATACGCTTTTATGAAGTGGGTTTTCAATGATTTTTTGAAGGAGTGGAGACTGGGTGAGCATCTAACAGAGGAGGGAAGTGAGTTCGTGGAGGAGAGGCGTGAGGGAGAGATCAGAGCCAAAGAGAAAACCGAGGCAGCATGGTGGAACTGATGGTAGCACTGTTTACTTGCAGGGAGACAGACACAGGAGTAGATACACTTGAGGGAGGAAATTCAGTTTTGGTCATGTTGAGTTTAAAGAAGTGGGCAGCCATCCAGTAAGAAATAGCAGAGAGGCAGTCAGAGACACTAGTCAAGAGGGACGGGGATAGATGAGGAGAGGACAGATAGATTTGCGTTTCATATGCATATAAATTATATTGGAAGCCAAAGGAGCTAATGAGTTCACCAAGGGAGGCAGTATAGATATAGAACAGTAGGGGGACAGAGAGGAGTTGGGGAGAAGAAGCAGAGCCAGAGAAAGAAATACTGAAAAAGCACTGGGTGAGGTAGGAGGAGCACCAGGAGAGAGCAATATCTTGTACACCGATATTGCAAAGGATGAGAAGAAGCTGTTGATGATCAACAGTGTCAAAAGCCGCAGAAAGGTCAAGGAGAATTAGGATAGAATAGTGACCATGAGATTTTGCAGCGAGTAGATCATTGGATACTTTGGTCAGTGCCGTTTCTACAGAGTGCTTAGCGTGAAAACCAGACTGAAGCGGGTCTAGCAGAGAATTAGACTCAAAGAAGTCTGTCAATCTCGCATACACAACACTTTCAAGGATCTTGGAGGCAAAAGGCAGTAGCGAGATAGGACGGGGAGTTAGGGTCAAGGTTGGGCTTCTTTAGAATTGGGGTTACATTTGCATGTTTGAAGGGTGATGGAAATATGCCAGCATTGGCTGGGAGGACACAAAGAATGCAGAAAGAGGAGGGCGCATGACAGCATCAGACTCTCATTAGCATTAGACAGCCACAGGAATTCACCTCCCTACACCCACAAGGTATGGACGCAGTGGGGTGGTTAACAGTATGTAAAATGCAATTTGGTGTGTGCCAGTCTGTATGTGTGTGTGTGTGTGTGTGTGTAACTGTGTGCTGGTATGTGTGTATCTATGTGCAGATCAGACTCAATAGTGTTAGAGAGAAGAGCTGCCGGAAGCTGAAGATCATGTTGGTTGGGCCCCCTGTTCAATACACAGCACCTGACAGCCTGCACAATGCCAGCGGACTACCACGGAGTGTATTGCTCCCCCTACCTGGCCACATATAAGAGGTATGGAGGGGAGAATAAAATTAATACATTAATGATAAACATTTGTAAAATAAAAAGCAAACATTTTTCCCACAGAATACAGTTCCTATCCTACCCCACATATATACTCCCCGATCCACGGACCGCGTGTGTCCGCCGGATGAAGAAGGGAGCTCTTGCTCTCGCCCCCTCCCCCGCCCGCTTGACTTCTCGGCGCCGGGCTCCCAGCTGCTCTGCCGGCACGGGGGCTCCCACTCACACAGACCGCGGCTGCAGGCCTGTGTGGGGTCTGGGAATCCCCTCTCTTCCCCTCCTTAGTTAGTTTCGTCCCATTTGTGTTTATGCAGGGACCCTTTTCTCATGGCCCTGCACAGGGAGCATTGACTTGCTGTTAACACCTTTATGTAAATGCATGCGTTCCTTTCCGTGTCCCTTAAAGGTGTATGTTCCAATTTCGTCTACACTGGTATATTGGGGTCCTTTTACCCGTGTTGGTCCTAAGAATACTTCATCCTGCACTACACTTTGAGAGCACATACCAGATTGCATCTAGTACATATGTGACTGTACATACATTATTGGCCTGCTGGCCCTGTGCCCCTATTACTGGCCTGCTGTGTCTGTGCCCATTATACTGGCCTGCTGTGTCTGTGCCCATAAGATTGGCCTGCTTTGTCTGTGCCCATAAGATTGGCCTGCTTTGTCTGTGCCCATAAGATTGGCCTGCGTTGTCTTTGCCCATACGGTTGGCCTGCTTTGTCTGTGCCCATAAGATTGGCCTGCTTTGTCTGTGCCCATAAGATTGGCCTGCCTTGTCTGTGCCGTAAGATTGCCTGCTGGGCCTGCGCCTTTACCGGCCCGCCCTGCCTATATTTACGCTCGGACCCCCTGCCAGTACCCTATTACGAAGCCGGCTCTGACCGTGCCTAACCCCCATCGGCTGCTGGCCTATATTATTCAGTGGGGAGTTTACGCGGGGGTCCTCTGGGGCCATACTGTTGACACACATACATTGCTCTCATATTAACCGGGTCTCACCTGTCATTTTTACTCCAGGGTCACGCTGCTGCTCAGAAATGGACGCTTCGACCCAAGAGAACTTGCAGGCTATGATCAATGCGGCCGTTGCCGCGTCAGTGGAAAAAGCGCTCTCACGCGCTATGCCCCAACCATCCCAAGAGAGGGAGGTATCGGAGGCCCAGCGCATGCTGATTGAGTCCGACCCCAACCCTCCAGACAGGAGCCAGGCACGCGCACCTAAGCGCTATTGGAAGAGTGCAGGCCCTGAGCATACTGTCCGGAAGGGCAAGGCTCCTGCTAAGCGACCTAAGTGGGCGTCCGCTTCCTCTCCAGCACGCCCGAGATACTTCCCCGAAGAGGAGGAAGATTTCACCCTTCCCGCGCCTCTATCTGTCCTGGACGAATGGCGGGCGGACCAGTCCCCCTCGGAGGACGAGGGCGGGTGGGGTGGGGAAGATTCGGAAGAAGAGGCATACCATCAGGATGCCGATGACACCACCTCGGAGAACCTGCGCGCCCCTCTGGGGGAGGACGTGTTCCTGGACGCCACAGGCGTACCCCTCTTTGATCCGCGCAACATCCGGCATCCCCGGTCTCCCGAGTGGTCTCTGCCTGAACACCTGGCCCAGTTTGTTCACTATTGGGTCCGCAGATCCCTCGACTGGGCAGTTCGAAAGAGGCTGAGGGCAGAATGCCCCAGACCTACCTTGCCTGACAAGGTCGCTGTGACACCCGAATTTGATCCGATGGTCTCCACCTACTTGACCCGGACTGGTCGCGACCCCAAGAAAGGGGTCGAGCGCAACCTCCGCCTCGCACAGGATAAAGTGCTGGACGTACTCGGACCGCTGTCACGGATCCTAGCCATGGCGGACGAAGCCGTCACTCAGGGCTCACCCCTGGACGCTGCTGCCATCAGGGATTGGGCATTGCGCTCCGTTTGCCTGCTGGGCAACTCCAACTCGGCCCTGTGCACGGAACGGAGAAGAGCAGTCCTCATGCGCATGGACGGCAAGTTGTCGGAGCTGGGTTCCAAGGAGTTGGGCCCGTTGGCCAAGGGCCTGTTATTTGGGGAACCCTTCATCAAGGAGCTCCAGAGGCATGTTAACCTCTACACCACCCTGAATAAGGCGCAGACTTCGATAAAAAGGGTGTTTCGTTCCCACTCTGCACGTGTTTTTGGCAGGGCTGGTAGGCAGCGGGTCGTGCCTCCAGCCGCTTCTGGCCTTTGGGCCAACGAGGATCCCGCTCTCCATCCTTCTTCCCCAGCTACCGCCCGGGGTCCTTCGCTTCCTGGAGGTCGGACCGCGGCAGAGGTAACCGCGCCCGTGGTTGAGGCAGACTGCCACCAGGTGAGACACATGACACCACATGTTTATCAAAGGTATTTGCATGCCGGCCGTTTACGTTTTTGTCTCGACAGGTGGAAAGACATCTCTTCGGATGCATGGATCCTCCAAACGGTCCGGGGTTACGTCATAGACTTCCATTCCCCTCCTGTTCAGGAATCCCGCCCCCGGACTCCGGTATCGTCGAGGGAATCAAAGGCCTTGGTGGACGCCGAGATACGAACCCTCTTCGACAAAGGGGCAGTTCAGTGGGCTCCGGATGACGGCGGTTTCTTCAGCTCGATTTTTCTAGTCAAGAAAAAGTCTGGAGAATTCCGACCGGTTATAAACCTGAGGAGTCTTAATGCCTTCGTTTCTTACCACCACTTCAAGATGGAAGGCATCCATCTACTACGGGACCTCTTACATCAAGGGGATTGGTTCACTCGCCTGGATCTGAAGGACGCATACCTGTCTGTTCCGGTGGCGACAGAGCATCGTCATTTTCTACGATTCGTTTGGGAAGGAAGGCCATGCCAATTCACCTGCCTCCCCTTCGGCCTCAGCTCGGCTCCGTGGTGTTTCACCAAGCTACTGAAACCGGTGACCGCATGCTTACGCTCCAGAGGCATTCGTTGCCTGATATACCTGGACGACTTGCTTCTCTTCTGCGAGGACGCCTCCAGACTGAAATCTCAGACGGCCTTCGCGGTCTCCTTGTTCGAATACCTGGGATTTGTGGTCAACCAGGAGAAGTCGGCCCTGTCGCCGGCGCAGGTGGTTCAGTTTCTGGGTTTCGAGATCGATGCGGTTCAGTGCATCCTACGACTTCCCCAGACGAAGATCACGGCCATTCGGAAAGAGATTCGAAGAATTCTACGCCAGGTCACGATTCCTCTCAGGGTTTTGGCGCGGATAGTGGGTCTCCTGTCCGCTTCTATCCAAGCCATCTACCCTGGCCCCCTTCACTACAGGGCCATGCAGCGCCTGAAAGCACGCTTCCTGCGCCGGACGCCCTCTTACGACCAGCGAATTACCCTCACTCAGGAAGTCAAGACCGAGCTCCGGTGGTGGCTGTTACACATGTCGGCCTGGAACGGCAAGGCGATTTTCGGGCCGACCCCAGACTTTGTCCTAGAGTCGGACGCGAGCTTGTGGGGCTGGGGTGTGACCTGCGCGACTGCCTCCACAGGAGGCCCCTGGTCGAACACGGAGGCAGGATACCACATCAACTGCCTGGAGATGATCGCGGGGTCGTTCGCTATACGCAGCCTTGCGGGCCACCTGTCGGATTGCTGCATCCTCCTGAGGATGGACAATATCTCGGCGGTGCAGTATATCAACCGCCTGGGGGGGGCCCGTTCTCAAGCTCTGACGGAAGTCACGAAGGAGATATACAACTTTTGCCTTCAACGCAATATCACCCTCCAGGCGGAGTATCTTCCAGGAGTATCGAACCTGACGGCAGACTGGTTCTCCAGACACTGGAGAGATGCCAGCGACTGGTGACTGCATCGACAAGTCTTCCTCGAGGTGGCGCGACAGAGGGGCCCTTTCACGGTGGACCTGTTCGCATCCAGAACGAACTTCCAGGTCCCGATGTACTTCAGCTGGCTCCCGGACCCGACGTGCACGGCGGTGGACGCTTTCCTTCAAGACTGGCCGTCACAGGGAGCCTATGCTTTTCCGCCTTTCACTATGATACCCAGGGTACTACTCCAGCTACGACGTCAACAAGTGTCGTTAGTATTGCTGGCACCTCTGTGGCAGGGCCAAGCCTGGTTTCCGGAACTTCTGGAGCTGTCTTGTCAGGATCCGCTCCTTCTCCCGTCCCTACCGACGCTCCTGTCGGACACTCGAGGCAACCATCACCCCCTCGTTCTGGAGGGCCATCTCCGTTTGGTGGCTTGGACTCTTTCCGGGGCTCCTGGAGGGTCGATGAACTATCGGAATCGGCTAGAGACCTCCTACGGGACTCGTGGGCCCCAGGCACGAGGAGATGTTATCTATCCGCCTGGAACGTTTGGTGTCGCTGGTGCGTGGAACGGAGTGTCGATCCCTTTACAGCACCTGTCTCCAGCGTTCTGAATTTCCTTTCACACCTGTTTGTCCAGGGTAAATCTTATCGCTCAGTGAACGTGGCCAGGTCGGCCATCTCGGCGGCTCATGTCCCTCTTCTAGGGACGCCGATTGGACAGGATCCCTTGGTTTGTAGGCTGTTGAGAGGGATCAGACTGTCACGTCCCCCGGCTCCTAAATATACATCGCTCTGGGACGTACACCGGGTCTTGGATTTCATTCAGTCTTGGCCGGAAAATCAGGATCTATCTCTACGACAACTGTCGGCCAAATTTGCGCTTCTGTTATGTTTGGTGTCATTTCGTCGGGTCTCCGACGTTAGGGCTTTCGATGTTAACGCCTTCTCCTTTTCCCCTGACGGGGTGACATTTTCGGTTACAAGGCGTACCAAATCTGACTCTTCTACAGTCTTCTACCCATTTTTTCGAGAAGCCCCTAGACTCTGTGTAGTTTCTACCCTGTCTCGTTATGTGGCTATCACCAAGCTGCTTCGACCCTCTCAATCAGGACAGCTGTTGATTTCCTACGTACGCCCTCATAAACCGGTTTCGACCGTTACCCTGGCTCGCTGGATCAGATGGCTATTGTCGTTGGCCGGCGTGGATTCGTCGTTCGGTGCTCACTCAGTCAGAGGTGCGGCAGCCTCTGGAGCACTGATGGCAGGTGCTTCTCTTTCCGATATTCTACGTTCAGCAGACTGGTCTCGAGAGGACACCTTCCGGAGATTCTACTTCAGACCGGCGGATCATGCATCGTTGGTTCTCCTGAATGAGCGTTGAAACAGCAAATATGAAGCCTCCTGTCATGTTATAAAATTGTAGATTATGCTAGCTTTAGTGTACCTATAATCTTAATTTTATTAATGACAGGAGGCGAATATTTCCCACCCTTTTCTTTTCCCGACCCTTGGTTTTTTCTTTGTTATTGTTCGTTTGTTGAATAAAGAATTACTCTACTGATCAGTTTCTTTAGTGTTTATTTCGGTATTTTCTATTCCTGGGGCGGGCCCGATAGTCTTGGTGGTTTGCTCCTTACAAATTGTGTTGGGTGGCTACATGATTTTAGACGTACATTTCGTTGGCTAATCACCTTTTTCGACTGTCTTTCTCTCGTTTCAGTGTAAAGTTCTCAAGATGAGGTCAAGTTCGAGTCTTCGTTTCGGTTGAACAGTTTCTGCATGAATCGTTATCTATGTCAAGATGGACCTTCTGTTATATTGTGTTATGTTTTTCCTGACTGTGTTTGTTGTCGCAGCTCGAAAGAGGAAATGGAATGCTGGGAAGGGAGTTATATGGTCTCCTTACTATTTTCTGATTGGTTGTTTAACTCTCTGTGTTTTTTTGCTGCTGTGGAGTTCTAGTAAAGAGAGACTTAAGCAAATATTCGCCTCCTGTCATTAATAAAATTAAGATTATAGGTACACTAAAGCTAGCATAATCTACAATTTGCTATTTTACTTTGTAGCATAGAAACCAGGTCTTACTTAGGCCAAAACCTAGCCTTCCAAAGATTCAATACTGTTCAAAAAATCTTTCAGATTTCACCATTAAAGTCTGTGATTTTTTGTACATAAATCCTTTGGGATGTTTATCATGCAGTTTAATCTCTATGGGAAATATTAAAATTTTCTGTAAATGCTAATTATCAGTTGTTAAACAATATGATTCGTACCATGGAAACTGATGCAAATTGCAGATGATCGCAACGCCCATTGTAACGATTACTGACTTGTTGCTAAATTTTTTAAGCAAAGCTTATGGTCAGAGACAGGACATCTGATACCTTACCACGCACAGACAAATAATATGAACAGGAAGAACACGAATAGCAAATGCTTGTGTTCCACGTTACATACGCACTTGCTTGGGCATGTTCAACAGTTAGCTAGATTCAATTGTTTGGTTTCGTGTTCAAGACTTCACAATTGATTTTTGCAATAAAAAGTCATTCCATGTTGTTCTAGCCACTGCTTTTCACAAGTGGATGAGTTAACATGGCAGGCCGTATCTTGCTGAATATTAGCAGGTGTCCCTGGAAAGATTTGCCAGCCTGCATCAATAAAAATTGTTATGTCAATAGTTACTCATACAGCTTGCCCAAAGGACTCAATGATACATATCTTGGATGATTAGTCATAATGATTTTGTTGTTGAGACAAAGGTCTCCGTGTTGTATTTAACAATCGTTGAACACTGATACTGGACATTTTTAGTTTGTGCTATAATTCGTGCTTTGATTCATTTTTGTTTTTCTTCAATGGAGTTTAGGTATTATCTGATGCACTTAAGGATTGAAAGACTGGTTTATATGGTGATGGTTTTTATTGTACTTTTTAAAGTAATATTCTTATACATGTATGTGTGCATACATAGTACAGTATAGTGCATATTCTCTCTCCCTCTCAATACATATATATATATAGACACGTTTTTTTCAGGGCTCTATTTACAGGGACACTATAGTTACCAAAACAACTTTAGCTTAATGAAGCAGTTTTGGTGTATAGATCGTGCTCCTGCAGTCTCACTGCTCAATTCTCTGTGAATTTAGGAGGTAAATCACTTTTGCTTCTACTTCTGTAGCCCTAGCCACAACTCCCCTAGCTATGACTCACAGAGCCTGCATGAAGAATGGTTTCACTTTCAATTAGATGTTAAAGGACCACTATAGGCACCAAGACCACTTCAGCTCAATGAAGTGGTCTGCGTTCCAGGTCCCCCAGGTTTTAACCCTTCAGATGTAAACATTCAGAGAAACTGCTAGGTTTCACTGAGGGTTAATCCAACCTCTAGTGGCTGTCTCACTGACAGCCGCTAGAGGCACTTCCGCTTCCTCACTGTGAAAATCACAGTGAGAAGATGCTGGACGTCCGTAGGAAAGCATTGAGTAATGCTTGCATATGGGCTCTTGCCGCGCATGCGCATTCGGATCTGATGTCGGCAGGGGGTGGAGAGTTCCCTATCACAGAGGGAGCCCGGCGCTGGAGAAAAGTAAGGGGTGGGAGGGACCTAATGATCCTATTATGCCAGGAAAAAAAAATGTTTTCCTGGCACTATAGTGCTCCTTTAACTTACTTCAGAGAGTTCTATCTCTTGCTCTGTAAATTAAACTTTAACCCGCCACAGGCTATTAACAAAGCAGGAGGTAAGTACTACTAAATTAAACATAATTTGCAATAAAGGAAGTGTAAACATTAGATCTCACTTTACACAAAGTGTTTAGGAAGACTGTGCGTGTGATTTGCAGGGGGACCTGGCCAGGGCTGCATAAACAAAGTGACTGAACTCCTAAATGGCAGAGAATTGAGCAGTGAGACTGCAGGGGCCTGGTCTTGCAGAGACAGTCAAGAAGATGAAATTCCCAATTAAGTGGGTTAATCTCATAAGCAGACCAGCAGACATTGTTAGAATGGGACCTGACAAAATAAGGTACATGGCATTGGGGTACAGTAGCAGGCTTATGCAATGCCTGATCATATACTATAAGTAAATTCCCATTCATTTGCCTAAGTCAGGTAAAACTATTAAATTTTGTAAACTTTGAAGATAATGTTATATAAGTATTTGCACATATACAGACACACTATGGAAAATATAGTCAGCATGCAAGTCCTTCAGATGATCTTATTTAAATGAAACAAACCAAATACCAGATAATAAATAATAAATAAGAAATCTACACCATTTAAGTTCTGTAAGTCCTCAGAGCGTGAGCCCGTGCAATTCAAATTGGTATATATAGACTAAAACTAGCTAGCATGCGCCACCTAACTTAATCTCAGCCAATCAGAGCCTACAATTTCTCCCCCACTGCTCAATCTATCAACTGCCAAAACCTAACTGCCAAAATACAATCCAGCCATTGAAAACTGGATTTAGCCAGCTAACCCCCCAAACCAAAACTAACCCTTGAACTTGAGCTGACCCTATGACCTATTACCCTATGCTTCCTGAAGGACATCTCCAGCGCTTATCCATGTCCTTCAGATGTTCATATTTATAAATGAAACAAATCAAATACCAGATAATAAACAAGAAACCAACACCATTTAAAATTGAATGGAAAGACCGTAGCTTTATTGAGGGTATTTAGAGGCATTTCAACCCACTTTAAAATTAATACAATAACAATCTCAACAAATCCTTAAATTTAACAATTGAGCCAGCCAGAGTGCTTAAACCTTAAGCCTCAATCCACCTCGTATTTGAGGTGACCTTACCCCAAGCAAACCTCTGCCATTTGCGGTCCCTTCCACAATCCTATGGCCTTCTCTATCCCCTCTTGTGAACCATTATTAAAAAAAAACATCATGATCTTATGAACATCTCTATTCACTTTATGCCTATCTCTTTTCAAAGCCTTCAAACCCCACTGCTTGGTCCAAATTAGACGCGGCGCGATTTCAGAAAATATAAAAAACGGATTGGGGAATCTTGCCTTAACTTCATTCAATACATTTTTAAGGGAGAAAATAAGTGGCAAAGATCTAATTTTACCAATGTAATTTCCTCCAAAGTGCAAAATAATACATTTTGGACCAGGGCAGCAACTAGCACAACCCTCAAGAGTTTCAAACATCTCAATTATTCTCAAACCCCTTACTCCTTTCCAAAAAAACATAAAATTGTCCTCATCCAGCGCCAAATGGGCCATAGGATCTCTCTGCTGCTCTTATTTGTACCCAAAAGATGAATGAATGCCCCTCTAAATAGCCGCTGGTGAGGAAACTAGAATAAAGAAAAGAAAATGTTACAATTAACCCCTTAAGGACACATGACATGTGTGACATGTCATGATTCCCTTTTATTCCAGAAGTTTGGTCCTTAAGGGGTTAAACATATTATTATATTAAATTAAATCCGTGCGTACATAAAGCTTGTAACAATTAGATGGTATACAATATAATAAGCAGAGGGTGTCAGCTGCCTTCCAGACTTGAAAATACCAAATAAAAAAAATAAAAAAATAAATTTTATTGAAAAATTATAAAATTGACCCAATGTGAGAAAAAGTTAAATGGTGCTCGTGTACAGTAATGTGAATCAAGTGTGAAACAACAGGTATACGATAAGTATTATAAATTATAACATATATAAGTATTATAAATAGTAACCAACTTGTATGGTTATACCATTGTTAGTTCTAACCTTAAAAAAAGAAGGTGATACTAATCGAGCTACCTATTAAGGATTATAGTATAACTTTACTCCAAAATGAGTAAAATATGAATATCTATGCACACATCTGTGCCAAGATATATATATAGAGACTATGGCTATGTACCAAAGAAATATGGTCCTAATGGAGTAATAAGATATATACCGGGAAAAAGAAAAATAAGCAGAAGGGAGGGGTGGGGAGAGAAGAAAACCTTCAGAACCACAGTGACCAGTCTAATTTGATAACGAGGTAGTTGTCTGGCTCAATGTAAAATCCCCCCATGCCTTAATAGGCACTAGATCATATACCCCCTGCAAAGTAACATGTTGTAGGCAATACCAATGCTAAACAATGATCTGTCAATATTAAATAGCAGGAGAGTTGATCCTAAAGTGATTAAAGTTAGGTAGGTTCTCCAAATCGTTGTGATGCTAAACTTACTTCAGTCTCCCTCTCGTGCCTTCAAGGGTACCTATTGCTGTATTCGTAATAGACTAATAGCAGATAATCCCTAAAGAGAGTAGCAAGATCCTTCGTTAGAATAGTAGAAGGAGATAGTCTGGCCATACCCCAACCTTTACCTCTGGCCATACCCACATGCTGCTCGGGCCTGCCTCCACCCTGCTTAGTCTGTTCTCTATGGCTTCCTGACAAACCAGCACCAAGCTTCTCCTCTTCTATCTCCTCAAAGGCTGCTACAGAGGGGGCAGATGCCAGGCAACTCCTCAGCCACTCTTCACCACCGGAACGTTTAGCTTCTTTCTCCAGTTGCCGAATTAGTTCTTCCATGCTGCTGTACTGTTTTTTGGGGGGTTTTTTTATGCAGGAAAAATGTCTAACAGTAAGTGAATCTTGATTACAGAAGCTCCAAACTTCTCACTCAAGTTCTGACCTATTGCCCTTTGCTCCTTGAATGACATCTCCAGCACCGGCAACATGCCGGCTGTTATCCAGTATCATTACAATGCTATCCATAAAGGAGCCTTTTTTAGCATTGCCACTAAGCTTAGGGACAGAGAGTACTTAGGGTTGGGGTAATTTGGGACCAGGGTTTTTCTAGGCATAGGTATGTTTACAAGAGAGTCCGTGTTCGTAAAGTGGGTTAACGGTTTTAGGATGCTATGGATTACAAGCCCCAAAATGACTAGCCAGCCAAACTCTGTCTTTGAATTATAGTAATTGTAGTCATAGAATCACATGCTGTGAGGGTGCAGGTTTACATCATTGGGCTTACATATGCACCATGTGTTTTAATAATAGTACCAAGATAAATGTCACTGCAGTGATACAATTATACTATTACATTTCAATCACCATTTTAACAGAAACATGTTATATGCATATACAAAGTGTATGCTCAAATGTAATCCACACAGCATCCTGTTTTGAAAGGTAAAACGTACAGTTGTGTTACTGTACACTCATGCCTGTTCTTCTAAAACTTGTGTGCTATTGTTTTGTGTTTGAAAATGTGTGAGGACAAGCTATTTACATTGTCTCTTTTCAGAAGTATACAACAAACCAGTTCGTAGTGCAATTCTGCTTTCTTCATTGACATGTCTGCTTCCGTATTACAGGAAAGACAAAGTATTGTATTGAAAATAATTGGCAGTGTATTAACAGTGTTAGAGTAATTTGATGGGATATCAAGATCTAAAATATTTTTAATTTCTTGTGACCATATTTTACAACTTTTGAAAGCTTTTTTTTTTCTTTTAAATGAAAATGTAACTGTCAATTTTAAGCTAATTTGGATGGACAGCGATAAAATGCAAACCTCACTTCAAATTAGTATTTTCACTGAGGAATTCTAATGGAAAGTAATTGCTGACAATAGAAAATGACAAATTACTAATTACTTAGTTCAATTAGAATTTTGTGCCTTTGGTCCTAAGCGGCAAGAATACAGCAAATCTAGCACTTTTATAACAATTAATGACAGTAAAACTATTTTAACTGCCAACAGATGTAAGTAAGTAGACATGTATTAAACTTCCTTAATTTACATACTATATCAAGTTAATATCAAAGTAAATGGTGTTTAATTTTATGCTGCCATTAAAATATTTGGTATTGTGCCATTTTTGTAAAACTTTGTAGGACAAAATATCAATGCCGTGAAGCCACTACATTAGCAATTTATCTCCTGATGGTTCTAGTGCTAGAAATGAAAATTTGGATATTTAAATGTTTTTTTCCAGTGTTAAATTGACTAAACAAGCAGTGTTATTCGCTAAAGTGTGTATTAACCAGAACTAAAAGTCATTCAAAGTTAATTTAGAATTTTAGTCAAAAACAATGAGCTGATTTGTTTTTTTTTTTCTAATTTAGCTATTGTAGTCTACAATTTGCAAATAAATTTGACACACTTTAGTTAGTAATGGTTATGCTTTCTTGATTTGACAACCACTCAGTTCTAAAATCAGCAGTAATTTTTTTCTTTGTTTTGTTTTGTGTTGATATACATTCACAAGTAAAATTTTGTGAGTTTTGATACCTTGGAAACTTTAAGAGTGCAGTGAAATATTTTATAATAAAGGAAAATTCTTCATCACAATTTGTGATGAACTCACTATTCACAGACTGTCAGGAAAAGGTTCCCTATTTCATTTCCCAGTTAACCAAACCCAATATGTTTCCCCATATTTTAGTATTTTTGTTTGACTGAACCCTGACCAACTCCTTGGCTCGTTAACTTCAAAAGAAACACTTTCATATAAAACTGCCATTCATATAACCGAAAACACGCACTCTAGGAAATTGTCACCCAAACACAGGCAGCGGTACTTGGCCGTTGAGTGCGTGGTACTCTATTTCGGATACTTGGCCTTTTGAACCCCAGCAAAATTGTACCGTCGCCTGCCCTTTTCCAGACAAGCTAGGAGAGTGCTTTTCGAGGAAAAGACACTCCCGAATAGAGAGAGAACATTAGCTCCCTATGAGCCAGGGGCAACCTTTGTTTGTTTTCGAATAGGAACTCCCAAACGTTGACCGTCCGCTACCCCTTTTACTTGGAACTATTTTGGGGCAGCAGCCATGAGTGCGGTCGGTCAACACTTTACCCTGGAGGCGATTCGGCTATACTACACTGATCTTAGCACTATTTGCACAACTTGGATGCTCAGATCCGTGATATTGGGGGATATAATACTTATGGGGGTTCCTATCAATATTGTGTGTATTGTAGGGTGTTTTATGTATTATGTATGGTACTTCAAGTGCCTGGGAGATAAATAGTTTAAGTAAAAGTGAACTCACCTATCTCCTAGAGACACATAGACGCCTGGGTGGGCTTACCTATGTTTTTGCTGGAGATCCTATGCTGGGGGCCTGTGTATATAAGCAGGCAACTTGGCCATAATAAATCAGTTCACTTTGTACCCTTCATCAAGTCTCGACTGATGTTTGAAAAGGCAGGAGTTATAATCACTGCTTCACTATGGGACCTGGGAGAATCTACAGCCCTTCTGGGTAAAGGTGCTCTGTTACACAATGCCTATACCAAATCTTGTTTTAAAGTAGCGTTCAAAGAAATAATTTTAAAATTCATTTTGCTCATTTACTTAAAATATAGATCGGGGATAGGCAACCTTTGGCACTCAAGATGTTTTGAACTACATCCCCCATAATGCTCTTACACCCGTAATGCTGGCAAAGCATCATGGGAAGTGTAGTCCAAAACATCTGGAGGGCCAAAGGTTGCCTATTCCTGATATAGATTATTGACACTCACTGCTATAAAAGTATATTACACAACATTAAAGTATCTACAGTTACACTGAGACTGTTTGATTGGTGAAAAAGATGACTACATCCATGGGCCACAGAAAATAGATGGTGTCATAGTGATCTGTCCAGTGGGAATCTCCATGGTAACCAGAAGACAAAGCTTCTTTGATGCAATAGCGTAGCTGTTACGTGATTCACAAAAAGACGTCAGTTGAGATTGTAACAGCCACCTGTCGAGTAACAGCAGTTTAGCCATTCTACTTTCCAGTCTAAGGTTTGTAAGTATCATAATTAGGATGTTACAGAGTGTTCTTTAGAGCTAGAGGGCAGGTACAAATATGCAGCAATCAGATTGCAAGTGATCGTAATTTAGAGTTTTCTATAGTATAATCCTTTTGTTCTATATCATAATGTGTCTGCACTACTTTAGATTTTGCTGTTTCCTTCCTTTAGGCATGAACATTTTTTTTTCTACTGGGATACTTTTTGTGCAGTTTGCCATCAAAGTGATTTATATACTGCGAGCAGCACCAATTTTTTAATCCATTCGTTTTTTTTCCCTACTGCTTAAAAAAAGAATGCTTTTTAACATATCAGCACCTTTTCATTTTGAATTACATCACTTTTAAATGCGAACACTTTTCTGCAGTCAAAAATGATACAGTAATAAATTGTATAGATCTGTAACCATCAACAGGATTTTTTAATATTGTGAAAACAAATTGTTTCTACTGCACGTTATTTGATACACATGTGTATCACATGTGTGCTATTTGTGGTTCCTTACCTTATACTGGCCCTTATAGCATGCTGTAATGATTGTACATTATATAAATTTTATATGAATATGACTATCTCTCTGATCATCTAGAATACCGACTGTGATTATTTTAAAGCTGTAGTGAGATTACAAATTGACTTTTCTATTTAAATAAATGTTTCAGACTTTTCTTGGATACCACTAAACCGCTTCCTTACATCCAGCAGTATCTAATTTAGGCCTCGATTTAATAAGCTTTCCAATGATCCAATGATCCAGTTCTGTTAGAAAATGTTTCAAATTATATATCTACAAAAATGTCCATATACTATACTGATGGCTTCTTTTTTTTAGCAGTATTGCATCATTTGGAAATATTATCAAAACAACTTTAGCTTAATGAAGCAGTTTTGGTTCGTAGATCATGCCCCTGCAGTCTCACTGATCAACTATCTGCCATTTAGGAGTTAAACCACTTTTATTTATTTATTTTTTTATTGTTAATAGTCTGGTAGACGTTGCTGGAACCTCCTGTGTGTTATTAAAGTTCAATTTACAGAGCAGGGGATAAACACGTCTAAAGTAAGTTAACATCTGATTGACAATTAGACCATTTATTTTTATACAGGCTGTGTCAGTCACAGTCAGGGTAGGCATGGCGCTGCATAAACAGAAACAAAAGTCTATACCAGGGCTGCCAAATAGGTAGATCCCCATAGGTGGTAGAATGCCTTTAGAATGACATAGCATCATGGGAGTTGTAGTTTGACAACATCTGGGGATCTACCTATTGGGAAGCCCTGATCTATACACTAAAACTGCTTCATTAAGCTAAAGCTGTTTGGTGACTATAGTGCCCCTTTCAAACTACCTCCAGAAAGTGCTCTGTTGGATTGAGGTCCGGGAACTGTGTAGATAAGTTGATTAAACCAAACTTACTGAAAAAGTTTAAAATGTAGTTTCCCAAAGCGTAAACCAATCAAATGGCGTGATGCTACACTCAAACTAGGCTGAGTCAAAATGGATTCATGAGGGGAAAGGAATGGAGTTTAATTTGTTTCTGCCTAGCAACAATCATGATGCCACCAGGTTATAATGACACACATATATGTGACAAACTAATCCCTCCTGTGATCATTATAATGGAGATTGTCCGGAGAATTTGGTGGGGACTTTCTGTTAAGTGGTTGTGGTGAAAGTAACCTCGCCACTGGCCTTTGGAGGGTCCTGTTTGCCAGCCCCCTGCCCTGTGACTATGGCCCCTCTGATAAACTTTGGTTAAAAATACTTTTTGTGCCTTTTTGGACTTGTATGGCTACACTTCGAACTCTCAAAGTGGCACTTCGAGCTCCCGTACAACCGCACAAACCAGAGACCACCCTGGAGCTTGTTAACATCTATTAACAACTTGGAACGTTTCTCACCGCAGTGTTCTAATTGTTTGTCTGTGTGGCCGCAATTCACGAGGTGGCGGCCATCTTGTTCGCATGACAGTGGCAGCGGTGTTTGGGCATGAATCTCATGGAACTAAAATCGGACACAGAAACTCCCGAACATCGCTGGACTTCCATCATCACTTGCGTTTAATTCTATACAACTTAGAAGGGCACTGTTCAGTGAAATCATTTGTGTGGATGAAGGGAACAAGCTCCAGGGCAAGACTATTGACTCTGTTCAGTAGTTTGTTCATTTTCAAACTACCCAACTAGACCGCAAGCCTTGATTCTCTGGAACTGTTTTGGTCATGGGACCATGCCTGTGGTCGGTCAAAATGTGACTTTCATGAATTCCTGAACCCCTGAACTGATCTGGATGATTTTTGGATGTGTTGGTCACCCAGATCAGAGCTATCAGGGGATGTAATTGTGGGGGTTTATGTGTTTTTGGGGTACTTTTGGGGTTTTATAGAAGTATGTGTTTTTTTCTGCCTGGAGATAATTGAGTTAATACAGTATCTGACTCAATTATCTCACAGGCAGAGGGGAGGGATTGTGTGCTGTGTGCGGGAGTGTTGTGCCTTGTAACCTTATTGTTATTGGTCTGTGATGTTGTAAATCAGTCTATATCAGGTCCATGTGGGTGTACCCTTTGCATGGGGATGTCATATAAGGCCAATTGTGGCACCATTAAAATCAGTTCCTCTTCACCCTCAACATAGAGCCTCATCTCATGTGTGGAGGGGACAGCTATGTTCACTCTGGGGATTGCTATACTCATTATACTCCCCTGGGTCTCAATCACTAACTCTTATAAGATCTGTTCCTGCTATACTCTCTGGAGTAGGAGAGGTTCACCCACTGGAAGCTGGATCCTGGTCTTGGGTCCAGGGTAGGTGGAGGATGGCGAGACCCCAGCCAAGATGCGGTGGCTAAGGGGCTACAGTGCATATGGTGTCTGGTGTAGTGCTTGGAGGCCTCAGTGAGCACAAGGAGCATCGATTGACGGAGGAACCCGGTCGGGGTGCCAGGCGGTCTGTCACAGTGGTGTTCTGCGAGTTTTGCGCTATGTAGACAATGCCAGCAATATATTAAATTTGAAACATAAAATGAATAAAATTACAAAAACATAAAACTAATGTCACCTTGAAGTAGCTGATAGTGAGTTGAGTGAGTGTTAGCATTTGTAAGTGATTGTTAAAACTTTTACTACATCTTAATCCACCATTCATAATTCAGTAATATTAAATAATCAGTTAAAGGTCTGAAAACATATGCAATTCATTCATATATATAAAAACACATACGACACACGCTAGGGTTACATGTACTTGTTTTTCTCCAAAAATATATCTTGATTTTTTTTTATATATTTTTTTAACTACCGTAACTAAAATTGCCACAGCAAAGCATGCGTTTGCTAACTCTGCACTTGTGACATCTATAATTCTCTTTTATATTGTGCTGGAATCTTGTTAATCAATATTTTTCACATTCCAATTTCTAAGAAGCAGAAAAGGAAACGGATTCTATACCCTTACAATTCAGAGCTGTACTGAAGACGTCCTTTTTCTTCAACAAATAATATTTTTTAACAGATGTGCAGAGGAAAGTTTCTGTTATATGTTTAAAAATAACTCTACGTAGTCCAGAGTATGTACGCTGTTTTCTTAAAGTGATATCTGAATGGTAAGGGGATAGATATTAGCATATCTATGATGTTTTTCTATGATTTATAAGGTTTCTTGGCACAGACTCACGGATTGATCTCTTCATAAGCTATATAGACAGACAGACAGATCATTTAAATATGTTTTACAAAGAAGTGAGAAAGATCTATCTCTGAAAGAGATTTTTAAATGAGTTAGTGAAATGTGCCAGTGGTTGCCTTGATACACATTTGTCATGAAATTTGTATGCAGACCCTCAACATTTTTTTATTTTAAATTCTTTATCCAGCCCTTTCCATGGGGGAAATGCATCAAGGTAAAAACAAGAGCAATTCTGAAGCAAGTGGCTAGATAAAGACTGGTCTCAATAGAAAACGATAGAATTTCAACATTTAGCACTCTATGTCAGGTAAAGCATGATTTGCCTTGATCTCAACCTAAATGTCTTAATAAAGCATTTTTTCCCAATAATTCTGATGGTCTTGCACCCTGATATTTAGCCTCCGGTATAAAAATGAAGCCAAATTAACAAACCATTTTAGAATGGAAAACAAGAGTGGATTAACCAGGGGTCTTCTAAGTTTTACCCATAACAGGCACAGTCAAAGTTTTGTATTTTCGCTCTTGGACTGCCTTCTGCATATTGCAAGACAGGTGTAGAACATATGTTTTCATAAATCTGATATCTATTAAACAAAGTCCATTATGAGACTGGTGTAGCTAAATGCCAAAAGCAAAATATGGGAAGAAAGCTCTGTGTATGAGTTACTCTGTGTTCCATTTGTAATATAAATATAAATGTAATATAAATATAAAAGTGATTTTTTTTTTTTTTGGTCACCAGGTCTATGTTGTCTGAATTGGAGAAATTATAGAAGCTCAGCTACCTGTTTTTATAGATAAATAATAAAATACATGGAGCTAATTAATTTCTCTTCTTTGTCCAATTTCCAAATATTTGTTCATCTGTCCTTTACTGTTAATTTTCTCTTTTTAAAGCTGTTTGATTTACTTTAATATTTGGCTTTTCACAAGATATTTAACGCCTGAGAAAAGGTTTTTCATTATTATTATTATTTAATGTTCAGTGCAGGGATATATTATTTTGCAATTTAACTCAACATGTTGAAAGCTGATAAGTTATTCTTTGAGTAATATTGACTTAACACATCCACGAGAAGATTAATGGTGTATTGATTTTTGACTGCCATTCTTTGATGGCAAATTACAGCTATAACAATGGTATATGCAAAATGTAAGTAAAATTTAAAATCAACGTACATATTTAAATGATAATTATTCCCCGACAAATATGATAACCTTTGATTAATTTTAAATAGCAGTATAGTTACAGTAAAAGTATAATATATAGGTAAAAGTGTTTAAATATATAAATAAATAAATATGTATAAAACAAAATATTTTATATCCTATATGTTATTCTCAGGAAGGGGAATTAAGAAGAGAATGTTATTCTGAAGAATATGTTTGATACTATATCTGCATCTGTCAATTACTTTAAAATATGCTCTAAATATGAAAAAAAAATATCTGTCAATCTATAACACTCTACATCTAACATTAATTCAAATGTGCTACTTACGTACTCCTGGATCCCTTAAACCAATCCCACAACCTCAAAAAAGTATGGATAATCTTCAATTATGGCCTTCTCTGTTAGATACCCATTTTGTTCAGAATATTTGACTAATATTATATACTTATACATTTATAACAGCATTAAGTGTGGAAAACAGAAATATATAATCAAATACATTACAAATATGAATTGTTATATTTATGTGAGGCCACTGGAAAAAGATTTTGGGTTACATATCGACTCAACTGGCTGTTCTCCACTAGAAGTTCAAGAGTCCGTACAAGAGTTATGTTGGCCTGTAGAAAATACAGGCCAGAAAGTGTCCCTTAATATAAAAGGTAATTAACCAGTTTTGCTACTCTACATTATCGTGCAATGTTGGAGTCCCCAAAAAAATGTTCCCCCATCTTTGCTAAATCAAGAAAGTTTATTTTTCATGAACAAACATTGCAAATACGGGTGGATCTTGAAATGAAAGTGTAGTTTATTCTGTGGAGGTTTTGACCCATGGTTGCATTTTTCCATTCCCAAATGTACATAAACATGAGGTCCACTGAAACTTTGATTGGCTACTTATTAATAAATAATCATTAATTTCAATCCATCTAGAGAGATAGCGATAACCAAATGGTCTGTTCACTTTAAACAATGTGTTGCAGAACCTGTATTTGCTAACCATTTGTTTAAAAAAATTAATATCAAATTTTCTTCATGATATTACCAGCATGCTTCTCTATGACATCTAATATGACTCAAAATACATAACATGTACTCATTAGAAAACCACCACAGTAGCACGGTGAATAACAAGCAAGAATATCTGAAAACATAATTCTGAAAGATCTGTATGATACTATGTGCTATGTGCCAAAATAGCTTGGTGTTTACACCTAAAAAATAGATCTGCCCATCATAAGTTCTGCATCCATAAATTAATTAGCTATGAAGTAGCCCCAATGTATCAAGTTTGGTGTCCTCATGAGAGTCTAATGAAATTACAGCAATCACCACAATAGAGGAGATTTATGAAAGTACATTTATCCAAAAAGTGGTGCAACATTCTAAAAGTAAAGCAATTACCGTGGAAACAAGCAGAAATAGCAGGTGCATTCCATAGGCAACCACACAACTTTTAAAATTTTGTACCATTTTTAAGATCATAAGAGTTTGATACATTTCTTTCATTGTAACAAAATGCATTATTGACTCCAACATAAACATTAAATATTTTTTTTTTTCAAGAAAATTCATTGGCGCTATCGATAAAAACTAAACATTTCTTTTGCTACAGCCTGATTATGTTGCAGATTCAAATGTCATAATTAAGAGAAGGGGCATTATCCACATATGGGCATGGATCTTTTAGGCACTGGTTAAATACCAAGTTTTAAAACCCAACTATTACAGCAATCTAACAGCATAGCAACCACAAATTCGCTCATTTATTAAGTAAAAAGGAATGCATAATTCCATATCTCAATTTAGCAAACATGTTGGAAACAAACAAATAAATAAGTACAAGAAACACTGTTTTAACATTTCTAAAATAACATGCTTAATAAATAATTCAGCAAGTCATATGATTATAAAAAATATGTAAAATCAGTGCAATTCTGAAACTATTTACTATTTTCATGGTATGTTTGGAATTTATCTAGACATTTATTTTAAAAATATAATTAAACTTTATTAAGGCACATCTCATAAATGATAACATAATAACTAGAATAGTTAGAAAATTCTGAGCATATGAATTGTTGCGTTCACTTAATATGTATGCATTTCTTTCTTAAATTATACAATCTTGGCAAGTTTCCCATTGGTGCTCACAGCAACACAACAATTTTATAAATTGGCCCCAATGTGTTTTATTGCGTGCAAAACTCTACTGCATGACTGACATTGCTTTAGACAGCTCTCTACAATTACAATTGCATCAAAACATCCACTTGAATTATTGGCATTGACATGTGAGTCAACCTGCACCATCAACGGGTATTATTGGCATGTAGTTTTTTTTCTCTTTCTGTTTTTGACAGCAGTAGGCCAGACCATGAATTCACTAAACAGAGACCTCCATCAAATATGTTCTTCACATGTCACAGAGCAGCTGGCCTCATAAGTATATGCATGAAGCCTGCGTATGCTACATTGAGTGCAATAGATTAGTAAATAACTGATTATATTTTATTTGTTAAGCTCAATTTCTCTTGGCCAAGAGTTTATTTATGCAATCTACTGCATTACATTTCAAGGAAATTGCATTACATTGTAGTCATTTTTTATAAGGGAGAAAGGAGATATATCTACTCGCATAATTTCTGAGACGTACGCGGACAGCAGAGAGGTAAACAAGAAAGATTAACCGTTTCACAGCTTCATGTTTTGAAAATGCTGTATTTGAGATGGAAAGATCTACATGTATATGATACTTTTTTAGAATGTGAGGACATTTTATTGTAACAATTTTTACATATTTTGCAGTAAAGATTACGGATACCTAGAGTTTAGCCAGAGAAACAGGAATTGTGGCAAGGGTCTTGCCAATTTTAGCACAAAACAGACAAACTGGAAAGGTAAAAGAGTAATCCAGTTGTGGAAAACAATGATGCCGAGGTGATCGCAATCACACTTTTCAACAATACTTTTACGATTAGCATTTCTGCAAAAAAGGGCCCTACACCTTATGTTAAGCAGTCACACTTAAGTAATCACAATAACTCTGAAGAAGATTTATTAACAATGATGAAAGTTAAAGGATCACTATAGTGTCATACTATACCCTCGGGGTCCCCCTCCCGTGGTGCTGAAGGGGTTAAAACCCCTTCAGCAGCTTACCTTATTCCAGCGCCGGGAGCCCTCGGCGCTGGTGACCTCTCCTCCCCCGCCGGCGTCAGCTCCCTCTGCCGACGTCAGCGGAGCCGAATGCGCAGGCGCGGCAAGTGCCGCGCGTGCATTCAAGTGCCGCGCGCGCATTCAAGCTGTACAATAGGAAAGCATTTTTCAATGCTTTCCTATGGACACTCTGGCGATGGAGGCATTATATGCCTCCAGCGTCGCAGATGCGCCTCTAGTGGCTGTCCGTAAGACAGCCACTAGAGGCTGGATTAACCCTGCAATGTAAACATAGCAGTTTCTCTGAAACTGCTATGTTTGCATCTGAAGGGTTAAAATCTGAGGGACCTGGCACCCAGACCACTTCATTGAGCTGAAGTGGTCTGGGTGACTATAGTGTCCCTTTAATGTAGCTAAATACAAAGTTATGCTCTTCGGGGTAAAAAATGCATAGGCAGTTTTCACCATAAACAGTAGTAAATTAAGGATAACAACACACAAGACGGATTTGGGTATTGTTATAGACAACAAACAAGGCAACACTTTGCAATGTCAATAAGCTGTTGCTAAGGCCAGTAAGGTATTGTCCTGTATAAATGGGCATTAATTCTCGGGATGAAAATAATTTTGCCCGTTTAAATATCATTAATTAGACCACATCTTGAATATGAGGTGCAATTCTGGCACCTGTTGTAAAGAAGGGTATTATGGCAATAGAAAAAGTGCCGAGACAGGCTACGCAATTAATAAAAGGAATCGAACAGTTACGTTATGAAGAAAGGTTAACAAAGTAAAATCTGTTTAGTTTAGAAAAACGGCACCTCAGAGGCATATCACAGCATTAAACAAATATATTCAAGGCCAAAACAAACCATTGTCTGGAAATATATTCATAAACAGGATTATACATAGGACACAAGGTCACACATTTAGATTGAAAGAAAGTACATGTTTCTTACACAAACATGTGCAGTTGTACACAAATAAATACACTTATACAATAATATCAACAGATAATGTATTTAGAGTAGCCAGCGACCAATTTTCATCCTGAATGCTCACATAAGTTACTTTGCTGTTTAATGGCTTTTATTTATTATAAGTACTTTTTTTTAAAATTAGGTTTACATGATTTCATGTATATCGTTTAGCCTTTGAAGAAGAAAGAACAGTAGGAGATGATATTTTTTGATGTAGAGAAAAAGTCACTGAAGGATTTATACATTGTATAATATTTAACATTCTCAATAAAAAAAAAAGATTTAAGGGTGTATGATTGATTCTAAAACCAAGAACTGTATTAATCTAGGTTAATTAGGAGGCCTCGGACTCCGTTAGTTAAATCTGGACCTAAACATGTTACATGTTACATTTGTTTTTGGCAAAACCTGTCATTCCACATCCTACTGGTCGGATACCCTTTATTAACAAAAGAGAGTGAAAGAGTCAAACAATTAAGTAAACAGTGTGTCTGAAACTATGGGAAACGTATCAAAGAGTGAAAGAGATACAATTCTTATTATCAATGTAATGAGGGAAAATGTGGAGTTCTATTAGATTGTTTAGGCACAATTTGTAATGAAATTGCCAGCAAACATAAATTAAGTGATATACATGCCCTAAGCTTAAAACACAGTCTGTTCAATGCTTGTGGCTCCATTTCAGAATGCAATGGTCCTGGCTCAGAATTATTATTTTTGAATTGCTATACTAGGTATCTTAGTTTTATATAATTAAGCATTTTCTGCCCTTTAGAATTCCATAAATTGATAAAGATAAAACATAGTACAAAAATAATGTTTAGCGTAACATTTCTTAATATAAACATTATTAAAACAGACGACTGTATTATCAAACTTTTTAATTCACTCAAATGTCCGAAAAGTAAAGTTGCTAATTATAAAGATCAAAGTGCTATGGTGTTTGAAAAGGAAATCTAATTCATAAATTAGTGCAGATGATGTTAATCAAGGTTAAATGTATTAATATTAAAGTTTCTAAATGTACAGGGTTAATATTATGGGAAGAGACACAGCTCTAAAGTGCTGAGACTTGTCATTCTGTGACTCCTTGCCCTATACGCAATTCTCTGAATTACTGCTCTCGTATTTTCTTTACACCAGTATTGGCAAACCTTGGAACCTTGTTAATAAAGTACTTTTTCTCTAAAGTCTGGCTGAGCATTATGGGAAGTGTAGTCCTTGTTCTATTGTGGTGCTATGGACAACTAAACTTGCTATATGCAACATGGTAATTTCTTAGCAACACAGTTGTAACTTGATAGTATAGCTGTTTGTACAAAGGTTGTATTAAATATTGTATTATATAGACACCATAAACAACGTTGGCTTAATGAAGCCTTTTTGTTGCATAGATCATGCCCTTGAAGTCTAACTGCTCAATTCTCTGCCATTTATGAGTTAAATCACTTTTGTCCAAGTACTTCTGTCCAGGCAGCTCTTACCACACCCACCCTTGCTGTGAATGACACACAAAAAAGTTTTTTTTCAATTAGATGTTAAGTTGCTTTAGAAGTTTTTATCTCATGTTCTATAAATTGAACTTTAATTACATACAGGAGGCTCTAAGTTCTAGCAAGCTGTTAACAGATCAGGGGAAATTAAAGGACCACTATAGGCACCCAGACCACTTCAGCTCAATGAAGTGGTCTGGGTGCCAGGTCCCCCTGGTTTTAACCCTGCAGCTTAAAACATAGCAGTTTCAGAGAAACTGCTATGTTTTCATTGAGGGTTAATCCAGTCTCTAGTGACTGTCTACCCAAAAGCCACTAGAGGCCACTTCCGTGATTCTTAGTGTGAAAATCACACTGAGATGACACTGAAGTCCAAAGGAAAGCATTGATTAATGCTTTTCTATGGGCGGTTTGAATGCACACGCGGCTCTTGCCGCGCTTGCACATTCAAGTCTGACTTCGGCAGGGGGAGGAGAGGACACCAGTGCAGAGGGAGACTGGCGCTGGATTGAGGTAATTGACTGAAGGGGTTTTAACGCTTTCAGCCCAGCGGGAGAGGCGCCCTGAGGGGGGGGGGGGGGGGAGGGGGGGGGAGGGGGGGGGAGGGGGGGCTAATAACCCTATAGTGCCAGGAAAACGAGTTTGTTTTCCTGGCACTATAGTGCTCCTTTAAACAGACTATGTAAAAAAGGAAGTGTAAACATTAGATCTCACTTGACAAGAAGTGTTTATAAAGGGTGTTCACATTACTTGCAATGAAGAGTGACTAGGACTGCATAAACAAAGTGATTTAACTTCAGGGGCATGATCTATACACCAAAACCACTACATTAAGCTAAAGTTGGTAAGGTGACTATAGCATGCCTGTTAGATCGCTTGTAAATGCTCTAATCATGTTCCAATTTAATTTTACATTCCTCTTCATTGTAATATGGGCTTCTGTTATATCTAAAACAAAATCCAGTGCCTATTTCTTAGATTTTCAGAAGGCACAGGCAACCAAGTGGCGCTCAAGTGGTTAATTCTTGCATGTATTTTTGAAAATAAAATGCTCATTATAATAGTCACATAGCTAAAAGTGCATTTTTTCTTATTATAATAATTTTTATTTTTAAATTTTTTGTTAAATAATTAGAAATGGGAAATAATAATGCAAATATAATGTACTGTCTTCTGTCATGAAAATTTCCTGTGATCCTTTGAGCATGTTGCCAAATTTCACAGGTAATTCTCCAAAGCTACATACATCTCGGTTATATATATATATATATATATATATATATATATATATATATATATATATATATATATATATATATATATATATATATATATATATATAGGTTTTAGTGCTTAAATGTACTTGCACAGAGAATAAAGTAATTTTGTAACATAGGATATTTTGAGAGTTTGCAGTTGTTAACTACTATTTCTCTCTACGGGACACATTAAATCTTTCAGAAGCAACTAATTACCAGGTGTTAAACGTTAGGGTTTGAAGCATGAAAACTGCCATTAACAATAGCAAGTGCTATTTTAGAAATTAAATGATTGCGACATGCATGAAATCTTACCTAGTGTTGGGTAAAAGTATTTCTGTTGGTCTCACATTTGTGAAGAACTTGCTCTGCTTGCCAAGTTTTTTTTTTAAATTCTCACACCCCAGATGTCTGTTTCAACAAAACATTGCATCTGCTTACATTCTTTCTAAGATGAGTTATGCACTTTATAGATTTCATAAATCAGTATTGGGACATCTTCCATAACACATCCATGGGAAACAGAAAAAAACCTGTATGACGGAATGTCCCCACTTCCAGCACCTTGCCACAAGAATTGGATCCAAACAGTCTTTATGAAATGCTTACACTGAACTTCCACGGCAGTCAAAAGATATCATTAGACAAAGTAAGGATTCCTGACAACTTGACAAAAGGTGGAGCTAACTCTGTCTTTTTTTCTCATTTCCCCCAGCCATCACTAGTGATGACTGCGAGAAAAAAAAGTGATTGTCTATGGAGGTTCCCTCGATCTTGCGGGATATTCAACAGACCTCAGCGATGTACTCTTATGCACGCAAGAGCACCTACTGGATGAAGATTGTGGCAGCCACAAGGGATATTTTCAGGAAAGTAAAACTGACCTTCCCCTGCAGCCACATATTTAAGGACACCAAATAAGAGAGCTATCTGCTAAACAGCATCTTAATTTGGTATCGTTAAATATGGACATTTCACATAAGGGCACCAATTTAGGGAATTATCTACTAAAGATCTAAAAGATCAAAAATATTAAAAGCCCTTTTTCTAAATTTCTGTTGTTTAGTAGATACATTTCTTATTTGTTATCCTTATGTGGAATTGCACTATTTAAGGACACCAAATAAGGGAGCTATCCACCAAACACATACACATTTATATACACACACAATAAGTGTATGTCTGTGTGTGTATATCTGTGATTGTGTGTGTACATATACACACACACTTAACCACAGAGATACACACACAATGACACATATAAACACAGACATGCACAAAAACAATTACTGACTCACACACATACAATCACAGACACACAATCACATACACACATAATTAGATATACACACATGCAAACATTACATGCATACACACATTTAATATTTAAGAGTTCCAGCCAGCCTCCCTACCTTGCTCTGGGATGGCTGAAGTTGATCCTCAGTCCCTGGTGGTCAGTGGGTGCTGCTGGGATATTTGTGCTCTTCTGCACAGGTCCCTTGCGCACCCTGTAATCACGCTGATGCCAGGATGATGTTACATGCTGGCTCACTGCAGGACGAAGACAGTCAGACACAGTTAGATGCACACTGCTATACACATATACTGTCAAATACAGTCACATGCACACAGACCCATACACATAGTCACTCGCGTACACAGGCAAACACATAGTTACAGGAAGACAGTGACACACAAACAGGTGCAGGCAGGCAGTCACACACACAGTTACAGACAGACATTCACATGCACATAGCTACAGATAGACAGTCACACACACACACACACACACACACACATTATAGGCAGTCGCATGCACAATTACAGGCAAACTGTAATACAGTTACAGGCAGTATCACACAGTCCCACACACTCAGTGACATGCAGGCAGTCACACACAGTTACAGGCAGACAGTCACAGGCAGTCACACACACAGTTACAGGCAGATAGTCATACACAGTCACAGGTAGACAGACACACACAGTCACAGAAAGTCAGTCTAACACACACAGTTACAGGCAGACAGTCACACACAGTGTAAAAACAAGAAGAAAGTATATACACTAAAGGTGAAAAAACGTATAACTGGAAGTGATCCCAGGTGTACTTCACAGCCACCTAAGAGAATATACACATATACAAAGAAGTGGAAACCACCCAGAATACGTTTAAATATATATATAAAAATAGAATGACCTGTATTGAGGTAGATTCTCCAAGCATATGCTCTGTATAAACAAATCAAATAGCTAACATAGCGTAAAATAGTATATATTAGGGATGTAAGTAAATGTGATATGAGTGCACTCACAAACAGATGAGAGAATCAAGCCTTTCACCCACTCAGGGGTACTGTGATGAGTATGAGATGTAGTATCTTCCAACCAGATATGTAAGATAAAAGAATCAAATATGGTGAAGTACGTTATAAAATAATATAACACATTTATTGGTCGCACTTACACTTAAGTAGTATAAAAACAGCGTGTCTCCAAATAATTATGGACCTCTTGGTGATGTTAATCCAAAGTTTCCACAATAGGAGTCTAGGAGCAGTGATTAAGATACAGCAAAACATAAAATAAACAGTAATAAATAAAAAAAGTTCACAGGGAATAAATCCAACGCGTTTCGTCCGTTAGAATGCTGGACTTCTTCAGGGATTCCTATGGGTTCTTCCTTGCGAGTATTTATAACTTGTAAAATCTCCGATTCATCCGGACAGCTGGTGATTTTGTGTGCGTTCCAATGATGGAACGCAAAAAAGGCGCTGAATGTCCGGAATTCTTGACTAGTATTTCCGGGTATGAGGACGCATGCGCGTGACACGCGCATGCATAAACAGAGGGTACCGCAACCTGAGAGGGACACAAAGCATATGGCGAAAAATGCCTGAGAGTCTGCTACTCGAAAAAAGTAGTAGTATTAGTGTGATAACACCAGAACCACCAATGTATATTTAAGGGACATATAAATAAAAAAAATATATATATAGAGAGAGAAATATTTATAAAAATGGGGAAATTACAAAACGAAGCTACGAAGTAGCTTTACTACAGAAAAATGATATACAATGAAACATCTAATCCATTAAACATATAGTGTTATGATGCATCACACCAAGAAAATATATATACCTCCTCCCCTTGCCCTGTCTCAGTTGGAGTTCCCCAAGGCTCCGTCCTTGGTCCCCTTCTATTTTCTCTTTATACTGCCTCTCTTGGCAAACTTATTACCTCTTTTGGATTTCACTACCACCTGTACGCTGATGACACCCAGCTATATCTCTCCTCCCCAGACCTCTCCCCTGCCGTCCTGCAACGTGTCACTGCTTGCCTTTCTTCCATCTCTGACTGGATGTCCTCCCGCTTTCTGAAACTCAATCTCTCAAAAACTGAGCTCCTTGTCTTTCCTCCTTCTAATACTGATCCTCCTCTTTCGCTCTCCCTCCAAGTTTGTGGTACCAACATCAGTCCATCCTTGCAAGCGCGCTGTCTTGGCGTCATACTTGACTCTGGTCTCACCTTTGAGCCTCACATCCAGCATGTTGCCAAATCCTGTAGATTCCATCTTAAAAACATAGCCCGCATCCGCCCCTTTCTTGCACCAGATACTACCAAGGAGCTTGTCCATGCTCTAGTAATTTCCCGCATGGATTATTGTAACCCTCTCCTGATTGGTCTCCCCAATAGCCGTACTGCACCCTTACAGTCCGTAATGAATGCTGCTGCTAGATTGATTTTCCTCTCTAGTCGTTTCTCTCACACCTCACCCCTCTGCCAGTCCTTACATTGGCTTCCTGTATGCTATAGGAGTCAATTCAAGGTACTAACTCACACCTATAAAGCACTGAACAACTCTAGCCCCTCTTATATCTCCTCACAGATCCATAGGTATGTCCCTTCTCGGTCTCTCCGTTCTGCCCGTGACCACCTCCTGTCCGTTGTCCGCACTCGTACGGCCAACTCGCGCTTGCAGGACTTCTCGCGGGCGGCTCCCTTCCTATGGAACAGCCTGCCTACTGCCATCAGACTCTCCCCTAGTCTTGCATCTTTTAAGAAGTGCCTTAAAACCCATCTCTTTAGGAAAGCTTATGGCCTCCAAGACTAACCCTTACCTCACATATCTGTCTCTTGCCCTCTCCTAAAGGGCAGCCCACCTTATTTGATTGTAAATTCCTGTCCTAATGTGTTTTACACCCCACCTCCTATAGAATGTAAGCTCGATCGAGCAGGGTCCTCTTCAACCTATTGTTCCTGTAAGTTTATTTGTAATTGTCCTATTTATAGTTAAATCCCCCTCTCATAATATTGTAAAGCGCTACGGAATCTGTTGGCGCTATATAAATGGCAATAATAAATAAATAAATAAATATATATATTATATCCATATATGACCATTTATTGAGGAGAACATATATACCAAGTATAAAATATATTTACTTAACCAAACAATATGAAAGTGATATCCATTATAGCCCAACATATTCTCATAAAAATTATCTATTTAGTTATACACATGTAAATACACATACATAACTGATTATGAGAAATACAAAGAAATCAAAACTTTAAATAAGCCCTTGTAAGTCAATTTCTTGGTTTAATCCCAAATCCAAAGTTTTGAGGTTAAAAATCCAAGAGGCTTCTTTTTTGACTAACTCCTGCATTCACACACAGTCACACACAGTCCCAGGTAGACAGTGACAGGCAGACATTCACACACACGGGCACAGGCAGACAGTCACACACACAGTCGCAGACAGTCACAGGTAGACAGTCACAGATGCAGTCACAGGTAGGCAGTCACAGGCAGACAATCACACACACACAGGCAGACAGTCACAAGCAGAAAATCACAGGTGCAGTCACAGGCAGATATTCACACACACATAGGCACAGGCAGACAGTCACGCACACACACACACACACAGTCACAGACAGTCACACACACACACACACAATCACAGGCAGAGAGTCACACATACAGTCACAGGCAGAGACAATCAGAGTTTTACACACACACACACTTACTAGTGGAGGGGTGAAGTCACTGATGTCCCTGGTGTGTTGTAGTTGGGGAAGCAGGCTTCCCCTCAGTGTGCTGCAGTAAGAGCAATGAGTGGAGGCTGCCTGTAGCCCTGCCCCCGCATCCAGTTTGGCTCCGCCCCCAAAACCAATTTGTCTCTGCCTGCAATTCTCTATGCAGTTACTTCTGCTGTATTCCCTGACTGGCCGCTGCACGTGTGAGTAGTGTCGGATGCCCGGCAACACCTGCTGCCATGGCACCTGTGCAGCCATACAGCTCACACGTCCCCAAGCATGGCCAGTCCTGGTGGCACCCCCTACCTTGTGGCACTCTGGGCTGGCCACACACCCTCTTCCCCCTTAGTACGCCACTGGTGATAACACAAAATAAATCATCAACACAAGAAAATCTTGCTCAGCTTATGCTATGATTAAACACTCAGCTGGCTTGGCAAGGGTTGGGCATCTACTGTGCATTAAAACCGTAATATAATAAACAAAACATTATCTAAGAATATCTTTTTGCAAGCACAGTCTTCAAACTCTCTTCAAAATTGGGTTCTGCCTCTCCTTTAGCCAGAAGAATATTAAAGAGCAGATAGACCTACATTTTAGCTGGGGAAATCCTGGAATGCATTTGTGCTCTTTTAAAACTGTTTTAATTAGATAGTTGCTGGAACCAAAAATAAAAGAATACAAAATGTATTAAAAAAAAAAAAAAATTCACACAGACGTTTAAAAGAAAACAATGTCTCCTGCAATGTTAAGTCACAGTAACCACCTATAATATCCACAAAGGTCAAAGTGATTCATATATCATAGTGATACTATATCAAAAATCTCATTATTACCCTCATATTCTGCCTATTGGAAAATAAAGAACTGTTTTGAAACAGCAGGCAAAACTACGTATAGTTGGAGTGGTGATATACAACCCTTGCATCAGTAGATAAAAGCCTTCATGATTGGATAGGCTATTCCAGTGAAACTCCCTTCTATTGGAAGAGCCAATCACATAGACCCACCTACAGTCATATGCCAAGTTCACTGGAACAGACCAACCAACCACATTGGCTTCCAGTGTATAAGTTGCCTATTTGTTTTTCATGTAACATTATAGTTATCACATAAACAGGTGACAAATCTCAAGGAGGACATTACAGAAGATCAACTTAACAAAAAAATAAATTGAAGAGAAATTATATTTCTAAGTTTAAATGTTTTATCATCACAGTGCCTCGATACACATGGTCAATCCATATGCATTTTATCCCAACAAACTTTCCAATTTTCTCCTGAAAAATTAGTAAAGTACAGCAAAAATGACATCTGTATAGCTTTACAATGTTACCTTTTTGTAACTGAGTTTCAATAATTGTTTTAATTGCTCAACTAGATCTTTCAATTGAAATACCCTAACAAGCGATTTGGCCCATGCTTTGGGGTGGTTGACTTCATTGATTTTATTGACCAATCCTTGATCCACCAGATTAGAGAAAGAGCTGCATAAGCATTATAAGAGATATAACTATTGGGATCAATAGGCTAAATGATACTTGAAAATGAAAGTAAAGACCCCTATTGGGATTGTATCAATTTAGCATTCTTACTGGGAACTCAAGAGGTTTTTTCCTATTGCTCTTTTTTAGGAACAAACTGCCACATCCTACTTATAGACTTCTACACGAATTAATACTTTAGCTACAACATTAGGTCATATATAGGTCAAAAGTATCATGAGCATTATTCTGCACAGAGCTTTTCCCCCAAATAAGCTGTTGCTGTCACTCGCTCACATGCCTGATTGAAATGTTTCCAGGATACTTTTGGAATGAAATATACAAGCTTAGTGACTCAATATTTCAAAATGAATACATTTTTTTTTATCTCACACAGTGATAGAAGCTCAAATTTCCAAGAACTACTGTCTTCTTTTTCCCATAAAACTGGCACATATTGAATAAAACTGTTGGGAAGAGAAGGGATAAATTAGCCATTTGTACTACTTAAAGCTTGCCTTTGGGTTTTCTCTCTTGACATAAAATCATCGTTCATTTCTTCTAATGTAGCACTATTAAAAAGAAAAAAAAAAGCATTTCCCATGGCAGCTCATTTATAAAATGTTTTTAGAGATGGGCTTTTGTCATAATAAAAAAGTTTATGCTTTATACATTAGCAGGGCACATATGCCCATTTCAAACAATAAAATTTGCTGGAACATCACAAATATTAAATGGTTATATAACTTGGTATGTTGTACTTATTCATATAACTGAACAAATCTTAATATTAGCTGTACCTTTGGAACCAAACACCAGATTCCAATAGAAGTAATATGAATTGTGTGTGACACAGGCTGCAACATCTAACTCAGCAGCAAGTATAATCACATGGACTGAACTCATTCATTGTTTTAGTTAGAGAAGGAAGCTATCTATACCCGATGAAGACAAAAGTGCATCATCAACTGTTCACACCTACAATGTACTCGTTATACCATATCTATATTTATATATTATGCATTCATTTAATATATAAAGTATAGATATCATCATAAGTCATTTGCTCATTTGTTCAGTCGTATGGTGGTTTGGGGAATTCAGACGATCACCCGATCAAAGAAAATTCAGATGAATTGCATTTCAGGGCTAACCTGATCTCAAAGTCTAGTTCATATATATTGTATATTCATAAGAATGTTACTAAGTATCAGAGAGTAAAGACAAAACATAATACAGCTTAAAATGGAATGTCCATGGCAACAGATAACTAACCATCAAGTAATGAAGACATCAACGTGAAACATTTCACTTTCTCCCAGCAACAATTTACAAACTATCATTTTGACACAGGCAGTGGGAACAAAATCCAGTGGTCAGGCCACTAATTATTTTCTTAGTATGATAAAGGAAAGAGGACCAGGCACTCCTTGGTTCAAAATAGGCAATTTATTGGAATCACAGCAATATTTCGACCTTATCGGTCTTTTTCAAGCTTAGAAAAGACCAATAAGGTTGAAACGTTGCTGTGGTTCCAATAAATTGCCTATTTTGAACCAAGGAGTGCCTGGACCTCGTTCCTTCATTATATTACTTCTATGGGAATCTGGTGTTTGGTTCCAAAGGTACAGCTTAGCACCCTGGCTCAGATTGATGAGAGTGAGTGCAGTTCTCTACACACTCTGGACTAATTATTTTCTTGTGAACACAGCAAAATATGCCATGAAATGCTGTACTCTGAGTAGCAGATCACTTGCCATCATGGGTCAATGAAAACAGACTCCACCATCACCATCTGCTGTACTTATGAAAAATTATTGTTAATCATAGCCTTTTGAAGACAGCAAGATTCACTGTTAAATATAATAAACATGGAAATCCATCCATAATCATTGAATAAAAAAAACAGGTGGCACTAATTGTAAAACTAAAACTCCATACCATCGAGTGAATGGGTAACATAATTGTAATGCCTTAACTATGGTATCCTCTTACTTCCTGGTTCCACGGAGCCTAGCCACACCCCTGTATGACACGGTCTGCCTATTTAATCTGACTGCACCAGCTGATCAAGGCTGGATTATTGAACTACGTTCCTTACTCACAACCCGGCTACAACTTCGTTGTGACAACCTCTGTTACCAGACCGGACTGAAAGACTCTGCAAGTTCCCTTCACCTCTCCTAATCCATAACTAAAAGCTTAACACTCTCCATCCAGGATAAACGCCTCTGAGGAGATCTCGGGAACCAGTGTTCTATGTGCCGGAAGCTAAGTAAAACCTCTGTGATAAGCATTGCATCTCAAGCTGTTATTTCCTGTCTCCAAAATCCTTCGATAATACAAAACCGTTACAGCTAACTTCAACTCATACTTTATCTCAGTTAGCTGCATCTGTCTTGCTTCGGTTAAAGTCTATGGAACAGCTATTGTGACTGCTTATCACCTAAACCGTTGATTCTACTAAGAGACTCTTTATTGATTCAGTGTCTGCAATTTACTATCGTTTACTCCTTAAAGCTACAGTGCCTGTAATTGTGGACTTCAGTTATCATTTACTACTTAAAGCTACAGTGCCTGTAATTGTGGACTTCAGTTATCATTTACTACTTAAAGCTACAGTGCCTGTAATTGTGGACTTCAGTTATCATTTACTACTTAAAGCTACAGTGCCTGTAATTGTGGACTTCAGTTATCATTTACTACTTAAAGCTACAGTGCTTATAATTGTGGACTTCAGTTATCGTTTATTACTTAAAACTACAGTACCTGTAAATTGGAATTAAAGTCAATACCTTTTACTTTTTATAATAAATATTCAAACTATACGAAATCTGCAGTTGTGTTCCTTCATAACAAATGTTTAGACGTGACAATAATAAACTGTAAAACAAAACAATTAACATTTGAATACACTGTTGCAACATCATATCACTTCTGTCTATTATATCTAGTGGTCTCCTTTGACTTCTTTACGATTGGAATAATCTGCCCACTACACATACACTTCACTCCTCCATATACTGCTTCCTACTGTCTGAGCGACACTTTTTTTTTTTTTTACTTTATGATCTCTATTTCCCTTTCTTTGTTATAATTTTGGTTTATTTAGTATTATTACTTTTTAAAGCATGTATCTAATAAAAGTTTAGTTTTGCTGATATTACCCTCACTTGTTTACAAGAACAGTTCATGTTCTTTTCATTGTACTCATTAATAGGGATATCCCCTTGTTTCTATCATAGATTTTTTACATGTACATCAAGCTTGCAACATTATTTTTCTCCACAAAAACCCCCAACATATAATCACAAGACACCAATTCATTGAATCGGTTGCTGCACTGTTTCCCGAATGCTCTGGTGAGAAGGACTCTGATTACATCTTCTTTCAGTATATTTTAATTTCCATTGCAAAGCAATGCGATGTGTTCATCCTTGAAAAAGTTACATTAATAATAAACATTTTTCCACCATCAAAGAGCTCTTCAAATATTCAGAACTGTACGTCAAATTTTCTGTGCCTTCATGGAGAGTACGATATTTGAAATTGAATGTGCTGTAACTCATTGTGATGCAAGTGTTGCGTCTGAATACTTTACTTGATGTTTGCTGCTCAAGAGATGTGGTGCAAAAAAAAGTCCACCCAGCTGCTTGAAAACAGCATATGTGGTTTTTATATATTTTACATTCTAATCAGCTATTGAAAATCAAACTTAAAGATGTCTGAATGTTACATGTTTTATTTGTACCTAACACATGGACTCTGGATGACTTTATTGGGTATATATATTTGTACGTATTGGGTATACCTATGGTGTACTTGGTAGGACCAACCTTTTCCCTTGAACAGTCTTGATTCTCAGTGGTCTGGATTTAACAATTTACTGGAGATATAGCTCAGCATTTCTCGTCCAACATGATAACATCATGCAGTAGCTGTATATTTGTCAGCTATTCTTTTATACAGTTAATCTCCTATTCCACCATATCTGAAAGTTCATTTATGGGATTGATATATGGTGTTGGAGTATGTCGAACCTCATTGCTGTTTTTGTGCAACCAGCATGTGTTGGCATTTGAATTTTGACCATGGGTAGTTAGGTTGGAAATAGTTGTTTTTAAGGTGGGTAGAAAGTGACCTCAAAGACTTGCACATAGTCAATAACAGGTAGGTTATGCCCCTTAACTCACAGTTGGTGTTAAGAAGACTAACGTGCATCAATAAAATATTCCCACACCATAACACCACAATCACCACCAACCTTAACCAGTGAAACAAGGCAGGATCAACCAATGGATTCATGTTACTTACATCAGATTCCGAACATACCTTCCGCATGCTTCATCAGAAAACACACGTTTTCATGCCAGGTGCAATTATTTACATTTTCTACTGTCTGGTGCACCTGTGTTTACTCTAGGCTCAGTTGTTCTTAGCTGAACCCAGTGGAACCCAGTGTGGTCTTCTGATGCTGTAGCTACTTTAGCCACTTTAAGGCTGATCTATTGTGAAGTCAGTGATGCTTTTTTACATTAACTACCAACTTCCTGTTATCTTGGACCAGTTCAGCCTTTTTCTTCTGACCTATCTTATTAGCAAGATGTTTTAACTCGGGGAACTGACACTCCATGTGTGTTATTTTGCTTTGAAATCATTCTCTGTAAACTATAGAGCCTATTCTGCAGTAAATGAGAAGTTTGTAAGACACTAAAACTCCACTTATGCCACCAACAATTATTCCACAGTTCGAAATCACTTGGATTCTTCCCTTGGAAATGTTTAGTTTGAATAACAATTGAACCTCTTTACTCAGTAAGTATGTTTTCTATGCATTAAATTGCTGTAAAATGATTGGCTGATGAAATCTATATATTAACTGGCAGGTATACACACAGTAGGGGAGCTTGCGCACATAGAAAAATAGCCACAGTTTCCTTTTCCTTCTCTTGTTGGGCAGATTATTTCATTAATTCCTTCTTATAATATATTATTATGGTGCTGTTAATAGAAAGAATTATGTTTTTTTTTCCCACATATAAGTGAAGCAGTGCTCTGTTGAATACACTATATGTGCATTGAAATACAATATTCTTTAGTAGAAAGCAACTCATTTCATAATCCCAGCTGTAATATATTTGAGATACCCCAGAACAATTTAATTTTACATGATTCTGAAATAGCTACTTGAAGATCATACAATCAATTACACATAGTCAACCATGTAATCTATGTCCTCACAATGTTCCCCACTAGACATGTAAAATAGTTTGCACAATTCATTCTTTTGAATCATTCTTTTTATCTTTTATATGTTTTAAAATCAATTTTTTTTCTATTTCCTGATGTTACTACCTGCACTGTAAGCATGCACATTTGTCAGTATAAATCTCTTTTTTTTTAAATGTTCTTATTGAATAGGATGTGTAGGTATATGTTCGGAAATGTACCCTAAATGTACACTTACAGCGGTCATGTTTAGCCTCTGTACCTGCACTGCTTAGGACCCATTATTTGGGCCTCACCGCTCCATCTCACTGCATCGTGTCACTTTTGCATTGGGTAGGTTGGCTTTCCTGCTGTTTTCTATTTGATGTTCACTTCTGACACCTTTCCTGACTTCTGATTTATGATGGACATTCCTTATGCTTTCTATGCATTCTTTACTGTAAGCATTATTTACTAGACCTTGTTAGTACAGGTTTTCTTTAATTATCATGTTACCCTTACGCATCAGAATAAATTTAAATTCCACTTGTTTTTTGTATCCCATTAGGCTTTTTATTTGGGTGCTATTATATCACAATATTTCCCTTGTAATGCAGTTTTTCTAGATTGTACCTTTGTTTGCTCATTATGGCATATACATTACTATTTTTACATTAGCAACAAAAACTGAAGAAAAAAAAATCTGAATAAAAACAATAACCACTTAAGTGGTTTTCTCATCAAATTGACCTTATGTCTCATTGCAATTTCTTTACAGTTGAAAAAATACCATCATTGTGCATAGTTGTTGCAGGAAGTGTCACCACAAAAATCAATCAAATACCTAAAAAAAAAAACAGCAGGCAAACTCAAATGCTTTTACTTGGCTTTATTTTTTATTGAACTTTCACTTTCTTGAATTCCTTTTCTTGAATTCCTTATTTAATTTACCTAAATAGAAACAAGTCTCAAATCTACAACCATTTAAGCTACAATATATACTATTATTATTGTCATTTATATTGTGCAGATATTTCCAACAATTAACAACACTTAATGGAGAGCAAAAATAATGTTGACGGGTACAAGAAGTGAAGAAGTCCCTGCTAGAGAGAGTTTACAGTCTAGGAAGGGGTAAAGTACCTAAAGAAGAAGAACAATCTGTGAGAGGGGAGGAGAGGTTTGTAGAAATAATGTCTATGTCAAGTTAAGCTTGTAAATTTGGTTTGTGGAGGAGCCAAAGAGTAGAACGAGAGCGTTATATTGAGTATCGAAGAAAAGGTGAAGTATGGAGGGTTCGGAAGGCTATTGTAGTGAGAGAAGAGTCATCATGGAAGACTTAAAGTATTTCTAATAAATGGATTTCTTAGGATACAAAAAGGCAAATTTATTGAACCTACTGCAACGTTTCGACCTACACGGTCTTTGTCAAGCTTGACAAAGCTTCAACCGTGTAGGTTGAAAGTTGCAGTGGGTTCAATAAATTTGCCTGTTTGTATCCTGAGAGTGCCTGGACTTCTATTTTTTCTCATAAAATAATTGGTTCCTGGTACTGGGACTGGTCTGGTGCACCTGGATACATTTCAAATTGGTTTGATTGCAGTTCCACATTACAGCTATATTATAAACCTGTATTTAATGTCACATTATTATCTTTCTCTTTACCTACATACATGCATGCAGGTATCAGTGGATGGATATATAGAATGAAGATGAGAAACAATCAGTATGTATCATAGTTTCAACTTCTCTACATCTTTTTTTCTCAACAGTAGATGAGTTGAGAAATACATATCTATTACAAATGCACCATGCAGTTTTCCTACCAATAAAATACACTCAATGCAAATTGTGGGATATTTATGTTCAGACGATTCTATCCTGAAGTGCTCAAAAATGACTTTTAGGCAAAGCTGGGCCTGTTGTGAAGAGCAGACATTTGTAGAACTAAGCGGGACACCGTAAGCCAAGAAGGGCAGAATCCACCTCTGTGACATTGTTATTCTTAAAATAAAGGAGAGCCTATTTAGGATATATTAAATGATCTCAAAATCTCAAGCATCTCTTTCTTTGCTTGTACAAGATATCTATATTTCAGATTGAAGCTTAGAACTGTTTATGGTAGAGCCTATTTTATCCCGCTGGATTATATTTTTCAGACTTGAGTATTGTATGCATGACTATGATTTGCTACTTGGAGTTAAACTAAAAGAAAGGATTTGGGGTATGATTGGATTTTTAAACAGAAAAAATGCAATGATGGAAACAAGTCATATCTTTGTGATCTATGTGATGAATATGATGTTTAATAGTAGGTTCAATAAGGTTGTAGCCTTCTCAAAGATATAGATTTTTTTTGTTACTCGTCCTAATTTTGTAAGCCGAAAGCAATAAATGTTGTGATTAATTGAGACATGCAGATTGAGGCTGACATTCAAGAAAAAAAATGCATTCACTTACCTATCTGTCTGAAACTTTGAAGACGTGTTTTATCCTCCTGGGAATTGTCTTCCAGTTTCTTTCCATTTATGATGAAAAGGAAGAGGAAGTTCCCAGCATCGCAGCCTATCACACGGCATATCACTGGAAAGCCCAGGTGTCCTCTTTACAATACAGCAGGGACTAATAGAGTAGCTCAAAAGAATAAAATGAGATACATGTAAACGAAATCTCCAGTACAGAGGACACAAGTTAATGGGCTGGGTCTCAGGAGGTTATCATATTTGTGAAATGTCTATTTAGGCTTCACTTATGCTAGCCAAAATTATTGTTATATAAACAAATTTGTATGTGCTCATGTGTACTACCTGCATATCACTGACCCCAATATTGCTGATGTGATCACTGGGAACCCTAGGTTACTGTTAAACCTAAGTATTTGGTTTAACTATAAACTGGGGATGGTGCCCAGAGTGTTTGTTTACCCTCTTCACTACCAAATTCTTTTAACAATTTTCTAAATCTTTATTTATTTGAAAGACTGGTTCTTCAAGCTCATAAATTCAAAATATAAAAATGTACATAATATCAATATTTAATACATTCGTAAATCCTCTGTAGAATTACTGGGAAGACAATGGACCGAAATCTGAAATATTAGCTTAGAGACAGAAATACAGTATTTTTGGCACATACTGTAGGTGATAAAAATACTTAAATGTGTCTGTGGACATTACTGCATATGTCAAGTATAGTGCCCACCAACAACAAAAACAGTTAAACAAAGCAAGTTAAAATGTTCACTTCCTTCCGCGTGTGCTAGAATAAAAACATGATGTTTAACTATAAAAATAGTTGAAAACTACAAGGAGAGGAAGTGGGATTTTAATTTACAGTTCCTCTGCAAAGAAGTAGAGTGACAGACTAGAGCCCTGACAGAGAAATGTATTTAAATTAACACTGGAAGAAATGGCAAGTCATTTGGGTTCTAATGGTTTTTTATTGCAGTATAGTAAAACTTAAAGTTAGAATGAATATAACAAGTGTTTTGAATAAAGGGGGTAAAGTTATTACCCTAGTAAATAGCCATCTGATAAATACATATGTTATAAGTTTACAACAATGTATATATGTATGTATTCTTTATTTTACCATGACCAGCTAACGTTTCATTTACATTCTACATTTAGTCATAACTATAATGTAATATATTTGAATTAAATCTAATAAATAGAATTAAATCTTTATAAAATAACACAAAGCATGTTGCTCATCTCTCAAGGTTTATTTCCCATTATTTGTCAGAATTGTATTAATCAATAGGTAGAAAGATCTTTTTCATGCTTTTGGAAAAAAATCAAGGAAACTAGTAGAACTAAAAATTGAAAGCTATTTCAATCAATGAAAGATCCCCATTCATGTTACTAGTTGCAACCTTGCTAGCTCTTTTCAAGGATGCCAAATTATCAAATTCCTGTAATGGTATAATTATATTTATCTTTAGCACATATATGTTAGAGCAATACTCATGTTTCTTTTTGCTACATTGGCTGCATTATGGACATACACTGATCAGCCACACCATTAAAACCACCTGCCTAATATTGTGTAAGGTCCCCTTGTGCTGCCAAAACAGCTCTGATGCATCAAGGCATGGACTCTACAAGACCTCTGAATGTGTCCTGTGGTATCTGGCACCAAGACATTAGCAATAGACCCTTAGTCCTACAAACTTGCAAGGTGGTGCCTTAGTGGATCAGTTTTTTTGTTCCAGCATATCCCACAGATGCTCAATAAGATAAAGATCTAGGGAATTTGGAGGCCAAGTTACCACTTTAAACTCTTTGCCATGTTCTTCAAACCATTCCTGAACATTTTTGTAGTGTGGTAGGGTACATTATCCCGCCATTGTCATGAAGGGGTGTACATGGTCGGTAGCAATCTCTAGGTAGATGGTACATTTCAAAGTAACATCCACATGAAAGCCAGGACCTACGGCTTTCCCAGCAGAACATTGCACAGAGCATAAAATTTCCTCCACTAACCTGTCTTCTTCCCATAGTGCATTCTGCTGCCATCTCTTCCCCAGGCACCTGGCCATCCACTTGATCTAAAAGAAAACGTGATTCATCAGACCAGGCAATCGTATTACATTGTTTCATGGTTACATTCTGATGCTCACATTCCCATTGAAGAAACTATGCATACCTATAAGCAGCAAACCGCTATGACCCTCAGACCCTGTTGTCTAGCGATCACTATTTGGCCTTTGTCAGATATTTTTACTAGCATATATTACCTGCTTCTAACACATGAAATTCAAGAACTGACTGTTCACTTCCTGCCTAATATATCCCATCCATTGACATGTTCCATTATAATGATATAATCATTGTTATTCACTTCACCTGTCAGCAGTATTAATGTTATGGCTGATCAGTGTAAACATCAAAGATATTCTGCTCCATGAAAATATAATTAATTACTTGCACCATGTTTCGCTCAGCACCATGAAAATTCTGCACCAAGAGAAACAAACGCAGCAAGTGGGGACATTGCATAAACTGGCAAAGTAAATCTCACAAACACCGAGTTGTTTCTGATTTCCCAGTGTAGCTCATTTTATGATGTGGCAACTAGTAAAAATGCATGTCTTCAACATCTTCAGCATTGTATGTCTTTTAGGAATGTGAGTATTTTCAAAAAACCATAACTTCACTGTCATAGTCCTTTATTAGTAAAGCTCTTTTAGTGTGTCCTTTTAGCATCTATGTAGCACTAACAAATTCTGCAATGCTTTACGATTATAGAAAGGAGATAATTGAAGAATGTCCTGCTCAAATTAGCTTACAATCTAGGATGATTTGAGGTAGATGTGGTAGATAAGTGCCATAGCAGGCAAAGAAAAAATGTTTCTGCATGTTCTAACATGCAAATGTTACCATAGCTTCGAGTACACATGCACTGAGGCAGTGCCTTGTGCAGTACAAAATGCATTAGCGCCTCCCTCGGCACATTGTACTATAATGTATTTTTAATACTAAGTGTTCAGAAGAGGACTCTTAACGAACAAGATTGAGTCTGGTATTTTTGTGGACCCAGCTCTATGGAAGCATATGCAAGATCTGTGGCAGGCAAATATATAGCGGTAAATATCTTGCCTATGGACACTTACTGGTGGGGTGGTCTAACCGGGACTTGAACCTGGGTTTGGATAGGAGAACACTCATTCCTATTTTATGACACTTGTTAACTAAAAAACAAATATATTTATTTCAGTTCTTAATTGGTCAGTCATTTTGGATTGTAATAAATAATTGTATTCAGTATCTAGTCATCTCCGGCCTATACATTATATGTCAGTACGACAAACAGTCTTTGTATTACTAGCCCTCCACTTCAAAAGAAAACTTTAAGCAAAAATACACAATGTCTGAAGCACTATCATAAGTGAAGTACTGCAGAAATAGTTAACACATTTTATTCTAAGAGCTTATCTTTTCAAGGCAAAACACAATCTAATTAAAGGGACATTATAGTCACCTGAACAACTTTAGCTTAATGAAGCAGTTTTGGTGTATAGAACATGCCCCTACAGCCTCACTGCTCAATCCTCTGCCATTTAGGAGTTAAATCCATTTGTTTATGAACCCTAGTCACACCTCCCTGCATGTGACTTGCACAGCCTTCCATAAACACTTCCTGTAAAGAGAGCCCTATTTAGGCTTTCTTTATTGCAAGTTCTGTTTAATTATGATTTTCTTGTCCCCTGCTATGTTAATAGCTTGCTAGACCCTGCAAGAGCCTCCTGTATGTGATTAAAGTTCAATTTAGAGATTGAGATACAATTATTTAAGGTAAGTTACATCTGTTTGAAAGTGAAACCAGTTTTCTTTTCATGCAGGCTCTGTCAATCATAGCCAGGGGAGGTGTGGCTAGGGCTGCATAAACAGAAACAAAGTGATTTAACTCCTAAATGACAGTGAATTGAGCAGTCAAATTGCAGGGGAATGATCTATACACTAAAACTGCTTTATTTAGCTAAAGTAATTTAGGTGACTATAGTGTTCCTTTAAGTGTTAATTAAATAACTGCAGAATAATAAGAACCATATCTAATTTCATGGAAGGATATAAAAGCGACTTTACATGTAACATGCACTTTTATTCCATATAATAACAGTCCTTTGCACTAATGCCAACAGAGTAGTGTTACAAGTACCCTGGCTCTTGATTGATGTTAAAATATGTGTATTGTTGCATAGCCATACTGTATAATGTGCTAACACTACACCCGTAAACTCTATTTCTATAATGCATTGTGGAAAACAATTGGAAAAAAATCAAAAGTCAAACTTGACTCTAAAATAAATCAGATACATGTTTGTAATCACGATGTAGCTAACTGTCACGTTAAGTGGTGGCGCTACAGAAAGTATACATACTTATATATTAAAAACAACCTTCCTTTAGTGACATTACTGTAAAAGATATATTTTAAATTTGATTTAAAGATTTAGAAAATGCTATAGTAATCCAGTCATGACAAGGTAAAGTCAGAGCAAACATTTCAAATGTTTCAAACAGAACATTGTTTATTTTTTCCCCTCTTCTTTGTATGCTTTCTGACTATAAGGCTGACTGCTTATAGCAATGACTGAAGGGGAGCTAAGATGGAGGTGCCCAATTGCAGGATAAAGTGTGTGGGTTTCTACATTTAATTCTTTTTTTCACACCTCACAAATGCATATTGATTAAATACAGAAATAAGTAATAGGTACAACCCTCACTAACTTGGGGAGAGGAAAAAGTGCAACACAGTACAGCCCCCTCAGCACAGCTTGGAGCCAGATCCCTTCTGGACCACAGGGATGCTACCCTCCTGATGAAAGGAAGACAAAGATGAGGGTAGCTAAAACATTTATATGTGTGTCTGTCAGTGTATGTGTGTGTCTGTCGATGCATGTGTATGTCTATTGGTGCATGTGAAAGTCTGTCAGTGTATCTGTGTTTCTATCATTGTATGAGTGTGTATGTCAATGGATGTATGTTTCTCTGTCATCATGTGGTATCTGTGTGTCTTCTATTGGTTATCTCTGTGTACCTATGTCCGTCTTTAGTTGTGTGTTTTCTGTGACTGTATCTGAAATTTGTATATGTGTGTGTGAGCGGTATTTATGTGTCATGGTGCACGTATGTGAGTATGCATGTATAGGTTAGGTTGGTCGGGCCCCAGCCCATGGGTATGTAAGAGGCTCCAGGTGTGCTGATGGCAGCTTTCTAAGTAAGCATAATAATAACATTTCTGGGAAATGACTATAATATGACTATCATTCAGCATGAGTGTAAATTTATACCCTCCAATTATATTTTGAAATAAACACCACATATTAGATTCATTCAGATATTCTTATTAGATCATTCTTTTCTCATCTTCACCTTGACCAGTATTTCGGGCTGGTTGGTGAGTACTTGCTTGTCTGTCTGGGTCAGGAAGTGCCACTGGATCTTATCTTTGTCACACTAACAATCTGCATGCAGTAAGTGTGTGTGTGAATGTAGTAGTGAATTTGTGTGTAGTGTTGTGTGTTTTTATTTACTGTTATAAATGTTTAGCAAAAGATACACAGACTCTCAGATGCACACACAGACACCCATGCAAAAACAAAATACTAACACACATACAGCTATACACATACAGATACACAGACACACAGATACTTGCACTAACACACATGCAGGTATCCAGACACATACTGACACACATGCAAATACACATACACACACTAGCACACATACACATACACAGAAACACAGATACACACACTGACACACATACAGATGCACAGGATGACACACAGATACACAGAATGACACACATTGCCAGGCCCCCATTCCCTGGCTTACCTACCTTGCGCTCCCACGCCACATCTCCGGAGCGCGACCCTCTCTACACGGAGACACCATGCTGGAGCGCGAGCCCCCATACTGCATGGCCGGCCCATTCAGCAACACAGGCTGATCACAATACTCTAGAAAACAGATGGTGCCACTTCCCAGGCGCAGCACCACAGATGGGGGACTGCCATCTCCATTTCTTAAGGCAGAGGAACTGAGCAACATACTCTAAGGTGCACACACGCGCCAAAGCAAAGCCCTCTTTAAGGGACAGCAGGTGGAGATCAACACAGGGGTGTACTGAAGACGGAGCTACAGTAAGTGGACATACCTCCTCTTCCTATTTAAACTCCACTAACCCTAGACTCTTTGTTCAGTTTTACTGTGCTCCTGTTGTGCTAACTACCTACAGTGCCTGTCCCATTTGCTTCCTGGTATTTCGATTCCTGATTAAATGACTACGATCCTGTGCCACCTGTCCTGACCTTTGACTTTCCTGACTACTCTTTGTCTGACCCCTTTGTACTGCATTCCTGTTTTTCCTGATACTGTCTACTAAACAGTATCCTAACACACATTCAGATACATATACAGACACAGATAGATACACAGACACATAGATAGATACACAGACACACACTTGCACACATGCAGATACACACACACTTACACGCATACAGTTACACAGACACACATATACACACACTGACACCAATGGAAATACACACACACACACTAATACACATACAGATACACAGACACACAGATACACAGACACACATAAGGTCACACAGATACACATAATGACACATTGATACAATCACTGATGCACATACATATACACATACAGACACACAGATAGATACACATACAGACACACCGACGGATACACAGATGGATACACAGATAGACAAAAACAGGCACACATGCAGACCCACAGATACACGCAAACACATATACAGACACAAAGATACACACCCTTAATGACACAGGGTGTTAGCGCTTTAATACGCACCCTCCACTTCCTCTTCCTCTTTTTTGGATATTTTGCTTTCAGATTGCATATAACTAGGTATTTAGTCAACAACCATATTGTGCAGAAAATACTTTGAAATACATAATTACAGATTTTTAAATACATATTTCTACTCCATAAGCATACTCCACTCATATAATTTACCCAAAATGTTCTGTTCCATTTTCTTTCTCGGTATATAAAACAATAGAATGAACGTTTCCAAAAAAAAAAAACTCCTATTTTCCTATACCATTTTCTACCCTTTCTTGAATACCTTATGTATGAATTTTAATGAACAATTATAGAACACTCAAATATTATTGCAATGCTAGATTTTGATGTGCTGTGTATAATCTTACAAGGGCATTAATTCATATAAAAATGACTTCAATTAACATGTTTCTACAAATACTGTAATGTAACCAAGATAATTAACTGTCATAGTCATCTGCTGGTTGATACCATTTATGAGAGAGTAAATCGTATCTTATAAAAAGGAAACATATTTTCACCTATCCACCCAGGAAAGAAATTAATTCAACAAAAAATGTCATTCTCAAGTTAGACTGTTTGAGTTCACTTCACTGCAGTCATTGAAAGACCCTCGTACATCGAGCTTCATACTGAGCGATACCTTGAAAATAGCAGAAATGGAATCTCTTTTGAGATGAAAAATATACCCAAAGAATGAAAAATGGTTTGTGTTAATATGAAACTGGCTCTTAGGGGGTTCACTTCCCTGCAGTTATTGAGAAACAGTATTTTAGCAGTGGAGCTTCAGGAGAAAAATAACCTAAAATGAAAGATATATGAGAACCTTATTTTAGAATAAGAAGCTTCAAAAGAGTTTACATGGCCTAATGTATAGATTTGCTAGTGTTCTGGAGTGGCCATTATAGATTAATACATATTATTGTGTATTATTGTGATTAATTAAAAAATAGCCAGAAATAAATTATCGAAAAAGTGTACATAATTTAAAGAATACATTTTGAAATTAATTATATGGCTATTTTGAATGAGTGTCATAGCTGAATTCTTTGTACTTTAAGTTGGATAGAATTCAGGACACTCTCTCAGTTGGAGATATAGATGGCCATGGTACACTGGATATAGCTTTTTGTTGTCTTATTCAGCTTCAGCACCTATTGGATTTAAAACTATTTGATATGCAAATTTCATGCAAGCCCGTTATAATCCATTCTTAGTATTGTATCTTAGCATATCAAATGCAAATTTTAACTAAATTAATAAAACAAAAATGGTTACAAATAATGTTTCCTGTTGGTCTCTGCCATAAAATCCTTTTTGCTCCTACATTTAGTACTAACGTGGATATTTTTGGAATAAATTCAACTAAATTACTTTTTTTTTGTTTAATATTTAGCAAATCAAATTTTTACATTTCTTGTGTTCAGGGAATGTATTCAAGAAAATTGTCCAATCCTACATTATTATTTTATTGCCAAACCCTTATACTCATTTCAGTGATATAGACAACTATATAAAATAAATAAAATATATATACTTAGAACATTATATATATTAAATATAAAAAAATAAAAATTTACATATAGAGAGTGACCAGTACCAATTTTCTTTTCTCTTATTTTCTTTATGATTATCAATGATAACCATAAAAATATCAGTTATAAATAAATATCCCACATTTTACCTTTATATTATTGTTTTTTTTTCCCATTTTCACCATAACATTGAACGAGTTACTTTGTGCTGATATTTTAGTATCCTTTCAAACTATAGCTAGTTTTGTTGTACTTCACCTTGTAATGCTTTTGACTTTTCCATCAGTGTTTCAACTTGAGATATCAAGAAAAGCCTCTGACCTGTAAGACTGTTGTGTTATAAACAATGCAAGCTAATATATTGAGCGACAATTATCAAGGGCATTAGGTTGCACAAATGGTGTAATGGTGGATGCAATTATATACAAAATGACCAATTATATTTCTTAGCTATTATGTTTAGATAGTCATTTTCATCTAACAACCATAGTTATAGCTAGTAATTTCTTTAGCCTAATGTATATTAGTAAAAAAGTAATTTAATGCATGCAGGGCATACACTGCAGAGCACAGTCTTCCTTAATGACCATGTAAATATGAAGGGCAGATATATCATTAGTAAGCTGGTGTGTGTGTCTTGCAAGTAGCACGCAAAATATTTGGCCCCCAAGTACACTCGTTCGTCTGAAACATCGGAGCAACCTCTCATTAAGTTTATGCATATTTCCTATGGCTAGTTTTAATTAATGTTCAGGTGGGAGGTTCTTTAGCTAAGTATAAGTACCCCTATTTAGGTCAACTAATGCACATAAATATACTAAATAACTAAATAACTAAAACACTGCAGATCATTTAATAATGGTGCAATGAAATGCTGAATAATAACAGATAATTTCTACTCAATACCACATTACGATGTACCTTTAAAATGTTAACTTTACAGAATAGACAGATAAGTCCATAGAATTTTAGACATTATGAATGTATATGTGTATGTGTGTGTGTGTGTATATATATATATATATATATATATATATATATATATATATATATATATATATATATATTTCCACCTCCATACACCAAGGCTAGTGGTGAATGGAAATGTATATCGTTTTGAATGAATTATATATCTATCAACATTTTTCGCAGCTCTTTACAGTTATGCAGTGGGCATCGGCATTGTGTCCTGATCAGAGCCACCTGAGACACAAAGAATTTGGAGGAAATAAAAAGTCTTCCCCCCAAAAATTAAACCTGCATTACTAAAATACATCCCCCTATCTCAACCTACAAAACATGTCAACTTTATTTACGCACTTACACCACACATGCTGAGCCTATAGATGGCTCCCAATAAACAGTGTGAAGTGGTATAATCCTTACTCTTCGATATGTTTGTGGCAGTGATCCTCATGTGATGATATGTAAATAAAACAGAAATAAAAGTTAGTGCACACTGTAATATAAAAAGGTGGTAAAATCACTGGAAATGTACTCATAAGTGTGGAGCAAAAATTGGTTTTGGCTCAATCCTCAAAGCATAGGTGGTATATTCCCCACCTAGGAATATAATGTCCAAATATCAGGAACAAAACAGGATGGCCCAACAGTATGAGAAATAACAAATTTAATTAGAAATGTCTTAAAAAGTACATAAAAAACAATAAAAGATAACACTAATGCACATCACTACAAAAAATGGGCTTTATCAAAGTGTTTACAGGATCCTGGACACAAACTATTTAAATAGCAGAGTAAAATTCAATTTCGATGGTTATGTGAAATCATAGTCACTATCTCCTTCACTCATATTAAGTAATTATGTCAAATTCATTCAATGGGGCCCCATCAGTCATGTGTTATGTGACGCAGCACTATCTTGTTTCCCCTACACCTAAATAAATTTTTAAGTAAATAAACCTTGATTTTAACTTATTTTAGTGCATATAATGTACAAAACACTCTTCAAATCTATCACATTAAATTTACTTTATGAACTTCCTATGATAATTAACAGAAATCAAAAAAGTGTAAAGCACTTAAGAATGCCAAAACTATAAATAGTGCACAAATCCACCCAATTACAGCAGCACTCAGCAAAAATGACAAACCAATGACACACAAAGTTATTATACCAATAAACAGCACGCCTAGATTGCGTCAAACAAAGAATCTTCATATGTTGTTCTGTAAATAATAAAACAAACACATATAGTGCAGACCATCTGGTTAAGCTTATGTAAACAATATAAAGTGCAGGGAGTATCTGGGATTAAACTCACATTTACCAGAGCCTAATCATCCCTGGCTCTGGCAGGGCCGGACTGGCCCACCGGGACACCGGGACATTTCCTGATGGGCCGGCACACTAGGTGGCCGGTGCGCGTCCGCCTAGTGTGCACCAGCCTGAGCCGCAATTACAGGGTGACCGGCAGGAGGGGATGCGCTCCCCTCCTGCCGGTCACAGAATGTAGCGTGGCTGGGCTGGCAGACCGGGTAGGGGCAGTGACACTGGGCCAGCCTCTTCTCCTGGGGGGCCCCCCGAGGCTGGCCCTGGTTACACCCGGCGGGCAGGCAGGCTGGCCGGTGCGCGAGGGAGCACTCTCCCCTGAGTGCTTCCTCTTCAGCTCCCTCGCGCACCGCAATGATACCGGAGCCGGAAGATGACGTCATCTTCCGGCGCCGGTATCAGTACGCGGCGCGCGAGGGAGCTGAAGAGGAAGCACTCAGGGGAGAGTGCTCCCTCGCGCACCGGCCAGCCTGCCTGCACGCCGGGAGACCGGCCCCCCTGGAGCCCAGCAGCACCACTGGACCCCAGGGATTCCCCTCAGCACTCCAAAAGGTAAGGAGGCTGGGGGGATTAAATTAAAAAAAAAATGTGTTAGTGTGTGTGTGTGTGTGTGTTAGTGTTACTGTGAGTGTTAGTGTGTGTGTGTGTGTTTGTTAGTGTTACTGTGAGTGTTAGTGTGTGTGTGTATGTGTGTGTGTTAGTGTTACTGTGAGTGTTAGTGTGTGTGTGTGTTAGTGTTACTGTGAGTGTTAGTGTTACTGTGTGTGTGTGTGTGTTAGTGTTACTGTGAGTGTTAGTTTGTGTGTGTGTTAGTGTTACTGTGAGTGATAGTGTGTGTTAGTGTTACTGTGAGTGTTACTGTGAGTGTTAGTGTGTGTGTTAGTGTTACTGTGAGTGTTAGTGTGTGTGTGTGTGTGTTACTCTGAATGTTAGTGTGTGTGTGTGTGTTACTGTGAGTGTTAGTGTGTTAGTGTTACTGTGAGTGTTAGTGTGTTAGTGTTACTGTGAGTGTTAGTGTGTGTGTTACTGTGTGTGTTAGTGTTACTGTGAGTGTTACTATGAGTGTTAGTGTCAGTGAGTGTGTGTCTGCTAGTGAGTGTCAGTGAGTCTGTTACTGAGTGTGTTTGTGTTAGTGAGTCTGTTTGATGTCTGTTAGTGAGTGTGTGTTTGTCAGAGAGAGTGTATGTTTTGTAAGTGAGTGTGTATGTCTGTCGCTGAGTGTGTCTCTGTCAGTAAATGTGTGTGTCTGTTAGCTAGTGTGTATGCGTCTGTTCGTGAGAGTGGGTGTGTGTCTTCAGCACTTACCTTTCTCCAGCGCCCGACTCCCTTGGCGCTGGGGATCCCTCCGCCGCTCAGCTCCGAATGCGCATGCACGGCAAGAGCCGTGCGCGCATTCAAACCGCCCATAGGAAAGCATTACTCAATGCTTTCCTATGGACGTTCAGTGTCTTAGAATCGCGGAAGCTCCTCTAGCGGCTGTCAGTGAGACAGCCGCTAGAGGCTGGATTAACCCTCAGTGAAACATAGCAGTTTCTCTGAAACTGCTATGCTTTTAGCTGCAGGGTTAAAACTAGAGGGAAGTGGTAATCTGTGATAAAAGGCGCTTAAAAAAGGTGGATTGCAATACAATACACAGTAAAGTGGTAGCAGCTCACACAACAAAAATAGGCACTAAACAACCTATTAACAATTAGGTATATACAAAGAACACTATTGTGCAAATAAATGCCTAATAGTGCAAAAGAGTGTGGAGCGCTTAAGCAGTAAACAAAACACTTACTCCTGTGTTATTCAGGAGATATGTAGAAACAGTCCAGAAATCCTTGTTTATCCACGGTAGATTAACAACCTCGGAAATGGAAACAAAAGCAGAAAAGGGAAGCAGTGCTACCCCTAGTGTAGAGATCCTTTAAACAATGATACAGTTGAATATTGGTGACGATTAGCTTCTCACCTTGTCTGGAGCCAGTAACCAGGCTCCCAGTATGCAGACTTGGTGTCAAATACAGAGTGACACAACCCTTCTTTGCAGCAAGTTAAATATTGCACTAATCCACTTGATTTAAAAATATAACATTTATTGTGTATACAACTTTAAAACAATAAAATCAATACTCAAGTGTCAGTGCTCCGTCCAAGACGCGTTTCGCCTGTGTAATTCGGCTTTATCAATTGGTACAAACATGCTGCAAGTATAAACTTTAAATATCACCTACTGGTAGTTGATTGGTGCATGGCGCCCGTGATACATCCAATCACGGCGCTCATGTGAGTGGGAGTGTAGGGACACAGCTGCTGATGATAATTCCGGTATCGTGACGTCATCACGCACGACGGCTCGTGCGTGTGACGTCACACGCGGAAGTGAAACCCCCTGTGTGCATCAGTCCCACAATAATGATAAGTCCGAGGAGTGTTATGGCTCCTCCAAAATGTCCGAAAATGTCTCATCCTGCTTCCCACTGTGACGTGGGCGTGTCGATCCGCCCGATAGGAGTCGGCCATTTTTCTTGAGGGCAATGCGCTGGAAGTCAGTGCTCATATGTAGTCCAGTATAGATCCAATATTAAAACATGCTGTTTAAATATGGTGAACTCTCAGAGGACATAGCCACAGTGAGAGAGGAGAGACAAACAGAAAAAAAGAAAAAGAGAAAAGGAGAAAAAATGGGTTGGTGTTTTATCCAAAGCAAGGGAACATAGCAATAAAGGACACCTTCCCATATACATATCCCCACTGTGCAAATATATATCATAGTGACATCATTATTCAGTCAATACAAAAGTGCACAGTGTGGAACTGGAATGATGACTTCATACATTTAAAGGCATATACTAGTAAAAAAATATATATATATATTAAAAATATATAGAAATATATATAAAAAATGTATATAAAAGTTACTATTCACATGAATAAAATTATAAAAAGTGACAAATCTCAAAGTCATCATTCAGTCCGTGGGGTTGCATGGTATCCAAATTAAATATCCATTTCATCTCTGTTTGTCCTATGGTCTTAATTAAATCTCCCCCTCTCCAGTTTGTGGAAACTCTTTGAATACCCATGAATTCCATATAGCTGACCCCAGGCTGAACAGCACGCACCACCACTGGACCACACGGGATTGAAAAGTTCCCCCTCTCCCCTGGGCCCTGACCAAAGGTAAAGGGGGAGGGAATTAAAAAAAGTTATTTTTTTATATAAATATATCAATGCTATAACCCCCCCATACACACACTACACTCCTCCCCCCACCAACAGCACCCCTCCACACACACAGAACCCCCCCACACACAGAACACCTTCACACCTTCACGCACACAGAACTCCTTCATGCACGCAGAACCCCTCCACACATAAAAAGCACCCCTTCACGCACACAGCACCCCTTCACGCACACAGCACCTCTTTACGCACACAGCACCCCTTCACGCACACAGCACCCCTTCACGCACACAGCACCCCTCCATGCACAAACGATTTCTTTCATGTTTGAGTGCTAGTTTTATGTTTTTTTCCCACTTCCATATCTGCGCACTATGCTGGCGCGATGCATTACGGGGCTGGTATGGAATTTTTTTCCAGGGCTGCTTTTCATTCCCAGTCCGGCCCTGGGCTCTGGGTTTGAAAAATGCAGCATATCCATAAAAGGATATTCATAACTCTCATGTGTTTTCAGCCAGACAGGTTCTTCTATATAAACAGGAGACAAGCAGAGAGGCCTGGCCACATGGTCTGCAATATATGTGTTTATTGTATTATTTACAGAACAGTTGAAGATTCTACGTTTGACACAATTTAAGAGCGCTGTTTATTGGTATACTACTTATACTATTTAATTTGCGGTCATGTGACTATTGATCGAGAATTAAAGATTTGGAAAACATCAAAGTCCCTTTTTAACTGAATATTTTTTATATATATATATGAAAACTATATATATGCACACACACATTTTCCACCTTGTAATATGTCCTGTCTTTTGTTGCAAATGCAGTTTTAATCTCTTTCTGTCCTCTTATTATCTGCCCTCTTTCTCCTTGGCATGGCTTTGATATACTATACAGATAAGAAGAGTAATTGACATTTTTCTTTTTTCTAAGTAGCAAAACTAAACAGATTTTAGCAGGGAGAATGATTCGGTATGAATATGAGGCCAAAATCTATTAAATGCAACTAAGTTGTGTTAGTATGTATAGTGTTCCTTTCATTTTCTACATTTTATCGCTTGCCCTCTCCCATAGGACAAATGTGTTTCACCACTACTGTGGGGGTATGGTCCTCTTCTGTATTTGACCATCGTGCACTAAATCCGTCTTACTAGTCTTGTATGTATTTCTCGTATTTTGTAAAACCATTAAAGAAACTATTTACTGAATTTTTTTTTTTTTTGCTATGATATAACATTCATTTTGCCTTTTCTGAACGCAATGGTATATATTTAAAAAACATTCAAATTAGACTGTGTGTTCCACCATACCAATAATAATTTAAATAATTGTATTTCTGAATCTGTCAGTCTTCACATCCTCAAAACTTACATGACTTCTGCTGGTGCTTCTTTTTCTGAAGTTCCAGTGAAACCCTTAGGAAAAGAGAGAAACCTTTATAATTGCCGTATATTGTAGATAATCTTATCACTTTTATTCTTTTTTTTTTTATATGTTCAAAAGAAAAAGGGAAAGCTTCTTCCTTCTATTCTTTGATGATACTACAGAGAATTGCATTTTACTTGGTCTCTGAAAATGTGAACATCTAATAACTACAATGGACTGTCAGATATTTTGCAGTTTAAAATATTTTATTGTCATAATCCCTTTTTTTTTTTTTTATCAATTTTACCTGTCCATGAAATGTTAAAAAGACTTTTCGGTTGGTAGCCACTGGAAATCAATATAGTACCTTTTTAGTCTTTAACAATTTGCCTGCTAGAGGGTTTGGACTTCATCCCAGTATTTGTTTCACTGGGATTTTCACAGCAGTAACAATTGTTCTGGCTTTTCATTTATATTATAGAGGTCTATGCCCCCTAATAGATTTAGACGATCATTTTGTTAATAAAGATTTGGTATTTAAATATTATCTTGAAAAACACTTTTTTTTTCCATTTGCTTTGTTGTTTAAAAAAATACTTTCTCTCCATTATAGTGTTGGACACCTTCTGTCAATGGTGCATCCACCACTAAATATAGCCTTTTAAACCTTTTGGCTTTCTGATGATTTGTAATTTCACTGACAAAACATGTCTTTTTTTTTTTAGCACAGAAACATCGTGATTGATGTGAAGAAAAGAAACATCTGAAGAAAACCTTTCAAAGAAAAAAGAAAACAAAAACACAATTTTATTTGTAGGGCATCCCCTCAATGGACCTTGAAGTGACAGCCATCCCAACAAGGAGCTTAAAACCAAATACAAGCTTAACTACCTGTCTACAACTACAAAGCCAATAGAAAGATGACAAACACATTCACAGCCGAACACCAGAAAATACATATAAAAATAAATAGGGTAAACAAATAAATGAAAAAGAACTAAGCTACTCTTGCTAACCAAGAAAATAGGTTGTGATTGCAAATGTTTTATAACATTTCAAGCATTTTATACCTTTAATACTAAAACAGAAAGTAAAGTACGCTTCTGACATTACTGTATCTTTGATCTCTGGTATTTGTCAACAGTTGTACATTTATGAGGAAAATGGTCTGTTCTTCACACACACTGTTGTGCTTTTTTAACATAAGTGATCACCAATTACATAATCTTTTGAAAAATAATTGTGTAAAGTTAAAACTATCAATAAGCTACCTAGCGCTGGGTTAAGGTTTGTGTTAGCATTAGTTTTAGGGCTAGGTGTAGGAGGAAGGCTAGTGTTAGTAGTGGTAAATGGTTCTATGTAGAGTAATCAGCAATGGCTTAAATGAATAGTGTCTGAGAAAAAATGGCATATTTTAACCCCTTAAGGACACATGACATGTGTGATATGTCATGATTCCCTTTTATTCCAGAAGTTTGGTCCTTAAGGGGTTAAACAAATAGGCAAAAGATAATATACTGGGAGACATACAGGGTCTCTCATGCAGGAAGTGAGGCAATTTCCTCTCACAGATGTTAGCAAGGTACTGTGATGGCATGGCCTTCTTCGTGGATATTAGAAGAAAGGCGAGAATGTCTCAGGCTAGATCTCCATTATCCATATGTCATGTACTACACTGGACAATAGAATGCACATCAACTGGAAAAAAATGTGGGGTAGCAGTTAAAACATTAAAACTTGTATGAAACTTTATTAAGAAATTTACAGAAATTTAAACTAAGACGAAAATAAAACTTATAAAACACTTACATGGCAGAGACAATGCTGAGCAGGATGCTAGATGTGTTTATTTACTTTTGCTTTGTCAGCAGCCTAATTGCTTAATCTGCTCGCAAAGCACAGTCACTAACATTTTAGACCATAATCTCATGAAATATCTGCATAACTCAGATGCCTGAGTGCCTGAATCATAAACTGAGTTCTGGAACAACGAGGGAAGTCTTAAAGTGGTCTGTACTTCATATTGGTACAGATATTGGAAAACCACCACAATATCCAATGGATGACCAGGGAAGGTAGGCAGGAGAAAGTGGGGACATACATACACACACACACCACTCAGACACATTCATATTCCCCTACACACGACACTAAGTTCCACTCAGAGTCCACTACGCACACTACATAGACACACTCCCATACAGCTCTCACCTTCCTCTACACACAGCACTCAGCCATTACTTATTCTCTTACACACACAAAATACAGCCAATATACATACACTACTCACAGAAACAGAGCCCTGGGCCCTTGGTTGGGATCTTAATCTGGCACTGTGTCTGAGGCCTTTGACAACCTTAATCTGTCTCGGTACATATACATACATTTAACTAATTAATTCGGGGGCATACATCTCTCTGATACTGAATAAGCACTGTTATTTTTAAAGGCTAGACATAAAGAGATAACATATATTTGATTAACTGTTATGTTATTTAGAAATGACATAAAAAAATATGCAAAGCCAAGTTGGCCATATACCCCACTCCCTCTACTTATACCCTTTGTGTCACTATACCCCACTCCCTCTAGCATGTAATCTCATTGAGCAAGCCCTCAACCCCTCTGTTCCTGTACGTCTATTTGTCTGGTTTCAATTACGTGTCTGGTAGTCCACCCATTGTACAGCGTTGCGGAATTTTGATGACGCTATATAAATGATAAAATAAAATAATAATGAGATCTGCGATTCTCGACTGACTAATTGTTATACTGTTTACCTGAAACCTGCGCGTTTCTCCACATTTCATCCTTTCTTTCAAAAATAAAAAAAATCTCAATAAGAAGATATTTACAAAAATAAAAATAAAATAAAATTATAATAATACTGCAAACATTCTGCTAATCACAATTTTGTATACCGTTGTTGTCATAATGGATTTAGGTCAAATAATACTCATTATATTTTATGTTATTTTCCTTGGTTTATCATTGTAATGAATGCAGGCCTTCAAAATTGTTACATATCTTGATTTATGGAAGCAAATAAAGTAAAAATTGCAAATAGCATTCACTATACATCTTTTTTATTATGAAAGCCAATCCAAATTGTTTTGACAGTGACCTTGACCAGATAAATTACTGTAAATGGATAATACATGTTAAGATACCATGTTTTTGACATTTTATTATTATCTATTAGTAAGTGGTTTAGACTTGAATTCTACTATTTGGTTTACTCTTTTGGGAAATCAAAAGATTGACTTCTGACATCATGCTACGTGCTATTGTATAGGTATTTCCACTTATACTTTTTTAATCTTTTCAAGATTGCTTTTGTCACAGTTGTCAAAGTAATTGTTATGTACAAAGCAGATTCACTAAATGAGCTGTAACCGAACAAAATGTTCCTAAATTGAAAGATTAAAAAAAAAATCTGTATACAGAAACAAAAAATCTGCAGATTATGATCTTTCAAGTATATGTAAAACATTAATTCTCAAGGTCGCACACATTTCATTTTTTCTAAGTTGGCAAACAGTGCTTACCATGAGATGCTAAGCATTTATATATCTGTTTTTAAGATCAATGCTAACTGCAAAAAAAAAAAAAGTGTTTTATACTGATACATAAAATCTAATTTAAAAAAAGATGTGTTTTGCGTATTTTTAAATGTATGATTGGGTCATTGTGTTCAATGATATAAGTGCTAGGATTAGTCCTTTCAAATGGTTTAGTAATTTAGAATAAATTTGGATATAAACACAAATATTTTACATTTAAATCACGTGTACATTAGATTTAAAGAGGAGCTGTCACTAGAAGTGACAGTTTCTCATTTTGTCACCCCAGTAAAAATGTTTTGCAGTATTTACCAAAGTGAAACACATGAATGCTTGGTCTTTACTTCAGCAGTGTTATACACAAGTGTGGCACTAAAGGGCTTAAACTAATTTACATGGTGTGTTTGGCATGGCCTATAGTACAAATCATTTGTAAAAAAGGGATTGCGTGAGATTCTTTTTTTATAAAAAGCAGAAAAAAATATCTGCAATCTTACAAGTGACTGTTTCTCTTTAAATGATACATTAATCTTAAACCAGTTGAACCATTTAATCAATAACAAGGTTGTTCTCTCCATGTGCACTGGCATTGTTGAGGCAAAGGGGCTTCAGTGCTTTGGTAAAGCTAAGAGCTGTGTTGGCAGTAGCACCGCTGCCAGAAGGACCACCTATGTCAGACAGGTCTTAACTGAGAAGATAGACAAACTAGTGTGAAACATCTTAGTCATGGAGGGTGACTCCTGCATGATGGCCCCAAATGGGCCAACCTTGGGCAGGCAAAGCTTTTAGCCCTGTTAGACCATTCATCTAGGAGAAGGGCACTCCAATATAACATGTAACCTGGGGACCTCACTGTCACTGTCCCATCTTGCAAGGCCATGGCAGTTAAACTCCAGGTGTAAAGGGTGAGGCAGTGTTGCGCACACTGCTCCACACCTAAAAACTCCATTGTGCAGGTTCGAAGGGTATGCCCACATATACTGTCAATATTATCATTAGAATACAAACAAAGGAATAGGTGCTCACTATTATTTAAAAAGGAGGCAGCACTAACTCTACCAATGATTTCCCAACCTTGCTACAAATTCAAACAAAACAAAGATGATAAACCATGCCAAGAATTGTAAGCCCGTATGTGTGACTATAAATAGACATAATAAATATATACAAAAAAAATAGAAATAAAGAAACAAACAATAGTGTAAAATGTATTAATAAATCACTTATTAAAGATTATATAGTGAAGGTACACTCACACTTTTAAGGGCTGCTAAAGAGCTCTGCTGTATTCAGCGTGGATGGTAAAATCCCCACCTCAGGATATATAGTGTAGTGGTGATGGTATTTTTCCAAAAGACTGCTATAATATGGGAACAAAAAAGAGAAATATCCAATAGTGCAATATGTATAGACATTTTTAAATGCAAAGGGAAAGGGTAGGTATCCTACTTACATGAATCAGACCTGCTCTGATATATAGAGCCTTGGTGGTATAATCCCCACTAGGCATATGTGAAGTCAGGAGGTCATTGAGATGAATATGAGAAATCCAAAATAAATTACATTAAAAAAGCATAACTTTTATTGTGATCATCAGATGATTGATTAATCAGATACGATTGATTTATGCATATATGTGTATTTATAACCACACATACGTGTTTACAATTCTTGGCGTAGTTTATTATCTTTGTATTGTTTGAATAACATCATTAAACCTTGCAGTGATGGAAAAGGGGGAAACCAGCAGGTGGAAGATGACACTGGAAGCCGCAGTTCCGATCCTGCATGTACGCATTCCAGGTGTATTGGCCTCAGAGACGGCGAAATAATTTTCTCCACTCAGAGAGGGGCCTAGAAAAGTTGACCTAACCAAAGTTTGTCTCCAATCTCTCCCCCTCCACCCAGTTGGCTTGATGCGGTCAATGGGCTTTTTCTAATGTGGTCGAAAAAACAAAATGAGTCAAATGTTGTAACATCAGAGCCATGCTCGATACAGTAGGCAGCAGTTGCCCTGAATGGTGCTCCACTTTAGCTGCCAGAAAACTCTCAAGGCTCAATGTTGATATCGCTGCTCTCCCAGAAGTAGGCAACCTTTAAGAGCTTGGCGCAGGATACACCCTCTACTGGTCAGTCACGACAGATACAGAGAAACACCTCTGTGGTGTTGGCTTTATGATCAGAAACTTAATTGCCTCCCAACTTGAATATCTACCATCAGGTCGCTCTGATTGATCATCTCCATGCACTTCCAACTTCAAAATATGAAGCATGCCTTGCTGTTTAGCGTGTAAGCCCTAACTCTTCAATCGAGTCCTGCTGAAAAGGACAAGTGTAGCGGACTGGACCCTGCACCAGAGTCTGCCCCAGTTTCCTGGAGGGGACTGCTTGCTCGCCTCCTGCCCAGGGATTATGGTCCCGGGAAGATGGGACCCTTTAGAACTGCATTTGGACATATTGTATTTTATTGTACTTTGCTGGCCTTTTAGCAACAGTGAAGGGAAATACTGAAACTTTTTGGACACTTCCTCTTCCCCTCCCCCGGATCCATTGTTCTCCAGCAGGGTGTTGTCCCAGGGATACTGCGAGACTCTTGTGAAACTGGTTTGGTCCGGAAAGCCATGCTGGCAGTGGGTTTTAAAAATACTTTTGCTGACTTTTAAACCCCTGGTCTGATTCTTGCCATTTTTTAATATGTTGTTCCCCTGAATGGATTGATTATGAAAATGTATGTTTTGTGTTTGTGACATGTATGTTTTAGAAGTTATAAATATTGTGTAAAAACTGTATTCCTCTGCCTGTGATAATGAGATTAACCATTGTGTTCAGTAATCATATCACAGGCAGAGGGGAGGATTTTGTGTGGGAGTGCCTGTGTGTATTGTACGGATTGATTGGTTGTTCTGTAAAACCCTGTGGGCTGTACTGTGTTTGGGGATTGGGAATAAAGGAGGCTGTATGGGCCAGGACAGAGAGTTCCTGTTTTAACCCTCAAAGTGAAGTGTCGTCCCATTCTTGGGGGAGGATTTATTGTATGCTGTTCCAGTTTGACTGCTAGGAGTGTAAACCTATTCGTATGGTTTCCTATTCAACTGTCTACAGCATTCATATGCTTGAGAGGATTTATATGCTTCTTTGGTTCGGTGATTGTGGTGTCTGCCAGAGTGCTTGGAGTCCTCAGGAAATGCTAGGAGCATCCTTTAACGGAGGTACCCAGTCGGGGTGCCAGGCGATCCGTTACAACAAGTTTTACACTGAACTATGCAACCTCATGAACTACATCCCTGGGGACGACATGGTTATCATCCGTAATGACTTCAATGCCAGAGTAGGCAAGGACTCAGAAGCCTGGAAAGGACTACTTGGCAAGCATGGTGTTGGAAACTGCAATGACAATGGGCCCCTTCTGTTAGAGTTTTGTGTGGAAATTTGTCACCAGCAACACCATCTTCCAGCAAAAACATTTTGATGACAACTTGGATGTACCTTAATATTGGCACCTTATATATTAGACCATGTTGCACCAAAGAGAAATTCAAGATGTCCTACTCACTCGAGTAATGCCAAGCACAGAGTGTTATACTGGCCATGATCTTATAAGATGCAAACTATGTTTCCACTTAAAACCCAAGCTAAAGAGGGAAGGTGATCTGAAGAAGATTGGTCATCTCCAGTCAGCTCAGGTGAATGCCACATTTAAAGCAAATCTTTAGTTGAGGCTTGAAGATTCCATGTGATTTTTGGTCCCCTCCTCAGAAGAACTTTGAGAATTTCTAAAATCTACCATCCTGCAGACCTCCAAAAAGGTTTTAGGGCTCACCACAAAGAAGAACAAAGGTTGGTTATATGAGAACAATCAGGAGATCCAAGAATTGCTGATGAAGAAATCTGCTCAACAAGCACACCTTGCTCAGCCATCTTGTCATGGTAGGAATACAGCCTTCCATCTTATATGCAGAAACCACCAGTGCAAGCTCCAAGAGATTCAGAAAATTGGTGAACAAACCTTGCAAAGTGAACTCAGCTTTGTGTAGATGTTGGTGACTACAGCCAGTGTACAGCCCTTTACACCAGGTACAGAGTACCTTAGCAGTACAGATAGTCTAATACTCCTCACAGACTAGGCATCCATCCTGAATCAGTGGTCGGAACATTTCCAGCCTCCCTTCAGCACCAACCACACGGTACATCCCACAAAAACTCCCCAAAAAAACAGTGTTGGATGGGATTCCCACTCTTGAAGAGACTGTTAAGGCTATTGAGCAGTTTAAAAGTGGCAAGGCAGCAGGAGTCAATAGAATTCTGCCTAAAGTCTGGAAGTATGGTGGCATAGCATTTCACACTAAACCATGATTTCTTTGTCTGCTGCTTGGAACAAGGCAAACTGACACAGAACCTCAGTGATGCTATACTCATCACCCTGTATAAGAACAAGGGAGAAAATATGACTACTCCAACTATCGGAGGATAACACTGGTCTCCATCACAGGAAAAATACTTCAAAGGGCACTTTTGAAAAGACTAGTACCCACCATTGCAGAATAACTCTTTCCAGAGAGCAATAAGGAGCACCACAGACATGGTATTTGTTTTCAGACAGCTCCAAGAAAAATGTCATTGTACGTGATGTTTCTTAACCTCACCAAAGCGTTCAACACTGTGAGCAGAAAAGATATGTGGCAAATTTTGAAATGACTTGGATGTCCCCCTAAGTTCCTCAAAATGATCATTCAGCTACATGACGATATATGATGGCTACATGATGCCCAAGTCAGACACAGCAAAGACCTCTCAAAACCCTTCCTTATAGGTAATGGTGTAAAACAAGGCTGTGTTCTTGCACCAACTCTTTTCACAATCTTTTTTCAGCTTGACAGCCATTAGGTGCATAGGATCCAGGGCATTTAAAGGCTTACTGGAAAAAAATCTTATAGAATATTTTTTAATTTTTCCTTGTGCAAGCATCACTTCCAGCAATATTGTATATTGTATTTTGTGGATGTTTTATGTAGGCTTATCGTCTGTAGCAGGAGTGTGTTGAGAAAATGTATTAATATTTAGCAGGCATATTCTCTTATAACAGATCTCCTTCCACTTGCCCAGAATATTCACATGCAGTAAGAAGTTTTAACAGTTGCCCAAAGTTGGTTAAAGCCAGCATATGTATGATTCACTGATCAGTCACAACATTAAAACCACTGACAAGTTAAGTGAATAACATTGATATATCATTACAATGGCACCTATCAAGGGGTGGAATATTAGGCATATTAGGCAGCAAGTGTACAATCATTTCTTAAATTTCATGTGTTGGAAGAAGGAAAGATGGACAAACAAAAATATCTAAGTGTCTTTAAAAGGGCAAAACGTGATGGCTAGACAAATGGGTCAGAGAATCTTTAAAATGGCAAGTCTTGTGGGGTGTCCCCAGTATGCAGTGGTTAGTACCTACTAATAGTAGTGCAAGGAAGGACAACTGGGGAACCAACGTCAATTTAATGGGCACCCATAGATTATTAATGCACGTGGGAATGAAGGCTAGTCCAACAGTCCCGAACACACAGAAAAGCTACTGGAACTCAAATTGCTGAAAAATCTAAAAGTAATGCTGACAATCATAGAAAGGTGTTAGAGTACACAGTGCATGGAAGTTTGCATATGGGATTGCATAGTCACAGACCAATCACAGTGCCAATGATGACCCCTGTCCTCCATCGAAAATGCCTTCAATGGGGATATGAGCATCAGTACTGGGCCATTGAGCAATGGAAGAAGGTTGCCTGGTCTGATGAATCACATTTTCTTTTAGATTAGGTGGATGGCCGGGTGCATATGCTTTGCTTACCTGGGGGAGATATGGCAGCAGGATGCACTATGGGAAGAAGGCAAGCCAGAAGAGGCAGTGTTATGCTGTGGGCAATGTTCTGCTTGGAAACCTTGCATCATGGCATTAATGTGGATGTTACTTTGACATGTACCATCTACCTAGAGATTGTTTCAGACCATGATTTATAATCCTTCTGTTCAAAGCAGAAAGACTGAATGTAGTCCCAGTGGAGAAAGTTTGGCTTTTGAGCAGAAGGTAAATGGGACTTAATGGATACATTTATTGCACGTCAACATGCATTTGCAGAGCAATTTAAGTGATATTGTTTGTCTTTTCAGAAAACATTATCTAGAATTACTAAAGCAACATGCAATATATTACATATATAGCAATAAATATTAACATTTTGTTTAAGCGTGGTCTTAAAAGGAAATTATAGAATTTTGGTAGTTGTGATCTTGAGACTCAAGTGAAAAGCAATAATAGGTCAATTAAATCTAGTCAATAATAGGCCAGTTGGTTATATAGTGAAATACAACCATAGTAAATTGGAGCATATGAGCAAATATTATCTCTTTTGTAAACGAAGCTTGTTAATAGTCCATGACTGATTTTGACCAGGAGATGAGAATTTTATTACTCTGAAGGAATAAATCAGGGCTAAATATATTTTAAGTACAGAACAAACTATGACAACCTTTTAACCCCTTGAACAGTGTAAATACAAAATGTGTAGCTTATAATGGAATTCATTTTCAATGTGTCATGCAAAGAATTAACTTTACCACACTGCTGTTCCTAATGGGACTATCACAGCCAATTTCCGTACATCAAGCTGCAAATGTGAAACGTTTCTGGAAGATGTCTACATTCGGAAACTATTCGGTATGTGATTATCAAAGTTAGCAACTGCTGTTTTTTTTTGTCTCGGTGTGAAAAAAAAACATGAATTATTTTTTTACTCTTGTGATATCCAGCCCTGTTCTCCAAATGGCAAATTTCTGACTGATCCATCATGCCACCTGCTACTAAGTCTCCTTAATATCCCTCTGTGGAATGGTTTCATTCGCATCTCACACCTCAAGATCTTTAGCTCAACCTCCGGTTTCCCTTGTGTGTTGAAATCAGCGTAACAGCTCATACAGTGTTCTGATTTCCTTATAGGCCTTTGCAATCTCAAAAAAAGTGATCACCTTTAGCCAATACCCCTAGGATTAAACAGGCCAGTATGGTTTTGCTTGTCTTCATCAGTGCAATACCTTTGTACTCAATGAAAGACTAACTAGAAAAGAATGAGCTTTATGGAAGATTCAATCTTCTGGAAGCTTCCCCATGGTTTTCTCATCATTCTTTGCCTTGTGTCATCTCAAATTGTAAAATGTAAACCAAAACGCAGTATGGGGGCAAACTCTAGGTGCTCCTTGTTAACAAAAACAGTAAGACCATACATTTTGATGTTGTGAACGTGTAGATAAAAGACAAAGATCACAATTTTAAATGTTCCACCCACGAAAATATAATTTCCTTTTATTTTAAGGATTGTTTACAGAACTATCAATGTAGCAATTTAAAGATTTATGGCATAATAAACTAAGTATGCTCATTTGAATAATCTGGTTAATTTCTACGCATAAAATATTATGTATATAAAGATACAAGTCCCAGCAATGCATCGATGAAGCAGAAAGGAACTTTTAAGCCACATCTAATCCACACCTGATCTAAGCCTTCTAAATCTACATTTCACTGATTATTTAGACTCAGAAGAATGTTCCAAGTTTTTAATTAAAGTCTGAATTTTGGCATATGGCTGAAATATATGATCAAGACATTTTCTAGCACTAAAGATGGTTAAAAGCCGAATGCAAAGGAGATAAATATCCAGCCCTCTACTTGATATGAAGCATTACCTATTCCCAAATATTGGGATTATACACCCCCTTAGAAGAATGACAGAACATGTTACGTTTTAATATTTTTATCATGTTTACTTCCTAACACATGGGACATGTTATTTTATTTACTCCTATGGTAATACATTATCAGTATAAATAACATAAATGGAAAAAGGTGTGCAATGCCTTTAAAACCGACAAAATATATTTTGTACCACCAGGTGATTAACACTCTAACAACCTTAGTTAAAGTGCCAAAATTACATCAGTGTATGGTGCTGTAATAATTATCAGTGCAAAAACTTTGTGAAAAAATACCAATATGCTAATGTGCTGAGAGGTAGAGCCGGATTCTCTGCTCTTTACTTGTGAGTGGGATTTCAGTCAATACGTGTATATGATTCATACTGTATTGCACTATATATTTTTTCTTTTGTTTACATTATATGTTATTTAGAGTTTTGGAAGACATATCCATATGCTAAGCTGAGTATGTAAATTATACAGTGTAAGTGCTTTTTACTGATATTTACTGGAAGCACATATGGTATTGCACATGTTAATAATATTTTTTGCACAATATTTTATTATTTGCACAATATTGAACTGAGGACTATATGAAAAAAGAGGACATATTCAGTATTACCATAAAGGAAAGCAGCGGAACATATCTAGAACGTATTTGCGTTCCAGGCACTGACTATCACCTAAGGCGGACAGATGCCACCATAGCTGGGAAATTGGAAAGCAGATGCATTCCAATAACGTCGGAAGACCGGAACGCCATATAAGGAAATCTCATTGGATTCATTGCAGACAGATGGGAGCAAATGTACGGATTGGCTGAGTGTGATCCGTCACACAGAAGAGGGGACTTTTAAAAAGCCGGTTCCTGTTTCCTTTGGAACTACAACATTGAAGCACGTTTGTTTTTTATCACTACCCCTGAATAAGTCTAAAGCTATTAGACGAAACGCGTAGGGCTATTATTTTAATTTATGCATGTTGTATTTTGCTCACAGCCCCTGCAAGGACTCCAGCACTTCATAGTACCAAGACCAGGACTGGGGACCACAGGAATTTACTGATGGGCTTTTCATCTACCTATTTCCAGTAAGTGTGACCATTAAAGTGTGTTTTATACTTTAAATCAGTGTTGCACTATATTCTCTTTAATTTTCTCTTCACATGAGTCTTCCAATATTTGACCATTGCTGAGTCTCCTGGAATCTTCATACTTTGATGTGCTTGAATTATCTGAAACTTTGTGAGTGTAACCTTGAACTCTAGAGATTTTATACGTCTTAAACTTTACTACCCTATGAGTTTTTTTCGCCGTTTTATATTTCTAGGTATATCTTAGTATTCTCATATCTGTTATCTTGTGTGAACCAATAAGCTGTCCTGATTCCTGCAAAAGCTTCTCAAGGTGATGGAAACAATGCATTGAAACCTCTTCAGAATAAGCATCATAACAGGAAAGCTGAAATAAAACAATGTATACTGTGTTTAAGAGACAAACGTTCTGTATGCTAACGCTTACTGACTGCATTTGACGTCCAATGATTACAATTCTGTCCCATTAATGAGCTTTGTCATTCTTTTATGCGCTGGTACAAAAAAAAATTCTCAAGTGGCTACTAGTTTATTGTCACATACAGAACATGACTGTCTGCAGAGAATAACATTGACAGAATTCTTGTAGACATGCGGACAGAAGATACACTAGTCATGTTCTCTTCAAATGTTAAAAAAAAGACTTATGTTGAAGGAAATGAAATAATGTCACTCTAATTCCCTGGCAATTACAGACCGATATTAAGTGTAATCTGGGGAAAGAAAGCACGTTGTTTCATGGATTAAAATATGTTAGCCCGATTTAGAGTTTGCAGCAAACTGCTCGCTCTTTGCAATTTCTCTGTATTTTTAGTAAGTAAGTAAGTTAAAGTCAATGATGGCCGACTACATTAAAGGCAAATTCATTGCTGCTCTACAAAAATCATTAATCATGTTTGGTGTCATTTATTAAATCAAAGAAGTAAGGAGGAAGTGGTTCTAGTGGCAGTCTGTCTGTGTTTGCAGTGTCTCTGTAATTACAGTATTTTATATAACAAGAGAAAAGAGACAATGTATATGCTCCAAAACCACATCATTAATATGAAGTGGTTTGACGCCTTGAGATTCCCTTTCACTTTCAACTGATCTAACATATAACGTTGAGCTAGACTAGATAAGATAAGTACTTTATATATTGCACCATTGTGATGAGTGTGATATATATATATATATATATATATATATATGTGTCTCCTTCTTCTATGTGCACAGTACCTTAAACAGATGTTCCAGTGGCTTACATTGTTATTTACAATCTTTAGCGTGTTTCTTAAATGTGGTACAGTTTCTACTAATCAAGCAAAAAAAAAAAAAAACAAGAACATTTTCCGCTTCACATTCTCACTTTATTTATTTTTGTTTATTTTAAAGTAGGCAAATAATAAGCAAAATCATTTTGTGTCATGTTTCCTTTCCTTACAGTGATTTCACATCTCATTGTGTGCGTTAAGTGGAAATTAAGCTTTAACAGCTGTTTTCTAAACCCCAGCAGAAATGCACTACTGCATAGTAAAGAGCAATGCTCGAATTGACAGTAATTTAATCTATGCCACGTGGATTTAACTGGTCTTAAGGAAAGTGATTTGTTCAGTATATCTTTAGTTGTAACTATGTTTACATGAAGATTAAGCACCTTCTGCTTGCTAGCACCACAGAGTCTATTTCTGAACTTAGAAGAAATATTGGAACACTGTGTAAAAAAGAATTAGCAAGGTCTGTATGTTGTTTTTTTTTTTTTTTGCATAATTTCAAACATTTACTATTGAATTCCAATAAAGGTCAATTTGTTGGCCCTTCTAATGGATATTCTAAATAATACTGATACATGTTTGATCGATATCTAGGGCAGGAACTATAATCTGGGTCAGTTTTACACTGGTGTCTACCTATCTGTACTGTGTTATGCACCCCAATGTTCTAGACTAATTTTATGCCAGAGCATTCCATCTGGGACCAGTAAACGTTCCCCACTTTCATCAGATCCATCTTTAATCAGGAAACCACACTGATCAGCTATACGCAAGAAGCTAATGTGACAGTGAGCCCTATGGGGACACGGTATAGGATTCAATGAGTAAACATTTTAAGCAGCTATAACGTTCTATCATTACTTGGCTTACTTGCAATAATTTGATATGATTATGCTAATGCAGCATATTTTTCTCATACTAACATCTATAAACTTTGTTGTTGGAGAAGTAAAAAAAAAAAGCTTAGCACCATCTATAGGAAGAGGCCAGACATTTTGATTTAAAATGATCCAAATATCGAAAATTAAATATCTGCTGTGTTTCATCTCAGATGTAAAATGATAATTTGGGTATCCTTGGTGAGAACTAGATTTTATTTTCAATTTTAATTTAATTCATATATGGAAATACAATTTGGTTTAAGGGTTAAGGGGAAAGTGACACGGTCTCTGTTATTGGTGCCTCCCTAACAAATGTCTGTTATTGTCGTATTTTTTTAATTTATATTAACCCCTTAAGGACTGAGCCAATTGTACAAGTTGTAATCAAAACAAAATGTAAACACAACCTGGTATTTGCGCTATATTTGAGAGGCTGGAGCTGCTGCAGGGGGACTTCTGGGGTCTCAGGATCGCCAATGCAGGTGAGCAAAGGGGCCAGGAAGGCTGGGCGTACTATGTCACCCTCAGGCGTTTAGAGCCACCCTTTCAATGTCGGCATAATATGCCCGCCGTCCTTATGGGGTTAAAGGAGACAATTTTCAAAACATTAATAGCTAATTTCTTTACGTATTATTTGTGTATAAAGGTTTCATCTGATCCCAAACCAATGTACAAACTTTGCAAATATTTACCACACTGCTTGCCTTAAAATAGAGACCTTTTTCTTATTCTTAGAAATGCTTGACCAGACTTGAACAACCTGCGGCCCCCGACAGATGTTTATGAACTACAACACCCATGATTCTTTGAATAAAACAGATAGCCAATGCCCGTGTTTTTTTTTAATGAAACAGATAGCCAGAGACACATGGCTGATATCCAGGGGATCATGGGAGTTGTAGTTCAAAACATCTGGTTGGGCACAGGTTGTGCAGGCCATGTTTGATTAATATTAAATCAGAAGCACACCAGGCAAGCAGATCTATTTCTCTACCAAAATACACTAGACAAGTGACATTCCACAGTTTACACTCTGAACTCCAAATAACGTTATAACTTTTTGGGCAAAAATAATTAACTCTAGCTTTTTGTGCAAGCACAAGACAGTTTGGAACTGATAGAATTTAGGTGTAGTACATAAAACAGACTTGGTTCTTCTACTGAATTGTCAAAGTTTAGATGCCCTTTTTTTGTTGTTTTCCCTGCACTCTATTTAAGATACTGATGCTGACTAGTAAATTGACTGTCACATCTCTAATCTCTTCAAAAATAATTAAGCAGCTAGTGTCTACAATATGTTTAACAATTTATATTTCAAAGACTACAGTGAGATGATCCTGTATGGCTGAAATACTTCCTGATGTGGGCAGAGGTCAAGGTTGATGTAAAGAGTTAGTTCTATGGATTTTCTCCAAAGGCAGGATTTTTTTAATGAAGAATGTGTTTATTTATTTAGTTTTATGTTTATGCTTGCTTTTTTTTTTTTAACAAGTGATATATAATAGTGATTTTTATTTTTATGTGCTTTTCTCATTAAGGAAAAAAAAAGAGGGAAAGATGCCAAATAATAAGTACACAAGTGTGCTGAGAATTGATTTGACTTGTTCAAATTATGTTGACGCAAACAATTCAGGAAAACCAAATTTGATTTGAAGAAATCTAAATATTTTGCAGTACAGTGATAGGCTCAGTTTTGCACCCTATTACTAACACTAATCCTGGTCAGTATTCAGTTGAATTAATAGAATTATATTTTAAAGGAATACTATAGAATCAGGAATACAAAAGTGTATTACTGACTCTATAGTGTTAAAAATACTATGTAGCTGCACGGCCACTCCTTGCCCCCATTAAATAAGGTAAACATCTACCTTTATAGCAATGCCATACTTGTAGGCCAGCGCTGGCCTCACCCCCGACAAGCCTACATGGCTGACATAATCAGAATCGACAGTCTCAGCCAATCCAATGCATAGGAAAGCATTGAATTGGCTAAGATCGTCAATTCTGATTATCTCAGTCAAGGAGGTGGGGTGAAAGGCAAAGTCAAACACCGCGCTGGCAAATCAGCATCTCCTCACAGAGATGCAGTGAATCAATGCATCACTATGAGGAATGTTCAGCATCTCCATGCAGAACGTGGAGACACTGAACATCAGTGCTTCACATTGTGCAGCTCTGACGCAGGAAACATCTCTAGTAACAGTCTGAGTGACTGCCAATGAAGGTGTCTCTAGGGAGCAATGTAAACAATTCTTTCTCTGAAAAGACAGTGTTTACAGCAAAATGTCTGCAGGGCTGACTATATTCACCAGAACAACTATAATAAACTGTAGTTGTTCTGGTTGCTATAGTGTCCTTTTAACATTCAGATATTTCGTCAGTATTCAGATTTTGAACATTTAGTTATTTTTTAGCATTACGTTCTTTATATTAAACTTCCAGACTGATTCCTGGTTTATTTCATTATATTTATTTCTTGAATTTATTTATTTGATTTAGTGGATGTCCCTTAACCATCAATCAGGTTGTTTTGTGGGGGTCATAGGTAGAACTCTGAATCATGTAACAAATGAACTGGATCATCTAATGCCATTTTTAGTTGTTCAATGATTCAGCCATATGGCGATCAGAATTAAGAATGATCCACTGATTAAACAATGCTTGCATTTCTACTTCTGACTATATTTTACATAAAATGCATAAAAAAAAGTGAGATGAGAAAAAGTAATATATTCTCCTCAATTGACTGGTATATGTAATATGTAATCCCAATGAATTATTACATTTTGGGAATCAATATAAAAAAATCTATATAATTTTTTTTTTAAAAGTTTTATTTTTTTTAATTTTTTTTAATAAACAGAAAAGGAGTTACTCAGTTTTAAAATAAATGGATATAAATACACAATGTTTCCAATAGATCATAAGTCATAAACAGCCAACAAGGATGTTGTGCAAAGAATAATTAAAGTTCAGTACTCCATGTCATAACAGGCCAGTATGAAATGATAAATTGAATTTTAAAATTGTTAATGAAATATTTATTAAAATGTAGTCATTTGCAAACACACATTTTCTCTAGCTCTGTATTTGGAATTTGCTGATAGTTACTGGAAGCTGTTGGGGATTGATATTCTCAGCACTATTGTATTGCAATCAATAATTAAATTTAGTGCTGACATGAATCTAGTTTATACAGCAGTCTGTGACAATCTCATCTTACAAAATTAATCCTTTCCAATTTATTTAATAGAAGTCTCGAACAATAAAATCATTTCAGATGAGTATCCGTGCTGAATTATTTGTGGTCGATATTACTTTATTATAAATTAAGTGCATATATTCATTAGTAAATGAGCGGTCAAATATGAAAACTGTTTTTTGGGTTGTTTTTTTTAAAGGTAATTATTGTAGCGAAAGACAAGGAGGCATTTAACCTTGCTGTACTGTTGTCCTTATTCATAGTTCTAAGTTCCGGCAAAACCTGGTCTAAGCAATTTCAGAAGGAAATCAGTATTATTAAATGGCTATGTTAAAATCCATTTAATTGCCATATGGCTGTAAATCAGGTTTTTAGTAATCCAGATTTATTATAATCAAAGCAAATGCTTACATCTTTTTCCCATCAACATTCGCAGTTCAATCTGACAGCATTGTATTCAGAATAATGCATCAAATGTGTTCTTATATAGTTCTCAATTCTAGTTTGATTTCAGAAGCCATGCATGACTAGAATAGAAACATCAATTAAGAAAATTAGAGAGAAAGGAATTAATGAGAGAAAAACAAAAGGTATGCACATCCTTATTGATTAATTTAGTCACCGGGATGATAGCTGTTGAATATATTGCCAGAATGCTGATATCTAGTGGATGTGGAGAAACAATTATTATTCTTGCTAATTTGACATGCTTTTTACACTGTTACAATTTCTACATAACAAAAATGACAAGGAGCATTATGTCCATGTATTTCCATTAACATGAATAAATTGAATATACTGAGATTTTCATTGTTGCCGCATGATAAGAACATTAAACTTAGTGGGAGTCACTGGGAATATAGATAATTATAACCATATTTGATTAGGTTAAATGCCTGACATATTGGTATAAGTGACAAATGTTTAGAATGTCCTTTAAATACAACCTTTCAAATGATTTGTGAATCAACTGAGGTTGAAAAAAAATATTTAAGGGAATTGTTATAGACAACAAACTATGCAACAATGTGCAATGTCAATCAGCAGTGGCCAAGGCCAGTAGGGTATTGTCATGCATGAAAAAGGGCATTCATTCTCGGGACGAGAATATCATTTTGCCTCTTTATAAATCACTGGTAAGACCACACATTGAATATGCTGTGCAATTTTGGGCACCTGTTCTAAAGAAGGATATTATGGCACTAGAAAAAGTGCAGAGGCGGGCTACAAAATTAATAAAAGGAATGGAACATATCATCTATGAAGAAAGGTTAACAAATTTAAACCTATTTAGTTTAGAAAAATGTCGCCTGAGAGGGGATATGATAACATTACACAAATATATTCGAGGCCAATACAAACCATTGTGTGGAAATCTATTCACAAACCGGACTTTACATAGGACACGAGGTCATGCGTTTAGACTAGAAGAAAGAAGATTTCGTCTAAGGCAAAGGAAAGGTTTTTTTACTGTAAGAACAATCATGATGTGGAATTCTCTGCCTGAAGAAGTGGTTTTATCAGAGTCCATACAGATGTTCAAACAGCTACTAGATGCATACTTGCAAAAACAGAATATTCAAGGATATAATCTTTCAATGTAGGGTAATAACTGCTTGATCCAAGGATAAATCTGACTGCCATTCTGGGGTCAGGAAGGATTTTTTTCCTAGCTTGTTGCAAAATTGGAAGTGCTTCAAACTGTTTTTTTTGCCTTCTTTTGGATCAACAGCAAAAAAGCATATGCGAGGAAGGCTGAACTTGATGGAAGCAAGTCTCTTTCCAGCTATGTAACTATGTAACTATGTAAGGTTACTTTGAGTTAGCGGCTTCAAGAAAGTGTCTTGTTCTTAAGTAGTAAAGCAGTAGAAAAAGTTACAAAGTTACTTGAAATATAATCATCGTCCGCCATCTTTGCTGACGCTGATTGTTAATTAAATAAAAATATCATCTGGTGGCATTAAGCTGCCAATGAGAAAACAGCTCAAATAAATATATAAATATATACCTAGATACAAATATAAATAAATAAGGTCTTTCCATACATGTAATAACTTTTATTCAACATTTAAATTACCTCCAAATGCCAAACCATGTTAGTTGCTTAAATCAATGACCTTCCACAGTTACATTTATCTCCACTCAGATTAATCAGTTAATCACTAAATACAACGTGCTTACTGAATACTTTTATCCCAAGTTATCCATGATTTATTCACATTAAAATACTGAATTAATACTTATTATTACATATTTATGAGTGGGCACTCGTTTACTTTGTTTAAAATAAGTCTCACGTTTTCTTTGGTCAAATGTACTAAGCAGTGTGTTTTCACAAATCCAGTTATTCTCTCCAAGTGCTACACATTTCAGAAATGCACAATGTTACAGTTGAAGCCTTCAAATTTCACCAAGTCCTTTTAACAGCTGTACCAGAGAGGGCTAAATATGACTGCCCCTATGGAACAAAACCAAGATGCACTAAACTGAACTTATATGTATGAACTGCAAATTAATAGACAACAAGATTATACAACTTGTAGTATTTTATTTTTAGTAATAATAAAAAGTAATGGTAGTCTTCCTTTATGATGTAAAAATATCATCTTTCAGATATCCTGTCATGCTTACCCATTCCGGAGCTCCCCGATCCAACAGCAGGTCAGAAGCTGCACGCTTTGCGTGTCGGTGTCTATTTGTATGAAGTCGTGCCGACGTCATAATGGCGTTACTCTAAGTTCGCACAAACAGAGTTTAGTTTAGGCACTCTAAAATGATGCTAGCGAATTGTATGGGTTCCCTGGCTATATAAGCCAGGACTTTTCAGTAGCAAGTTGCCCTGCTGTGGTTCTTGATTACCCAAGAGTGTGTTTTATAATTGTTTGGATTTACAGTTACTGACTTTGAATTGTCTATTCGTCTCTCCGCTTTCTGTGTTCCTGACCTTGGCCTGTCTTCCCGTTTATGCTGTTCTCCCCTATGTTTGACCTTGGCTTTCTCTTTGACTACTCTTTACGTTAAATCCGGCCATTCTAAGGCCCGGTAATACGTTATTCCGTTCTTTCAGCAGATTAGGGTCTGCATGTTGGGTTCTTCTATCTAGCCGTGACAGTTCCTAGCTGATCTAAAAAAGTATTATTAACAATTGTTGATCTTATATAGATTTTAACTTAAATCTGAAATTGAATCAATAGTTGACTACTTCCAGTTGGTGCTCTAACAGGTCTGTGATAGCCATGCACAACCAGCACATATTAGTCATTAAGGTATCCACCTCCTCTGGATGTTTTGTAAACTCATTGCACTGCACCATTAAAATACTCAATATGTCCAAAAAGTGGAAAAAATAACTCTCAAGTAGAACTTTACGACTTACAAACAAATGCAAAAAACTCCTAGACATATTAACAACCTAATCAACCTAATATGGACAGTTTGAAAATAACTCCAACCTCTGGAATCAATCTCAGACCAGAAGTGTTAAAAAGACAATTAAACAGTAAAATGCTCAAAATACATTGTTACATACTTTTAACAAATGCTTGGTTGGATGACCCCACCCTCTGATCACAAAATCAGAATGTGAAGAAGCTAGCATTGGTTAGAACCCATTAGTCTTATGTATATGTAACCATATTAATTTGACTAAAATCAATTTTGGTGCCCACTGGCAAGAAACCTGATCATCTCCTCAACCTAAAAAGAAACAATTAACAGTTATGTGTGAACTTAGCACACCAATAACATGCCTCCCACTGGCAGTTTAAATGGATATGGAACATTGTGGTTTGCCTTGATTCAGTGATTTTTCCCTGTCTTCTTGTATGCTCAAAATCTAGAACCAGGCCAGAGTTCTAGTGATCCACCAGCATAGAGGTAAACATCTGATACTGGACTATTTATCTCCATCCCTATTCCTTATCTTGTTAGCATAATTCACAATTAACTATGTTGGTAATTCCAATAGTGTAATATCTGACCTTAATACAAAATGATTTTTTATTCAAATCATTTTATGATTACTAATGCTTTGCAATTACATGTTAGTGACACAGAACACAAGTATTATATCCTCCTGGAAACTGAGAAAAAAATTGTCTTCCAATATGCCATCCATTTTTGTTGAAAAGGAAGAGGAAGTTCCCAGCATCCCAGCCTATCACATGCCATATCACTAGACAGTCCAGGATATCCTCTTTACAATACAGCAGGCATTGATAGAGTAGCTCAAAAGAATAACAGGAGATGCATGTGAATGAAATGTCCAGTACAGAGGACACAAGTGTCAGGATCGGGACAGGGATCCAACACGCAGAGTACAAACAGTAGCTAGATACGTATACCGGACCTTAGAATGGCCGGACTAACGTAAGTAGTACAGTATAGAATGGTCAAAGACAAGCCGAGGTCGAGGGTAACAGAAGACAGGTAATCGAGAGACAAGCCGAATCAAGGGTAACAGAGATAAGCAGAGTAAGGTAAACAAGCCGGGTCAAAACCAAAAGGGATAATAGAATACACAAGCACTTAGGGGCTAGAACAAGCTAGAACCACGACAGGGCAATGAGCTAATGAAAGAAGCTCTGTTAAATACCCTGTTCAGAGCAGTAACCACGCCTCCGAGGCTTCCTGATTGGTCCTGCAGCAATTGAGTGACAGGTCGTTCCGGGGGAGTGTCCTGATGACAATTTCCTGCCTAGATGCTGTAAAAGGCAGTCACTCCCTCGAGGCCGGCCTTGCATGACCGGATAGACCGTGGGGAAGGGAGCCATCAGGCCGTCTGGATGAAGGAACAGCTAAGTCTCTACCTCTTTCGGAGGTAGAGACCACAGGTACCCTGACAACAAGTTAATGAGTTGGGTTTCAGAAAGTTAACAAAGGTATTTTCTACATATAACAAAGGCCATTTTAATGTTGACCACACTTTTAATTATACAGTTCTGAATCACTCTAGCACTTTGTTCACCAGTCAACATGACAATATGTAACAGACTGAGAAACATTCTCAGATTTCACAGTATGTGCTTACTACAGCACAAGCAGTGTATGGAGTGTATGGAGAGATGAACTGGGGTTATGGTGGCTGTTGAAAAATAAACAGGGGGACATGTAGGTATTGGGGATATGGATACATTAGGGGGATTTAAGTGATATGAATGTACTGGGCAATATGGCTGGAGATGTAGATTGGGGGTAGGGCTGGTAAAATTAATTGGTCAAAGTCATGTGACATAAATTGGAGGGTAAAATAGGGGGTGTAAATTGGAGAACACGGATCAGAAAAATGAATGGAGCACATGAATTGAGAGAAATATGTTTTGGGAATATGACAGGAGAATTAATGAAAATCTTTGGTGAAATTGATCTGGAATGTATTGGGATGATATTGCAATGGGGCTTGACTTGGGAGAAATGTACTGGAAAGAAGGGTGGGACTATTTTCCATATATAAACTCTGGGCATTGGTGATGGATAACTGGAGATTCTGAGGAGTAGGGTATGAACAGGGGAGGAAGTGAAAGGCATGTAATATGTGAGAGAACATTAGAGGAAGTTAAATATGAATGGTGGGTGACAAAAGTTATATTTAACATTATAATTGATGTGGGAGGTGCAATGGGTGGATTTAGTTTCTGGAAGGAGCTTGTAATAGTGCAGGAACTCAGTCAGCACAATGTCATAGACCAACTTACATTATTTTGTCGCTTCAAAATTATAATGTCTTTTGATGCAAAACAACAAGATAAATTGTATATTTTAAGGCACTTTACAAGATACACAATTTTAAATTTCGACTTCATGGAATTTTAAAGTTTTTTTTAACATGCAGAAAGGTTTGTTTATGGTATGGTTAGATTGCGCTTGCTTTTGTGTTGGGCATTCATATTCACTCACCAGTCAATCAGATTTAAAGTGAGGAGTAGGATAATTAGCTTTAGAAAACTCTTCTTTAATTATGAAACACCAGGCACAAAACCTCCTTGAAAGATGTTAAAATGGATCTATTGTTAATAATTCTTCCATGTAACCACATCCATTCACAAGCAATACTTATTCAACTGAGTGATCTGCTAACATAGCACAAAAACAATAGAATTCTATAGTTTGTAATGAAAAGTCTTTCATTGCTTGTGTAGTTTTGCCTTACTCTGCAAACCATAGACAGCACTTAAAAAACAACCTTCAAGTCTGCAGTTAATGTACAGCCTTTGTAATACAGAGCGACGTCAAAATGGTGTAACATGGCTACATATCCTATCCTGGTAACTTAATGGCATCAGTTTATTTATAGAAAAATTAAACTAACACATCTTTGGTGAGAAATATGAATTAATGATCAAATAAAATATTGATATCTGTACGCTGTAAATGTAGAGAATGTCAAAAGACTCTAAAACAATGTATTGTAAGCCATAAACAGCTGTATAAGACAAATACAGAATGTATTAGGGGAATTATATGCTATCTCTTGGGTCTGTGACTATTTAGTAGACATGTACATTAGTTGATTTGTCTGACCACGAATCATATTCCCCAGTTTCATCTAACATAGAATCCATTCAATATTTTTTTAAAGGGACATTGTAGGCATGCTAACCTTTTCATCTCATTGAATTGGTTATAGGGCCTATATTCCCCTACCATTATCTCTCCTTTTGGTGTTAAACCACTTTTGAGAAGTTTAAAACTGAGTGAAGATCCAGGCTTCCATATCCCCGCCCCCATAGTAGGTGAGTCTAAGACAGAGGTTACACACTTCCTTTTAGCCATACCAATTCAAACCTGAATGGGCAGTGTGATAGGCTGATAGTGGTCAGTAGACACTCTTGGCCAATCACAGCTGCCCATTGCTGCTCAGGTTATTGCTTCCTCGTTAGCCAGAGCAATACAAAGGTGATGGGCTACCAGGGACTTCAATTTATCATTAAGACATTAAAAACAGTTTAACACTGAATGGACGATGGTGCCAGGGGATGCCAGACACTGTAGCCACTTAAATGAGATAAAGCAATTACAGAGCCTACAGCATCCCTTTAACCCCCTTAAGGACACATGACATGTGTGACATGTCATGATTCCCTTTTATTCCAGAAGTTTGGTCCTTAAGAGTTTAAACTGATCAAGCTATTTAAAACTGAATTAAAAGGGCTTCTATGCAAAATTAATCTGGACAAAACTATTCATTGCCAGACGCATGGACACATGCACATGCCTACTATTCAAAGACTGTTCAACATTTGGCGCTAAGATTTTTTAAAGTAGAAGAATTTAGATTTTTACTTAATATGACATCACTTATTCTATAAAAATGAAACCTCATGCAAAGGACAGATGCAGAGTTAATATCTTGCTTTTTTCAAGAAATCAAGGACTATCAGGTTTTTAACACCACCTTGCATTAGATGAGACAGAAATCAGAGAGATAATTCCCTAATGGTCCATTTCTACAGAAACATCTGTTTATCCACTGGTGCAGATGTATTGTTCCTGGTCATTGAAGTTGTTATGCTCTACCAGAGATCACTTGACAGGGAGCAACGAAATTGAGAGATATCTTGCTTCATCCCACTACTAATAATGAATATTAGGGTAGTGCCAAGTTTTAGAACATTTCTGCCTTGTGAATGAGACCTCTTAAAGACCATTTTGTTACTCGGGGATCTTAACTTCAACATTGCCAATTACCATCCATGGTAGTGTGCTATAAAAAGAACTAAAAATTGAAAAATATAGGAAAAAACTAGAAGCATGCAAAATAAAAATGATCAATCTTCAGATGCAGCACAGAACAGAACAGAGTTATTCACTAAAGGGAGTCAATTTCAAATCTAAAATCAAAGTAGACAAAATATAGCTGAGTTGGAGATTTTTTTCAGTTTTACCTTAAATTGAAAATACATTTTGAGTTATTTTTGAATTCTCACTTTAGTGAATAACTATATTATTGTTGAGTTAAAACTAGACTCTGGAATAGTATCAAGTATCTAGTATCTAGAACTGCTCACAAAGTTTACAACATGGTCCTCTGTGACCTATATTTAACTAAAATAATACAATCTATTCATACAATTTATGAGTGCTTATGGGTTAACCACAAATGTTCTGGGCACCTTTATGTAGCTTTAAAAAAATACATTTGTAATAGTTTGGGTACTAAGAATATTTATGTGAATTACTAGCAAAAATTGCAAAGTAGATATAATTATGGCCATTTAGTTTTAAAGATGTATTTTCCCTATAAAAGCTACAATATGTATTAAACATTAAAAAAATAAAATATATATTTTTTAAAAATCAAAGCTTTTGTACTGTCTCAGAGGATCTTTCTTTTTAACAGTTATTCCATTATAATAGGACCATTTCTTCATCATTCTTAGCAATAAATGGTGCTAAAACATATGATAAATGTACCAATATTACGCAAATAGCTCTTTTATTTCCCATTACCTGTATGAAATGGCAAAATGAGTAATTTATGGTTACACTTTAAGATTGAATTATACATAGACGTCAAAGAGGTTCTTTTCATAAAAGGAACAAACTAGTGCCAAATTATCTTCTCTTCAACTACAAAGAGAAAGAGGGACATTAGGTAGACAACTTGATTTTTGTTTCGAAATTGGGTATTTTTTTATTTTATATTATTTTATCGGTTTCTGTTAGAACACGTCAGATAAATGTGTTTTTTGTGACAGGCAATTCTCAAGTTAAAATACATTTTATAGTCACATTCAGATAAAATAAGAAAAGAGTAAAATACAATCGTTTTGGAGATTAATATGTTTGTTTAACTTTATCGCTACTGGGGTCGTAGGAAAGGTTTAACATCTAATACATATAAATCTAATATATATATATATATATATATATATATATATATATATATATATAAATAAACATAGCTCCTGCACTCCAACCTGAGAACCATAAAAATACCCGGTGCTCTGGTGGCTAAATGATATACAAAAAAAATGCCGGCACTCCTGGGATTTTCAAATATAGTCTTCTTTATTCAGAGAAACCACATCAACGTTTCAGCTCCTGTCAGGAGCTTTCATCAGGACACTCAAATCACTAAGAATGAAGAAGCTTATATAGGGCATGTAATAAAAGAAATTAAAAATAATTACTTACCCACAGATGATCAGTATTATCCTTTCCCGCCAGGTCCGCCCAGGTTGCCGGCACACTCACACACTTCCAGGTTCGTAATTACATGACTCGGAACTCCGGTCCCAACATGATGCTATTGGACGGCTATGACATGTCGCTGGGGCAACCATAGACGCATGAGTCTCATTGGTTGCTCCCGCATGTGCTGAAGCCGATCAGACTTAATCCACGGCATCATACGAATGAGTGTGTTTGAAAAGACGGTTGCTAGGCAACGAGGACGCACCAAAGCGCTGAAAAAGGAAAATATAAAATTATGCCATTGAGGGACCTCTAATGACAAGACTAATAAAACATTGGTGATAAATATTTAAGTGAATGCAAGATGTGTTCAGATGGAGCCCAAAGGCTCTTAAAGGACTACTTGCTAATGTAGCTTGTGTCTACCCATATAATAGAACGTGGGGGATTTTTTGATATGTGTTGTATATAAAAACATAATCCTCTTGAGGACTGTATCAAAGAATTAGCCAATTTGTATACTTATATTAGGGGCTAATAAACACAACATTGTGAGAACAATAAAGGGTGAATCAAAAAATGGAGAAAATAGATAATGAAGAAATTAAAAATTAAATCTAGTACTAAATGGTCCCTTAACAAAGACTATTTTAAACAATGGCGCCTATGAGTAAATCATCTGTGGGCAAGTATCTACAAATATCATTTTGAGTTTTTTTTTAAAAAAGCAGCAGTCTGTCTAGTAAATCAAAACAATAAACTAACCAAACATATATCCAATCAACTTTAGGACCTTAAAAAATGCTACGCCGACATCGCCGGTATTTATCACTCTCTTGAGAGAGGGAATATTGGACTATGGCAAAATAGATATCAAAGGGATCTACAAAAACACTGCCAGTGAGTTATTTTCGTTTAAGCCTCTGGGTGACAGGGTTCCCAGCTGATGAATCCAATATGACTCTCTCTGTAAAAGAATTAGGCCTCTGTTCCCCCCACGGGCCAGAATAGGCACATGCTCAATAGCAATACATCTTAGGGTGGCGAGTTGATGTTGAAACTCTAGAAAATGTCTGGCCACTGGTTTGTCCGACTTGCCATCACGATAGGCTAGTCGGATACTAGACCTGTGGCCTCTAATTCTCTCACAGAGAGCCGTCTCTGTTTTGCCAATGTAGTTAAGTCCGCATGGACATGACAGTTTGTAGATAACAAAATCTGTGTGACAATGTATTCGTTGATGGATCTTGTATCTTTTGCCTGTATGTGGGTGTGTGAAGATTTTAGAGGGGATGATATGGCCGCACGTCACACAACCCAAACACCTCACACACCCTGCATTTGTACTGCCCTTGTTCACTGGACTGTAGCAATGCCGAGGATCTGTCTTGACTAGTAAGTCCCTTAGGTTTTTGTTGCGTCGGTAGCAAAACATTGGCTTATGTATAAGTAACACAAAAGACAAGGACAAGGCTTCAATTTTAGGAACAGATTGATTTCCAAAATTCCTAAATAAATATTTATAAAATGTTAACTTGTCATTCAGTGGTCTTTATTCTACATCATATTTTAGTTTTTGCAAACCACAATGTCAGTGCTTAGTGAGTCTTCCCCTGTAAGATATTCTCCAGGGTATCACAAATCAAACTTGTAAAATCTTGAGTTCCAACATGGGTATCAGTATAACAATGATGAAGGGGTAAATATTTTAACTGTGTCCACTTATGTGTCAAACCACGGTGTTGAATCAACCTTTGTGCACTTAAGCCGTCTGTCTACGACATGGGTCGTCAACCTGGTCCCTACCGCCCACTAGTGGGCGTTTCAGGATTCCAGGTGGGCGGTAGGGATTTCCAGGTTGATAGTGCGGGCGGGCGGGTGCGAGCCGGCGGTACCCGTGCGACGGAGTACCGCTGTGACCATTTGCGGCTCCGGCCCGCGCGGTAAACCGCCGGGGCCGCCTTCCAAAGTGTCCATCGGGTGGCCCATGCTGTCAGGGCCACCCGATGGATGCGGATTGTAAGGGGGCCCGGTCAGCGCTGGGCGCTTTAACAGCGCGACCGGGCCCCCTGTGATGACATCAGAGCTGGGAGGAAGTGATTCCCCGGTCACTCCTAAAACTGAGAGCCGCGCGGGAGGAAGCAGAGGGAGTCAGAGTGGGAACTCTGACTCCCATCCACCTGAGCCACCACTGGACCCCAGGAAAAGTCACCCTCCTGCACCTTAAAGGTAGGAAACAGGAGGGTGACTTAAATATAATGTGTGTGTGTGTTTGTGTGTGTGTGTGTCTTTGTAGGTATGTCTTGTGTGTGTGTGTGTCTTTGTATGTCTTGTATGTGTGTGTGTCTGTATGTGTCTTTGTATGTATGTCTTGTGTGTGTGTATGTGTCTGTCTGTATATATATGTGTGTGTGTGTGTCTGTATGTATGTGTGTCTTGTCTTTGTATGCATGTGTCATTGTATGTGTGTCTTGTGTGTCTGCATGTGTGTGTCTATGTATGTCTTATGTGTGTCTGCATGTGTGTGTGCATGTCTGTGTGTGTCTGTTTGTATGTGTGCCTGTCTGTTTGTATGTATGTGTCTTGTGTGTATGTATGTGTGCCTGTCTGTGTGCCTGTCTGTGTCTTTGTGTGTGTATGTATGTGTGTCTTGTGTGTCTGTATGTGTGTATGTGTGCCTGTCTGTGCCTGTATGTGTGTCTTGTGTGTGTGTGTGTCGTATGTGTGTCTGTATGTGTGTCTTGTGTGTGTGTGTATGTGTCTGTCTGTATATATGTGTGTGTGTGTCTGTCTGTATGTATGTGTCTTGTCTTTGTATGTATGTGTCATTGTATGTGTGTCTTGTGTGTCTGCATGTGTGTGTGTCTATGTATGTCGTATGTGTGTGTCTGCATGTGTGTGTGCATGTCTGTGTGTGTCTGTTTGTATGTGTGCCTGTCTGTTTGTATGTATGTGTGCCTGTCTGTGTCTTTGTGTGTGTATGTATGTGTGTCCTGTGTGTCTTGTGTGTGTGTCTTGTATGTGTGTGTGTGTGTGTCGTATGTGTGTCTGTATGTGTGTGTATGTATGTGTGTCTTGTGTGTGTGTCTTGTATGTGTGTCTTTTATGTTTGTCTGTATGTGTGCCTGTCTGTTATAGTGGACTATAGTAAGTGGGCTACCTAGCTCAGCCTTCCTACTGGGCATTGCTATAAGGACGGTTAAAAAATAGAAAAAAGGGGGAAAAAAGGTGGGGAGGGGAATTGAGGAGGGAGAGGAGATGAGCTGACGCACAAATGAGAAATCATATTATGCGCAAACAGAGAAGTCGTCTGAATATCACTGAAAGAGACCTTCGTTTGTTCCTTACGAAAATCTAACCAGATATCAAATATTTAGTCTCGCAGCATCAACCTCAAGGATCTCATTAATCACTAGTAAAGGTAATTTCAATTTACTTTATTGTTTTCTCATTAAACTTTATAAAGTTAAAAACCTTATAAACCTGCATTAAGTAAAAATAAAAAGATAAATGTACGTACATTTATTTTTTTAAAACACCCTCCTTTCTTAAAAATATTCTGCATTTGCGCGAAAACTGGTGGGCGGTAAGGACATTTTTTCAACCAAAAAGATGCATTAGTGGGCGGTAGGTAGAAAAAGGTTGACTACCACTGGTCTACGATCTGCGCCTGGAGGAATGCCAAGGGTATCTCTCGCTGGAAAGCAAAAACTTTGTGCGTGGTCTCCAGCTGCTGGAAAGAACGTCCGGCACCATCAACCCGTTTCTCCCTCAGGGATTGGGCTTTTTCAAGATAGGTGCCGCGGCCGCTTCTGAGCAGTTTTATATTGTGCTTTGGAAGCGGCAGCAAAGATTTCTTAAAGATACAGACTAATGTCTAAAAAATGTTGTTTGGGATCATTTAAAACATTGTTATGTACAATGTATTAATAGAGCAATAAGACTATATTTAAAACATATAAAATATACTTCACAAAATTGGAAACATGCTTGACATAATAAGATGAAATAAAGAAAAATGAAGTGAGGTAGACACAGAACATCCGAAATAGTAATTCAAATTAGCCTGACCATTAGAGCAGTCTCCTATAAGCATTGTAATGTACTAATGCTTATGTCCAGAGCTAGTATCAATCATTTTTTTATTTTTAGAGTGCTGATTTTCTCTGGCTATATATATATATATATATATATATATATATATATATATATATATATATATATATATATTGTATTATTTTTATTTATATATCTATATATATATCAATTTACACTTAGAATGAAATTATATATATATATATATATATATATATATAATTATATATGTTATATATATAAAATTATATATGACATTATATATATATAATTTCATTCTAAGTGTAGTTTGATATATATATATATATATATATATTAATATCAAAATACAGTTAGAATAAAATTACATATATATAATTTTTTTTACATTTATTTTTTATTATTTGTAAATGTTTTCATTTTTTTTATTTACTTATTATTTACTCCTAAATGGGCCTAATTTGCCGAGGGGGAACTGTCTGGGCAGTCAGGCAGTCCCCCCAGATTGGGAGCAACACCGATCGCCGGCGGGGGAATGGCGGCAATTGGGTAAGTAATAAGAATGGCTTGTTTTATGTTATGACAGTTCAGGACCTCAAGGGGATGTTTCTGATTATGTCCTGAACTGTCATCAGTCCTCAAGGGGGTTGTCATCAGTCCTTTACTGAATGTCTCGGCCCCTCAAGGCACTCAGCACAGAGGCAGAGCATTAGAAGCCTGCCCGATAGCTTCCGATGCTCTGCTACACTGCTGGGCGCCACGTGCAGTCTGGCAGTCAGGAGAGGTATTGCAGGATGCTTCGACATCGAGGCATCGCTGCAATACCCTTAGAGCGGCTGGAAGCTCATAAGGACAGTTGTTTGTCAGACTTACTTAGGACGTTCGTGGTCCATAAGGGGTTAAATAAACATGGTTTAATTTTTAATCAGGTGCAACTTACTTTAAAATGTTTTATCTCCTGCTCTATCAATTAAAGTTTATTTAGATACAGCAGGCTCCTCTAGGGTCTAGAAAGCTATTAACAGAACAGTGGATAAGGGATTCTAAATTACACAGAATTTGCAATAAAGGAAGTTTAAACATTAGATTACTCTTTGTAGGAAGTGTTCAGGAAGGCTGTGCAAGTCACATGCAGAGTGGTGTGACTAGGGCTGTATAAACAAAGTAATTTACTACTAAATGGCAGAGAATTAAGCAGTGAGACTGCATGGGCACAATCTATAATTAAAACTGCTTAATTAAGCAAAAGTTGTTTTGGTGACTATAGTGTCCCTTGAACAGTGTGGGAATCGCAAAGTGGCCTTTTGAAATCCTAAAGAAATGATGCAATGAATGAAAGTGTAAAGTGATAAGCAAGATGGACAATGTCAGCCTGTATGAGGAAGCTATGGGAGGAAGACCACCAGCTGAAATGAAGTTTTTACATCTGTGCAAAGAAAATCCAAAGAATAATGAACATCAAAGCTGTTGAAGGAGTGTGCACCCTAATTGACTCTGTAGATGCAAGCACAACTGGAATCATTATGCTCATTTTCAAACCACTTTTGTTTAATTTTTTTTCTTCCAAACTGTGCTTCACATTCATTCTTATTTTACTCTCTCTCTGTGTGATACATTTAAGAAAGTATTACCTAGCTCAAAACAATGTCACATTTAAAGTTACAAATTTGCTTACATATTATCTTGCACAATAACATGTATTATGTCTTTGTTAGAATTGTGGAATAATTGATTTCAATCTGGCCGAACCATTTTTGACAAAAAATTTATTTCATTTGGACCCTCCAACATTCGTTCATTTGATGGTTCAGCTCATACGAATATCGTCCATGAATTAAAAAGAACACAAAAATGGACTAACCAGTATTCTTCAAAATATACACACAGTATAAATATTGATTGTGTATAGATTTTGCAGTATACTGATAGGAGCATTTTCCTGTCATTTGGTTTACAGATCACGTAACCAATAGAGGATAAAAAACAGAGGAGTAGTAAATACAGATGTGATAAAATCAACTTTTAGTGGCTGTCCCCCAACCATCAATCATACTTTGTCTAATCCATATTCTCTTTTTTTGGCCCCATGGAATTACAAATCATGAATGAAACCAATATGCTCCATATGTCTATAACGTTTTCTGTCTCTGTGAACCAAATGATGGGTATAAAACATATACATAATATTTAAATTACACTAATTGACCAATTGCTGTGGCCTTCTGGTTCATCAGAATCATGTCCTCAAATATTTTGTATGGACAATATTCAGACAAGCCAAACAGCCACATGGATGGTCAAACTCTTTTCTTTTCTTTTTCGGACAAAGTGATTTAATCAAACCTACTTTTTCCACTGTGCATACGTCTCAAAGCACTTATTTCTTCCACAACACGTGACATTAACCTTACTGCTAATATCAGTGTGGACTAGCAGAATAATGGAGAGAGGAGAAGTAGCTGATACATGTTTTCATTCACAAGGCAGTAAAAATTAAAACAGGTAGGCACACTCAAAAGTGCTGATAAGAAACAGAAAATAGCCGAACAAAAATTGACAATCTAGTCATGGGTGCTCACTCGTATAAGGCCATATTCCTAAAGGCCAAAAGAGTTACATCTATTGCTTAAACAAGGGGCACAACCACAAAATGCCTTGATAAAGGCATTTTTGCCGAAACGTTGGGGGCTTATTGGTTGACTCTTGTCCTTCTCACTAGGTCCGGTATGCTTTTATTTTCTTTGTATATATTATTGTTTTTGGATTTATAATAAAATTTTTGGTATCTCATATAGCTATTTTGGATACCTGTATTCAGTGATTTATGCATTGTGTAGTCTGTCTCTAGGCTACTCTAGAACTTGTAGGTGTTACATTGTACTTTTTATTTGACATTGTATGTCTTTTTCATTCATTGATACAGTTAATGAGATAGCCTATTATTGTGACCCATTTAATAAAAATCTTTTCATATACATTTTGTGGTTGTGTCCCTTGTTTAAGCGATAGATGCCTTCACAAGGCAGTCAGGGACCCAATATTTTGACCCAACCTCTGATGTACCATAGTATTTTGTTTAACAGTTCTGCTCCTATGCTGTGTGTAATGGGTTTACTTGTGTACATTCTTCCAATATTTGTGTGACTTGTGATTTTTCTGTGTTTCATGCATGTAGCTTGTGGTGTGTGTATCTTTTAATGTTTCTGTTCGTGTGTTTGTGAATCTGACTTGTCTGTATTTTTCTCTGGTGTGTCTGTGTATAAGTGATCTTGTATCCTGGCAACTTTTTTTCTACACATTTATTGGAACAATGTATTAAGGCAAATAATATTTTGTGCGTTTGTGTGTATGTGTGTTATTTAGGCTCTCAAATTTTCTTGTTCTCGTCAAATTGCCAAAAGATATAGATGCATATAATTCTACGGGTCATTAATACACACTATCTAACCTTTCAGAAATTAAATATGAATAGCGTTACTCAAATTTTGTAGGTAGCAAAAAAAAAAATATCTGATTATATTCCTTCCTATGTTATTATGAGCATCTGGCAAACTGTTAACAGATATGATATTTTAATTTATATCAGAAGCCATTGGTTTTATGACGATTCTTGTTGATGGATTATCAAGTCGTTAAATCTTAGTGGGCATCCAAATGTCGTACTAAACTGTAAAACAAAAAAAAAAATCTAAAATATCCTAAGAAGATATTTGACATACGCAAATATGGTCAGTACCTTTATACATCATTTTAACCCCTTAAGGACACATGACATGTGTGACACGTCATGATTCCCTTTTATTCCAGAAGTTTGGTCCTTAAGGGGTTAATGAAGGGATTGAGCTAAATGCTATAGTATTCTATCTGCTAATCATTCAGACAGAAACAATGCTGTATAATGTAAACTAATGTTTTAAAGTGCACATATTCAGTATTGATTAGGTAAAGCTTAAAGCTGACATGGCATGGTCCCTTGTCAATCATATTCCAACTTTTTAGTTAACATTTATTTCCATTAAAGGATGTGCAATATTGATTTGCAACTTCTGCTACTAAAATCTACCCTGCTTTAGAAATGTTACAGAACACTCTAAAAATATGGCTCGCTGCTTTTGAAAGCTCTGATTAAAGTAACACTAAACCTTTTGACTATTAATCTGTAAGAGTCTGATGAAGATTATAGGTCTCTGGCCGTAAACATAGAACTAAACTATCTCTTTTAGACCTAAAATGCAGAATGGATCTAGTTATGTTTCACTTCTCCAATCGCATGTTGAAACGATTGAAGACATCAGGCTAACATGCATGCTTCACTGAAAACTTTTGGACAATATTTTTTAAGTACATATGCCATGTTAAAAATGACGTGGCATCTGCAACCCATACTAACAGCTCCTTATTTAAAAATACTTTCTTCTGTAAGAAAAGCATAGTTTGTGAAATTGAACCTGGTGTGGTACATGATACAATAAATTAAGTAGCAGAAAATAATTGTATCTATACCTTGTGCTAGCCAAAATGCTAACAAATGTAAAGATGGTTAAAAAATAAATATAGAAAATCATGGTCCCTCCCCACCCGTCAATCAATTATGTAGCAATTGAGTCTGGAATTGCATCAATTTCAACTTTTGATTTATGTATGTAGGCTGCTGATCCAACATAAGGTGTAAAAATACAGTTTGAAGCAAATGACAATTTTGACACAGAAATGGAAAACAATTCTTCACTATAAAGGCAGGCAGATATATGTATGAATAGTAATGATGTCCTTGAATGCTTTCTTTTCATACCAGACCTTTTTAGAAATCTCTACAGAATCAGCAAGAAAACAACAACAACATCTTGAGGCACAGAATCCCATATTTTTATTGCTCTTACTGTGAAGAACCCTTTCCTTTTCTATAGGATAAATTGCCTTTTTTCAAGTCTCAACTGATAATTGCCCTTTGTTCATTTCTCTCAATGAACAGGCTAAGAGAGCCGTTTCTACTTGCCCTGTGTACATTTGCATGTTGCTTCCACATCTCCTCTGAGACACCTATTTTTTTTTCTAAAGTAATAATTAAAATCTACCGTTGCATTTATTAGTTTTGTAACTGCCTTATCACTTTTCCAGTCCTCTATGATGGCAATTGAGTGATTTCTATCACAACTAAAGTGTATTCACTGTAGTTGCTGTGATTACGTCTCTAGCAAACGCTACTTGCACTTGATGTGAATTATAAAATTAAGTGAGATCCATCACTTTGTTTTAATAGTTATGCACTGGCAATAAAGTCAGCATGTCGGCAAGATAGGGGAATGATTTCCAAACAGGGATGATAGAGTACAAGGAGGGAAGGAGGCAAAAGAGACATGGAACTAAAACGAGATCCTTCAATAAAAACATAGCTGTGAAACTGCTGCAGTGTCCTTAACCCCTTAAGACCGCAGGACGTACTATGCCGTCCTTATTTTGGTGGCTCTAAAAGCCGCAGGACGGCATAGTACGTCCTGCGATCTTATGTACTTACCCGGTCGCCGGCGATCCCACGCCGGCGATCGCGGTATGGGGGACTTACCTGGGAGCCCAGGGAGTCCCCCTGCGTCCTCTTCAGCCGCCCAGGGCCATGTGATCGCGAGGTCCTTGCGAGGACCCCGCGATCACATGGACGGCATAGCCGTCCAAGGCATTGCCAGCAGGGGGAGTGCCTGTAATGACAGGTACTCCCCCTGCTGTCTGAAAAAAAAATAAAAAATGTTAAAACAGTGTAAAAATAAATTATATATACTTAGATCATATATATATTTATTATATATATGATCTAAGTATATATATACACACATATACACACATACACATAAATATGCATACACTGTCTACGTGTATTTTAATATTAATATATACATAATTATATATATATATTAATATCAAAATACACGTACAATGATATTGATTAAATATATATATATAATTTTCATTATATATATATTGATATATAATAAAAAATAAATAAATATATAAATACGTTAAAAAAATAAATAAAAAAATAATAAAAAAAAAATAAAAAAAAATAGATAAAAAATATATAAACATGCGTAATTTCGTTCTAACTGTATTTTAAAATTAATATATATATATTGATATCAAAATACATGTAGAACGAAATAATATATATATCTATATACATAAGTATATACGTATATATCACTATGTATATACCTATATATAAATAAAAATAATTAAAAAAATATATACATATATATACACACATATATATATACACACATATATATATATAATAATTCTACGCATATATTTATGTAATAATTTTACATAATTAGGTCATTTTATTAATTACAATTTGCAGGACCTGCCTGCCAACCCAGGCCAAAAGTTCAGGGAATTACATTGTCTAGCACTATATTTAACTCTGTAACTTTCCAAGACACCATGAAACCTGTACATGGGGGGTACTGTTTTACTCGGAAGACTTCGCTGAACACAAATATTAGTGTTTCAAAACAGTAAAATATATTACAACGACGATATCGTCAGTGACAGTGACATTTTTTGCATTTTTCACACACAAATGGCACTTACACTGATGATATAATTGTTGTGATACGTTTTACTGTTTTGAAACACTAATATTTGTGTTCAGCGAAGTCTCCTGAGTATAACAGTACCCCTCATGTACAGGTTTTATGGTGTTTTCAAAAGTTACAGAGTCAAATATAAGGTTTGCGTTTCAGTTTTTTCACATTAAAATTCGCCAGGTTGCCTTTGAGACCGTATGGTAGCCCAGGAATGAAAATTATCCCCATGATGGCATACCATTTGCAATAGTAGACAACCCAGGGTATTGCAAATAGGGTATGTTCAGTTTTTTTAGTAGCCACTTAGTCACAAACACTGGCCAAAATTAGCGTTCAAATTAGTTTTTTGCATTTTCAAATATTAACACTAACTTTGGCCAGTGTTTGTGACCAAGTGGCTACTAAAAAAGACTGGACATACTCAATTTGCAATACCTTAGGTTGTCTACTTTTGCAAATGGTATGCCATCATGGGGGTAATTCTTATTTCTGGGCTACCATATGGTCTCAAAGGCAACGTAACCAATCTGGCGAATTTCAATGTAAAAAAACTGAAATATGTAACACGCTATATTTGACCCTGTAACTTCCCAAAACACCATAAAACCTGTACATAGGGGGTACTGTTTTACACGCGAGACATCGCTGAATACAAATATGTGTATTGTATTGCAGTAAAAGCAAACAGTATTATGACATTCACAGTTAGAATGTCACGTAGAACTAAAAAAATTTAAAACATTCTTATTTTCTCCCATTTTTTTAATATTTTATTCATATTAAATTATGTTCCATACCTAAATATTTGATGTTAAACGAAAGTCCCGTTTCCCCTGAATAAAATGATATATAATAATGGGGGGTGCATTTAATATGAAAGAGGTGAATTATGGTTGGACAGACATATAGCGCAAATGCCAGGTTTTGTTTACGTTTTTTTGGATCACAACTTGTACATTTGGCTGCGGTCTTAAGGGGTTAATACTGCAATAATATAGCATTGCTAAGATGATGTCAACATTTTTAAGTCGTCTTTAATCAACAATATTTTTAGAGGGAATCCTGAAGCAACTGCCAGTGCAGTAATTTACAGATTAATGCAAGATAAAACAAGAAAACGTGTGTGCAAACACTCTAATTAATGTAATTTAAATATATATCTCGTTCAGTTAAATTGAATGTAATTTCTCTAAAATTCCCAGTGTATCCAAGCTTTGGTACTAATCTACTTTTTTGGTGTGCAATACACATCTTTATATAAATTAAATAGGTACTTGAAAAAAAAAAACGAGCATACATCGAATTGCTCATATATACTTTCCTATTTTATGGTACTCTCCTTTATACTAAAAATAAAGCATAACAGTACACAGCACGATATATTAAAGAATCAACTCAAATTTTATTTTTTTGTATATCCTATTTGGCATGCCAGTCTGTCGTCTTTAGAACTGTTTTTAAAGCATTACTGGGGTAAGTTTTGTGTTTTGCCCTTTTTTTGAAAAATGGATGTTCACATAATTATACATTTTGCTTGCTGCAGGGTGGATGGGGCTTTGTCACGATTTAGCCCAAGGCAATGACGGAGCTAGAGGAGGCTGACTAGGAAGAACATATGTAATTTGTTGTATTATAGGACTAGATTTGTGGCTATATATAGGCATGGTATCTTGGAACTAAGGACTTCCTATATTTTCTACAGCTTACGAGAAGCTTAATACAGCTCCGTGATTCTTAGTTTTTTTTTTCTGGCAAGCAAAGAAAGACCATTCCATTCCATGGAGGCCTTAAAAATGTAAAGAAAACACAAAGAACAGAACAAGAGATATTAATGAATCATGATGAGAAGCTATATAAAGTCTAATACTCTTAACTTACTGCTAAGGGGGTGATTTTTGTAAATTATCTGAAGTATATTCCTCACTTACCTCATTTGAAGCTCTGTATATTTTTTCGTTAATTTTAATACAATTCATTTTTAATTAATCTTGGTGGCTTATATTATCAATAGAAAGCAATGTTACGTTATCTTTTATTGTATTTTCTACTTATGAATAGGTTCTCCTATTTATTAACTGCAGCCACTATTTTTATTATAAAGTTAAAAAAACCTGTTTTCCATTTTTGTCCCCCTCTCTTTGCGCTTCACTTTACCCCTATTTACCTGTATATTGCTATTATGTCCATGATATATACTGAGCTGGCTAGGACACCATTAACTTTATACATGCCCAATATCATACGAAGATTCCTATTTTTAAGACTGTATAAGTTCATTACTTTGGAATTCTTTTAGTTTTCCTTCTCCATCTTCTTCTTCTTAACAACATTTACTTAATTAAATTGAGGTGTTCTCTCGTTGTTTGTATAAAGAATACAATTGTAATTTTGTATATAAATAAGGGCTGGAGCTTGACGGCCATGCTGGACGGTCGCAGAGCTGATAGGCTCCTCTTACTTTTTTCTGTTTGTCTCGACATATTACAGGAAAGCTATTTTATATTTACTAGCCTCCTTCACCTGACTGCAGTGGTAGCATCTCTATACACCTGCAGTTTGGTTACAGAGTAGTGATGTCGCGCACATAAAATTTTCGGTTTGCGAACGCGAACTTCTGCAAATGTTGCGAACGGGCGAACCGGGCGAACCGCCATAGACTGGGCAGGCAAATTTTAAAACCCACAGGGACTCTTTCTGGCCACAATAGTGATGGAAAAGTTGTTTCAAGGGGACTAACACCTGCACTGTGGCATGCCGGAGGGGGATCCATGGCAAAACTCCCATGGAAAATGACATAGTTGATGCAGAGTCTGGTTTTAATCCATAAAGGGCATAAATCACCTAACATTCCTAAATTGTTTGGAATAACCTGCTTTAAAACATCAGTTATGATGTTATATCGATCAGGTAGTGTATCGTGCCACCAGATAGGAGTGGTGTGTTAAGTAGTACTATTCCTATCAGTTTAATACCTGTTACGTCCCCTATCAGGGGACGTGTATATAAGGCATCGATTTTAGGAAGCGGGAGATGGAAAAAGATGCTTGGTCGGTCCTCCTACATCAAATTTGGGGCACTGCGCGTGCAATCTAATGTGCCACCAGATAGGAGTGGTGTGTTAAGTAGTACTATTCTTATCAGTTTAATCCCTGTTACGTCCCCTATCAGGGGACGTGTATATAAGGCATCAATTTTAGGAAGCGGGAGATGGAAAAACATGCTTGGTCGGTCCTCCTACTTCAAATTTGGGGCACTGCGCGTACAATCTAATGTGCCACCAGATAGGAGTGGTGTGTTAAGTAGTACTATTCTTATCAGTTTAATCCCTGATATGTCCCCTATCAGGCGACGTGTATATAAGGCATCGATTTTAGGAAGCGGGAGATGGAAAAACATGCTTGGTCGGTCCTCCTACTTCAAATTTGGGGCACTGCGCGTGCAATCTAATGTGCCACCAGATAGGAGTGGTGTGTTAAGTAGTACTATTCTTTTTTTTTTTTTTTTTTTTTAATTCTTTATTTTTGTGGTGCATTGAATAGGTACATACTCTCGTAATGCCACAACAGCAGTAACAAGAAAGGTGGAGAACATAGTTTTACATACATATGGCATAGATGATTACTGCACACATTTTTATAATAATGAGCATAGTTACAGGCTTATCTTCCGTGTCTAGAGTATATGCTAAAGTGTGTCACCGTTAGTGAACTGGTCATAAAGGTATACGCTTGTGGTACATGTTAGATACTGAAGAATTCAACAGTTATGTATACACGCAGGCTCTTTTAGTTATGCTTTGGGTAGACAGTAGTGAGATGTGACGCTTAGCGTGTGTGTGAGAGGCTGTGGGGTTGTTTCACTGGCTACATCACTACAAGTGTTTCATGTGCTTATTAAGTGTGTGTATGTTTCTGAATAGACTGATGTTCTATCAACTCGGCTATTGAGTAGTTTAAAAACATCAAACACATAAATTAGCAGACAAATAAGAGTATGCAGTAGGTTTTAACTTTTCCACCCCGGGTGGTCCTCGCCATAGAGAGATAACAATCGGCAATTGGTGGTGCTCTGAGACTCGCTCGGGTACGGCAGTATAGAGGGACAAAGTTCTGGACCCGGTCATAATGGGTGTTAGGGAAGAGTGGCAGTCTTTCAGCTTGGGTTGCAGTCGGGTGTCCGCCATGTGCGGGATGCAGAGTGCGCTGGTTTAGCTGAGCACCGGTCGGGTCACTTCCTTTGCAGGCAGTCGGTCCGTGATGGTTCAGGAGGTATGTTGGGTAAGGCTGGGTCGCTGGAGCGGTGGTGTCTGCTGTGGATTGGACACTTGAGCGCGCCTGGTCGACAGACTGCCCACACCGACCTCCACTGGTCGTTAGCGCCGCCGTATGTTTCGGCGTATCATGCCTCGAGACTGACCGCTCCTGTTTGTCTCACCTCCGAGCCAGGCTCCGGGTTCCATGTGGGGTCTGTGCCTGTGTTTGCCGATTCCCCTGCGGCTCATGCTGGATCATCGATTTCCCTCCGTCCAGAGGTGGTTCAACATGCGGTCGCCGCCATGTTGGACTCAGCTTGTGCACCCTAGGCCTTGCCGTGGGTTGGGTTGCCGGCGGCTCTGCATGCGTGAAAGTCATAGGGTGGGGACCGGGATCACCCCCGCCGGTCCATAGGGGGGGGAACAGGGCAGGAACCACCTAATCCTGTGCTGCTGGCATATCACTGGGAGGCAGGATAGCAGGGCAGCGGCCGTCTACCCCGCTCACTGCCTGCACGGTCTCCCCCTTGCTTGTCAGAGGGCACCCTTCCGAGGGACTAAAACCTTAACAGCAAGCCTCTCCTCGGAACCAGGATGCCTGCTTGCGCTGGGTCACCGCTGTCAGTCGTCAGGTAAGTTTCAAGTTGGTTTTTGGAGCTATAATTAGCACAGGTTGCAGGAGCAGCCCTGTTGTGCGACCGTTCAGCATGGCGGTCCGGCCCCGCCCCCAAGTAGTACTATTCTTATCAGTTTTTTTTATCAGTTGAATCCCTGTTACGTCTCCTATCAGGGGACGTGTATATAAGGCATCGATTTTAGGAAGCGGGAGATGGAAAAAGATGCTTGGTCGGTCCTCCTACTTCAAATTTGGGGCACAGCGCGTGCAATCTAATGTGCCACCAGATAGGAGTGGTGTATTAAGTAGACCCCCTCATCAGGCCTTTTTTAGTCGAATGTATCGCACACTGTCAGTCCCTTCAGGATCCATCCCTCATTCATCTTAATAAAGGTGAAGTAATCTAGACTTTTTTGACCTAGGCGACTTCTCTTCTCAGTGACAATACCTCCTGCTGCACTGAAGGTCATTTCTGACAGGACACTTGAAGCGGGGCAGGCCAGAAATTCTATCGCAAATTGGGATAGCTCAGGCCACAGGTCAAGCCTGCACACCCAGTAGTCAAGGGGTTCATCGCTCCTCAGAGTGTCGATATCTGTAGTTAAGGCGAGATAGTCTGCTACCTGTCGGTCGAGTCGTTCTCTGAGGGTGGACCTCGAAGGGCTGTGGCGATGCGTAGGACTTAAAAAGCTCTGCATGTCCTCCATCAACAACACGTCTGTAAAGCGTCCTGTCCTTGCCGGCGTGGTCGTGGGAGGAGGAGGATTACTTTCACCTCTTCCCCTGTTAGATTCCCGTTGTGCTGTGACATCACCCTTATACGCTGTGTAAAGCATACTTTTTAATTGATTTTGGAACTGCTGCATCCTTTCCGACTTGCCGTAATTCGGTAACATTTCAGGCACTTTCTGCTTATACCGGGGGTCTAGTAGCGTGGACACCCAGTACAGGTCGTTCTCCTTCAGCCTTTTTATACAAGGGTCCCTCAACAGGCACGACAGCATGAAAGACCCCATTTGCACAAGGTTGGATGCCGAGCTACTTATGTCCTGTTCCTCGTCCTCAGTGATCTCTCTGAAGGTATGTTCTTCCCCCCAGCCACGTACAACACCATGGGTACCAGATAGGTGACAACGAGCACCCTGGGATGCCTGTTGTGGTTGGTCTTCCTCCTCCTCCTCAAAGCCACATTCCTCCTCTGACTCCTCTTCCTCACAATCCTCTTCCAGCATTGCCGCAGGTCCAGCAAGCGATGCTGATTGGGTTGTTTCTGGTGGTGATGGTGACCACAACTCTTCCTCTTCACGTTCATCTACGGCCTGATCCAGCACTCTTCGCAGGGCACGCTCCAGGAAAAAAACAAATGGTATGATGTCGCTGATGGTGCCTTCGGTGCGACTGACTAGGTTTGTCACCTCCTCAAAAGGACGCATGAGCAAAAGGCGGCATTGCGCATGAGCGTCCAGTAACGTGGCAAAAAACTTCCCAACTCTGCAGAGGCTGTCCTAGCACCCCGGTCATACAAATACTCGTTAACGGCTTTTTCTTGTTGGAGCAGGCGGTCGAACATTATGAGTGTTGAATTCCAACGTGTCGGGCTGTCGCAAATCAAGCGCCTCACTGGCATGTTGTTTCGCTGCTGGATATCGGAAAAGTGCGCCATGGCCGTGTAGGAACGCCTGAAATGTCCACACACCTTCCTGGCCTGCTTAAGGACTTCCTGTAAGCCTGGGTACTTCTGCACAAAGCATTGCCCGATCAAATTACACACATGTGCCATGCACGGCACATGTGTCAACTTGCTCAAAGGCAATGTCGCCAACAAATTTCTTCCGTTGTCACAAACCACTTTGCCGATCTCCAGTTGGTGCGGAGTCAGCCACTGATCCACCTGTGTGTTCAGGGCGGACAGGAGTGCTGGTCCGGTGTGACTCTCTGCTTTCGGGCAAGTCAATCCCAAGACGGCGTGACACTACCGTATCCGGGATGTTGAACAGTACCTGGGGTGCTGGGTGGGTGCCATTGATGTGGAGCAAGACGCAGCAGCAGAAGAGGACTCAGCCGAGGAGGTTATGGAAGAGGATGGAGTAGGAGGAGTAGAGGAGGTGGCAGCAGGCCTGCCTGCAAGTCGTGGCGGTGTCACCAACTCCTCTGCAGAGCCGCGCATTCCATGCAGGTTTACCCAATGCACAGTGTAGGTGATATACCTGCCCTGACCATGCTTTGCAGACCAGGTATCAGTGGTCAGATGGACCTTTGCCCCAGCACTGTGTGCCAGACAGGCCATCACTTCCTTTTGCACAATCGAGTACAGGTTGGGGATTGCCTTTTGTGCAAAGAAATTTCGGCCGGGTACCTTCCACTGCGGTGTCCCAATAGCTACAAATTTTTTGAACGCCTCAGACTCCACCAGCTTGTATGGTAAAAGCTGGCGGGCTAAGAGTTCAGTCAAGCCAGCTGTCAGACGCCGGGCAAGGGGTTGACTTTGTGACATTGGTTCTAACGCTCAAACATGTCCTTGACAGACACCTGACTGTGGGCAGATGAGCAGGAACTGCTCAAGGCGAGAGACGGAGGGGCGGATGGTTGAGAAGGGGCAAGGAGGACAGCAGTGTTAACGTGGCTGAAGATGCTGGACCAGGAGGAGGATGGCGGCTTTGAGTTTGTGTGCTGCTTGTACTCATGTGTTGATCCCATAGGCGTTTGTGATGTGCGATCATGTGCCTTCGCAAAGCAGTTGTACCTAGGTGGGTGTTGGACTTCCCACGACTCAGTTTCTTTTGGCACAGGTTGCAAATGGCATCGTTGTTGTCAGAGGCTGACACACAAAAAAAATGCCACACTGCTGAGCTCTGCAATGACGGCATTCTGGTGGTGGCAACAGCATGCGTTGATTGGCGTGCTGTCTGGCTGACCCCAGGTGCCGATGCATGCTATCTGACTGTGCCACTAGCTCCTTGCGACGACCTCCCCCTGCTTCCAACTCATCTCCTCCTCCTCCTCCTCTCTGTCTCCCAATCTGAACTTTCCCCCTGTTCTTCTCTTCTAGCGGGCACCCACGTGACATCCACGGACGCATCGTCATCATGAACCGCTTCACTTGTATCTGACAACTCAGCAAAGGAAGCAGCAGTGGGTACAACATCATCATCATCACACCGTACGTGTGTAATGCTGCCTGACTGAGACATATCCCTGTTATCTACATCCTCTGGCAATAATGGTTGCGCATCACTCATTTCTTCCAACTGATGTGTAAATAACTCCTCTGACATACCAAGTGAAGCGGCTGTGGTGCTAGTGTTGGTGGTGGCGGCAGGCGGGCGAGTGGTAACTTGAGAGGTGCCTGAAGCTAAGCTGGAGGAGGATGGTGCGTCCAAGGTTCCGAGCGGAAGCTGTAGAAGATTAGGTGTTCTGTGTTAGCCAGTCAACTATTTCCTCAGAACTTTTCAAGTTCAGGGTACGTGGCCTCTGAACACTGGGCATTATTCTATGGCCAAAGGGAATCACAGAACCATGACCACGACGGCCCCTGCGGGGTGGCCTGCCTCTGCCTGTCATTTTTTTTTCGATTAGTGGTACTATGCGTGCAAGCTACTGTGACAACAGATATGAGTGGCACTGGTGTGACACTGTGCCCTGGCAGGCCCTGAAACGCACACTCGTGAAGGAAACTGATTGCTTTTATATTACAGTCCAAAAAGGTTTTTTTTGTTAAATGCAAGCTATTGTGACACCAGATATGAGTGGTGGCACTGGGCAAGTGGGCACAGTATACGCTGCGAGCCTGACACACACGCTGGCAGACAACTTACTGCTATTTAATCTATTACCGTCAAAATTGTATTTTTTTTTAAAATGTACACTACTGTTACACCAGATATGAGTTGCACTGGTGTGACACTGCCCTGTCAGGCCCTGAAACGCACACCTGTGAAGGAAACTGACTGCTATTATATTACAGTCCAAAAAGGTTTTTTTTTGTTAAATGCAAGCTATTATGACACCAGTGAGTGAGTGGTGGCACTGGGTAAGTGGGCACAGTATATGCTGTGAGCCTGACACACACGCTGGCAGACAACTAACTGCTATTCAATCTATTACAGTCAAAATTCTATTTTTTTTAAATGTACACTACTGTTACACCAGATATGAGTTCACTGGTGACACTGTGCCCTGGCAGACCCTGAAACGCACACTAGTGAAGGAAACTGACTGCTATTATATTACAGTCTAAAAAGTTTTTTTTTTTTGTTAAATGCAAGCTATTGTGACACCAGTCTGTGAGTGGTGGCACTGGGCAGGCCCTGAAATGCACACTAGTGAAGGAAACTGACTGCAATTATACTACAATAAAAAAAGTTTTTTTTTGTTTAAATGCAAGCTATTGTAACACCAGTGAGTGAGTGGTGGTACTGGGCAAGTGGGCACAGTATATGATGTGAGCCTGACACACAGGCTGGCTGGCAGGCAGGCAGGCAACTGCAATTACATTACACAGAAAAAAAAAGGAGACTGATGTTCTAGCCCTAAAAAGAGCTTTTTGGGGTGCTGTCCTTACAGCAGAGATCAGATGAGTCCTTCAGGACTGTAGTGGACACTGAATACACTAGCCTAGCTATCAAATCAGCAGCAGCTACACTGTCCCTACTCTCACTAAGAAAGCAGCTTCACAATGAATGTAAAATGGATGCTTTCCAGGAGGTGGGAGGGTCTGGGAGGGAGAGTCTGCTGCTGAATGGCTGGAATGTGTCTGCTGACTGTGAGGTACAGGCCAGGGTCAAAGTTTACTCAATATTGACGAATAGGGGGCGGACCGAACAGCGCATGTGTTCTCCGTCCGTGGCGAACGCGAACAAGCGATGTTCGCCAGGAACTATTCTTCAGCAAACAGTTCGGGACATCACTATTACAGAGCTGAAAGACAAAGAATTGCTGAGTTTTCCATTGCAGGGTCTTTCATGTTCTGGGCTAGGAAATGGCTGATTCTTCAACAGGTTCTGGGTTCGCCATGGAGCTTTCTTGAGACCTACCCTCCCTGGAAAAGTGGTGGTTATCCCTGTCTCCAGTGTGAGGCAACAAATATTGTCTGGCTCAGAGAGTCCAAACAGACAGAAGTCCAACAGCCTACTTATCAAAATGGCTGCAAAGCCACGCAGCACCAACCTATGCCTGCAAACAGAAGACATACTAAAAAATATGATCAGCTGATAGAGAACTTTTTGGACCGGTTGAGACAGAGAGCAACATTGTGCCTTCCTCTTCCAGACCAGCCAGCTAATGAACGAGTACCCACATTGCTCCACTGCAGAAGTGACTTCCTAGGTAGGGGGTTCACTGAGGCAGAAACCACTCAGACCATCCACATCCTTGGAGTGCTCTGTAGCAGAGGCATCGTCAACCTCAGACACCAAAGCCTGGGACTTCTATGGCTTGGTTCCAGGGTACTGGAGTATCTACATGCCTTTCCCTAGCAAGAACATGGGTTGATACCTCTTAATTAAATTCCCTTTAGGCAGACCTCATTTTTATGTTACTGTATATATATTTTTTTTCTTGTGCTAGCAAGTTCACCTGTGTTCACCTAGCAAGGTGCGGCCTCCTTGTGGCTCATACATCAGTTGCCCACTTATTCTGTTTAATTCAGATACCACCACTTATGAGTACACATAGTGTACATATTCATGGTCTTACTCTATTGCATAAAGTTATTTATGTTGTTTTTACCCTGCACTGCTTACTAAATTGTATGCTCCTACGTACCTGCAACTATTTCTGTGTGGCCCTGTTTTTTTGTACACTGATACGATCTACTGTGTGACTTTTTCACAAAATATGTTGTTACTCACGACTCATGATAAATATTGAAAACAACGGTGCAGTACTATCTTACATAACTGTTTTAATGTATATGCTTGTGCTTTACACGTTTGTACTGCTTCTACATAATATGTGTACACAGCTTGCACCACAATAAAAAATAAATAAATACGTAATTTGACTTATTATGGTCAGGCTTATTAATTCCTAAGTAGTCAGATGTCACGTCTTCCATGTAGTTCTATCTGAAAAAAAAAATGCAGGTGAGCAAAGTAAATTAAATAAAAAGTCCTGGTTGAGGTCATAGTTATGAAATAGAGTCCAGTACAATGGAACTTTGGTCCTATGTTGGTCTCTAAAGTTGTAGCGTTTCACTCCTTGCAGGTATATGGAGGAGGGCGATGAGTGATGAAAATAGTAATGGTAAAGGGTGATCCAAAAGGTATACAAATAAAATATGAGAGATAATACTCACTTTTTGTAGAGCTTAATCCAGCTCTGGTATGAATAGCTTGCAGCGGTATGATCCCCGCTTACGGGATATGCGGTGAGTATCCTCTTCGGTGTAGTGACAGACAGCCAGGGGGGGAGATAAAACAAAAAACAGTGATGGTGCAGTATGTTCCAAAAGTGGATAAAAAAGTATAAAATATAGTAGATCAACTCACATTTAATAGAGCTTATACTAGCTCTAGTGTAGTAGGCATACAGAGGTATAATCCCCGCCTCTGGGATATGTGGTGAGCGTTCTTTGAAATGGTTCTTTAAGATGGTAACAGGAGCTCAGGGAGAAGATAATAAAACAGCAATAGTGCTCTCAGTAAAATAATGCTGGTATATAAAATATAATAAAATATACTCACAATGTATAGGGCAGGCTAACTGCTCTATGATACAGGCATGGGTGGTATAATCCCCACCTAAGGATTCTTTGGAGTATAGGAGATAATTGGGTAAAAAGCCAGGTAGTTATAATAAAAAATAAACAAAATAAAAAAGTAAATAAAAGATAATTGTACAAAAGAGTAAAATGACCAAAATCTATTTATTAACAGTAATTAAAAGGCAGTACAATATCCAAACGCGTTTCACCAAAATAGGCTTTATCAATGGATTAAAAAATGGTTTATCAATGGATTAAACACACTCTCAGGTAACAAGAACCACTGCAGGGTAAGGAAACAAAACAAGGATGATCAGGAAGTATTCATACCCTGACTGGGTTGTGATTTGTCCAGAAGTCCATGAGGTCTCAAGTGTGTATACATCAAAAAGTGTCACATACACTGAAATTATAAAATGAGACTAATGGAAGGGTTCTATGGCATATATGATGTCATAATGAGGCACCAAGAAACAAGGTATAAGTGGGTGTGCATCAACACTCAGAAGAGACATAATTTCTCTAATCGCACAGCGCCGCGAGGGACGGGTAGCATGACAATCATTCAATAATGTTTTGCATTTCTTTAAAAAAAAAAAAAAGGTAGTTTACGAATACAGTGTGCATTGGGTATCAATATATACATATTTACATATCGTTTTCTGCTTAAAGTAGCTCTGTCATCTTTGGAGGTCTTTGCTTATTTTGTTTTACCCCCTAAAGGTGACACCCCATATGGTGTGGTGGCCCAAGGATGCATCAGAAAGTAGCTATAACTACCTGAAGCTGTGCCCCAGAGGCACAATTTGCTATCTTCAGATAGTGGTGCTCGTTTGCTAGAAAACACATAAGTACTGTACTCTTGCGCATGCACGAGAGCACAACACTGAATTATATAGAGTATGAAGTATATAACGAGACCAGCAATTCTTGCTTTAGTGGATGAGCTGATAGTCTCACTACTTGAATGACAAATCTGAGGCAATTAAATATTTGATAAAGGTTGCTTCCAATGCTTGGCATAGAATTCATTATTTGTAGGCTTATTTTTCTTATCCAAACTAAATTTGTACTAATCTCCAAATGTTCATTAGAACTGCCTTTCATAAAAAGAAAATCCAAGATTATTTTAGATTTTTTACATTCAAAGCTTAGAAGATTAGCCTCACATCCTTTAAAATGTAAGACAAAATGTATTCTTTTGTTACTTTTATTATTATTATTATTATTTTGTTCATATTTATGTTTAATGATATCGTCACTTACGACTTTACAAAGTCCTTCCAGTCTGTCTGGTTTTATAAAAATAGAAATAAAAAAAAAGCATTGAAAAATATTTTCCCATTACAGCTGGAAGGTTCTTCTTGTTATTCGAAGTCATGAATATATTTAAAAGACTGCAATAATTTTAATGCATTTAAGTAGAAGAAGAAATAATAATACAAAGAAAAAACAACTTCATTTTGATTTGTTTCTTCCAAGGCACTTTCAGAAATTACTTCAAAGAGCTAATACATTTCTAAAGAACATATAAAACAAAATACTGGTTTTGAAGTATTATAATAAAACAACTCTGGTCTTTTCATGTTGAGTCCTTTTTTAATGGCCACCTTCTGGCAGTTCTTGAATGTATAACTAGTTTATATCATGGAATAAAGCTGTCTATTCTGATGATTGACACAAACCTAGATTACAATGGGATTCTGAAAATTAGTCCACAGAGGTCTCTTTTTTCAGGTACTTTTCAGACTGAGAGCTGCCCTCTAACTGCGGAAGAGGCTTCTTAACCCCTCTCATTGGTATTCTAATCTGTCAGGGTTGTCCTGTCTACTGAAGAAACTGAGAAATTCCTACTAGTATCCCCCTCGACACATTACTTAGCCAAAGGATTCAAATGAGATTCAAGAAACAAGCAAGATAGCACAAAGGGATTGGAAAGTGCACAATTAATAATCATACAGTTAATTCATATTTAATGCTCGGAATTTTATTCCATTTCTCATTCAAATTAGACACAAAAATGTTGAAATATTTTACTGTGATTTGGGAAAACTGAAAATCGAATAAAACATAAGGTTATTATAAAAACAACCACACACATACACACACACACACAAATTTAACGAGGCACTAAGTGTTAAATTCCATTACAGTAAAATGTGTCTGTCGGATCTTCACACATTTTCTCAAACTTGTATACAATTTCATCTAGGCTCTGTGTTGCAAGCCAACCTACATTTTAAAGTAGTTATTTTTTTATATTTTTTATATTTACTGCACTGCATATGCCTATAAATTATAGCTTTGTACACAGCTTAATCCATACATTTGCTTCTGTTTTCTCAAGCACAGAATGCAGAGTAAGACCATCAGTAACTTGAATGGAACCTTATCATACACAAATGCATGAAAAATAAAACCGAGCCATCACTCGTCTACTACACTACTAGTTCAAAACACTCTGTTATAGTCTACGTCACAATGTTGAAATACAAACAAAGATGTGTTTATCACAAGAAATAGAATTCTAAATTGGGGATGATGACAAATGATGATGGAATGCAGTAATTAGCATGCTCAAGATTTTTTTTTTAATTACCCATTTTTCCATCGCTAGAGCAGTTAAATACTTGCTCAATTATTGTTTTGCCTTCTTAGCAAACAATTCATTACTGCATCTATTCTGCCTAGCATTTCAATTATTATGCTCAGCTGGAGTTAGCTTATTTTCTCTTTATAAACATTGATAATCAAATGCCATTGTAGCTAATTTCACCAGGTTTCATATTATTAGCCATCAAACCAATGCGTGAGACACTCACAGGGAATGACAAAAAGCCTGGTTACTTGCCCTATTACAAATTTCCACTTGGTAGCATCTCAAATGGATATTAATTCACTTCTGCCCTTCTGCCCTTAGCAAACCTTTACATGAGTGAACTTTCTCTCCCATCTCAGGACACTACAGATATAAATTCCACCAACACCCTCCTGCAAGAGAGCAGGTGAGCTGTATACAGCCCAAATAAGTGCCTTTTCTTGCATTATCATATTAGAGGAATTGGAATATGAAGTCATATACTGGAGCCATGTAGGTAATATGAGCCGTGCCACATGGTGCTACGAGAGTCATGAATTTAAGAGGCTCACTTAACATCATCGGCTTTTTGAAGGCCAATTTAACTTCTGTTCTGTAACTGGATTTTGAATTATTTATTGTCCTTAAACATGAATGAATATGATATATTATATACATACACATAATGCCAATATCTTTGTGACTCTATTAGTAGATATAGGTGTAGTGATGTGTAAATTAAAGGACGGTGTTGCTTTAAGAGGGCGGGAGATTCCCTGAGTAGGAGGGCTTAAGACGGCACTTCATGATGTGAGTTTTAGCAGTGACTCTGCAAGTTATGTTTTGTGACTTATGGAAGTAAAGCTGTTCATATGAAATGAGTGTCAGCATTGATTATTCTGCAAGAACCACAGAAAACACAACAATAGGGTTATTTAACCCCTTAAGGACCAAACGTCTGGAATAAAAGGGAATCATGACATGTCACACATGTCATGTGTCCTTAAGGGGTTAAAATGTTTGTTTTATTTTGTCTGTAATGTGGAATTGCATTATAAAACAGTTGAGGAAAAAAAATCATTATTTAATTTCTAATCATATTTTAAACTAAACAGACTAAAAGGACTCATCATGCATAGCCTAACACGGTCCAGTTTTAATCTTCAATCATTTTTTTCTGTGTATCTGTCTATCCATCTATCCATCTATCCATCCTAGGATGTTAAATGTTTGAGGATTTACCAGTTCCAAGAGCACTACATTCGTTGCTGTATATTTGCTAATGTATACGTTTTATAGATATTCCACTATCAGAATGTATTCTTTAAATTACTTGTTGACTAGCAAAGCTCTCCGTAGAGTTATAACTGACAGATACTCTTTAATTATATTATATTGAATTCAGAAGAATGCTTTCATACTGGCAACAACAACAGCAAAAAGGTTGTTAGTGCTCCACTTTGGGAAATTGAGTCAAAGACAATAAATGTATAGTTTTATTTCATAATTATTGAGCGGTTAGGGCTTTAATCCCAGAATGTTCACATCCCATCTGAACTTTCTGCACCTTTGGTTAAGTAAAGACAGAATCTGTAACTCCCTCAGTGACTAAAATGGCAAACCGCACACAACGTCTTCTGTTCTTGCCCTATTAAAATTTTACAGGTCAAAAATCCAAAACCTACTTAATAAAAATTGTTCTTATTCATCACAAGTGACAAGAGAGAACAGGTTAATCTTTGTAATAATGGTGCTGTAATTAGAACCTTTGTAGTTGATAAAGTGTGACTGTTAATCAATGCTTGGCTAATGAATCAATATTTTAATCATTAGACCTTTACATGTGCATTTCCGCTAATTCCCCAGAACATATAGCTTGAAAGGCGTTTGCTGTTAGATTTAAATATGTAAGCAAATATTTATGTTAAATATAACGTCCTGCAATATGTGATGTGCTTTACATATCTCAGGCTCTGTTTCTACCACAGTAGGTAAGATACAACATAGATTTATGTTCATACTACTATTGTATAATATTAATTTAGGAATAATGAATATCAATGCAAACAATTCCAAATATACCATACTATGTATGCACTTGAGAGATCATAAATGGATACATTTGTCACCAGAACAACTACAGTTTAATGTAGTGGTTCTGGTGTCTAAAACCTGTCCCTACAGCATTTTCAATGTAAACTAGGCCTTTTCAGAGAAACGGTAGTGTTTACGTGCCTAATAACACCTCTAGTGGTAGACACACAGACGGCCACTAGAGGTGCTTCCTGTGTCAGTGCTGCAAAGTGTGCAACACTGGCGTTCACAGGCAGCATGAAATGCTGAACGTTCAATGCATCTCTATGAAGAGATGCTGATTGGTGCTGCGTGGCATTTGTCCACACATGCACAATAGCCTCCCAATGCATTTCTATATAAAAGCATCCAAATTGATGATTTCAGCCACAAAGGCAGGGACAGGTGCGACCATCCAAAGCAAGACTGGCTTGGTATGGGAAAAAAATAATCTTTTCTAAGCAATCTTAGGGGGCTCCAAGAACCTAAACAGCCACACCAGCACTATAGTGGCAGGAATACATGTTATTATTTCTGACACTATAGTGTTCCTTTAAAGTGTTTGTAAAAAATGTTTTCCTTTCAAGTTAATTAAAAAAATGAATAAAAAAAAAAATATTTTTATTGATAGTATTTCATTAAAATATTATTTTATATTACAAATCTAAATATGTACTTTGCTATTATTAATGCATAACATTGCCACCATTGGCATTTTAAAATAATTTTAACTTAAAGATAAAATGCAATGTTTCCACTTTTGGCGATGCTAGGAAACTATCCCCAGAAAGCATTGTGTGAGCGCAATATTAGATATTCTTGTGCTATGCTAAGGGCATTAGGACAATGCAGAGAGTACTCTCTGTATGGTCAGCTCTTCATGGAGCCAACCAGCACTAGTGGCCGTCAGCCTGGTGTGCATTCATGACAGACTGACAAGCTTCTTCTTCAGGCAGGTATTCATCATTGAATAGCTGGTCCTGCTTTTGAGCATGAAACCACTCTAATGCGACTTCAAAAAATAAAGCTTTGATCCCAAAAAGAGCATGTACAAAAAAATGACATTGCAATCCCTTGTAGATATTCATGTATATATCATGAATCTTCTAGATTATCTTCAACTACACTTATGCCGTTATGAAATAGTTTTTTTCCCTTTCAAAATGTTAAATACGGATATGATTTCCCATAATATTGCAATTTTAAAGTTATCTAATACTCATTAGCTTAATGCCTGAACATATTTATTAAATATTAATTAGAATTTACCAAATACATGTAATTTATGTCTTAATTAAAATAAGCAATTATCGTTTCTGCATCATAATTAAATAAAATGACTAAACTGTTCATTTATTCAATGTAATTCACAGACTGCTAATAAAAACAACAAAAATCGTAATGGTCATAAATTAAAATTTGCTGAGCGGTTTAAAAGTATTTAATTACATTTATTATTATATGTGTATGGAATTTGTTTAGCACTATATCTGGAATTTTCTTCATTGTTCCATGAAATGCATGAAGGATAGTTTGTAAATGGCTGTCTCAGACCTCTGACTCTCATGCTGAGCTACCATGGTCCTGATCTTTGCTCATCATCTTCCAAGACCAAACACCAACTAATTGAACCAACTGGTGGATATAGCAGGGATCTTACCTTGAGATCCCGATAAGCATAAAAAACATGCTATTGTTGTCAGTGGAAGACCGTGTTGGCATTACGTACTTTGATAATCATCTCTTTAGTGTTCTGATAACCTTGTGGTATACTTACATGATCAACATTGCCATTATACTTAGAACTGGTGGGCTTCTTCAGAACTTGACCTTGTTCTGATTTAAACAAACATGATTTATGCTGTATGTTTTGACTATCATTCACTACTAGTGAATATCCACTAGAACTGACACTTGAGCTATGTAGAATAATTAAAATATAGGCACAAAAATGTCTTTGCCATTCCAAGGTAGTTATTGCAAAGAGGTTCTTGTAGGTTGCTGTCAATTCTGTCTAGTGACAAGTCTGCACCTGTATCACCTGGCCTTTTCACCTTTTTCTCTTTTTCACTAACATCATAGTAAATTTCATTTATTCCCTCATACAAATGCATAGGCATACTTAATTAGCCACACACTTTCACATCCTTAATTATCTGCAAAAAAAAAAAGACACGTAATTAGCTAACACACACAGATACACCCTAAACTTCTCATATATGCAAACACATTATGAGACAATATATAGACTATTAATATGCCCCCTGGTCCATTTTATTTTTCCCTTTTCCTTCCCAAGAGCCTAATCACCAACCCACGCAACATTAACACTACCCCAAGAAAAATACACCCTAACTACCCCCAATAAGTATTAGAGAGGGATATGATTTTTAACTGCTAGAATAACTAGAAAGCTATAAAAATCAATAAGTCATACTTACTTGTCAAAGTCTTGCTTGAAGCTCTTCTTTCTTCTTTCTTAAGCCATAAAAATATGGCTTCAAGGAAAGCCATTAAACCCGACACAACTATTAAAGGTGCACAGGTAAGGTCCATACAAGAACACGTCCAGCATAATTTCCACTTGCAAACTATATGAGCACGGGATGGCCTTATAGCTACAGTGATTTTTGCAATTCGGCGTAGGTATAAGCAACTGAGAGACCACCTAACACTGTAATGTATGAAATACCCATAGATTATGAAGGTGTTTGGAGAACCTCTTTAACCTTTATTCAAGAGGCAAATTTAAAAATAGGGCGTTAATCTCATGAATGCAGCTGTATTACAAAGTCACTGAAAAGATGCTTAAAATTTTGAATACAGCTGCCGAAAGTAATGTTTTTAATGGATGCAAATCACAAACTTTAAAAAGCTGAGTTAAAAGATAAGTATGATTATAGAATATTAAGTACAGATTCACTTTTCTAAAAAGACACTCACATTTCTAAACACTAATCTCAATTTGTTTCCATTTTGTAGATTTTAAGGTTTGGTACTGAGAAATATAAAAAGCAGGAGTAAAACAAAAAGGTTTTCTTTTTAATAAATGCCATTCTTTATGACTGCCATTTGCTTTCAGAAGATATACAAGTCTTTCTTTGACGCCAGGAATCTTTTCTAGATTACGGTTACAATTGCCTACCTGTTTATATTTTATCTTTGTAGTAAACATATATATATATATATATATATATATATATTTTTTTTTTTAAATTCTTTATTTTTGGTATGCAGGTAGTTACAACAGTGCCTGTGTCGCCACAACAGCATTGACAGGCTCGAGTTTCATAGACATATGATAGCATTATTGTGGCAAGTTGGATATGCATACATTTTTTAGGTGAAAGAGGTTGAACAATAGTGTTATACATGCTATATTAGCTAAACGGGCCAAAACAGTAGAGGATCACTTGACTGCGCCTGGGTCCCTGCTGGTTGTAACCTCGCTGGTATGTCTACGCATAGAAATAGGTAGCAGCGGCAAATTAACAGGCTGGTTTGCCATCCCTGGTCTTGGCCCTCAACTTATGTGAAGCGTTACATTTGCAGCCCGACTAGCCTTTGGATAGGTTAGCTCATTGTGGTATTTAACAGTAGGAGGCATGTAGGCTGTGGGCCCCTCAGATAACGCTAATACAGTTAAGCTAGAGAAAAATTTGACGGTGATGTATGAGAAAGCTAACAAAATTAACAAAATTAAGATACCTCTGTTTAGTATGGGCTAAAGAGTATTCCTGTATGTCTGGACACATTAAGAAGACATAATTTACTTGTCATACACACTGTGTGTGACTAGGAGAGTCTCAAGAGGTTCTGGCAGTCGTCACGAGATTGACAAGATTAACTTAATGAGTAGCATAATGAGTAACTGCCTGGCTAAGGTTACTACCAACGTGGTGACATATGTTTATACTTTGCTAGGCCTGTGTGTCTGACTACAAATAACAGATGAGAGACAATGCACTAAAGAAGAAATAACGAGAGGTAGGCTGTAGCATGCATTACGGCAGCCAGTAGGTTAATTATGAGCTTTTATGTCCTTGTGTGGTATACTTGGAGCTGTGTAGGTAGTCCAGGTGCACCTGTTTAGCCGATGCCCGTGCGTGAGGCCGGTTCCAGCTGGTCTGTCGGTGGTGCAGCAGGGAACTGGTTCCACGTGTCCCGGTGGTGCAGCTTGTGGGAGATTTTTGTGGGTGGTTGCCTGCGTTTTGGTTTTTGTTTTTTTGGTTGGTTGCCTGCGTATGGAGCTTGTTTGCGGTGCCGTCCCTGGAGTATGGTAAACATATTTTTAAGTCAAATGTTTTCTTAGGAGACTCCAGTGAAAATGTCTGTTTAATAGTGTATTATTTTACTCACAATGTTTCCATTTAGGACGAATACATAAAAAAGGTTGAGTCTTGAAATTTCATCCTTTAAAGGGACTCTATAGTCACCATATAAAAGCAAGAAAGACAGGTCCCCCAGCCTTCCTTCTTGCTTTTATATGAACTTTCATTAATTAAAAAAAAAAAATCGGTGTTTTTATATTAAAAACTTACCTCCGTTCCAGCGCCGAGCTCCCCGCTAGGCCGCGCCCCCTTTTTCGTCAAAATGACGAAATCGCGGGGCCCAATGGGACGGCTTCGCGCTGGACCAATCGCGTTCTTCATAGAGCGGCATTGAATGCCGCCCTATGAAGAACCTGAGCGCTTTACCGCGCATGTGCGCGGAATGCGCGTTCGCGAGCTGAGCTGTCTGACTGACAGCTCAGCTCGCTTTCTAAAATTATCAATAAGGGGGGGACCTACTGTCCCCCCCCGGCCCCCACCCCTGAGCGGCGGGTGGGGGCCCTAAAATTATCAATAAGGGGGGGGACCTACTGTCCCCCCCCGGCCCCCACCCCTGAGCGGCGGGTGGGGGCCCTAAAATTATCAATAAGGGGGGGGACCTACTGTCCCCCCCCGGCCCCCACCCCTGAGCGGCGGGTGGGGGCCCTAAAATTATCAATGGGGGGGGGACCTACTGTCCCCCCCCGGCCCCCACCCCTGTGCGGCGGGTGGGGGCCCTAAAATGATCAATGAGGGGGGGGACCTACTGCCCCCCCCGGCCCCCACCCCTGAGCGGCGGGTGGGGGCCCTAAAATTATCAAAAAGGGGGGGGGACCTACTGTCCCCCCCCGGCCCCCACCCCTGTGCGGCGGGTGGGGGCCCTAAAATTATCAATGAGGGGGGGGACCTACTGTCCCCCCCCCGGCCCCCACCCCTGAGCGGCGGGTGGGGGCCCTAAAATTATCAATGAGGGGGGGGACCTACTGTCCCCCCCCCGGCCCCCACCCCTGAGCGGCGGGTGGGGGCCCTACAATTATCAATAAGGGGGGGACCTACTGTCCCCCCCGGCCCCCACCCCTGTGCGGCGGGTGGGGGCCCTAAAATTATCAATGAGGGGGGGGACCTACTGTCCCCCCCCCGGCCCCCACCCCTGAGCGGCGGGTGGGGGCCCTACAATTATCAATAAGGGGGGGACGTACTGTCCCCCCCCGGCCCCCACCCCTGTGCGGCGGGTGGGGGCCCTAAAATTATCAATAAGGGGGGGACCTACTGTCCCCCCCCGGCCCCCACCCCTGTGCGGCGGGTGGGGGCCCTAAAATTATCAATAAGGGGGGGACCTATTGTCCCCCCCCGGCCCCCACCCCTGAGCGGTGGGTGGGGGCCCTAAAATGATCAATAAGGGGGGGACCTACTGTCCCCCCCGGCCCCCACCCCTGAGCGGTGGGTGGGGGCCCTAAATACAAAGGGGGGGGGACCCTAGTTAACCCTCCCCCCCCCCCCCCAAAAAAAAATATCTCCCTACCTACCCCCCTCACCCTAAAAATAATGAGGGGGGACCATTAACTAAAAACCTGTAAAAAAGAAAAAATGAGATAAAATCAACTTACCATTCGATGTTTTCTTTCTTCTAAAATCTTCTTTCTTCAGCCCCAAAAAAGGCCAAATAAAAATCCATAATAACCGACGCAATTAAAAAAAAAAAAAAAAAAACCGAGCGCAAAAAAAAATAATCCATCTTCACCCATGGAGGGCTCCGCGCAGACTGAGCTCCGCAGGGTGGGGAAGGCTTATAAAGCCTTGCCCCGCCCTGCAATTAGGCTAAGAACACTCTGATTGGTGGGTTTGAGCCAATCAGAGTGCTCTTTGTCATTTTACAAGCGTGGGAAAGTTTTTTGGAATTTTCCCACGCTTGTAAAATGACACAGAGCACTGTGATTGGATGGATTTCAAGCCATCCAATCACAGTGCTCTGTGTCATTTTACAAGCGTGGGAAAGTTCTTTGGAATTTTCCCACGCTTGTAAAATGACACAGAGCACTGTGATTGGATGGATTTCAAGCCATCCAATCACAGTGCTCTTTGTCATTTTACAAGCGTGGGAAAGTTCTTTGGAATTTCCCCACGCTTGTAAAATGACACAGAGCACTGTGATTGGATGGGTTTCAAGCCATCCAATCACAGTGCTCTGTGTCATTTTACAAGCGTGGGAAAATTCCAAAGAACTTTCCCACGCTTGTAAAATGACACAGAGCACTGTGATTGGATGGCTTGAAATCCATCCAATCACAGTGCTCTGTGTCATTTTACAAGCGTGGGAAAATTCCAAAGAACTTTCCCACGCTTGTAAAATGACAAAGAGCACTCTGATTGGTTTAAACCCACCAATCAGAGTGTTCTTAGCCTAATTGCAGGGCGGGGCAAGGCTTTATAAGCCTTGCCCACCCTGCGGAGCTCAGTCTGCGCGGAGCCCTCCATGGGTGAAGATGGATTATTTTTTTTGCGCTCGGTTTTTTTTTTTTTTTTTTTTTAATTGCGTCGGTTATTATGGATTTTTATTTGGCCTTTTTTGGGCTGAAGAAAGAAGATTTTAGAAGAAAGAAAACATCGAATGGTAAGTTTTTTTTATCTCTTTTTATTTTTTTACAGGTTTTTAGTTAATGTTCCCCCCCTCATTATTTTTAGGGTGAGGGGGGTAGGTAGGGAGATAATTTTTTTTGGGGGGGGGGGGGAGGGTTAACTAGGGTCCCCCCCCCCTTTGTATTTAGGGCCCCCACCCACCGCTCAGGGGTGGGGGCCGGGGGGGACAGTAGGTCCCCCCCTTATTGATAATTTTAGGGCCCCCACCCGCCGCACAGGGGTGGGGGCCGGGGGGGGACAGTAGGTCCCCCCCTTATTGATAATTTTAGGGCCCCCACCCGCCGCACAGGGGTGGGGGCCGGGGGGGGACAGTAGGTCCCCCCCTTATTGATAATTTTAGGGCCCCCACCCGCCGCACAGGGGTGGGGGCCGGGGGGGACAGTAGGCCCCCCCTTATCGATAATTTTAGGGCCCCCACCCACCGCTCAGGGGTGGGGGCCGGGGGGGGACAATAGGTCCCCCCCTTATTGATAATTTTAATTTTAGGGCCCCCACCCGCCGCACAGGGGTGGGGGCCGGGGGGGGGGGGACAGTAGGTCCCCCTTATTGATAATTTTAGGGCCCCCACCCGCCGCACAGGGGTGGGGGCCGGGGGGGGACAGTAGGTCCCCCCCTTATTGGACCTACTGTCCGGGGGGGGACAGTAGGTCCCCCCCTTATTGATAATTTTAGGGCCCCCACCCGCCGCACAGGGGTGGGGGCCGGGGGGGGGACAGTAGGTGTCCCCCCTTATTGATAATTTTAGGGCCCCCACCCGCCGCACAGCGGTGGGGGCCGGGGGGGGGGGAAGGAGAGTAGGTCTCCCCCCCCCCCCCCCCCCTTCAACCACTATTGTGGACAGTCAGCTCCCTGTGGGTTCGGGCTTCAGCTGTCAGCTGAAGCTGAAGCTGTCAGCTGAAGCCACGCCCGCAGCAGTGCTGACAGGCTATCAGCACACAAAGCGCGTTCACAGTGCTTTGTGTGCTGATAGCCCGTCTGATGCATTCACCCAGAATGCATCGGACGAGAGGCCTTTTTAGGGCCTCTGAACTCGGAAGTCCCTCTGGTGGCCGTCTGATTGACTGCAACAAGAGGTGTTCCAAGCTTCCAATGTAAACACTGCATTTTCTCAGAAAATACAGTGCTTACAAGAAAAAGGCTCCGGGTAGCTGTAGCACTCACCTGAACAACCTCATTAAGCTGAAGTTGTTCAGGTGACTATAGTGTCCCTTTAAGGTATTCTTGTGAAATTTTGGTAAATATTTAAGTGAAAACATCTATAATAAGATCAGAAAAGTGTATTTTTCCATACCATTTTAAGAATTTTCTTTACTATATGACACATTGTAATGAATCAAAAATCCATTTGCAATATTTAGGTAGAAAGAAATAACTGATTTAAAAACAAGAACAACAAAAATAAACATCAAACAACATCTTAACCCCTTAAGGACCAAACTTCTGGAATAAAAGGGAATCATGACGTGTCAGACATGTCATGTGTCCTTAAGGGGTTAACTATAGTCTCTATACTACTTTAGCAAGTCACTCAAATTCACTGTTTTGTGATTAAATTGCCTATGTTTTTGTTAAGAAAATAAAGTAAAATGCGTAGGTCTTCTTCTCTTTTAAGTTAATATACTTTTTTCCCCGAATGATTGAATATGCACTTGTTGAATTTTTTTTCAGGTGCCATTGTCAGGCTATTACCTGATGTGGAGTCCGATGTGCAGAGTTATATGCTAACCCTTGCAAATAAACACAGACCAAGGTGACCAGGTAAGAAGCCGCCTGGGCTGTGAGTCTGTGCACAGGGGCTGTGCAGGAATATAGCTACAAGTGGCAGTACAGGCAAGGACAAGCAGAAGAGTAGTCGTGGAAAGCCGAAGTCAAGGCAAGCCAGAGGTCAGAGTAAACGATGAGATAAGCCAAGGTCGGGAGCCGTCTGGAGAACACTGGATCAAGAAACACAACAACAAGTGATCATATAATGCTTACAATAACAATTTAAGCTTTTTCCAGTCTGATTATCTTTCCTTGGAGTTGTCATTATGTCAAATTAGATGCTTCTCATAAATAAACACAGGCACACATGGCACACATGAAGCAGCTCACCATTCTTGAAAAAAGTGCATCTCTAGGAGAAGAATGCCATTCGCACTGAGCATTCTGTTCACGCTGAGATCTAATTGGCTATGCTGAGTATGTACTTACAGTTCATCCAATAAGGAAATTGTTTTGTGAAAGAAAAGGCATAGCTAAAGGGGCATGGCTACATTGCAGGTACCTGCTAATCTCCTTTTAATTTATTTAGCAAAAATAAAGAGATTTGAATGTAAAGAAAACACAGTATGAAAATGAGGCCAAAGCCTGTCAAATGGACTTAGGTTTGTTAGTGCTTGGAGTGTCCTTTTAAACATTTGACTGCCAAATTTTCTAAATAAACAAGTCAGATATTCAAACTGAACAGGTCCAGGATATTTAAGCGTCACTTAATTAACTCATTTGAAATGACAAGGTACTTAATGTATGCATATATAATTAACATTGGGTGATGTACAAGATATTAAATGCACAATATTCAATACATCAAGCAGGCTCTTATTGTAAGAAAAGACACACACACACATACAAAGAAAACTAAATTCTTAAAATAAAAGTAAAACATATTTGTACCCTGACATCAATCGACAATGGAGAGGATACTATTGAGTTCTTTCAATAAAATGTCTTCCAATTTAACAACAAAAGATTAAAAACAATCTATTTCTCATTTAGATCAAAATGTTCAATTTATATCAAGCACAATAGTGTGCATCCGAACAAAAACATCTGCCTCCCATGCCTTACACCACTTTAAGTCACAAACTTACTAGACTAATACTTATCACTTCAGGGTTACTTCCTTGTGACCTGTATAGGACGCCCATAAATAGCAGAAGGCAAATCATTTTCTCTGCCAAGGGGGTGATCAGCTCAGCACAAGGCAAGGAGGCAGGCTTGGGTGTTGTGAAATAATCATTAAGTTACACGCTTGTCATTTCTTGTACATTCACTCAGAACTAATGCACATCACTTTTTCCAATTATAATCATTCCACCATTTAACAAGCACAAAGAACCTTGGATTCCAATTTGCCACTGATTCTTCACTCTTATTTGTGCATCGCCTGGCATTATTTAGGACTTGCTATCTTGGGCTTGTCTTGATGCTTTCATTTTACGACAACTTGAATCCCAAATGTAAAGTCAAAACAGCATTTTTTTTTTTCATTTTTGTTACTATAATATCCAAAGCATTTATGATTTTTTTAAATTTATTAACATGAACACACACGCACAAATATTAAAATATATTTAAATATATAAACACACACACACACACACATACACGCACACACACACACAAACACACAGACACACACACACTTTATATATATATGTCATGATTTCATGTATTTAATACTTTTTCTATTTCTTTCCCATTCCATCAGTCTCTAGTACCCATTGCCCCCAAGTTTCTTAAAAGTCCTTGAGCATTTTATATACTCCCATTGGACTCTGTTTGTACCTCCTTTACTTTTGTTTGGATTGAAGAAAGCGTGCTTTCTTCTCAAACTATTCTTGTGAACCAATGTTTTACAAGGTAGTTAGCACTATATTTATTGTAAAACTGACACAGGCTAGATGTAACACAGTTTATTTTTATTTCAATGGTGTTTTATTGGGAATAATAAATTAGTATATATTTTGTTTTCAAGCATATCTTTGCAAGCACAAACAATGTAACACAAATACAATGTAATATATTGAAAAAAAAAATGCCTTTAAAACAAACAAAATATGACCATTTGTCAAAGCTATGGTTGGATTGTAGACAGAAATAGATAGCTTTTTTTTTAGAGATTATAAATTAGAGGATGATTGTTTTCAGAAAGTTTATTAAAACAAAGTAGCAGCTCAATTTACTACGTTTCATGTAAGGAAAGTGCAATAGAAAAGAAATGTGATGAATTATAACGTTTTTGTTTTTTTATTTAGAGAAAACAAGCAAGTGACATCTATGTTGGGTCACCATAAAATTCAACCTTAATCTGAAATCATGGTGTAAAATTAGTAGACTCTATTGCATCTTCTTTAAAAACATATTTAAGCATGGTCTAATAGACACTTCTTCCCTATCCTCCCTGTTCTCTCTGCTGGAAAAATAGTTTAAAGAAGATGGCATTAAGTCTACTTACTTAACACTATGATTTTGGATCATGGTCCTTGAATAGGGGCTGTGTGTCTGCTCGTTTTATTTTATGTGGTGGAAGAGATCTTGGGAATAGAGTATTGCTGATTAAAGAATCACCAGAAGTGCTATAGCCAATAAAGTGCACTGTAGTGGTTATTATACAATTGTATTCACCCAATGCAAGTAGACAAGGTATTTGCTTTTAGTTTGAATCCTTACCTGAGGTCTGTCAGTGCTCGTCTCGGAAAGCTGAATGCTCTCTACCCGAGCTAAATCCAGTGGAGCTCAGTGCAAAAGGTCTTCATGGTAATGTTTTTTATTAAACTGAAACTCCAGATCCCTAAAGCACTTCAGCGTGTTGAAATGCTTTATATCTGAAGAATGTGTTGTCTTTAATTATTTTTTAAAAAGTTACATAGTTACATAGCTGAAAAGAGACGTGCATACATCAAGTTCAACTTTTCACACATTTGTTTTTAATGTTGATCCAAACAAAGGAAAAAAAAAACCCAGTCTGAAGCACTTCCAATTTTGCAACAAACTAGGAAAAAAATAATTTTTAACCCCATAATGGTAGTCAGATTTCCTCACTAAATTAAAATTTCTATCCCGGTATATTATGTTTTTGCAAGTATTTCAAAAGAAATTGGCACTTTCATAACTTAACGGTTAAAGCAAAGGATGAACCGTCTCATTTGTATTGTAATTCAAAATCCATCTGGGCGCCAAATAAAAGATGATTGAAGAAAAAAGGAGTAGCAGTAAAAAAACAATCTATATTTATTAAATATACTTTTCTATCCTATTTTCCCTCTATTGGTTACTTCTTCTCACTTGATCTGTGAGTCAAATTATTATTATTATCAATTATATAGGGCCAACTTATTCTGAAGAGATTTATAATCATGGAAAGAGGATATTTGCATGAACTATATTCATCTAAACCAAAGTACCACATGGACAAATCTTGAATAGACCAACTGCATTTTGAAATCTAATCGATACCATTCTATATCGAGAAAAGATTAGATTAAAAACCTAAACTAAGAATGCTAATAGTCTAATAGTGGGTAATAAGTACAAAGATACTTTTTAAATTCTGCTAAAAAAATGTCAAAATTTTAATAATGTCAAAGCTTTAAAAAATACTTAGACTCCAACTGATTCATTTGGAGCAGGTAGGTTAAGCTATCCAAGGCACAATTGCCGGTAGGTGTACATGTAGCAAAAGTACGGAGAGTAGAAGAGTCAATATGGACCCACTGGATGTGTGTGTAGCAAGCTACACTCTATATATATCCACTATATTAACCAAAAAACCTGGTAACCCCGTAAACCAGCAAAAAATGCTAGAAGGGAAAAAACCCTATGCTTCCTGGATGTGTCCCTGACAATAGGAGCAACAAATAGAGTAAACACTACGCTCTATAGGAAGAAGACGGCCACAAACAGTCTTTTGGACTGGTCTAGTCATCATCCCACCCCATTAAAAGCTGGAATCCCTATTGGCCAGTATCTGAGGCTACGGCGCAATTGTTCATCCCTTGATGACTTTAAATCAAAAGCAAACACATTGAGATTGTCCTTCAGGGAGAAAGGCTATCCCAATAGGGTGTTAAAGAGGGCCTATGCTAGGGCACTCTCAACGGAACGCCAAACTCTTATTGATGATAATATTGCCAGACAAGAGACGCGCATGATAAGATGCATTGGGACATTTGATGCAGGGTGGAATAAGGTGATGGGAATTTTCAAAAAATACTGGCCCATCATATCCTCGGATAAACACCTTAAAGAGGTAGTGACCACATATCCCTCCATAACTGCACGTAGAGGACGGAATCTAAGGGATTTACTTGTCCCTAGTCATTTCTCCTCGACAACTACATCAGGTCCCCTCAAGAATTATCTACCTACTGGCACATACCAATGTGGCCACTGTAGTGCCTGTCCTTATATTAGCAAGAAATCTAAGGTCTGTGCCAATTCTACCAACTCAGAGACATTTAATCTTCGCTCTTTTATTAACTGTCGCACTACTGGGGTTATCTATCTCCTCACCTGTTCATGTGGCCTTATGTATGTAGGAAAGACCTTTCGGCCTTTTAAATACAGGATTAGGGAACATGTTAACTCGGTGAGGAGACGTTTAGAAACCCCCATATCAAGACACCTACACCTCCTTCATAACCACTCCTCAGATGGAATACGTTTCATAGGGATTGAACATATTCCTCAGCCTCCACGGAGGGGTGGTTGGGACATTAAACTTCGTCAAAGAGAGGCATTTTGGATTTTTAAATTACAAACATTATCACCTAACGGTCTCAATGAGGGGTTTTCCTATACCCCCTTTATCTAACTATGACCTATTTATAGTAACTTTATGGTTTTTAACGCTATCTTTGATCAATTATGATTTAATTATTTTTTGAAGCTTTAATTCATCACTCGTTTTTTTCAGTATTCACTATCTAGGGATTATTATGCCTTATGCACCTTTATTGACTATCCTTCATACAATATTGTACACTGGACCATATGTTTATATATATATGCATGTAGTCATCTGTTTCACTACTCATCCCCATTATAACAGGGGGATGTAAATTGAGTGTACCACTCTTATAGTGAACTATTGATACATGCTGGGTTATTTATATCTACTTGTGTACACATACTGTTTACATGTGATTTAGTCCTCTTCTCTAGGACCTTGTTTATATTAGATCTACGTCACAATGTTTAGATTTATTTACTTCCCTGTCAGAGTTTGCTTGTTGAGCACTCGTAGGGACATTAGTAACTATGATCAGCACGGTAACTTGAGGTCTTTTCCAGACCGTCACATGTATTGTTCTTAGTATTCTCGATCGGAGCAAGGAGGAGTTCTGAGCAGTGGTTACCACCCCCTTCTCTTTCCTCCCGCCCACGTGACCTGACATTTGATGTAGCCACCACGTGGGACATTGGTGATTGATGTAGGCGAGCCTCTCAGTCCTGTCCACCGATTGGTGAGAATGCTAGATGGAAGTCAGCTGTCCGATATGTCTGATTGCATACCGGCTATTTAAAGGCTGCAAGTAGCAATAGCAAGTTTTATTTGCCCCTGACGACGGCGTCTAGAGACGCTGAAACGCGCGTCGGGCTGTTCTTTCTAATTTAATTTGATTTCTTTGTTTTACACTGGGGTGAAGGGTGGTAGAGCTTGGACTTTAGCTGTTTATTTAACTTGAGAGTGTTGGTAGGCAGTAGCTTAGTGGCTATTGCCGAGGTAATAGGGTATTCAGTCAGGACTATGTGTTGTGGTGTCAGTATGGAGCATCAAAGAGGGGTGTGATTTGACTTATTAACAAGGATTTCTACATAGGGATATAGTTTACCGCTTACCTATACCTTTTGAAATAGGTTTATATTCACCCTTTTTGGTCCGTACTTTGGACTACCTATATAGAGACTGCAGGCAGCAGGGTTTTTTCCCTTCTAGCATTTTTTGCTGGTTTACGGGGTTACCAGGTTTTTTGGTTAATATAGTGGATATATATAGAGTGTAGCTTGCTACACACACATCCAGTGGGTCCATATTGACTCTTCTACTCTCCGTACTTTTGCTACATGTACACCTACCGGCAATTGTGCCTTGGATAGCTTAACCTACCTGCTCCAAATGAATCAGTTGGAGTCTAAGTATTTTTTAAAGCTTTGACATTATTACAATTTTGACATTTTTTTAGCAGAATTTAAAAAGGGTTGTACTGCTCTATCTTTTTTTTTTTTCCTGTGTTTACTGTTAATTAAGGGTTACCCCCTGCATATTAGTACAACCTGGTGACTTTTTCTCTCTATAGACTCCAAGGTCCCAACTGGGGCCGGAGTTTATTTATTCATATACTAGTAACTCTCTAGGTGTTTATCACCATAAGTCACCATTACCATAAGCTTTTTGTTACTTTGGTTTATAATTTGGCGTTTTTTTCACTGCCATCCCTAAACATGGCTGGGTTCCTGGCCAACAGACCAGACGCTAACAGTTGGTGTGCCGATGTTGAGTCAGTTTTCAGTAATGACCTTACTATACAAAATGTATCCCCCCCCAATATCCATTCTCACTTTAACAAACTGAACAAACTATTCAGACAACAAATTAGGATAAGTTGGGAGATCTCCACACTCCAAAAATACCTTTCTAAAAACATCATACCTAGGGGGTTACGAGTACAGGTACCGCCCGCAAGACAGGTGACTCTGGAAGGGTTTAATAAGGAGTGGGAAGAAGCGGCTACTAATTGTTCAAATACTTTTATGAATATAATCTGCAAGTACGAATCTATAAGGTTAGAAAGCGTACAACAAGATCTTGATAAACAAATTGAGGAGGTCCAACAAGTAAAAGCGGATCCCCAATTTGAACCTTTGGAAGTAAAGTTGAAATTGAACCTGGATAAATTTTCTCATCAGGTTAAGGTCAGAAAGCACCATAAGTATCTTCGGGATGTATCAGACTTTGAAAGTGGGAAGATCTATCATCCCTTTAAAAGGAGGAATAGGGTGGATTCCGACTATATAAGTACATCGGAATATGAGTCCACTGACACAGAATCTGATAGACCATCCACCTCACACACACCCATGCCGACCAATCCACCTAAAAGTATTCTAAAGAAAGGGGTGGATTTTTTAGGCCTACGTCAGGCAGAGCTGTCTCAGGGCCCACGGACAAGGAACAGAGGCAGAGGCCAGAGACGGAAATAGTACCTAAACCATCCCTGCAGATTATTAACTTGTCCAAATCCCCCCTCTCCGATGCCCAAATGAGCCTACTATCTAAAGGGTTGTCCTATGTCCCTACACCAACTTTCAACAAATTCATATGGACAAAGGACGTCCATTTATTTGTACGGAAGCTAGCCCTTTATAAATATCACGAGCTACGTAAAGAGACTAAAGCCCAGAACCTGGGACTAGCACCCAAAGACCTGGACTGTCTCCAAATGCTTGTTGAGTTATTGGAATCCAATGACGATTCCATCAGGAACCAAGTTCCCCACACCAACTTAAGATCTAAAAGCAGATTCACCCCACCATTTAAAGACTACAGGAACTTGGAAGTTTTCCTGGATATGGTCTGCAGGGAAATTATTTCCCTACCGAATGATGACTATCAAGTACGGTATGGGGATAACCTGTCTAAAGGAGAGAGGATGGCGATTAATCAGCTCCAAGACAAGAGGGACCTGATTATTAAGCCATCTGATAAGGGAGGTAATGTGGTTGTGATGGACAAGGATAACTATGTTAGGATGGCAGAACGCCTATTACTAGATGATAAGACATACCGTATGATTAAGAAGGATCCAACCTTACTCTTTCTAAGCGAATTACGTACCCTTTTGACAAGTGCTATTGATATGGACTTTATTTCAAAAGACGAATTTGATTTTATGAATCCTAAAGAACCGATTCTGTCCACCTTTTACTGTCTACATAAAATTCATAAATCCATGACGGACTTAACAGGTAGACCAATTGTATCTGGATGTGGTAACCTTACTCAGAATGTGAGTGTGTTTCTCGATAAGGTTTTATCCCCAATGGTACAAGAACTACCCTCACACCTAAGAGATACCAAACAGCTACTTGGGTTTTTGACCCAGACTGAGATCCCTGACCAGGCGAAACTTTGTAGCTTGGATGTGGAGGCACTGTACAGCTCAATTCCTCATGACTTGGGAATTGAGCATTGTAGACGGTTCCTCTCACTTGACCCAAAGTTACCCGAGACGTATATTGCATTTATATCGGACTTGTTAAGATTTGTACTAACCCACAATATATTTCTCTTTAATGGTAAACTGTACCATCAGATCAGGGGAACCGCGATGGGTTTGCCCTGTGCACCATCATATGCAAATTTGCATTTGGGCTGGTGGGAGAAAGTCATTAGGGAGGAGCCTAATCTCAAACAGTATATGGACCATGTCCTATACTGGAAGAGATATATTGACGACATTTTTGTCGTATGGCTAGGCACCACTGAACTTTTTGATGCGTTTGTTATAGCCCTCAATAATAACACCTACAATCTGCACTTTACAAGTGAGATGGGGGGCTCTAAGCTATGCTTCCTGGATGTGTCCCTGACAATAGGAGCAACAAATAGAGTAAACACTACGCTCTATAGGAAGAAGACGGCCACAAACAGTCTTTTGGACTGGTCTAGTCATCATCCCACCCCATTAAAAGCTGGAATCCCTATTGGCCAGTATCTGAGGCTACGGCGCAATTGTTCATCCCTTGATGACTTTAAATCAAAAGCAAACACATTGAGATTGTCCTTCAGGGAGAAAGGCTATCCCAATAGGGTGTTAAAGAGGGCCTATGCTAGGGCACTCTCAACGGAACGCCAAACTCTTATTGATGATAATATTGCCAGACAAGAGACGCGCATGATAAGATGCATTGGGACATTTGATGCAGGGTGGAATAAGGTGATGGGAATTTTCAAAAAATACTGGCCCATCATATCCTCGGATAAACACCTTAAAGAGGTAGTGACCACATATCCCTCCATAACTGCACGTAGAGGACGGAATCTAAGGGATTTACTTGTCCCTAGTCATTTCTCCTCGACAACTACATCAGGTCCCCTCAAGAATTATCTACCTACTGGCACATACCAATGTGGCCACTGTAGTGCCTGTCCTTATATTAGCAAGAAATCTAAGGTCTGTGCCAATTCTACCAACTCAGAGACATTTAATCTTCGCTCTTTTATTAACTGTCGCACTACTGGGGTTATCTATCTCCTCACCTGTTCATGTGGCCTTATGTATGTAGGAAAGACCTTTCGGCCTTTTAAATACAGGATTAGGGAACATGTTAACTCGGTGAGGAGACGTTTAGAAACCCCCATATCAAGACACCTACACCTCCTTCATAACCACTCCTCAGATGGAATACGTTTCATAGGGATTGAACATATTCCTCAGCCTCCACGGAGGGGTGGTTGGGACATTAAACTTCGTCAAAGAGAGGCATTTTGGATTTTTAAATTACAAACATTATCACCTAACGGTCTCAATGAGGGGTTTTCCTATACCCCCTTTATCTAACTATGACCTATTTATAGTAACTTTATGGTTTTTAACGCTATCTTTGATCAATTATGATTTAATTATTTTTTGAAGCTTTAATTCATCACTCGTTTTTTTCAGTATTCACTATCTAGGGATTATTATGCCTTATGCACCTTTATTGACTATCCTTCATACAATATTGTACACTGGACCATATGTTTATATATATATGCATGTAGTCATCTGTTTCACTACTCATCCCCATTATAACAGGGGGATGTAAATTGAGTGTACCACTCTTATAGTGAACTATTGATACATGCTGTGTTATTTATATCTACTTGTGTACACATACTGTTTACATGTGATTTAGTCCTCTTCTCTAGGACCTTGTTTATATTAGATCTACGTCACAATGTTTAGATTTATTTACTTCCCTGTCAGAGTTTGCTTGTTGAGCACTCGTAGGGACATTAGTAACTATGATCAGCACGGTAACTTGAGGTCTTTTCCAGACCGTCACATGTATTGTTCTTAGTATTCTCGATCGGAGCAAGGAGGAGTTCTGAGCAGTGGTTACCACCCCCTTCTCTTTCCTCCCGCCCACGTGACCTGACATTTGATGTAGCCACCACGTGGGACATCGGTGATTGATGTAGGCGAGCCTCTCAGTCCTGTCCACCGATTGGTGAGAATGCTAGATGGAAGTCAGCTGTCCGATATGTCTGATTGCATACCGGCTATTTAAAGGCTGCAAGTAGCAATAGCAAGTTTTATTTGCCCCTGACGACGGCGTCTAGAGACGCTGAAACGCGCGTCGGGCTGTTCTTTCTAATTTAATTTGATTTCTTTGTTTTACACTGGGGTGAAGGGTGGTAGAGCTTGGACTTTAGCTGTTTATTTAACTTGAGAGTGTTGGTAGGCAGTAGCTTAGTGGCTATTGCCGAGGTAATAGGGTATTCAGTCAAGACTATGTGTTGTGGTGTCAGTATGGAGCATCAAAGAGGGGTGTGATTTGACTTATTAACAAGGATTTCTACATAGGGATATAGTTTACCGCTTACCTATACCTTTTGAAATAGGTTTATATTCACCCTTTTTGGTCCGTACTTTGGACTACCTATATAGAGACTGCAGGCAGCAGGGTTTTTTCCCTTCTAGCATTTTTTGCTGGTTTACGGGGTTACCAGGTTTTTTGGTTAATATAGTGGATATATATAGAGTGTAGCTTGCTACACACACATCCAGTGGGTCCATATTGACTCTTCTACTCTCCGTACTTTTGCTACATGTACACCTACCGGCAATTGTGCCTTGGATAGCTTAACCTACCTGCTCCAAATGAATCAGTTGGAGTCTAAGTATTTTTTAAAGCTTTGACATTATTAAAATTTTGACATTTTTTTAGCAGAATTTAAAAAGGGTTGTACTGCTCTATCTTTTTTTTTCCTGTGTTTACTGTTAATTAAGGGTTACCCCCTGCATATTAGTACAACCTGGTGACTTTTTCTCTCTATAGACTCCAAGGTCCCAACTGGGGCCGGAGTTTATTTATTCATATACTACAAAGATACTTTAATACAGAAAACTAATGAAAACCAAACATATTTAACGTCTCATCATAGATTTTTGGCTGAGGTGTTTAAATGTCTTGTATTATAAAACGACATGGCATGCAGTCAATTCTCTTCTTTTTTGGTGTTGTCTGAGCATTGTGGAGGCCAGACAAAATCCACCTTGTCAAAATGCTGTTTAAGAAGGAGAACACGCAAACTAATAACAACTGTGCAACTGGCGTGCAGCTTAAGTTTAAACGTAAGGTGGGTGACTATATAGATGTCAAAAATTTAATTTGGGAATTTTTTTTCAATGTACAAGAACTGAACACCCTGTTTAACCCCTTAAGGACACATGACGTGTGTGACACGTCATGATTCCCTTTTATTCCAGAAGTTTGGTCCTTAAGGGGTTAAGTAAAGCATTAGTGCATTTTCTGAATACTCTAAAGTAAAGGCTTGTGAACCTATCCAAGATTATTTTGATTGGAGGGGTTGTGTCAAAAAGGTGACAAAATAAATTTTGCTGCAGAGAGGGGAGGGGTTTAGGAGATATGTTATATCTAGGAAGCTGTTTGTTTAATTGGTTGGTGTGAGACATCTATCACCTTATTGGTTGATGTTATATAGGCTATTATAAAACCATCAAGTGATTATTTTTTAGTTTTTGTTATCTAATAGACATTCAATATTTCCATTTGGGTGCTAGCAATGATGAAAGTTTGTTAACTTATTTAGGTTATTTTATGTTTATCTTTTTTCAGTTTGTTAGACATAATTGTTTCTGGATTGTTACATTATAGATACCATTTAGCTTGTGGTGCTTCTAGTTGTTTAGATTCTTTATTCATTAATTGGTTGTTAATATGTTTTTCTATTTCTGCAATCTTATTGGCTATTTGTATGGAAGGTGTTTTTTTATTTTAGCTTTTATATTCACTTAGTGTTATATATAATTTAAAAAGAGGTGGTATATCCTTTTGTTTTCAATAGTTGCCATTTTTATCAAATGACCTCTAACTACACTTTTATGAGCGCACCAGACCGTAATGTCAGGTGTACCTTTGTTTTTTATTTTCAAATTTTTATTTTATTTTATTAATTTCTTCAACGTATTTTTTTTTGTGTAATATCAAATCTTTAATGTGACACTCTTTACTGAAATTATCAAAGTTATCTTTGTATTCCAACATGATGGGGCTATGATCTGACCATACTATATCCTGTATCTCTATTTTTTTTTAAAAGGTACAACACGGTCACGTTTCCCAATACAAGGTCTATTCTGGAATATGAGTTGAATGTTTTCGAATAACATGTGTAGTCTAGATCGGCAGGGTGGAATGTTCTCCATACATCTCCATACATCTCTTAGATTATAATTGTTCAGTAAGTAATAAATAAAGTAAAAGATAAGGATACCTACTTAATGGCCCCAGAAAAAATAGGTCAAGCATTTGAAATATTTTATCAGAATCTATATGGCTTACCAGAACTGTCCATGCCAAAAATCCTACCCGACCAATTAAGACTGATAAATCAGCCTATTACCTTACAGAAACTCAATTTAAACTAGTAAATAGATAGTACTTAACACCAAAACATTTAAAGAAAATTTACCCAGAGTTATCAGAAAGATGTTGGAAATTCAATATCGAGGAAGGTAACTTGATCCACAGCTGGTGGCAGTGCAAATTCATAAACACATTTTGGAAAGAAGTAATTAGGTTAATATTTTAAATAAGGGAAATAAAACTACCTCTTAATCCTGAAGTGGTCCTACTAAATATGAACTGGCCAAATATGACAAAAAAACATTGATGTTAATACTACATATAACTACGGCAGCTAAATTACTTTTAGCACGAAATTGGAAAACAGGGAGAACTCCATGCATTAATGAACTAATGAAACAAGTTATATGGCAAGCAAGAATTAAAAGGGGTATCCTGGTGAATTTAGGAAACAGATATAAGCAAATAGAAGATTGGGACACATGGTTAAAAAAATAGATAACATAATAGAATTGGATTGGAATAACTAATAGAGAGCAAGCGTATGCTCGTTTCCAGGGAAGGGATGTATTAGATCTAATGGAGAACTTATATAGGTTATACATAGAAACATTTAGCTGTTTTGTAACATTGTAGAACAATAAGGTCTTCAGTACTTTGAACCATGAGACCGAGAAACTCTTGATTCTTTGGTATTTAGGGTTGAATAAGGACTGGGTTGCCATGGTCAGCAGACAGTGGGAGCAAGGTGTGGAAACATTACATTACTCATACCACAAACCTTCTACGCCAGGCATAGGTACAGTCATGGTAAAAAGCAAAGTACACCCTTTTTTAATTCTATAGTTTTACATATCTGGATACAATAACAATCATCTGTTCCTTAGCAAGTCTTATAATTATGTAAATACAACACAACCTCAAATTAACAACAACACATTACATATTACACCATGTCATGATATATTTAACAACAAAAATAAAGCCAAAATTGAGAAGTTATGTATGAAAAACAAGTACACCTTGTGATTCAATAGCTTGTAGAACCACCTTTAACAGCATTAACATGAAATAATCATTTTCTGTATGACAAATTTTGTGACAGTCACAGATTGTGGAGGAATTGTTGTCCACTCTTCTTTACAATGTTGCTCAATTTATTGAGATCTGCTCGCATTTGTTTATGCACAGCTATCTTAGGGTCCCACCACAGCATTTCAATCAGGCATAGATCTGGACTTTGCAACACCTTGATTGTTTTATTTTTCAGCCATTCTGTTGTAACTTTGCAAGTTTCCTTTGATCACTGTCCTGTTGCGTGACCCAATTTGGCCACGTTTGAACTGTTGGACAGATGGCCTCACATTTGACTCTAGAATACTTTGGTATACAGATGAGTGCATGGTCAACTCAATGACTGTAATGTTCCCAGCTTCTGTGGCTGGAAAACAATCCTAATTCGTCACCCTCCACCAGTTTTCTTGACAGTTGGTATGAGGTGTTTGTGCTGATAAACTGAGTATGGTTTTTCCCAAATGTGGCACTGTGCATTATGGCCAAACATCTCCACTTTGGTCTTGTCTTTCCAAAGGAAATGTTCCAAAAGTTTTGTAGTTTGCATTAGATGCAACTTTGCAACCCTAAACCATGTGTCATAATCTTTTTAGAGATGTCATGTGTTATTGTTGTGCATCTGAGGTTGTATTTACCCAATTTTAGGACCTGCTAAGGAACAGATGATTGCTATTATGGCCTGATGTGTAATACTATAGAAATTCAAAGAGAGGGTACTTTCTTCTTCCCATGACTGTAAATGAAGAGAGAAAAACTGATTATTCTTGGAAAACCCAGTGAAATTTGTTTCAGGGAAATTCAATGTTGTGATTTTATTTTTTTTAAAAAAGGTTCTACTTGCCATCCTCTTTTGCAATGCGGCCTTTTGGAAATCGTCGACACTCGTCAATTAGGCTAAAAATGGCCTCTGGGTCTTCCATTTCGTGTCTGTACACACTAACTAGCATGTGACAAACCATGATGAAAATAATCATTTGTATATATAATTTTCTAGTATACATTCTACTATGGATTTGTAGGTTAAAATCATGTGCAGGGCAATTAGATTAAGTGTAAGCATAATGATGGCGAACATATGCACAGATGGCACAGATGGCGAACCTATGGGATGTTCGGCCCGCCCCCTATTCATCATCATTGAGTAAACTTTGACCCTGTACCTCACAGTCAGCAGACACATTGCAGCCAATCAGCAGCAGACCCTCCCTCCCAGACCCTCCCACCTCCTGAACAGCATCCATTTTAGATTCATTCGGAAGCTGCATTCTTTTTTTTTTATTATTCTATTTTTTTTCTTTTTTAGACAGAGCATGCTAGGCTTTTTTAGATTTGAGCATGCTAGGCTGAACGTGCGTACATCATGGCTAGTTGCACTGAGGGTATGAGTATATAGCAGTACATTGTTGTGAAAGATGGCTGTCATGTTTAGGGTGTAGCTTGCACGTTATCAACTGTGTATTTATATCAGCAGCTCCACCACTAGTTATAAATCAAGTGTGAGTCGCCCCATGAGATGAGACTAGTGAATAACATAATACATGAACGGTTAAGGTAAAGGCATGTAAGGAACTATGACAATAAACTCTTTAGGAGGTGAAATAATGACATGTTTAAATGCTTGCTACTTTACGATTAGTTAATGTGCAGAGAGCAGTTCATGTGATCAAAGGCATGGTGTGGAGGATCGGCTATAGTGGGACATGCTTGGCAGGCTGCTGTTTACTGCTTGTGCTCATCCGATCCCTTCTGGGCGCCAGGTGCCAACCCTGGGAGTCCCTGATACCTGGAACAACAAAGGCAAGTCTCTGGCTGAGTGCCAGGTTCGTGGCTTGAGGGGGTGGAAGCTTGTTTTGTCAGCGGGTCGGATCTGTCCCGGCGGTGCTTCATGTCCGGTGCGGGATTGTGGTGGCTTAAGGTGGAGGCAAGTGCTTGACGCGGGGCAGGCTCTGCATTTCTGTTTGTGCCTCCGGTCCCGTCTTTGACGCCTTTTGCGTTGGTGGATTTTCATGGGGACTGCTTCGCTTAGCTGTGGTGGAGCTTGTTGGGGCTGTGGTGGAGCTTGTTGGGGCTTCCTGCTTGTTAATGGCTTCCAAAATTGATTAAAGAGTCTTTCCAGCTTAGACTCAATATCCTGCCATGCTTTGCTGGTACCAGGAGGACACGCGGCTGCCGCCATATTGAGAGAGTCGCAGATGAGTATGTCAGCCTGGGCGACTGTGCTCTGTGCATCCATTAGCTCCAGACAGCCTCTCAGGGGTGGACTGGGATAACCCCCACCGGTCCGAGGGGGGGGGTAACGGAGCTCCTGCCGGGAAGTAGCTGCTCATGGGCATCCCAGGATCGGGAGATCGGCCGCCTCTCCTGCCCGGTGAGCACCAGGCCACACTTGCCACGCGGAGGTAAGTAAGACTCTGTCGAGTTGCTGACCACTATTAAGCATGTCGGGTCGGTCAGGTAGGAGCAACATTGCTGGGTCATCCCCATCTGGGGTGAAATTTGCTTGTTGATAGCTGCTTAAAGTGAGATAATGAGGGAGCTCACATGAAGTGCGTCTTTCCTCCATGACAGCTAGGCCCCGCCCCCCGGAAGCTGCATTCTTAGTGAGAGGAGGGACAGTGTAGCTGCTGCTGATTTAATAGGGAAATCAATAGCTAGGCTAGTGTATTCAGTGTCCACTTCAGTCCTGAAGGACTCATCTGATCTCTGCTGTAAGGACAGCACCCCAAAAAGCCCTTTTTAGGGCTAGAACATCAGTCTGCTTTTTTTTTTTCCTGTGTAATCTAATTGCAGTTGCCTGCCTGCCAGTGTGTGTGTCAGGCTCACAGCGTTTACTGTGACCACTTGCCCAGTGCCACCACTCATATCTGGTGTCACAATAGCTTGCATTTAAAAAAAAACAAAAAACTATTTTGACTGTAATATAATAGCAGTCAGTTTCCTTCACACGTGTGCGTTTCAGGGCCTGCCAGGGCACAGTGTCACACCAGTGCAACTCATATCTGGTGTAACAGTAGTGTACATTAAAAAAAAAACTAGAAATTTGACTGTGAAATAATAGCAGTCAGTTTCCTTCACACGTGTGCGTTTCAGGGCCTGCCAGGGCACAGTGTCACACCAGTGCAACTCATATCTTGTAACAGTAGTGTACATTTAAAAAAAAAATACAGGGGGCTTGTTGTTACCTTTTGGGGACCCTTGGTGTTGTACGTGGCTGGGTGGAGGAAGAGACCTTCAATGACATCAGTGAGGACAAGGAACGGGACATGGCTAGCTTGGTATCCAACCTTGTGCAAATTGGGAGTTTGCGGTTGTGCAAATGGACTGTGTGCGGTTGTTTGCGGTGCGTTAAACGGGGAGTTTGATCCGTCACTGTGAAGCGGGCGAAACCCTTACACTACCTGATCGATACAACATCATACCTGATGTTTTAAAGCACGTTATTCCAAACAATTTAGGAATGTTAGGTGATTTATGCCCTTTATGGATTAAAACCAGACTCTGCATCAACTATGTAATTTTCCATGGGAGTTTTGCTATGGATCCCCCTCCGGCATGCCACAGTCCAGGTGTTAGTCCCCTTTAAACAACTTTTCCATCACTATTGTGACCAGAAAGAGTCCCTGTGGGTTTTAAATTTCGTCTGCCTATTGAAGTCTATGGCGGTTCGCCCAGTTCGCCCGTTCGCGAACATTTGAGGAAATTTGCGTTCGCCATTCGCGAACGCAAAATTTTATGTTTGCGACATCTCTATTAATAACAAGTTGCTCACATCTTTCACACAATTTACCTACAGAAAAGTTTAGCTATGAGGGGATTGTCAGTTGGAAGATACGCAATTTAAAATTAAGTATAAATTATATTTTGCATGATGCATATATTATTTAAAATAAAATTCTAGATTCTCTGAATATTCACTTATAATGAAGTACATTGCAATGTGCAAAGTCTGCTAACCAGAAGTAATAAAGAATCCACAGTCAAGAGTGTTTGATGTATTCTCTTAGACTTTCAACATAACAGTCTAATAAATATTAAGCAACAATGTACCAGACTTTTTTTTTTAACAATTAATTGAATGGATGGAAATTTGATAAAAACTTCACTGCATGCATTTTTTTTTGTCTGATATTGGTAGGTTGATACTCGAACAGCTTTGTATAAGGGTGGCATTTGTGACACTTCTTTAAACATTTAAATCTGAGTTCAGCAGTTCAGAGATTATAGAAAATACGGTCATGATTCGCAAGCATGAAACCTTCAAATGTCTTCTAAATATATAATACTATCTCCAAAACATGTCAGTCATTGTCAAGATCAAAGTATTTTAAATTCTAAACCTCTAGTATGTTTTCTCTATGTTAGCGACCTATTCACAAAGAGTTACTGATTTTACGTGCAATGCATGAAAAATACATATGTGCTATTTCATTAGCAGATAAGATGATATGAGTTTTTCTCTTGCATTTTTTTTATCTTTTTACCTTTTGTAGAACATTTATAGACATACCATCACATTAAAATGTTTCTTGTTTACTACATGTCAATTTCCTTGAAATTACAGAACAATTAATTTATAGTATCTAAATTAAAATTGATGTTTATGTTAGATATTTGCACCACTTGTGCCAATGCCCTTGAGCTGGTATCCTGTTCTATACATACATCCTTGAATACAATAGTGAATACTTCTCCCTAACAATTTATAAAACCAAACAATATGCAATATGGCTGGACGTTCCTAACCTCCACCCAATGAGGAAATATATATATATTTTTTTTTTTAGGATTCTCCAGAACTCCTAATTCCACACCAATGCATGAAGCATGAAGGAATAAAAAAATAAAAAAACAAGTAGGGGATCCTATGACTTTAATGTAACTGCAATAGAATATAGGAACACCGCACACCCTCCAGAACCAAGCAGGATCTGAGACAGGCCTAACCGCAAACATATAACTGGAAGAATGGAAATGGTACATGTACTCCAGGATCAACATCTTTACAGGTCACTTTCAAGCTTGAAATAAGACCTCTGAAGAGGTCAAAACGTTGCTGTACATTCTCCCAATAAACCTGCTTACAATCTGAACCTTGATTGCCTTGATTAATTAGTATAACGGCAAGGAACCTATATTTGATCTTCTCTTGGACTCTGCCCCATGGATGTAAGAAAATGTGGAACCACCACACCCATTAGTAAACTGTAATTTTCTAAAATGTGATGGAGTGGTGACATATAGCATTAGCATTTAGGAAGTCTTCATCCCTTATCCCCAGTTTTGTGCTGTTGCCTAAATAATATTAGATCACAGATTTCTTAATAATCCCTTGGTTATAAGTGCCTCCAACACCATTTATGACTTTATACGTATGTATAAATCCATCCATTTCCATCACGAATGCTTTAGATACACCTGGTACCTTTTTGGTGGACTCTTTATTGTTAAACCAATGTGGTCAGACTTGCCCCTAGGACTGAAAGTTCAAAGACTGTACTTATTTCCTATGCCAACATTTAAATTAAATAATGTTCATCTGTAAACTTTAAATGCATCCGTCTACAATTTTTTGAAACGGACACTTAGGTGTTTATGTAGTGATGACAGATACATATGCATGATCATCGTTTATTTTTAGGTTCCCAAAGATGCTGACAAATCTAGTATTCGTGAATATTATTTTATTAAAAACCTTTCATTAAATTTCTTTACTGAATGGCAGGAAATACAATTCCAATTTAATCTGAAGCATTTCCCTGCAGTGCCTTTTTTGCTGTGAAAGCAGATATTTTTTTTTCAGCTTGTATTAAATTGCTAGAGTGCTTTCAAGTAAATATGAAGAAAATAATTGAGAGGGTTTTGGGACCTAAAAATCTACCTTCAATGAACACAAAGACGATAATGTTATCATAATACAATTAATCATTTTAGGGATCGTGATGTGTTGAGCTATTTTTATTAAATCATGTAGTGATATTGCATAACTGAAAAAAATCCTTTGAGGCTTGTATTGTAAATTTGATGTAATTGGATTGATTCTGCAGAAAAGTTTTTTCTTCTTTAGTAATACCATTTAATGGACCATATTTGTAATAGCTCTAATTTGTACTGAAGCTCTTAAAAGGTTACACTGTTAAAAATTGAGTGGCATTGCAAATAGCATGCTGGAAATTAATCAAATTCATCTTACCTTGGGGCCTATTCATAACATTTACATGAGTGTATCATGCCATATTCATTTGGACATTATTCGCAGTCTCTAGAACTAGTTTTCGGAATGTGGTACTTACGAATTTGGAAAAATCGTTCTCTAAAATAAATAGTCTGAATATTTAGAGACACGATAAAAATAGCATATGTACCTAAAATATTTTTATGCATTTCTCGCTACATTATATTTTTTTCTTGATTTTATTTAATATGCACAAAAAATATTTCCCCACTAGCTGATTGGAAATTTAAAGAGAAAAAAAAATATGTTAAGATTAATAGTCAAATGTGCTACATAGAATATAACAATCAACATAGATTAAGGATAGATTGATCGATGTCCAGATGGCTGGACAGACTAGCATGGTAGATAGATAGATAGATAGATAGATAGATAGATAGATAGACAGACAGACAGACAGAAAGAAAGAAAGAAAGAAAGAAAGAAAGACAGAAAGAAAGAAAGAAAGAAAGAAAGAAAGAAGGAAAGAATGAATGAAAGAAAGACAAAAGAGACAGATAGATCGGCAGACATACAGACACACAGACACACAGACAGTCAGAGGAATAAATCATTTTTCCAAATCTTGATTTCATTTTACTTGGCTTAAAACAAGCTATTTCTCAGTGCAACAGCAATTTAACAGCAACAGATAAACTCTCTGTAGCGCTAAGCAAATCTTCACTGGGGTAGAAGTAAAATCTGGATGCAATCAGCAACCAGTGAACATCAGAAATTCTTTAAAAAAATAAAAATAAACATTTCAGCTCAGCTGGAATCTGCTGCTACTTGAGATAGGATTCAGGTACCTGCTCCCTGAAGGTTAGATTTCATCCCCTATCCTCTTTGTCTTATATGTGGAACTGAGAATCTCCAGGGTGTTGATGGTTGCAAAGAAACTATGGTATCTGACTCCTGCTGTGAGCAATAAATAAAGAAGTAAAAACTGTCATTGCTAGTTTGTTCTTTCTGGATTGCCATTACACTGGGATTCTTTGATTTCTTTATTGTGCGACAAGTTTTGTTGTTTTGTTTTTAACAAGACCACCAAGTTTGTGATCGATGTACAAACCTATCGCTTGTGAAAATGTGACATGAAAAACGGTTGTAACTCTAACCACATTTCATGACTTTTATGTTTCATGATGTAAAATGCCCTTGAGTCGCACCAAACTCTCATTAAAAATGAGAAACTAGTAATTTTGTCATTTTTAAAAATATATTTTGTCATTTTCTCTTCACTTAGTTGTACAGCGTAGAGAAGTGCATACACTTTATTATTATAATTTAGGAAAAGAAAAATAAATTACACAAAACAGTATGAATAAAATAATTGCTAGCTGTATATTTAGTCAACCACAAGTAGCCATTAATTATTGTTATTATGGGACAGAAATGTACCCCTTTATAATGCATAACCCACAACAGATACTCTCATATTGCCATGTTCCACGTTATATTTTCTATTTATCTAACAGTTAAGTATGGTTACAGTAAGGTATTGTTGAAGCAAGAATTACCCTCTCAACAGTTGAGGTGACATGATTATCTATTCCATGTTTGAACAGAATAAAGATGACACTAGGTGCAAGGGGCGCTATTTCCAATACAAGGAGATTTAGTCAATAAGAGCAGCAAATGGTACTCAAAATTTATTTGACTGAAAATAGTAATCATCTCTTGACAGTAATGGAGCCATGACTGCATTCACAAAAGGCGATTCATTTTCAGCTTGGAAATGCCAATATCTCCTGGGATAGAGTATACATCAGAGGATGTATACAACACAACTTGGTGCATCCAGCTGGTACATCCTTTTAGTTTTGGGGGAATGTGTTTCTGTAGGCTGATCTCTTTCCTCTCATTTGTCAGTATTCATATAAAAAAAACTTATCTTGCACCAATCCGGACCAACTAAAGTAAATGTTGAAGAAAATGATTACAAAAAAAAAATACAATGAGGAGGGAAGGTCCATAAATGATGTAAATGTTCACACTTCCCATCTTACCCCCAATTAGGATTTAGTTACCCCAGGATCATTTACCCCAGAAGAGAGAACATTGGTAAAAGTATTCAACTTTCCATGTTTTAATTGTGTAAAAGATCTCACAATAAAATATATATATTTTTTTCATATCTGTAATTTGAGATTAAATTAATTTGGTTTCAGGATAATCTTCAGAGAAAAAGCTAAATGTGAAGATTTTTTTTTTTTTTAAATGTTATAATTTCAAAGGAAGCAGCAATGGGAGTTTACATTCCCCAGGTATGAGGCCTCTGTTCTTGAGAACTTACAGGGCTAACTCCCTCTGTCACAACAACAAGCACTATAAAAAGCAATACAAAATGATAAAGTGTCAAGTACCTAATCTTTTTTTTCCAGTGCTTGCTTTCACCTGCAGAAAACACGTGTTTTTAGGGCTTTATTCTGTCATTCTACAGCTCTGCGTACAGGTTGAAAGAAACTCTCCTTCTCCTGTATTCTACAGAAACTTGTGTGGAGCAAACAATATGGTTGCATTAAATCAGCCAGAAAATTGGTATAAGGAGAAGGGTTTTTTCAGCACACTGAGTATACATTTGGTGCCCTATAAATTACAAATGTACTTATTACGCCAAAATGAAGACCTTTTTCACATTCAGATGTGGAAATACAATCAGATTTACTTCAGATACCCATGATCAGGGTATTTGACCATTTCTAGTTATCTAGTTTTTCTTTTTAAGTGACCTTATGTGCATGAGAAAAATAGTACTAATATTTCTGTCCCAGCCTTATCTGTTGTCCTCTTGTTTACCACTGCTAAGTTCATGTTTTTGCATGCCTAAAAGCAAAGAAACAAACTTATATGTAGCATGTTGTGTACTGTATAGAAAATGTAACTCATAAAACGTATTACAATGCCTGTGTGTAGCTTTTTTACATGCAATACACCTGTATTTTCTATAATTAATTTAACAGGTGCCTTGGCCTGGAGAAAATCAGGTCTAAACTATATCCACCTCCAAAACCCAAAGGGGACAAGTTAAAGGACCACTAGAGGCACCCAGACCACTTCAGCTCAATGAAGTGGTCTGGGTGCCAGGTCTCTCTAGTTTTAATCCTGCAGCTGAAAACATAGCAGTTTCATAGAAACTGCTATGTTTCACTGAGGGTTAATCCAGCCTCTAGTGGCTGTCTCACTGACAACCGCTAGAGACGCTTCTGCGATTCTCACTGTGAAAATAACAGTGAGAAGACCCTGGACATCCAAAGGAAAGCATTGAGTAATGCTTTCATATGGGCTGTTTGAATGCGCTCGCGGCTCTTGCCACGCATGCGCATTCGGATCTGACGTCGGCAGGGAGTGGAGAGTTCCCCAGCACAGAGAGAGCCCGGCACTGGAGAAAGGTAAGTGGCTGAAGGAGTTTTAACTCATTCAGCCCAGCGGGAGAGGGGCCCTGAGGGTGGGGGGAGGGGGGGGAGGGGACCTAAAGACCCTATAGTGCCAGGAAAATGAGTTTGTTTTCCTGGCATTATAGTGCTCCTTTAATGCACTTACATAGTAAAGTGCCTTAAACAGGTTAAAGTAAATATTAACCAATTCAACATATTCTAACAATCAATGCACAATACACATAAGAAAACACATAATGATGTAAATGTAAACTTCATACCTTATTCCCATTAAACAAAGGTAGTCAAAGGTACACATCATGAGAATTTAGCTACAATTCCTATCATACTTTCCCAACCATCATGTTTAAATGCATCATGGGAGATGAGACCTAAAATGGACGGAGATACACTTTTTGCCTTCTCAGGCCATAATTAATTACTATCATTAATATTTCATGCATAAAGTAAAATGTGTGAACGGCAATCATGTGTTACTAACAATGTATAATAACATATTTCACAAAATTACCTAATAAATGCATGTGTTGGTTAATGTGTTTATTTTAACGTCATCAACAGTATATGCTTCAATTAAACCATTATCTACATAAACCGACTGCTTTTATAAACTCACCATCCAATACATGATATGAAATAACAAACATAAACCATGTTCACATTTTTCATTATATTTGGGATTTTGTTGGGATGAAGATTTTTTAAACAATTGGTAAAAATGACAGCAATATTTCATTAATATAAATTGTTCACATTTGCAATATACTACTTATCATAGTGCAACAAAAGCAATTTGCCACAATTCTGTGTTAAGTGTAAATATTATATTTGAGTGAAGATGACACATGTGGATAACGACCTATCTCATTGGTGATTCAAGTCATTGTTGTTGCAGGATAAACGTTTTTTTTTTTCCCATGAGTAGGTAGCTAAATTGTGTTTGCCATCATAACATATATCCACAGAGATCAGTGCAATATGCAGAAAAGTAGGGAATGGTCATGAGCTCCAGCCAACTGATTATAACTTTTCAATTAGATGCTCAACAGGTTGTCCAGGGGTGAAGAGTAGGTTGATGTTCAGAAAACAAACATCCATTGTTGGGGAGCATCTTCACATAACCAAAACCTTCATGAGAATCCATAACATAATGCTCAATGCCAAACATAAAAATTTCAAATGTGTGCTCCCCATCCAAAGTTCTTTTGTTGAAGTTTGGCCACACCTTACAGGAGCAATCCAGACAAGAAAACCCTCTTAGGAAAGCAACATCACACTCTCTACTTAACAATCACATATTTATTAGGAAACTGGATGATGACAAGTCCATAATCATTGCAGCAATGTTCACAAAGAAAGAAAATAAATTAATATTACCCTTTGTTCCTTTGGAAAGCCTGGCAGTTATGTTAGTACTCAAGGTGACCTTCTTCTGTTACCTCCAATACCCCATCAGTCCATACATTAACTGAGCACATAGACACACGAGATGTGGAATACTATGCTTGGCTTAAGTCCAAGTTAGGTAGTATGCTGTATTCCAACTCCACCCCTCATTATCTTATACATGTTCAATTATAGTCATTGTTTACCTATAATATTTAGAGGAATTAAGTAAAAATATAATTTTTTTTTAAAACAAGCTATATTGGACCCACGAGAAAAGCATATGTCAGCAGTTGAACTGACTGTTTTAGTAAGAGGAAGTTAAAGGGACACTATAGTCACCTGAACAACTTTAGCTTAATGAAGCAGTTTTGGTGTATATAACATGCCCCTGCAGCCTCACTGCTAAATCCTCTGCCATTTAGGAGTTAAATCCCTTTGTTTATGAACCCTAGTCACACCTCCCTGCATGTGACTTGCACAGCCTTCCATAAACACTTCCTGTAAAGAGAGCCCTATTTAGGCTTTCTTTATTTCAAGTTCTGTTGAGCCTCCTGTATGTGATTTAAAGTTCAATTTAGAGATTGAGATACAATTATTTAAGGTAAATTACATCTGTTTGAAAGTGAAACCAGTTTTTTTTTTATGCAGGCTCTGTCAATCATAGCCAGGGGATGTGTGACTAGGGCTGCATAAACAGAAACAAAGTGATTTAACTCCTAAATGACAGTGAATTGAGCAGTGAAATTGCAGGGGAATGATCTATACACTAAAACTGCTTTATTTAACTAAAGTAATTTAGGTGACTATAGTGTTCCTTTAAAAAAAGAAGACAATATAAAAAAATTCTAAAAAGTTGCAAAGAGGGGTTGATGTAGTTTTACATTTTCCCAAATGGGGGCAATCCTTCTCTCTTTCCACCTGCATTCTACCATTACAAAACATCAATGTTTTTATATTTTGTTGTAGCTTAATAAAGGTCAACAATTCAAATCTATGCCAAACACTGCATTTATTATATTAAAAAAGTACAGACTACAAAATCACACACAATAAAAGCAACAGCATGTATAAACATTAATATAACTCAAGAATTGCTACATTGTTTGATCTCTAAGTTAATCTTAATGTTTATCAAGCATGAATTGTCACATAATGTCAGGTTATTTATAATAACGTTACAATATTTTATCAAGTTACTTGTCAAACTAGATTGATATTACAATATGAACATTTTCAAACCAAATTCTACTTAAGCCTTGCTTTGTTCATGTTGTATAACTATTTCAGGCAATGGATCAATGAAATATTACCACAGAAAATATAATTTTCTTTTTACAGAAAATTATACTTCAAATAAAAGCTGACAGTAAGGGCATTTCCTGGCAGATAATGACTGACTGGCAGACTGGTACTCTAAAATTTTACATTGTAACATCATAAATTGACATATTGGCTGTAGCATTTGTTTACTTCTGTTGCAATGTCAAATACAAATTCAATGATCTGAACAAGTTTCACAAACTATTCTACATACCCAACTTTAAATCTATTAATATGTTGAACTTTGTTTAGTTATATCTTTGTTTCTGACTTGAAAAATTAATTATTTAATTAAAAAGTAATATATTATATACCCAATATATACAAAATATGTCATGGTTTCATAAAAAATATAAATAATTATAATGTATTAACAAAGGATTGGTAATGTACATGGTTACTGATGCAAAACATAAGTTGAAAGTTTGAGACCAAGTAAAAAACATACGGAAGACTGTATAGTCAATTTGTTATCTCCAATTCCACCCAAAAATATTCATAAAAAAATTAGGTTTCCCGAAATCCTGATAATACTGGACTAAGGCTCAATAAGTTGACCCTACCCCACCCTTCACCCCATGTGCAGCAGAGTAAAAGACGATTGGGACCCGGGAGGTGCCCAGTCTCGTAGACCCTTTAAAGTGTAGCATTTCTGACCATCATATGCCTAATCTCCTGGGCCCTGTTGAGGCCTAATAACACATAAGACTGAGGATACTAAGCATTAGATTGCCTAAAATATGTCCTGTGTCCTAAGCATGTGCAATAATGGTACCCCATAGAGTTCTAATAGGGGTGATAGCAAACATTTGGGACTCCTTTATACATAGGTACCAGTACCTTTGGCACATACATTGGACAGTGTTCCTCAATTAGGATTACTGGACTGTTGGCTTTACTATACTAAGACCTGAGCCCTGGAGGGGTCTTATTTTCCTCTTGTGGGTTTATCATCCTTGTTTCTCTGTTTCCACTGTTTCTCTGGTTTTATTGTTGTTTCTATTGCTGCATGTATTAATAAAGGATTGGTAATGTACATGGTTACTGATGCAAAACATAAGTTGAAAGTTTGAGAGCAAGTAAAAAAACATACGGAAGACTGTATAGTCAATTTGTTATCTCCAATTCCACCCAAAAATATTCATAAAAAAATTAGGTTTCCCGAAATCCTGATAATACTGGACTAAGGCTCAATAAGTTGACCCTACCCCACCCTTCACCCCATGTGCAGCAGAGTAAAAAGATGATTGGGACCCGGGAGGTGCCCAGTCTCGTAGACCCTTTAAAGTGTAGCATTTTGGACTATCATATGCCTAATCTCCTGGGCCCTGTGGAGGCCTAATAACACATAAGGCTGAGGATACTAAGCATTAGATTGCCCAAAATATGTTCCTGTGTCCTAAGCATGTGCAATAATGGTACCCCATAGGGTTCTAATTAGGGTGATTGCATACATTTGGGACTTCTTTATACATAGGTACCAGTAACTTTATCACATACATTGGACAGTGTTCCCCAATTAGGATTACTGGACTGTTGGCTATACTATACTTAGACCTGAGCCCTGGAGGGGTCTTATTTTCCTCTTGTGGCTTTATCATCCTTGTTTCTCTGTTTCATCTGTTTCTCAGGTTTCATTGTTGTTTCTATTGCTGCATTTGACCTTTAATTGCAATGGTTATTCATATGGTAACTAATGCTTATTTTTTACATTATTTTCTTTATTTATTTTTGAGTTACCTGTAATTGGTGTATTATTTTTTTCTTGCTCTGCTTTTTATTTCCCTTAGCATTTCTGATTTATGCTGACTTAGTTTACGTATACTTGGAAGAAAGTCTCCAATGCATGATAGTAAATATCACACATTTTTTAACAGAATTTCGAGAAAAACTAAAGTAAGCAGTGACATAGATACAAATAACACACATGCAGATGCACAGACACACAGATACACACAATGAAACTCATACAGAAATAAATGCTGACACACATACAGATGTACAGACACACACTTACCCAGGGCACGCACTGACACAAAGATACACACACAAATAACATATACACACACAAATAACATACATATATACACATGCGCACAGTTAAGACATGCACACATAACACATATACAGAAAACACACACACAAACACACAGATAACACATTCACAGACATATACACTCAAATAAAACATTATATATATTGGATATTTGTAGAAATCCCCCTTCTTGCACACATTTTTTGTGCAGGAGGGTGGCTTCCCTTAAGTCCAGTGCCATTTGGCTCAGTATGATGCCCTGTCTCTCACACTCCCTCCTGTTTCCCCCTCCCGTGGCTCGTTGGTACACTGGGAGGAAGTGGCTTGTATTCACTTAGTCCCAGCACCGCAGCTTCTCACAGACCAGTGAGCCTGGTCAATATGCTTAAAGGGACACTCCAGGCACCGAGACCACTCCTGCCCATTGGAGTGGTCTGAGTACCAACTACCACTACCCTTAACCCTGCAAGTGTAATTATTGCAGTTTTCATAAACTGCAATATTTACCTTGCAGGGTTAAGTCCTCCTCTAGTGTCTGTCTACTAGATAGCCACCAGAGGACACTTCCATGTTTATAGCACACGAACAGTGTTCTATAACGACGCTGGACATCCTCACGCTATGTGAGGACCTCTAGCGTCGTCGAAATCCCCATAGGAAAGCATTGAAAGCATTATTCAATGCTTTCCTATGGGGAGGTCTAATGCGCGTGCGCGTGTGCGCATTGCCATGCATGCACATTAGGTCTCCCCCGCCGACGGCCGCACATGTGCAATAGGCTTCCCCCGCCAGGTGATGTCGGCAGGGGAGGAGCGTAGGCGGAGCCTGACCCAGCGCCGAGGGACATCGGCGCTGGATACAGGTAAGTCACTGAAGTGGTTTAAACCCCTTCAGCAATTTGGGATGGGGGGTGGGAGGGAGAGGGGACCTGCAGTGCCAGGAAAACGGTTTGTTTTCCTGGCACTGGAGAGTCCCATTAAGTGCCATCACTGATTCACATGCAATAATGACTGACTTTAAACCAGACACAAAATTTATCAGAAGACATACTTCTCATTTGCTTAGAATGACTGACTTGCAGCAGATTTGGTTTTAGTAAATATAAAAGTTGCAAGTCCAGTCTGAATTGCAAATTATGTTTTGAGATTTTTGTTCATCCAGACAAAATGTAGCATTTAGCAAATAAGACTGTGCCATCTTCTATGTTAATCATCATTTTGACCTATAGACGTTATACACTTGTGGCTTGTTCCCACACACAGTTTAATACCACACTTTTTTAGTTTTAATTGTGTTGACAAACATTTTCCAAAAATATAGGTCAAAATAGTTCCATTGTGAAAATAACTGAAACTAAGAATTTATACAACCATTAAGATGTTAAATTTACAATCACTCATCATGACTTACTAGTTAGATAATAACGCTCAGTAACGCTGCATAATAACATTTTCTTTTCCCATTTTATGTGCAGCTTTTCTTAGAAACATTAATGTATGTCTGTGTCATTTTTATATCCAGGGCCAGTTCTACAACATACTTTGGCCATCTCTTGAATTTTACTTCAAAAGATCACATTCCTAGGTTTCCATAGTAACTGAGTATTTTGCACTGCCAAACACTGCTCAAAGTTCCAATGGAGGAAATAATATCTATATTTGCATTAGATGGACTAAGAGGATGGAAAATGCATATATACTATATTTAACTTTTTGTGAATTGCAAAACTAGGAAACATTTTCAAACTAATGATAAATACAAACTATCACTGGGAGTTAACTAGTTATCTAACTTCAAGTCTAATAGTGTGCAAATTAATTTGTCAATCTTTGGACATTACATATTTAGCATAAAAATAATACGAAAGGAAATGGAAGTTAAGCAGAAAAAGAAATGATAATGCCAAACTTTGATATATTTCACAGTGCAGAGTATACACTTGAAAAACGTTTTACAAGAACCAAACTAAGAACCTCTAAAAATCACTGAGCAATAGTGATGTCCCGAACGGTTCGCTGGCGAATAGTTCCTGGCGAACATAGCTTGTTCGCATTCGCCATGGACGGCGAACATATGCAATGTTTGGTCCGCCCCCTATTCATCATCATTGAGTAAACTTTGACCCTGTACCTCACAGTCAGCAGACACATTCCTGCCAATCAGCAGCAGACCCTCCCTCCCAGACCCTCCCACCTCCTAGACAGCATACAATTTAGATTAATTCTGAAGCTGGCTAGCTGAATCATGGCTAGTTGCACTGAGGGTATGAGTATATAGCAGTACATTGTTGTGAAAGATGGCTGTCATGTTTAGGGTTTAGCTTGCACGTTATCAACTGTGTAATTATATCAGCAGCTCCACCACTAGTTATAAATCAAGTGTGAGTCGCCCCATGAGATGAGACTAGTGAATAACATAATACATGAACGGTTAAGGTAAAGGCATGTAAGGAACTACAACAATAAACTCTTTAGGAGGTGAAATAATGACATGTTTAAATGCTTGCTACTTTACGATTAGTTAATGTACAGAGAGCAGTTCATGTGATCAAAGGCATGATGTGGAGGATCGGATATAGTGGGACATGTTTGGCAGGCTGCTGTTTACTGCTTGTGCTCATCTGATCCCTTCTGGGTGCCAGGTGCAGACCCTGGGAGCTCCTGATACCTGGAAAAACAAAGGCAAGTCTCTGGCTGAGTGCCGGGTTCGCATCTTGAGGTGGTGGAAGCTTGTTTTGTCGGGTGGTCGGATCTGTCCCGGTGGTGCTTCACGTCCGTTGCGGGATTGTGGTGGCTTAAGGTGGAGGCGAGTGCTTGACGTGGGGCAGGCTCTGCATTTCTGTTTGTGCCTACGGTCCGGTCTTCGACGCCTTTTGCGTTGGTGGATTTTAATGGGGACTGCTTCGCTTAGCTGTGGTGGAGCTTGTTGGGGCTGTGGTGGAGCTTGTTGGGGCTTCCTGCTTGTTATTTGCTTCCAAAATTGATTAAAGAGTCTGTCTGTAGCGGTACTTACCCTCTCCAGGGGCCGCGCGGCTCAGCCAATGATGGGATCAGTCAGGCGGGCAATGACCGCGAGAAGCGGTCACATGTCCCGCCCGACACTAAGAGCGCGCCGCGCGTCTCGGGCGCGCTCTTAAAGGGACAGTGGGAGACTAAATTAGAATCAGTCTCCCATTGGCCCCTGTCAGGCCACATTCCCCATACACTCACGTTTTGGGGGCGTGGATATGACAGGGGCCAATCAAAGTGAACCTTAAGGGTATTTATACTCACCTGTTTCCCTTGCTCTTTGCCCTATCGTGGTTTCTGTCCAGTTCCCTTTAGTGCTTGTATCGTTCAGTTGGTTTTTTGGTGCTTGACCTTGGCTTTGTTCCTGACTCCGCTCTCTCCTTATCCTTGCTTGCTTATCCGCTGTTTTGTCCTCTGTGTACCAGTCCTCGGCTTGTTCTACGTTACGCTGTCTCTCAGTTCCCTTGACCTCGGCTTGTTCTGACTCTGTCTTTCTCTCGTCCTAGTCCGGCCATTCTAAGGTCCGGTAAGACGAACTCTGTTTCTTGTCTCTTGACTGTGAACTATTCCTGCGTGTTGGGGTATATTACCGTGACATTACGATAGGGCCATGGACCCCGCAGGTTTAGGTCAACAGATGGCCACTCATGAGGCTAGATTCGCAGAACAGGACCACCGTATGGATCAAATGGCTCAGGCCATCCAGACACTGTTATCCAGATCTGTTCCGGTACCTGTACCTACGCCTCCTGTAAACCCTATACCGGACACAGCTAATATGTCTAATGCTTCTGCACATCTAACCCCGCCACCTAGGTATGGAGGGGACGCTAAGACATGTAGGGGATTCCTTAATCAAGTGGAATTCCACTTCGAAATGTACCCACGTTCATTTCCCACTGACAGATCTAAGGTGGGTTTTCTTATGCACCAGCTTACGGATAAGGCACTAGAATGGGCAAATCCTATTTGGGAAGCTAATGGGCCTATGGTACACGACTTCAATAGCTTCCTCACAGCGTTCCGTAGAACATTTGACACGACTAAAAGGTCAAAAAATGCCGCCAGGGCATTAATGAGAATAAAGCAAGGATCTAAATCTGTAGCCGATTATGCTATTCAGTTCCGGACCCTTGCCTCACAGGTAGATTGGACTAATAATGGCCTTACTACTGCCTTTATGGAAGGTCTGTCTAATACTATCTTAGATGAGGTAGCAGCTAAGGACCTCCCTGTACCCCTGGAGGACCTGATTGACTATCTTATCGATATAGATAACAGGATCCGTGACAGGTTATATACCAGGTCCAGAAATAGACATTTTGTTCCCTTTAACTCCCCTAGAGCTGAGACTCCCGAGGGATCTAAAGGTTCTGAGGAGGAACCTATGCAGTTAGGGGTTGCTAAACTTACCGACGCTGAAAAGCTTTATAGGAGAAAGGAGGGACTTTGTCTTTATTGTGGTAGGAGGGGTCATATGAGACAAGAATGTCCCGTGCGTCCGGGAAACTATCGCACCTAAGACCGTATAGAGGACTGGTCTTGGGTGTGACATCACAGTCCTCTCAATTGCCTCTTAATAAGTTACTTCTTCCTGTTTCCCTGCACCTTGATAGTGACTGCATAGCAGGGAATATACTAGCCCTGGTTGATTCCGGAGCGGCCGAAAACTTTATTGATTCCAGTTTTGTCAAGGAGAATAACATACCCACCAGAGAGAAGGAGACACCCTTGGCCGTTGAGGCCATAGATGGTAGACCATTATGCTCTCCAATTATCACACATGAGACTGTTCCCCTACATATGTCTACAGGGGTGTTACACTCTGAGACCATTCGGTTTCAGATCATTACTTCTCCTTCCTCTCACCTCGTGTTAGGGTACCCTTGGTTACGTACTCATAATCCCACCATTGATTGGGAGTCAGGACAAATAGTTTCTTGGAGTGATTCTTGCCAAGAGTCTTGTGTTGTTAAAGTCACCCCTTTGAATTCTACTCATATTCCTCCCGTGCCTACGGTCATACCCTCTCAGTACCTATCTCTTAAATCTGTTTTTGATAAAAGGGAGGCTGAAAGATTGCCACCTCACAGGCCTTACGATTGTGCAATTAATTTATTACCTGGTACGATGCCTCCCAAAGGGAGAATATACCCTTTATCTTCTCAGGAGAATCTGGTTATGGAGGAATATATCAAGGAATCTCTAGAGAAGGGATTTATAAGAAGATCCTCTTCCCCGGCAGGGGCTGGGTTCTTCTTTGTGTCTAAGAAAGATGGCGAATTAAGGCCTTGTATTGACTATAGGGGCCTTAATAAAATCACCGTCAAAAATGCGTACCCCATACCTTTGATCACAGAACTTTTTGATAGGCTTAAACAGGCCACAGTTTTTACTAAATTGGACCTTAGGGGTGCTTAGAACCTCATACGTATCAAAAAGGATCACGAGTGGAAGACTGCTTTCAATACCAGGAGTTGCCACTACGAGTACACTGTGATGCCCTTTGGTCTTTGTAACGCCCCAGCAGTTTTTCAAGAATTTATTAATGATGTCCTACGTCAATTTATACATACATTCGTTATAGTATACTTGGACGACATATTAATTTATTCTAATGATTTACAGACTCATCACATGCATGTTAAATTAGTGTTGAGAACTCTTCTGGTTAACGGTCTCTATTGCAAACTCGAAAAATGTTCATTTGATCAATCTGAAGTCCAATTCTTGGGTTATATAATCTCTGCCAAGGGTTTTCGTATGGATCCCAAGAAACTGTCTGCCATTATGGAATGGCCTCTGCCCCAGGGTTTGAAAGCCATTCAGCGTTTTCTGGGGTTCTCTAATTATTATAGGCGTTTTATTAAAGGATTTTCTGCCATTGTAGCGCCTATAACCAGAATGACCAAGAAGGATGGCAATACTCATGTCTGGAAACCAGAAGCACTCGAGGCCTTTGAATTCTTGAAAGCTACATTTGCCTCTGCTCCTGTTTTACAGCATCCTGTCCCTTCACTGCCCTTTATTCTTGAGGTTGATGCTTCTGAGATAGGGGTAGGTGCTATCTTGTCTCAAAGAGATTCACCTGAAAAGCCGTTACACCCTTGTGGCTTCTTTTCCAGACAGATGTCCAAAGCAGAGAGGAATTATGATGTAGGCAATCGTGAACTCCTTGCTATCATTTTGGCGCTCAAGGAATGGAGACATTTGCTAGAGGGTACCAGGGATCCTATCCTCATTTTAACGGATCACAAAAACCTCTCATACCTTAGTGAAGCAAAAAGATTGTCTTCTAGGCAGGCCAGGTGGTCTCTCTTTTTGTCTCGTTTTAATTACATAATCACTTACAGACCGTGTGATCGTAATACTAAAGCTGACGCTCTGTCCAGACAATTCGAGACTACTGATAAACTCGAGGTCGATGTTACCCCTGTCATTCCGCCTGACAGAATAATAGCGACTACTGTTCTTTCTATTTCGTCTTCTCTCTTACAAACTATTCAGGCTAAACAAAACTTGGCTCCTGAGGAGAGGCCTGCTGATAAGCTATTCGTTGATATACCAGAGAGACGAGACATCTTGTCATTATATCATGACACTAGAACTGCTGGGCACCCTGGTATTTCTAAGACAGTCTCAGCAGTTTCTAGATATTTCTGGTGGGCTTCCTTGCGCAAGGACGTCACCGATTACGTTAATGCCTGTAGCACTTGTGCCAGTATGAAGTCCTCCCACAGAGTTCCTTGTGGGTTGTTGCATCCATTGCCCATACCCGAGAGGCCATGGTCCAATATATCCATGGATTTTATTGTTGAATTACCTCCCTCTAATGGTAAAACTGTCATCCTGATGATTGTGGATCGTTTTTCTAAGATGGCTCATTTTGTGTCTCTTCTCAAATTGCCATCATCCAAGGAACTTGCCTCTATCTTTGCCAGGGAGGTGTTTCGGTTGCATGGTATTCCCACTTCAATCGTGTCCGATAGGGGTAGCCAGTTTATTTCCAGATTCTGGAGAGCGTTTTGTGCAGAGATGGGTATCTCCCTCTCGTTTTCTTCAGCCTACCACCCCCAGTCTAATGGAGCTGCTGAACGTGCCAACCAATCTCTGGAGCAGTATCTTCGCTGTTTCGTGTCCCACCATCAGAACAATTGGGCTGACCTGCTTCCTTGGGCTGAGTTTGCTCGTAATAATGCTGCTCATGAATCCTCCGGTAACAGCCCTTTTTACGTTGTTTATGGCCGGCATCCCGTGGTTCTTCCAGCTGCATTCTCCTTACAGGGCATGCCAGCTCTGGACGAACATTTGGCTAGTCTACGTAATACTTGGGAGCAGGTTCAGTGTTCTTTGGTGGCCTCAGCTGCTCGCCAGAAGGTTCACGCTGACAAGCATCGCAGGGCGGCTCCATCCTATGCTGTGGGAGACCGGGTTTGGCTTTCTACTCGCAATATTCGACTTCGTGTGCCTTCTATGAAGTTGGCCCCTCGTTTTATTGGTCCTTTTCGTATCTTGCATGTGGTTAATCCTGTCTCGTATGCATTGGATCTTCCAAAAAATTTACGCATTCCTAACGTGTTTCATACCTCCTTGTTAAAACCCCTCCTGTGCAACCGTTTTACTCGGCATGTCCCCCCTCCTCCTCCGGTTTCGGTGGAGGGCCATGAGGAGTTTGAAGTGGCGGCTGTAATTGACTCTCGCTTGCTTCGGGGTCGCCTCCAGTATCTGGTACATTGGAAGGGCTATGGGCCTGAGGAACGCAGTTGGATTTCCGCTGACGCTGTTCACGCTCCTCGCCTTGTGCGTTCTTTCCACGCTCGTTTTCCTGCCAGGCCTGCTCCTCCCCGCCCGGTGGGCGTGTCTTCAGGGGGGGGTACTGTAGCGGTACTTACCCTCTCCAGGGGCCGGCCGGGGTCCTCCCTTCTCGCCGCGCGCGGTCCTGCTCCTGCACGAGCCGCGCGCGGCTCAGCCAACGATGGGATCAGTCAGGCGGGCAATGACCGCGAGAAGCGGTCACATGTCCCGCCCGACACTAAGAGCGCGCCGCGCGTCTCGGGCGCGCTCTTAAAGGGACAGTGGGAGACTAAATTAGAATCAGTCTCCCATTGGCCCCTGTCAGGCCACATTCCCCATACACTCACGTTTTGGGGGCGTGGATATGACAGGGGCCAATCAAAGTGAACCTTAAGGGTATTTATACTCACCTGTTTCCCTTGCTCTTTGCCCTATCGTGGTTTCTGTCCAGTTCCCTTTAGTGCTTGTATCGTTCAGTTGGTTTTTTGGTGCTTGACCTTGGCTTTGTTCCTGACTCCGCTCTCTCCTTATCCTTGCTTGCTTATCCGCTGTTTTGTCCTCTGTGTACCAGTCCTCGGCTTGTTCTACGTTACGCTGTCTCTCAGTTCCCTTGACCTCGGCTTGTTCTGACTCTGTCTTTCTCTCGTCCTAGTCCGGCCATTCTAAGGTCCGGTAAGACGAACTCTGTTTCTTGTCTCTTGACTGTGAACTATTCCTGCGTGTTGGGGTATATTACCGTGACACTGTCCAGCTTAAACTCAATATCCTGCCATGCTTTGCTGGTACCAGGAGGACACGCGGCTGCCGCCATATTGGGAGAGTCGCAGATGAGTATGTCAGCCTGGGCGGCTGTGCTCTGTGCATCCATTAGCTCCAGACAGCCTCTCAGGGGTGGACCGGGATAACCCCCACCGGTCTGAGGGGGGGGGGGGGTAACAGAGCTCCTGCTGGGGAGTAGCTGCTCCTGGGAATCCCAGGATCGGGAGATCGGCCGCCTCTCCCGCCCGGTGAGCACCAGGCCACACTTGCCACGCGGAGGTAAGTAAGACTCTGTCGAGTTGCTGACCGCTATTAAGCATGTCGGGTCAGTCAGGTAGGAGCAACATTGCTGGGTCATCCCCTTCTGGGGTGAAATTTGCTTGTTGATAGCTGCTTAAAGTGAAATATTGAGGGAGCTCACACGAAGTGCGTCTTTCCTCCATGACAGCTAGGCCCCGCCCCCCGGAAGCTGTATTCTTAGTGAGAGGAGGGACAGTGTAGCTGCTGCTGATTTAATAGGGAAATCGATAGCTAGGCTAGTGTATTCAGTGTCCTCTAGAGTCCTGAAGGACTCATCTGATCTCTGCTGTAAGGACAGCAGCCGAAAAAGCCCTTTTTAGGGCTAGAACATCAGTCTGCTTTTTTTTTCTTCTGTGTAATCTAATTGCAGTTGCCTGTCTGCCAGCGTGTGTGTCAGGCTCACAGCGTACACTGTGCCCACTTGCCCAGTGCCACCACTCATATCTGGTGTCACAATAGCTTGCATTAAAAAAAAAAAAAAACGTTTTTGACTGTAATATAATAGCAGTCAGCTTCCTTCACACATGTGCGTTTCATGGCCTACCAGGGCACAGTGTCACACCAGTGCAACTCATACCTGGTGTAACAGTAGTGTATATTAAAAAAAAAAAACTAGAAATTTGACTGTGAAATAATAGCAGTCAGTTTCCTCCACACGTGTGCGTTTCAGGGCCTACCAGGGCACAGTGTCACACCAGTGCAACTCATACCTGGTGTAACAGTAGTGTATATAAAAAAAAAACTAGAAATTTGACTGTGAAATAATAGCAGTCAGTTTCCTTCACACGTGTGCGTTTCAGGGCCTGCCAGGGCACAGTGTCACACCAGTGCAACTTATATCTGGTGTAACAGTAGTGTACATTTAAAAAAAATACAGGGGGCTTGTTGTCACCTTTCGGGGACCCTTGGTGTTGTACGTGGCTGGGTGGAGGAAGAGACCTTCAATGACATCAGTGAGGACAAGGAACGGGACATGGCTAGCTTGGTATCCAACCTTGTGCAAATGGGGAGTTTGCAGTTGTGCAAATGGACTGTTTGCGGTTGTTTGTGGTGTGTTAAACGGGGAGTTTGGTCTGTCACTGTGAAGCGGGCGTAACCCTTACACCACCTGATCGATACAACATCATATCTGATGTTTTAAAGCACGTTATTCCAAACAATTTAGGAATTTAGGAATGATTTATGCCCTTTCTGGATTAAAACCAGACTCTGCATTAACTATGTAATTTTCCATGGGAGTTTTGCCATGGATCCCCCTCCGGCATGCCACAGTCCAGGTGTTAGTCCCCTTGAAACAACTTTTCCATCACTATTGTGGCCAGAAAGAGTCCCTGTGGGTATTAAAATTTGCCTGCCTATTGAAGTCTATGGCGGTTCGCCCGGTTCGCCCGTTCGCGAACATTTGCGGAAGTTCGCGTTCGGAAAATTTTATGTTCGCGACATCACTACTGAGCAATCTACTTTGAAATGTTGTTAAATTCCCACAAGACCTTTTTTTTTCTTCCAAAAACAAAGACAAAGATATGTTATCTTCTAAAGTGAGAGATGTCAGGAATTTAAAGTAAATTTCAAATTCAAGCCCAAAATGGCTAAATTTGAAAAAAGAATGTCTAAGTTAGCTATGTTTCCAGTTTTGGTCTGAAATTTTAAATTCACTTTGAATTTTCTCTTCCAACAATTCTTTACTTTAGTAAATAACCGTGATAGAAGTTATTATTAGGGTGGAGGAAATTGCACATTATTATTATTATTATTTTTAATTATATAGCACCAGCAAATTCCGTAGCACTGTACAATGGGTGCATATGCCCTACCTTGTTTTTCAGGTATAGCATGTAAATAAAATTAACTCCTGCAGTGCCATACACACTGTTCATACATGTGTATGGCATTACTGAAGGACTTCCGAAGCAGAAGGACTTCCGAAATGCATTGTGGGTTGGCCAGGTTGCTCTGTTCACAGACATGCAGGGGGTGTAAGTATGTATTTTACTTGGGTTTAACAGAAATGACAGTTCCAATTTCAATATATCTCTAGTTAAAATAAAAAGTATGAAATATATGAAATGAGTTAACAAAAAGGAACTAATCTCGCTTTTATTTTTTTTTATTTTAATTTGCCTTTAGAGATACAGGCTGAAGCCATTAGTGTGTCTTAAACTTGTGCTTCAAGTTTACCCTTTAAGACTCTCTTGAAGAATGTGTGAATTGTGATTTTCAAAGAGTCAGCTGTGCACCTGACCATAAGAAGCCATCTCATTCTCATTTTAATTGCCTGACTGGGAGCACAAAAGAGTGCCAAGTACTTCTAATGAGCTATGCGCTCCACCTGTGAAACAATGTGGCTAAATATATGCATAAGAAACTCATTCAAAATTATTATTATTATAATATAAAGAGCACTGATTAAAAAAACTTATGTTTCTCAGTGATACAATGATACATATCATAAGAGATGATAGTTCAGATTTTTTGGAAAATTGTATATATTTGTAAATATCTTCATTGTTTTATTCAATTTTTAAGCATTCACATTTATTTAGAATATCAACAATTAAAGATCAGAATTTAAATAGATGTGATTATTTAAAAAAAATGAATGAAGCAAAAAGTCCAAAAAGTGCCCAGGATCGGATTTACGTACCATGTACCACTAGGCACAAACATATAACGTCCACAATGACCTAAGCCACAGAATAATTGTAACAGCTTCCCACTCAGTTCTTTCTCCTCTGCTCCAGTCTTACCATAGTTTAGAAAAACAATTGCTTTCCCAGGGCTCTGGTTAGTGTTGCATTCTAGCAGTTAGGATGACAAAAGAGAAGAAAGCCATTTGGCACATACACTGACTAGCCACAACATTAAAACCACCAACAGGGGAAGGGAATAACATTTATTATATCAGTACAATGGCACCTGTCAAGGGGTGAGATGTAGTAAGCAGCAAGTCAACAGTGATTTCTTGATTTTCATGTGTTGGAGTGAAGAGATTTGAGTGACACTGACAAGAGCCAAATAGTGATGGCTAGGCAGCTGGGTCCGAGCATCTCCAAAATGGCCAGTCTTGTAGGGTGTTCCTGTGGCTAGTACCTAATAAAAATGGTTAAAATTAGGACAATCAGGCGAACTGGTGTCAGGGTCATGGGCACTCAAGGCTCTTTGAGGCACGTGGGGAGCGAAGGCTAGTCCTTCGGGTCCAACTACACAGAAAAGCTACTGAAGATCAAATTGCTGAAAAATTGAATGCTGGCCATGATACAAAACTGTCAGAACACAAAGTGCATTGCAGTTTGCTGCATTTGGGCTATATAGCTGCAAACTGGTCATGGACTATAGAGCAATAGATTAAGGTTTCCTATTTGATAAATTATGTTTTCTTTTAGAGCATGCAGATAGCTAGATGTGTGTGTGTATGTTGTTTACATGGAGAAGAGGTATGCAGCAGGATGCACTATGGGAACATGGCATAGGTTAAAGTAACCAATCACAGTGTTATGAGTCAAATTACACAGCATGGGAAAATTCCAAAGAACTTTCCCACACTGTGTAAAATGACACAGTGCACTCTGATTGGTTGGATTTCAATCCAACCAATCAGAGTGCTGTGAAAGATAAGTATAGATACTTACCTGTCAGTCTTTTCATTTACCTGTCAGAGCACTCTGATTGGCTGGCTCAAACCAACCAATCAGAGCACTCTGAGCATAATTGCAGGGTGTGGGAATGCTTTATAAGCCTTTCCCCACCCTACAGAGCTCATGCTGCACTGTGCCTTCCATGGGTGAAGATGGATTATTTTTTTACTGTCGTGATTTTGTATTTTTTCTGCAAATTTTTTTTTGTGCTCTTTAATTTTTATTTTAGTAGTTGCAACCTTTGATCATTGACCTTTTTGGGGGCTAAAGAAAGAAAAGAAAAGAAGATACATCAAATGGTAAGTATGACATTTTATTTTTCAGGATCAGTTCATTTCCCCCCCTCACTATTATTAGGGTGGGGGTGATAGGTAGGGTATTTTGATGGGGGGGAGTGACTAGGGGCTTGGGGACCCCATGTCACTTTAATATTTGTGGTCCACACCTGCCCAGTCACTACTGCTTTTAAATTTGTTTAGGCGACATGCCCTTACTCGCAGCATGCCGCGAGTAGGGGAATGCGGAAGGATTTAACCTCCCTTTTATTAGTTTGGGGTCATAGTGACCCCCATAGGTTTTAATGCGGGGGGGGGGGGTAGGAATGGTTTATTACAAGGAGGGAGCTGGTAGCGCTGCCGGCTCCCTCCTTGTTTTTTTGCGCAAGCGCAGTGTTATTTCTCCGTGCTGTGGGGGTTAATTCCCCTGCAGCACGGAGTCTATTAAATTAACAAAACAAAATGCATTCAGCATTTGCCCTTTCGTTTCGGTTATATTTTGTTTGTAGGGCTTTCATTTACTTTTTAGTAAACAAATACGAAAAATACAGAATTTTCGGATGAAATCGTATTCGTACAAAAACGAATGCACATGTCTAATCCTGATCCCTTTTTGTAGAGTGGTTGGCAGTTGTTTCAGGTACTATGAAAGTAAGGAGAGCTCCATAGCATTTAACTGTATGGCGTAAACACTTAAATATAAGTGAATACACTCACATGGTTCTAGATTCAGTATAGAAGATTTACCATGTAGGTAGATGTAGATGTTAAGAAGGAGGGTACACCCCACTGGTTAAAAAAAAAAAAGTTAAAAATAATTGTATTTAGTTTGCTATGTTTCTTTAAAACTTTACTCCATTATGCAGTCAACCAAGCAAAGTGCTAAATTAGAAATGGCGTGGTTTAATTTTTAGTGTAAGCATGTAATTCACTTTCTCAACTTCCTGCTGTAGTGATAGTATAATTTTTCTCAAAGTATAACTCTTCCCTTTAGAATTAGCATTAATGCTTCAATTTGCTATTATTGTTTTATATTTGCATCATTATTAATGGTTGATATTGTTGAAATTGACTTAAAACTCCTGAACTCTTAATCATTTTATTGCAAGCTTTGAAGTGAGCTGATTAATTTTTGTTTCACAATTTTATTTTAAATTTAATGTTGTACTTTTGATTTGAAAGTATTTTAAAGTCTGTTTGAAGCGCTTACTATAATCTCACATGAATACGTGATATGGAAAATGCATTCACCACACATTCAACCAAAACCTATTTAACTTGCCGCTCTACATCCAGTAGAATTATTTGATCTGTGATCAAACATGAGCAGGTCTTTTAAAGTCACCAATACAAAAAGAGTGATTTTAAGTAAATACTGATGATATGATATGCATTTTAAATCACATAAATATATTGTATTACAATTCCTACTTTTCCATTCTACAGGATTTACAATAATTTATATAGTGCCAACACACTCCACAATAGGGACACGAGACAAACATTTAATTCTAACAAAACATGTCCAAACTACCTTACCATCTAGAATTGGGAGGTAGAGGTCAGTAATTATTTAATAACAAAAATAAACATTGAAAAGTCCTCAGGTTTTTTTTGCTTGATAATTGCTGCAGACAGAGTGTAATCCCATGGATATTAAGTGAACTGGGAAATGTTGGGAATTGATAAGATGATTGGAAGTATAGTCCCAGGGATATCCAGTGAACTGTGAATTTTTGGGCATTGACTAGATGATTTGAAGAATAATCCCAGGGATATCCAGTGAACTGTGAATTGTTGGCCATTGATCAAATGAATTGAAGTATAGTCCCAGGGATACCCAGTGAACTTGTAATTCTTGGGCATTGATCAGATGATTAGAAGTATAGTCCCAGGGATACCCAGTGAACTAGAAATTGGTGGGCATTGCCCAGATGATTGGAAGTATAATCCCAGGGATATCCCGTGAACTGGGAATTGTTGAGCATTAACTGAGATTATTGGAAATATAGTCCCACTGATATTCAGGAAATTGGTAATTCTTGGTCATTGAGTAGATTATTGGAAATCTAATCCCAGGGATATCCAGTAAATTGGCAATTGTTAGGCATTGATGACCAGCTGATTGGAAGTAATAGGGCAAAGTATCCATTCTGAAAAAATAGCCAAGTGCAAGAACATTTATTATTCATCTGTTTTTAACAAAAATGGGCAATACCGTGCTTAATTCTCTACAATTTACTAAGTTCAGTTTAGTGAATAACCCTACCAATGTAAATTAATTATTTTAGTTTGAGAGCATCGTAGCAGAGCGCTAGTCCGCTTTTCCCTCCTCTGGATTCGTGAAGGCAGGAACTCTGGAACAAGGCACTGAAATGTGTATAGCGCTATTCTCCCCAATAACTGGACGACACACAGTTCTGGGAGTACCACTGGGTTATTCAGCTCAAATACAGCCTTTTATGCATAGACCCCCAGCATGGGGTCTCCATACAAAAAAATACACAACCCCCTCCCAGGCGACCCATTGTCTGAGGGATAATTCAGTCAAAACTGAGTAACTTAATTATCTCTCAGGTACAGGAAAATATATAGCATATATACAAAATACCCCCAAAACATTGTCAGATTTCACAGGAACCCCACAATTAATATGTCCCTGATCTGAGTTCCCAACATATCCAAATAGTGCTCAGATATGTTTGTTGGAACAGAATCACCATTCGGGTAAGGTTCTGACCGAATAGCCCAAAACAGTTCCAGAGGAATGAGGGTGATGGCCGGTCAACTTTCAGGGATTACTGTGCGAACACCGACTAACGCTCCCCCTGGCTATTAAGGAGTGAATGCTCCCCCCAGTCGGTAGTTCATATCTCCCGAACGTCGTTCGTCTAGTTGGTCGTGAAGTAGAACGGGCAGCGGTACAGACTCTTCCCAGGTTTGTGGACTCGCGTGGCCTAAAATTCTTCCAGGCATTCGACGACCATGTACTGCTGCCTGTGTTCGGGTGACAAAATGGCCCTGGAACATGTGCATTCGATTATATGAATGGCGTCCACCCAGGGAAAGCACTCAAGTTAAAGTGTGAAGGTGTTAATTTATGGTTAACAGCCAGGGGAGGTTGGTGTTCAAGGAGGTATAAAAAGGGGGACCATGCACCATTCATTCTGGAAACGAACAAGGGGGTACGGACAACCGAACACAAGAGAATGAAGTCTGCTACAAGCATGCAATAACATTTTTCCAAGAATGCTAGTGTAGCCACAGGTCTACATGAAGATGTACCAGATGATGTTGTTAAATGGTTAAATTATGTGAGAAGTATTATGGCATGATATAATCAACTAGGAACATTAAAAGGGCTCTCAGTCTCCCCTCCCCTTCCATATTTACTTGGTGTTAATCTAGCAATCCAGCCTACATTTGTATTATTAGCTAAGCAACTTATTTTTTAAATGAATATAACAATATATACAATCTATAATAAATATCCTAATTCTAAAACTTCTCCCCATGTCAGGGAGTTGGTAGAACTAGTACATTACTGTAAACTGACAAATATTACATACCTGTTAAAACCAAAGGGAACACGCTGATGTAGCATGCAAGATATTCTAGTGCTTGACTCAGCGTGAAGAATCATTTCTATATTTGGTTTCACTACCAACACAAACACAAAAAAACATAGACACAATGCTTGCCATCAGCATGGCATCATGACAGACATAGGATATACCTCAGTGTGTATACCTCAGTGTGAGGAGAGTTATACAGTTATACTGTGATTTACAACTGGCAACATTATTTCCTCTCATATTTGTGATAGGACATACGTAATATGTTGCAGCCCATTTGATTTTTTTGCTTCTAATTACACCTTTCCATTAGTTTTTAGGACATACGTAATGCAGCATCTTAGATGATTTTACTGATAAAGTTACAGGGTAATCATTAAAAAAGATTAATAAACACATGCACAAACATACTCTGACAGACTCTCACATAAAAATCATATATAATTTTCATCTTTGTGCAGAATATCCATTTATCAATCCAAAAATACTGCTGTACATGATTATGTTCATAAAAGAAATCTAATAACAGAACTACAACTCTTAAAATGTTTTGCAATGCGCACAAAGCACAGCTTATATGATAAGCTCACAAACTCTAATCAATACATTAAGTGAGTGTGATTACTTGAATTAATTGCTGTTTTGGTGAGAACTTAATGTATGAGCTGCACAGATTGGAGCATTGCAAAGAAATGTATCTCTTTTACACTTCATTATTTCCAATCTATTGATTTCACATATATTTTAATTTAATGTCTATATATCCCATACATATAGGATGAGTAAAAACAAAAAAATCCAATTAGGCAGCAATATACAATGTCAATCTGCAGTTGCGAAGTAAAGTTTTGTCATGAATGAATAGTGGCATACATTCTCGGGATGAAAATATAATTTTGCCTCTTTATAAATCGCTGGCAAGACCACACCTTGAATATGCTGTGCAATTTTGAGCACCTGTTCTAAAGGAGGATCATGGCACTGGAAAGAGTGCAGAGATGAGCTACAAAATTGATAAAAGGAATGGAGCATTTTAGTTACGAAAAAAGGTAAAAACATTTAAATCTCTTTAGTTTGGGGATATGATAACATTATACAAATATATTCGGGGCCAGTACAAACCATTATCTGGAAATCTATTCATAAACAGGGCTATACATAGGACACGAGGTCACACATTTAGGCTGGAAGAAAGGAGATTTCATTTAAAGCAACCCAAGTTTTTTTTTTTTTACAGTAAGATCTATAAGGATGTGGAATTCTCAGCCTGAAGAGGTGGTTTTATCAGAGTCCATACAAATGTTTAAACAGCAATTGGATAAATACTTGCAAAAACATGACATACAGGGATATCATTTCTAATTAGTGGGGTAATAGCTGCTTGATCCAAGGAGATATCTGACTGCCATTTTGGGGTCAAGAAGGTATTATTTCCTAGTATGTTGCAAAATTGGAAGCTTTTCAGACTGGGTTTTTTGCCTTCTTCTGGTTCAACAGCAAAAACACATGTGAGGAAGGCTGAACTTGATGGACACAAGTCTCTTTTCAGCTATGTAACTATGTAACTATGTAACCATTTAGTGTTCTCTTAAAGGAGCGCTATAGTCACCAGAAAAACTGCAACTTAATGAAGTTGTTCTGGTGTGTATAGCATGTCCATGCAGACATATATTGCTGCCTAGGGACACCTTCAGTGTCAACTAGAGATGCTTCCTGAGTCAGTGCTGCACAACATGTTTGTTCCTGAGTCAGTGCTGCACAACAGCTTCATTAGCATCTTTCATATGTCAAATGTTGGTTAGATATAATTAATGCCATACAGATAATTAATACCTATCAAGTTACACAATACGAGCATGTGACACAAAGAAGGCTTATCAAGTGTCACTGACACTTTTACATCTCATTTTTGGCATTTTTTTGGAGCATGAAATATTTTTGCTTTTTTTTGTTGCTTTATTTATGCCCTAGCAGACATTTTTGAATATACTTTTTTTTTTTTTGGTGCTGTAACAGGTTTATCAATATTTCCCCCATATTTGCAGCCACTTTTAAATTTGGCATCTTCTGAAATTTTAGTTCTGTGAAAAATGGTTGGAGTTTGCTATGAAGAAAACCATCAGTTTTTTGCATCACTTTTATACCGCTTCAATAAATATGTTTTTTTTTAAAATGATATGATATAATACTTTAACCATCACTTTTCAGTACATTTTGATAAACATCATCCATTACATTGTAAGATTCCTCTCACTTGTCAGGTAGGATCTATATATTACACCAGTGTTTCCCAACCCAGTCCTCAAGGCACACCTACCAGTCCAGGATTTAAGGATTACCCAGTTTTGTCTAAGGTGTTTTTAGAAAAAAAAGAAAAAACACCTTAGACAAAACTGGGTAATCCTTAAATCCTGGACTAGTAGGTGTGCCTTGAGGACTGGGTTGGGAAACACTGTATTACACAATGGCCATTGTTTTGATTTGGATATTCTGGTCTACAATTTTAAATTAAGTTTCAATTCACTTTGCACTCCAAATAATTAGCATTTTAGTGAATAGTCCTGTCTACACTTTTCTTACAATTATCTAAGTCAAGGTATAAGGCTCCATCTATTTGCTTCACCAAAACTATTTACAGTTTTGAAATTTGAAGATGTCAATCAGCTATAATGTTTTTCTCTAGTAGTTATGGACTCTCAACTCTCTTGAACCGATATTTTCCTCTAAAAAAAATTTTCTTTATAAGTTGTTTAATTCATTTTGTTTTAAGGTCATCTGATGCAGGGTTATTGCTACTTGTTGTAACTCTGTCAGAAAACTTCTTCAAACCAAGTATTATCTACTCAAAACAGAGCTCCCATTCTTAAATAAATTATAAGAATCATTAAATTTAGATGAATGTAATGGATAGTTTCCTGTATATTTCCCCAGTATAATATGGTACCCATTGTAGCTAGAATTAACTCATTGAGTGCGAGATAACTGAACAACACAAATCTCTTTATTGATTATATATGTGTGTATGAAATAACTAACAGAAAAAAAAATGCATGTGCACTTTTTTCAATATAAGCATATCCAGTATAAAATAAATAATCATTAACATTAAATATATATAAAACAATGAGAATATAGAAAAAAACATGAACATTAAACATGAGAATAATCATTAACATTAATCATATATAAAAAACATGTATCAAATGTCTCTCTTTATTACAAAGTTAACTAAGATTGCATTTAATCTGGGGCAGAAAATTCACAATTGATACATTTTCTCTACATGTTCCTAGTCTGTTGCAGACATATGTTTACTTATACTCGCTGCTACTACTTTTTCCTGGTTCCAAGGTCCCTACCATAATGTGCACAGTTAGCATCATTTAATGAATACAATAATATAATTAATATACCATATCAAATCTGTAAATTCCCAGAGGATCCCAACACAAGATAAATATAAAGTCCTCCACTTGTGTCTTCTGGGGAATAAAATAAATTATACATTCAAAAAACTATCCTACCTACTTGTTTGGAGCTATGTCTGGTTTTCCTGATGAATGAAGCAGTACTTTGCCTGGTGGTCTTCTCTGGATTTAGGATCCCACTTCTCACACCAAATCTGTCAGATTAATTTGAAATAATACTGTGTGTTCTTGTCGTTGATGAGTGATATAATATACTATTATGTGCAGTTACAATGTATTGTATCATATAAAAGTACAAATATGACCACAAAGTAGTGAAGAATAAACAAACGATCAAAAAAAACAGAGGATAGATAAAATAAGAATGATCCTCTCTTCAACTATGTAAAGATAAGAAAATGTTACTTGCGCTTTTTCCTTAATCCCTATGTATATTTAGACAAATGGAGGTCATTTAGTTGCTCCAATGGCCATTGGAGGGATGCCCGCCTGCCAACGTCAAGGCAGACCCCCCCTAAGCGGGTCCTAACACTGACCCTTCAGCCTGCTTCCTTGAGCTTCTGGCAAAGATATCTCTAATGAGACAGAAAGGGGTATTTTTTATATACACCCCTTTACTTATTAACCCTTAATAGGGAACACATGGGATGGGTAGCAGCATTGTAACCAGGCTGTGTGATACAAAGTAAATACAAATACAAAAAGAGAAGTCCTGCGCTAAAGCAGCAAGGACTACAACACACATCAGCCCCAATATATAGTAAAAACCAAAGAAAAGAAAATGTTACTTGCGCTTTTTCCTTAATCCCTATGTATATTTAGACAAATGGAGGTCATTTAGTTGCTCCAATGGCCATTGGAGGGATGCCCGCCTGCCAACGTCAAGGCAGACCCCCCCTAAGCGGGTCCTAACACTGACCCTTCAGCCTGCTTCCTTGAGCTTCTGGCAAAGATATCTCTAATGAGACAGAAAGGGGTATTTTTTATATACACCCCTTTACTTATTAACCCTTAATAGGGAACACATGGGATGGGTAGCAGCATTGTAACCAGGCTGTGTGATACAAAGTAAATACAAATACAAAAAGAGAAGTCCTGCGCTAAAGCAGCAAGGACTACAACACACATCAGCCCCAATATATAGTAAAAACCAAAGAAAAGAAAATGTTACTTGCGCTTTTTCCTTAATCCCTATGTATATTTAGACAAATGGAGGTCATTTAGTTGCTCCAATGGCCATTGGAGGGATGCCCGCCTGCCAACGTCAAGGCAGACCCCCCCTAAGCGGGTCCTAACACTGACCCTTCAGCCTGCTTCCTTGAGCTTCTGGCAAAGATATCTCTAATGAGACAGAAAGGGGTATTTTTTATATACACCCCTTTACTTATTAACCCTTAATAGGGAACACATGGGATGGGTAGCAGCATTGTAACCAGGCTGTGTGATACAAAGTAAATACAAATACAAAAAGAGAAGTCCTGCGCTAAAGCAGCAAGGACTACAACACACATCAGCCCCAATATATAGTAAAAACCAAAGAAAAGAAAATGTTACTTGCGCTTTTTCCTTAATCCCTATGTATATTTAGACAAATGGAGGTCATTTAGTTGCTCCAATGGCCATTGGAGGGATGCCCGCCTGCCAACGTCAAGGCAGACCCCCCCTAAGCGGGTCCTAACACTGACCCTTCAGCCTGCTTCCTTGAGCTTCTGGCAAAGATATCTCTAATGAGACAGAAAGGGGTATTTTAATCCCTATGTATATTTAGACAAATGGAGGTCATTTAGTTGCTCCAATGGCCATTGGAGGGATGCCCGCCTGCCAACGTCAAGGCAGACCCCCCCTAAGCGGGTCCTAACACTGACCCTTCAGCCTGCTTCCTTGAGCTTCTGGCAAAGATATCTCTAATGAGACAGAAAGGGGTATCTTAATCCCTATGTATATTTAGACAAATGGAGGTCATTTAGTTGCTCCAATGGCCATTGGAGGGATGCCCGCCTGCCAACGTCAAGGCAGACCCCCCCTAAGCGGGTCCTAACACTGACCCTTCAGCCTGCTTCCTTGAGCTTCTGGCAAAGATATCTCTAATGAGACAGAAAGGGGTATTTAATCCCTATGTATATTTAGACAAATGGAGGTCATTTAGTTGCTCCAATGGCCATTGGAGGGATGCCCGCCTGCCAACGTCAAGGCAGACCCCCCCTAAGCGGGTCCTAACACTGACCCTTCAGCCTGCTTCCTTGAGCTTCTGGCAAAGATATCTCTAATGAGACAGAAAGGGGTATATATACCCCTTTCTGTCTCATTAGAGATATCTTTGCCAGAAGCTCAAGGAAGCAGGCTGAAGGGTCAGTGTTAGGACCCGCTTAGGGGGGGTCTGCCTTGACGTTGGCAGGCGGGCATCCCTCCAATGGCCATTGGAGCAACTAAATGACCTCCATTTGTCTAAATATACATAGGGATTAAGGAAAAAGCGCAAGTAACATTTTCTTTTCTTTGGTTTTTACTATATATTGGGGCTGATGTGTGTTGTAGTCCTTGCTGCTTTAGCGCAGGACTTCTCTTTTTGTATTTGTATTTACTTTGTATCACACAGCCTGGTTACAATGCTGCTACCCATCCCATGTGTTCCCTATTAAGGGTTAATAAGTAAAGGGGTGTATATAAAAAATACCCCTTTCTGTCTCATTAGAGATATCTTTGCCAGAAGCTCAAGGAAGCAGGCTGAAGGGTCAGTGTTAGGACCCGCTTAGGGGGGGTCTGCCTTGACGTTGGCAGGCGGGCATCCCTCCAATGGCCATTGGAGCAACTAAATGACCTCCATTTGTCTAAATATACATAGGGATTAAGGAAAAAGCGCAAGTAACATTTTCTTTTCTTTGGTTTTTACTATATATTGGGGCTGATGTGTGTTGTAGTCCTTGCTGCTTTAGCGCAGGACTTCTCTTTTTGTATTTGTATTTACTTTGTATCACACAGCCTGGTTACAATGCTGCTACCCATCCCATGTGTTCCCTATTAAGGGTTAATAAGTAAAGGGGTGTATATAAAAAATACCCCTTTCTGTCTCATTAGAGATATCTTTGCCAGAAGCTCAAGGAAGCAGGCTGAAGGGTCAGTGTTAGGACCCGCTTAGGGGGGGTCTGCCTTGACGTTGGCAGGCGGGCATCCCTCCAATGGCCATTGGAGCAACTAAATGACCTCCATTTGTCTAAATATACATAGGGATTAAGGAAAAAGCGCAAGTAACATTTTCTTTTCTTTGGTTTTTACTATATATTGGGGCTGATGTGTGTTGTAGTCCTTGCTGCTTTAGCACAGGACTTCTCTTTTTGTATTTGTATTTACTTTGTATCACACAGCCTGGTTACAATGCTGCTACCCATCCCATGTGTTCCCTATTAAGGGTTAATAAGTAAAGGGGTGTATATAAAAAATACCCCTTTCTGTCTCATTAGAGATATCTTTGCCAGAAGCTCAAGGAAGCAGGCTGAAGGGTCAGTGTTAGGACCCGCTTAGGGGGGGTCTGCCTTGACGTTGGCAGGCGGGCATCCCTCCAATGGCCATTGGAGCAACTAAATGACCTCCATTTGTCTAAATATACATAGGGATTAAGGAAAAAGCGCAAGTAACATTTTCTTTTCTTTGGTTTTTACTATATATTGGGGCTGATGTGTGTTGTAGTCCTTGCTGCTTTAGCGCAGGACTTCTCTTTTTGTATTTGTATTAACTATGTAAAGATATTGTTCCGGGATCTGTAAATAAATATAAAAGCTTAAAGAAATGTTATCATGTTCTTAAAATCTTTAAACAATTGCTATAAACCATAGTTTCACTGTAAAAAAGTATATTTATATTGAAACAAAAAAACAGCATTATAAGGCAAGATAATTGCACAAAGTCAAGACATCTTTTTATTCCTATTTTTAAATTAAAAAGTTCAGGTACCATTTGGAACATTTGAAATCATAGACGTATTATAGGTTAAAAAGATCAAATTAGTTCACTCATGTCAAATCTTAGTAGTGCACAGCATTCTTTAAATGTTAAAATGTAATTGTTGTTGAAATGTTTAAGAAAAATAACTTTTTACAGTTGCTGTCATCCTTTGGAATTGTTAGAATTTATAGCAATACTTTATTATAGGTAAAAGAAGTAATAATGTAAAAAAAGAAACAACATATCTAATGCATTTCCTATTTTCAGGTCCTTAATCTAATATACCTGGTGAATAGCACCTCATACTGATATGCTATATCATTGCACATCTGTTGGTCTGATTTGTCTTAAATATGACTTATTTGCTATCGGCCGGAGTCAAAATGGAATGTACAGCTGGAAAACAGGAAAAACAAACACTAAAATGACTATACATTCCATACATTCCAAAAACGAAAAGAGCAAACACTGTAGAAAATAGAAAACACAATGTAATGTAAAGTAGTGTACTAACTAACCATTGAGATGAGTGAGTTGTCACCTAACTAGCAAAAGTTTGTTTTAGTTTATTTAACATACAGCTGTAAAAAGTCTCAAACTTGGCAATTTTGTCACATATTTCCCAAACAGGTTGTATATCACTATTATTGAAAGTCCAGTGTTTATACCCCATAGATATAGTAAACACATTTGTACCATTGTAAAGCGCTATGGAATTTATTGGCGCCATATAAATATAATAATAATAATATTAGTCTTCAAATGTGAAAAATACAACCATTGTTAATTGTAGAGAGGTGCTATTTAATACTCAAAAATCTACCCCATCCTTCCTTTCTCTGGGGAAAAAGTAGGTCTCTATACTAAAGAATTTGAGATGCCCTTCCTTATTGTCCCAAGTGCCAGTTAGGACAACCATACTGAGACCCCTCCCCTCATTAATCAAAATAGCTCTATCAGGGGCTGACAAATGTATTCCTCAACCAATTTATTGTACTTGATTAAATTTGTTTGGATAAACTTTAAAAATATATATATTTTTTTTAAATGTTAACATATCAAAAATATACGATATAAAACAAATGTAAATATATGAAATAATATCAAAATATTAAAAAAAAAGTTTAAAAAAAGTTTATGAAAAAAAAAAAATTTCATTTGAAAAGCTATTACAAAAATAAAAGAGCAAGGCTCTTTTGGAGAATCTGATAATGGGAGGAGCTTACATTTTTATTTTTTTTTGCAGCTTGGGTCTGATGCCATTCTACTTATTTCAATAAAAGATCTGAAGACTTACATTTCTGCAGAATAAAATTGCACTATAGGGGTATAATGATAACTGAAGCAAGTTAAATGAACTTGCATACAGGAGGTTTAAGAATGTTTTCTAGTCTTAATTATACCTCAATCAAGGAATAATTCTCCGGCAGCTCAATTTTGCCTTTTCCTACCCTGTTTTAGGAGACAGACTCTTTAACAAATCTTTGAGGTGCGAATCTTTCCTTACTTTTCTTTTTTTCTTTTTCACTTCTCAAGTAATAAAGTCAATGAAGCACTTTTAGCAGCATCCCTATCCAAGTTAGTCTGGTCAATAAATAATTGATCCTTTCTCATTTCACAGAACAAGTAAACAGTAGCATATTTGTAATTGTGCCATCGCAGAGCTTAAGCTAAGAAAAAGAGTTACGATTTAGAAAGTTTCTAAGTAAATAGTATAAATAATGTATGCAGAATAATGTTGTGTTTCTTCAAAGATACTACTTAGATAGATTTGTTTTAAAACATTTATTACGGACATGTATTATATTGTTATTGGCTGGAAGCCATGCAATATGTCTCTTCAAAGGAAAGAAATACTTGGTAATATGAGACCCTCCAAGGCATAATTATGTAATAAAGTTCTTATTGTGGAATCTGGAAGGAGGCCAAACCTTGTCCAAATATAGTTAATGTCAGACCCAAATTTATTATCCCTCTCTATTAACAAGAGAAGGCAGGGTTTGTTTGCATAGCCTAATTCTCCCTTAATTACAGACACTATAAAATAATTGCTATCCATGGGATAACTACTTAAAACTGGAATGACCTGCAGAAAACTGCACATGGGAGAAATATAACACAATTCTTTTGTTAACTTTAACATAGAAATATATTAAAACATACCTGGTAAAAGAAAGAACAGAATCTTAAAATTCTATACAGTCAATAGTAAGACAATACAAACATATATAAACATACGCGCACATACACACAGATACAAATGCACATACAGGCATAACATAATTTTTAACTCTTTTATTCACTGTAACCTAATGGCAAAGGTTCAAGTTCATCAACTCATTCAGTATGTGATTTTTCACAGAAGTCTAAGCCTCCCCTTAGCATGAGAAATTGGAACAGTTCCCATTTTAATTCATCAACAAATGGTGTCTTTACTCAGCAATTATATTTCTAAAGTGAGAAAACCAGCCCTGGAATAATGAGCCTCTTTACATTCAATAGTCACGGATACAGATATAAGATGCAACTCAATTATATTAGATAAGGACAAATAAACTCAAGAATTAAATGTGCATTTCCATTTGAAAAGTTCAAGCAGTTTGTATTCAGTTAATAAATGTATATGGCGAGTCAAATTGTACTTGTGGACTAAATATAACTTTACTGGAATAGGGGATGATAACATGAAACAACTTAAATCGGAATTCAGGTTCAGTTGGTACTTTGAAGTATTTGAATATAATGGCCACTAGATCTTTTTAGAAATCACTTACATTGGATTACCATAATTTGCATAAATTATATACAAACTTAAAGAGTTGAATTAGACCTTAAATTAAAGCTTTACTTAGATTAGATAAAAATCAGATTAACTCTGTAAAACCTGTCATTATTAACTATCTCTGCATACACTTGATATGTCGTCCTAGTTTCTGGAATATAGTGAGATAAGTAGGAGCACCTACCAATTTAAATGTTATGTGTAATATATATATATATATATATATATATATATATATATATAATTATAATTCTAATATATAATTTACATTTTTAATATTGATATATATATATATTTTGAACCAGGATGTAATGGGATATATGCAGCAAGATAACAAAAGGAAACAGAACGTGACAAAACAACAGAGGATAATCATCAAAAATTTGGCAGAAGATCCCACAATAATAATACACTCAGCAGATAAAGGGGGAGGTATTGTGGTGATGGATTATACCTATTATGCCACAGAATTAAAATCCCAATTAGCTGATCGAAATACCTATAAGCTATTGGAAGGGGACCCCACAAAGAGCATCCAAAACAGGATTGATGAAATTCTAACTATGGGCTTGATGGCAGGCTACATAGATTTAAAGTTGCGACAGTTCCTTGCTAGGCAGCACCCACGTACACCTATAATATATACGATTCCTAAGATCCACAAAAATGCAAACCAACCACCAGGACGCCCCATAGTCTCTGCAATAGGGGGCGTCCTAGAACCTATTGCCAAATGGTTAGACCACCTTTTTCAGGATCCAGTAAGACAATTGCATACCTGCATTAAAGATACACCGACACTCATCTCGAATATTAAGGAGATACATTATGAAGAACATAAACCCATCCTTATCACCATGGATGTACAAAGCCTATATACTATTATTCCGCATGAAGAAGGCGTTGAAGCCATGTGACAAGTTTTGATAAGATCTACAGTATATAGAGGCCCGCCCATAGAGTTTGTGTTAGAACTCCTTACCTTCGTTCTTCAGAACAATTATTTCAGATTTGAAGACATGTGGTACCTTCAAGTAGCAGGAACTTCAATGGGGTCACCTGTGGCGCCCATGTACGCTAATGCGTACATGTTCATCTACGAAGAAAAACAAATATTGGAAAGATATGGTAATAATATTATATCATACCATAGATTTATAGATGACCTGCTCATCATATGGAACAAATCAAGTGAGGAAGCAGAAGAGATGATTGAAGACCTTAACCAGCTACCATCACCGGTTAGGTTTACGGCAGAGATAAGCAGAGAAAGAGTATATTATCTGGATCTCCAGATTGAGGTGGGAGACACAAGCCTTCAGTATTCACTTTACACCAAGCCCACGGACAGAAACACTACATTGCATTATCAAAGTGCACATCCCAAAGCTCTCAAAGACTCGCCACCAAAGGCACAGTTTTTGAGGGTTATTAGAAACAATTCGGATGTTCAAACCATGGGGAGCCAAATTCTAGAAATGAAGACCAGATTCTTACAAAGAGGCTATGATAGCCGAACTCTGGATAAAGCGCTTCAAGAAGCACAGTGTGCGCGCGCCGAAGAGAAAGAGAAAAAAGAGCCTTCACAACTAGTTTTCCCCATGCTGTATCAACCTGTATCACCACAAGTAGCAGCCTCGGTTAAGAAAAACTGGAAAATTCTGACAAGCGACGAAACACTCCCAAGAGAATTCAAGAAAGCACCATTAATCTGTTTTAAGAGAAATCAGAATTTAAAGGACTTGCTGGTGCGTACGGATCCAGTAGCAAGTTACCAAGGGATATCTAAAGAACAGATAAGGGGGTCGGTCAGATGCCTAGGATGCGTCACGTGCAGTCACATGATCCCGGCAAAGAAATTCAATAATCCACACAATAATAAGACCTATTCCATCAGATTTACGATAACGTGTAAGACAACACACGTGATATATAAATTGAATTGCCCATGTGGACTCTGCTATATAGGCAAAACGGAAACTGCCATATGTGAACACATCAGAGGACACCGTTCCAGTATACGGCTAGCGTACAGGGATGGTCAATCAGACAAACCAGTGGCAAAACATTTTTTGGAGTTCGGACACTCTTTGGCCACACTAAAATTTGTGGCGATTGACCATATCCCACTATCAAGAAGAGGTGGTGACCGGGGAAAGATACTTTTAAACAAAGAGGCATTTTGGATACATGAACTTGATACTGTTTCCCCCAAGGGACTTAATGAATCACTGTCGTTCCATTCGTTTCTGTGAATATAACTTAAACTTGTTTTTGCCCCAGCTTGCTCTGAATATTGATAATAATTTAATTTTTTATGCATTTGATATTTTTATTATTATTTTTTTGTCTGTTGACATAAAATGGTGGCATAAATGAGGGGGCCATAGTGAAGTAGGTATATAACGGATAGTGCTACCCATGAGAAAACTGGATATGGATATTTATATGCTCCAGTTACTCTTATATATATGAATTTTTTGGCCTGTACATAACCCTCTGAAACAATAAGTTTCTATGGCCATCCATATGTAATGTCAATATTTTAATAATATTTTTATGTGCTTGAGTATATATGTATATAATGATTATTATTTGGTTTTGCACCAAGAGCACTTTAGTTTATTTCACTTTTGTTATTGTAGTGAGACTTCTTACATATAAGACAGAATATTTTTACAACCAAGCACTTTAATATCATGCACTTTAACCCTCACATATTTCATCCAGCACTTTGATCAACGATCACTTATGTTTTCACTGTAATTGGGTGAGGTCCACATCACTATGGTAACGGATCTTTGTTATGCCGCGTTTCTATGACAACGCTGGCAACGTAGCGTGATGACGTAACGTTAGGGGCGGGTACACTGGCGCGCATGCGCACACAGTCGGACTGGACGCCGGCAATGCACGATCAACACCTGGGGTGAGTTACACACATTTAATAGATTTATTACGATTATTGTATGCCTATATAAGCAGCATGTTTTTTAATAACTGTATATCCTGATGAAAGTCCACATGATGGACTGAAACGTCGATTTTTATGCAACTTCATTAAAAGTTATATTTTAATAAGAAAATGTCCGTGAGTGCAGCCATATTATTTGAACTTTATATATATATATATATATATATATATATATATATATATATATATATATATATTATATACTATATAATCAACACTTTCCTTGATGACTATGGTTGAGGACCCATATTCTGAGGCATCCAGTTTTAATATCACTGTTTCCAGTGCTGTTGGTGAGCTGACAAATGATTTGCAAACTTTAGACCAAATTACTCAGTCGGACACATTTTCTTTCCAACTCCTCAGTGATGGCCTACATATTTTGTCATTTTATGCAAATTCAGTGTAGTTAAATCCTAAGGTGTGAAGCTCAGTATAGTCAGTCTATTAACACATGACATTTAATTAATAATGATTCATTTTAGAAAGGGCATCCTAGAATTGTGTTGATGAAGAAATATTGTAATTTTTTTAAAATATTTTACTGTTATGTAATGTGTGAGCTAATAAGATCAATTGTCGTACAATTTTAAAAATTAACTAAACTATGAAAGAAATAAGGTTTTGTTAACCACTTATCTTACATGATATCGCGTTTGATATACATTTAACATTAATTTCTAAACCAATAAGTCAAACTTGTAATTTACAGACAAAAGGCAGTAGAATACATTGCATTTACGAGAGTTAACTTCACGTCTTTCATCAATATGGGTAATTTGATCATTACCAGTGGCGTCGCTGGGGGGGGGGGGGCAGAGGGGGCCATGGCCCACCCTACCTCATGCCATTCCCCCCTTATGCCCCCCAAGTGCTGGTGCTGTTTCAAGGGCCGGCCTAAGGGTTGAGCTCACACCGCTTGGCTACCCAGGTGGAGGATTTTATTATTCTCCACCCGGCATTATTTCTAAAAGATACATTGCGGTGGGGGTGGGGCTTACTGTGTGGCAGAGGTGTGACTAAAAGAAAGCTGAGGCGATGCTTAATGATGGCGGGGATAGAGCTAATGTGCCCAGAAGACACACTGAGTGACTGCTGCACAGGAAAGGGGAATCAGAAAGGAGTCCCTGCTTTCCCCAACATCCAGACTCCAGGAGCTGCACTGCCTCTACTCCTCCCTTCCAACTTCCAACTTCCAACCCATGATGAACAGAGGTAACTGTATGTGTGACTGTAACTGTGTGTGTTACTGTAACTGTGTGTGTGTGTGTGTGTGTGTGTGTGTGTGTGTGTGTGTGTGACTGTAACTGTGTGTGTGTGTGTGCCCGTCTGTCTGCCTGTGTGTGTGACTGTAACTGTGTTTGACTGTGTCTGACTCTGTGTGCTTGACTGTCTGCCTCTCTGTTTGCGTGTGAATGTGTGACTGTCTGCCTCTATGTGTCCAACTGTCTGCCTGTATGTGTAACTGTTTGCCTGTGTGTGTTGTTGTTTGTGTGTGTGACTGTGTGTCTCTGTGTGTGTGACTTTCTGCCTGTGTGTAACTGTAACTGTGTGTGTGTCACTGTCAGCCTGTGTGTGTGACTACAGTATATAGGGTGAGTCCAGCTAGGGGAGATAAGAATAAAACATAGTGTAACACTGTGGAGCCCAAATAGGGTAATGTTTATGTGCCAATGGCTATATATTATATATATATATAAATTCCAATAGTCCTTGCACACAAACTCAAATATTTATAACATCGGGTGCATTCTTGTAGTCATTGCCAAACAATATAATATAAGTAGTAAGAGGCTTGCACTCACGTTTTTTTTAAATAGAAAAATTCTCCTTTATTGTATATCCATTAAAATCTGATCGACGTTTCAACCCCCATCCGTGGCTTTCCTCAGGATCAATACATGATCAGGATCAATACATGATCAGATTTTAATGGATATACAAAGGAGAATTTTTCTATTTCAAAAAACGTGAGTGCAAGCCTCTTACTACTTATATTATATATTATATACTGTATATTTGATCTTCAGTTACCTTATTTTGGTTGCACTTTATCTTTCATTTAATCGAGACCCACAATATCAAGAATTAAGAAGAGACACATCTAAAGATCTCTAAAGATTTCTGAATGCTCAGTTTTTGACTACAACATAAACATTACCCTATTTGGGCTCCACGGTATTGCACTATGTTTTATTTGTATATCCCCTAACTGGACTCACCCTATATACTGTATGTACATTAATTGAAGATTTGAGGAGATCTTCGGGTTTAATCCAATGTTAGAAGGGAAGTCAAGTATATATATTTTAATATGCACCTTCAACTCACTTAAGCACTTTATTATTCTAATCAGTGCCATTATAAGCATATGCACTTTATTGTATTGAATTTATTCACTGTCTATTGTTGAGATATAGTGAAAAAATGTGTACTTTCTTCACATGTGTGTGTGACTGTAAGCATGTGTGTGTGATTTTTAACACAGGGCGCCTAAAGCCCTGGCTCTATCGTTCCCAAAGTGCCCACATGGACGTCCCCGGTGATTCCTCCTGTCATGGAGGAAGCAGTTTATCGTCCCCCGAGGCAGGCGGCTGTGAGCACATCAGATGCGTTGAGGGAGCTGTAATCCTCTTGCTCTGCTCCCTTGCGCGCCGTCTACTGATGCCTGGAGTCAGAATGACATCACCAAAGGTAGGGAGGCTGGGTGGACAAATTAAAATAATAATATTAGTAATTTGTGAGTGTGTGTGAGAGAACGTGTGTGTGTCTGTCAGTGAATGTGTGAGTGTGTGTATGGCTGTCAGTGAATGTGTGTGTGTGTCTCTGTCAGTGAATTTGTATGTGTCTGTCTGTGAGTGTCTGTCACATCAGTGACCGTCTGTGTTTGTCATTGAGTGTTTGTGTGCCTGTCAGTGTGTGTTTGTCAGTGAGTGTATCTGTGATCTGTGGCTGTGAGTGAATGTGTGTATGTCAAATCAGTGACAGTCGGTGTCTGCCAGTGACACCTGTGTGTTTGCCATTGAATGTGTGTGTGATTGTTGGTTTGTATATACCAGGAGGTGTGTTTGTGTCAGTGTGTGCCTGTCAGTGGACGTGTGTTAATTAAACAGTGTCTGTCCGTGAATGTGTATCATTAAGGGCATGTTGTCTGTCAGTCTTCCCATCCACACTGTTATCCCCACACGATCATCCCCACACCCTGTCCCCCACACTGTCACCTTCCTACACACTGTCCCCCCACACTGTCACCTTTATACACACTGCCCCCTCCTTCCAGCCCACAGGTAAGAGAAAGGGAGGGGGGATAAGCCCAATTTAATTTAAACAGCTCACACCCAGCACTTATCCAACACTACACGCACTACACAGACACTACTACATACACTACATACACAACACAGACACTACTACATCCACATCCACTACATAGACACTGCATCCACTAGACACACTGCTTACACCACACAAACACTAGATACACTACGCACACACAATGTATTCAATACACACACTGCATACAATACACACTACAGCCACAACATGGAAGAAGGGGGAAAAAAAGACAAGAAAGGGAGGGGAACAGAGACATGGATGGCAGGGGGATTCTTTAATCCATAGTGTAGATGGGAGTTTAACGGACAGCAGTGCGGTTACATCTAAGGTGTGACACATTACCTACCTGGCTAAGACTACAGTTTGCAGAGGAATTAAGGGAGCGTGTGTGTATATATATATATATATATATATATATATATATATATATATACACACACACATACATACATGTTTTATAACATTTGTCCCTGGCCCACCATGTGCCCCTCCTAAATATGAATCCTAGAGGCCCCACTGATCATTACATATTTGCTTCTTAGGGTTTTAAGTTCTTTTCTTAATAACAAATGTTCTCTCTTTTTTTATTTAAAGTTGCAAACATGTTAATAAAAAAGGGAAAAATGGACAAATGGGATGAACAGACAATAAAGTGAAAAAGGGGAGACACAAGCTGTTTCTACTTGTAAATTAACCTTACTGACTCCATATTATTTTAATGGATCAAGCAGTTTACTCTCTCCCTACTTAATCATACCCCTGTCCGGACTCCTCATCTTTGTTCACTAGAACTAGTCTACAACTTATGGTTGGTCATTGAAGATGATGTTTCACCCGATATCCTATAATTCTTCAGTTGCCTCTCTTCCATCTCTGATTTTCTGATCTCCCATTTTCTGAAACTCAATCTTTCTAAAACTAAGAATCTTATCTTCCCTCATAATAATTATCCTCCTCTCTCCTTTCAAGTTGATGGTATGCACATCAACTCATTCTTGCAAACTTGCTGCCTTTCTGTTATCCATGATCCTGGCCTCACCTTACATTGAGTCTGTTGCCAAATCCTGCCAATTCCACCTTAAAGACATAGCCTACATATGCCCCTTTCTTATGCAAGATGCTACTAAGTATCTGGTTCTTTTCTCACATTAACTACTGAAATTATCTTCTAATTGGTCTCTTGGGAAACCATGCTGCCTCTCTACAGTCCATGAATGCTGCTGCCAGGGTATTTTTTCATTCTCTACGTCACTCCTCTGCCAATCATTTCATTGGCTTCCTGTATGATATACGCAGTTTATTTTCCTTTCCACTGCTAATACCCGTATTTGTCTCTTGAACATTATTGTTGGCATCTTTATTGATTAACCATTTTTGTAATCAAGACGGTAGCACTAGTCGTTTTATTATTTATACTTGTGTCTAGCTGTAATTCCTTCTTTGTGCGGTTATTAATTTTTAAAATGGGCATTGTACGTATTCATTTGTTATTGCATTGCAATTCTTCAAGGTTCTTGCTTCTTCTAAATAAATATTTTTTTAAAATGCATCAATCTTAAGACAGATAGCTGACATTATATAATGGTTTCATTGCACCATGTTTAGTCTGTGCTAAATTATCTCTTCTGAATCTCTTCTGAATACATATTATCCAGGTGATTATTTCAGCCATTAAATAAAAGTTCATGTAATGAAGTTAGCTGGCATGAAATCCGTGTTTGCTGTTGGCAAAATAACTCTGCCAATAAAGTTTTGTTATAAAATGCTGTAATAGATTCCATTCAATGCCCAGCCCTGAGGCACACAACATAAAAAAATGTTTCAAACACCTGTACATTTTTCAAGTGACCTGTTAATATGCTGTAAAGCCCAACACTCAAAAATATAATCCAAAACTCATAAGACTAAGTATTCTGCCAGTGACGGTAGCAGTCTATTTACCAGTTTTGTATTGTTAGTGTTATAACTCTGCAACGCCATCTTTTGATAAATGATGTGAAAATTTACATAATGTTGGTATGCAAATTAATAGAATCAAATAGGAATTTGCTTATATATATTTTTGCTTTTTACTTTGTTCAAGACTGCTACTTGTATTATGTATTTGGTGTATTAATTATGATTGCTTGTTCTCCAATGTTCGATATATTTGCATTTAAATGTTTTTCAGCACATCCTTAAGGACAGGTCACCAAAAACCTTGTTGTGTGGTAGTTCCATTTGGAACTGTGTGTCCTGCTTGGGTTTTCAGGGATTCAAATAGAAGGGTCTAAGCACCACTTTTCTGGCAGCACTGTTTTCTGTTAGTGGGGACGTTTCAGGAGGAAGTCTTGCCAATGGTTTGATGTCCCTTCCTAGGGAGAGTTGTGGCAGCATCTAAAGATATGGCAGCATTTAGCTAATTACTTTACCCATGAGACACATGCACCTTTGTAAAGGCAGTGTCCAGATACGTCAAGGATACCTGTCTAGAAGAAGAAGACCAGGTAGAGCGGTCAATACAAGCATATAATAAGGAGTATAAAAAACGGGGTCAATACCTTCCTGCTAGGGATCTGCTCCAGTGGGAGAAGGATTAAGTTCCTACTCATACTGGGACAATATGTCTCCTGCTCCAGTGGGTAGATGGCTCTGTGTCTACCCAGGCCTTGGTATCTCCATAAACCTATGCCTCTTCAGCCTTGCTTTATGGAGATACCCCTACTGAGACCAGCATCCTGGGTAAATATAGTCACCAACTTGACATTGGTCTCAGCATCTAACCGTTCTAGATGAAACATCTGGAAGAGAGGCTGCTCCAAGGGTCCATATTGTCGTGTTGCGTGTCTGTACATTGACTTTCACGTGTTGCAGCAGAGAAATGCTAAATGCAGAAATAGACTAAACACAAAAATCTAAAAGCGTTTAAGTGTTGTTGAGATCCCCGGGACCTAGATCACTACAGAGGACCCACAAGATACTCTACTTTAAAGAAAACAATTAATCAGGATTGTTCAGGATCCACAAATAAATAGGCAGAACATTAATGAATGGCTGTTGTTCTGAAAAAAAAAGCTGTGCAAGGGTGCAGTGGAATGTAATGCTGCTTCTACTGATCCCCATTGTGATTGCTGATTCTCATACACAGATACATAATCGCTCAGATATGCAGTGACACTCATACACAGAGACAAAATGACACTTACACACTATAACTCAAACTGACACTTATCCTCTGAACACTCACACTGATAGGCATACATTGACACTCATACACTGATACTGATATGACACAGTTTAATATTACTCAATTATCTGCTGTCCATAGAGGGAAGGAGGAAGTTTAAAGGTTCTGGCTGTCCTTCCTCAGGGCTATCATAGGCTGCTGATGCAGGGACAACATGGCATCATATCTAAGCACCTACTTTGATTAACATTTATGTGACCTTACTGGTCCTGTGGATATTAAAGCTGTGATAGCAAGACTCCAACGCAGCATCCTTGTTACACTACATAGCATTCCGGATGCCATTGTGTAAGAGACTCACAATGGTGGCTCTTACACCTTTGGGGTCCCCATACTGCAAAGGACCCATGGCCAGAGTCCCGATCTCCTCACCCAATGTTCCTTCCCCTGGCCTTCATCCCGTGGTGAAATCAGATTATGATGGTAAGTATGTAATGAGTTCCTTTACACCCCTGACCAAAAAAGTCCAAAGGGGCCTCAGTTTTAAGTGTCAGTTCCATCAGTTCTTTAAACAGTTGTACTGTGACAAACCAATTTAGCTGAATAATCTCCCCCTACCACCATTGTGAGTAGGTGAGGCCAGGAGTCCCCATACCTTATCTCACCTACCTAAACACATTCTAAAAGCATCAAAAAAGCACATATATAAATAAATTTGATGATGGCAATTAGAAATCAGAATATGCAATCTGTTAATTGCTATTAACCTGCGTTTAAACTGCAGATTCATGGGGTGTGACCTAAGGTAACATTTAAAATCCAGGTGTTCAGTCTTGAATATTTTTATGGTCTTATGTCATACATTTATAGTTTACATAAATGTCATACATTTACAGTTTACATTTATAGTGTTTTGATAGGTTTTACATATTTACACTGTGATTTGTTATATTATCTGTATGAATATTTGAGGTGCTAATTATCTTATCATATCTTCACGATGCATGATAAATGAGATACTTCCTCTTTTAATTCTGCAGAAATATATATAAAAAAACATGCATAAAGATATAGAAAAATATAAAGATTACACTAATGTTGTTATTGTTATTACTATGATCACCGCAATGTAGTCATGTGAAGAAAGGCAGCCACAACCTCTTCTATATACGGCAATAAGAAAAAGTGTTATGTAAGTATTTATCCAAATATCTGTGCATTTTCTAATCCTTACAATATGAAGAGCATTTCAATTCCCACTAACACTTTAAATCATTAAAAGTGACTCATGTCTCGGCATTGCATCTACTGAATTACCGAACAAGTTCATAAAATCTCTCAAGCAATATAAACAATAGAAAAAAAAAACAAGCTATTGTCAAGCTATTCTTACTATTCTGAGACATAAATATCATTGCTGTATGGCAGGAAGACCTTAAACCACAGATATGACCTCAAAAATATGAATACCCTTTTAATGATGGCCGGTTGTCATGTGGGCTTTAACTTGCCTCTGGCACCATCCAGTTCTGCTTGCTCCTTCTTGTGTAGTTAAAAAGTCTGGTGCTATGTGAAGGCTAGACAAGTGGTCACCTGCTATTGCTCATGTGTCTCCACATTAGCCACTTTTATCAGTAATTTGGTCCAGATGCTTTATGCCAAAAAATATATAATACAATTTATATTGAGTTATTTAGATTAATCTAGGCAGATCAATGGACAAATAACCTGGCAAAGTACTTCATGCAAAATGTATGCACATGCTTTAACACTTGCAGAGCCTAGGTGCTTAAGGTATCGAAGCTTTGCAGAGATATCTGTGCTAGTTCAGTGTGTTAATCACATCTTTGCTCTGCATTATACAACCCCAGGCACTGGAAGGGTCATTTTTGATGTGCCAACATATTCATAACCCTCTGGTATTTTTATATGCATATCCTTATGGCAACATATGCATAACCCTCTGGCATTCATGGTATCCCAGTGGAACAAGAAACACAGTTACATTCTAACACTAAGTGATAATATTTGCTGTGGAAATACAATATTCTGTGTACGAATAACCATACAGATCAGCACTCATATAACTATAATTGCTTTGATTATTTAGAGGAGAGATAGACTATTAAATAATTTTAAACTTATGTTCTAGAAACTGGAATCGAAAAAAAAAAAAATTATTGGAAAATAGCAGCAGTTTACATTTATTATTTATTTATGTTTGTGCTGGGCTGAATCCCATTCACCAATATTTGAATATATTATATGACAGTATGTGCACTTGTTTATAGGTAAGGAGATATATTTACTGAAATGATTACAATAAATGGGCTTTTTACTCATAGAACTTGTCACGGAACTATTATATGGCCCGAGTGTAAAGAATTATGTTAAAGTACTGCATGTCTAGAGGTATAACTGAGATGCCCATAGTTCAATTACTCCAGCTATAGGATACTGATATATAAGTAGCTTAGTAAGACAAATAGAAAGCCTTCAGTTGATAAAAAGGCATCGGCATTATAAGTTATCTGCAGGATAGTTAAAATAATTGGTTGATCCTGGAGATTTTTCCTGGATTTGGCACCTACACTGTTCATTGACCCCCTTCTTGACCAGAAAATTAGGATAGGTTTGAGCTAGCCAGGGTTCTCCTGCCCCACAGCTGTACCTAATAGACTTCTGCATTACGTTTCAAAGCAAATTGTGACTTTTGGGTGATCGATGATTGGCCGGATTCCGCAACTCTGAAATGCAATATGGATGAATCATGAAGCTAACAAAATGGACAATGGACGAATAGCTTTGGTTTATGATTCCATGATGGAAAAAAAAAAAATAGATGATCGGTGGGAAAAAAGATGATTGATGGTTTAAGGACAGTCGCTAAATGTTGATTTTATTTACAGTTCAAGTGAGAAGTGACCAATGGAAAGTAAAAAAGGAGAAGTAAAAAAAAAATCTATTTTTCTATATTTAATAAATATGTATAGTATACAATAAATATGTAAATATATTATTTTACTTCTCCTCCTCCTTTTTTTCCTTTATTGGATACTTTTTCTCATTTGATGTGTGAACCAAATGGTGGGAAAATGCTCCTAATATATATCATATTTATACCATATTATGTATATATATATATATATATATATATATATATATATATATATATATTGCACTACGTTGTCTGAATTTTTACCCATTTTCTTGAACAACATATGAACAAGCTGAACCATCACAAGAACAAGCATTGGACAACTTTTAAAAAATGTAAATTTCCAAAACTTTTTTTGCCTAAACTGAACAAACCCACAATGCACAATTCTAGCAGAAGTTATAGTTACAATAAGCAGTGAGGATTTAAATGTACTTGTGTATTTCTGTAATTGATCTTAACTCTTAACCCGTATTTTTCTGTGAACTTAACACAGCTTTTTTGACACCTTCAATAAAAAGTCAGGCGTTAATGGAGTGCAGTATCTATGTAAAATGATAATTGGAGGTTGGAGATAACTCCTAGATACTTGCGTCCACTAGGGAGCCTCATTTCAAAGCAAAGGTGTAAGTTGCGCCATTAACTTGGGTCATTTCTCAAATTTCTCTTCTTTCATTGAACAATATTTTTTTTGAAACCCTGTCAAAGATATCTGCCGGTCTCGCAAACACAAATGCACAGTTTTTCAGTAATTACTAAGATTATTATTAGTTGAGTTTTTATTACTAATAAAGTTGACAGAATCTTTTTTTTTTTTTTACATACACAGTAGTTCAGAACATGATGACTCTACTAGTCGGGGGCGTATCCTGACCTCCCACCTTACCCCCATACACACACTTTAAAAAAAACACCGGCAAATTAATTAAAATGTTTTCATTTTTAAAAATTGCACAAATGTGTTAACTTTGAAAAACCCCTGTCCTGCCCTCTTTTACAAACCCACTCTCCTTCCCGTCGTTGCACAAAACGCATGTCCTGTCCTCGTTCTACAAAACTCCTGTACTGCCCCTTCTACAAAACCCCTGTACCCCCCCTTCCACAAATACCCTGCTTAGCCCCCCTTATACAAAATCCCTGTCCCCTTTCTACTGTCCTCAAAACAATGAGTCTGTCCTCAAAACAATGATACCACTGCAGTGTCGCCCACTCCTAGCGTCAAAGCAAATCTTTCTACTACTGCTGAAACCCTGTGAAGACAGACAAGCGGTGCACGTTGACGTCACGTTAGTGTGACGTTGCGTGCCACCACACTCCTCCCACTGCTCCTCCAAATAGTGCTTTGCCGCAGCCCTTGTGGCTCACGGTATAAGGGATCATGGCACAGGCAGTTATGGTACCCCCCCTAGTTAGTGGCACCTGGGGCAGATTGTACTCCCCGCCCCACCCTTAGTACGCCACTGTATATATACTGTCAAATACAGCCACATGCACACAGTCCCAGGCACATAATCACTCACACGCAGTCACACACACAGTTACAGGCAGACAGTCATACATACAATTACAGGCATACAGTCACACACAGTAACAGCCAGACAGTTACACAAACAGTTACAGGCAGTCAAACATATAATTACAGTCACATCCATCATGGTCTCATCCCTCTGCTCCTATCCTTGCAGTCCTCTGAAGCCTTAGAGAATCTTCATTGGCGTGGTGCCATCCCCAGAATATTGGCACCCTGCTTGTTACCCTTAGAGTCAGGATTTGAAGGATCTAAATAAGGTGATCTTAATATTGACTATTAGACTGAAGTTCACAACTGAAAGATACTGCACATTGGTGTTTCTCTTCTTTTATCCCCTTTGGAGGAGACGATACCGTGAGAGTGGTGTGTTGCTGCCCTAAAAGCAAAAAGGTCCATCCTACAGAGCCAATATTATTCAGGCTCCACAACATGTGAGTGGTTCTAGCTTTTTGTGTAATACCAGACTAGACCTATTTTATACCATCTGCACTATTATTTTTTGTCTTGTTTTTTTCTTGTCATTGTATGTATCTTCGAGTATATTACAACATTGTATTTGCAGGGTAAGTTGAAAGCACCCCTACACAGGCCAGATAGAATTATTTAACGCTTCACTAATAGGTATTTTTATTACACTACATAGCATTCAGGATGCCATTGTGTAAGAGATTCACAATGGTGGCTCTTACACCTTTGGGGTCTCCATACTGCAAAGGGCCCATGGCCAGAGTCCCGATCTCCTCACTCAATGTTCCTTCCCCTGCCCTTCATCCCGTGGTGAAATCAGATGATGATGGTAAGTATGTAATGAGTTCCTTTACACCCCTGACCATTTTTATTATTTTTTTTAATTATTATAATGGTAATATTTTTTTGTTAGATAAATTTTTTTATTATTTCTAATTATTTTATTATATTTATTATTATTTTATTATTATTTATTATTTTAAAAATATTTTTAAAATATAATTTTTTATTTTATTATTATAATATTTTATAATATTATAATATTTTTTTCGTCCCCCCTCCCTGCTTGATACATGGCAGGGAGGGGGGCTCTCCTTCCCTGGTGGTCCAGTGTCATTGGTAGTTCAGTGGGGGGGAGAGGGGGGCTGTCAGAGCTGTAACTTACCTTCACAGCAGCTCCTGTCAGCTCTCTCCTCCTCCGCGCCGTCCGTTCAGCACCTCGGTCAGCTCCCAGTGTAAGTCTCGCGAGAGCCGCGGCTCTCGCGAGACTTACACTGTGAGCTGACAGAAGAACTGAATGGACGGCGCAGAGGAGAAGGGAGCTGACAGGAGCTGCTGTGAAGGTAAGTTACAGCTCTGACAGCCCCCCTCTCCCCCCCACTGAACTACCAATGACACTGGACCACCAGGGAAGGAGAGCCCCCCTCCCTGCCATGTATCAAGCAGGGAGGGGGGGACGAAAAAAAATATTATAATAATAAAATACAAAATTATATTTTAAAAATATTTTTAAAATAATAATAATAAATTATAATAAATAATAATAAAATAATTAGAAATAATAAAAAATTAATCTAACAAAAAAATATTACCATTATAATAATTAAAAAAAAAAATGCCCACCCCCCACCAAGGCTCTGCAACACACTGCACACACACACACACACACACACTGCACACACACTGCACTCACACACACTGCACACACTGCACTCACACACACACATGCAAATTGCCATAATACAGACACTGACTCGAGTATAAGCCGAGTTGGGGTTTTTCAGCACAAAAAATGTGCTGAAAAACTCGGCTTATACTCGAGTATATACGGTAATTCTTCAGTTTTATACTGGCAGTGGTAGACTTAACTAGGAATGCTAGCAGGATTATGGATTATTCACTAATCTGAAAATTGCCAGGAATTCAAAACAAATTGAAAAATAATTTTAAATGTAAAGACAAAATGGCCATAGAGGAAAAATATCCTAGTTAGTTATGCTTCCAGTTTATCTACTTTGGTCTTAATTTTGAAATTCACTTTGAATTCACTTTGAATACCCAAATTTTTGCTTTGGTGAGGGACCCTTTCAATGCCAGTTCAAGATGTCTGAGAATACTGGGAATCAAGAGTGAATACATCAAGCAATATATATTTTGACAGCTTTTCTCTAGAAAAACATTAAAGGGACATACATCACTTGACATTTTTTTTAAATTAGCAAGCAAACAATTTTAAATAAATACACAAACCAAAATAAAGCACAAAAAAGTTTGAAAAATATGTAAAAAATGTTTATAAAGATACAATAAACTTGGTCAGATTTCATTGTTAGGCACACCTCTCAGCTACCAGAGTTTCTTTGGCACCTCCCCCCCCCCCCCCCATTAATCCATTCCAGGCCAATCCAATAATGACATAAACAGGACATCACTGTGTAGCAGAAGTAAGGTCCTCATTCTCTCTGCACTGACTGACAGAGCATGGAGAGAGAAATTCAATACCGGGGACTGTTCTAGATCAATCACAAGGATTAGATTCCCTCTCTTCTCCGCTTTTCAGGATGTTGCAAGGTAAATCTTCCAGCTGCATGTGTGACTTTGTCAGGTATGCCCAATTAACGTTTCCAGCAATCCTAGGAATAGGACACTGATTGGTTAGATCAGTGCCCCCCTGGAGTGGGTGTGAAACGCATAAGAAAGAAGAAGCAGGTAAATATGAATAATGAAAATCATCTGAATAAAAAATGAATAATGAATAAATGAATAAAAAATCATATTTACCATTTTTTTTACAGCCAGCCGAGTGAGACAAGAGTCTCATGCAAAGCTACAGCATTTAAATGGGACAAATGTCTCAAAGTGATGCGTGTTAGCATATTCCTATATTACATTTTAATTACAGTCCTTTATGAAAAAATATATATATATATATATGAAAATCTATACTTTTTTCACTGTTGCCATGCATCTCTTGAGACTGTTTCCAATTGTAATTATGACGGTACAATCTTATTTTGAATATTTTTTTACTTTTGTGTGCTTTAATGCAAACAACAACAAAAAAGACACCATATTTCAAAATATAGCAAACAGCAAATATTTAATGTAAGTGAGAGAAGTTATAGTTATACAATGATATTATCTGCGCAGAGAACGGTATAAATAAAAGCAGAATGGTAAGAACATAAAAATTGATTGCAAGAAATCGAGAGGTTAAGAGAGACACAGAAATTGTGAAAACTGTATTAAGGTAAATCAGGCAGCCAAGCACAAAGAATGTTAAGGCAGTGATTAGCCAGACTTGCTAATGAATGCATTCAAATGCTTCATCACTTAATCAGATGGATGAGTAAAAAGAATTTACATGTACATACAGTACCAATATTTAATTACAGGAGACATACATTTTAATTAAAAAAAAAATGATTATTATAAGTGCATCGGCATCAGAGGAATGAGCATTTCGCACTGAAAACTATCTCATATTTAAAAGATGATTATAAGATTAACTCTTTTACCTACTCTTATTTATTGATAGAATTGAAGATGGAAATATGGTAATGATAAATTATCTTTAATAACAAGAAATGTACATGAATAGCCTACCAAAGTACACATAATAAGTGCCCACACATCTTTAAAAGCTGTCAGGGCTACATAGAAACATTGATACCTATCTTACAAATGTAAAGATTTGTTCATACAATATTAAGACAGACATAGATAGACATACAGACATTATTAAACCTTGATTACATACACATAGACCACAATTTAATATTGTTGGGTCAGCTTTCCAAATGGTTGAATACTTTTGGCTAAACTTTTAAAATTATTCAATATTATGTAATAATGTATTATTATTTAATATTAGTATATATAAATATATTTTGTAATTTTTTTTCATATATTGCTATGTTTTTTTATATAGGATATATTTTTTGATAGTTTAATATTTTGAAAAAATAATTCTAATAGTTTATCTAACAATAGTAAATCCTTTAGAAAGCTTATCCAACAATATTAAATTAAGGCCATAGTTATTCTTGCTTTCTAAGTACTAGTGATTATAGGTGCCTAGCTGCACATCCACTTATACCTCATTCCAATAGACATGTTTTGGAAAACAGTCTACGTAAAAGAGGTTTAGAAATTATTAAAATAAAAAAAAATATTTTTATGCACAACAGGGAATGCCAGAATCTCTGGAGGCCTTGCATACCAAGCTGGAATTACTCAGAGCCATGAGAGGGGCACATAATTTATCAGGGTCTCCTAGGAACAGTACTGTCCCCATCTAGAGACTTCACAGAATTTACAAAGAACCATGGTGGCATCACCACAGGGGGTCCGGTGGCTGGGGGGCCAAGGAAATATACCTGAACCTGTCCCTCAAGGGCGCCACCAGCATTGAGGTCTATGGAGAATCCTGAGAGACCACGCAGCTTTTTCCTGCAGCTTTTACCATTCACCTATCATTTCTCATGATGGCTATAGTGTGCCAGAAGTAGCTCATATATATGTTAAAATGTATCACATGCATTTTTTTTTTCCTAAATTGCAGCATAATATCACTCACTGTATTGTTCAACGATTATACATACACTTAGCTTAGAAAAAGATTAGCAATATATGCAGATTATTTGCATAGTTTCATTCAATACCCAATCAATAATATAATCATCCAATATGTTAGTGCCCTCTATCTATCTATCTATCTATCTATCTATCTATCTATCTATCTATCTATCTATCTATCTATCCATCTATCTATCCATCTATCTATCCATCTATCCATCCCTCTATCCATCCCACTATTTATTGTCTCTCTGTTTGTCTATCTGTCTATCTATCATCTATCCATCTATCCATCTATCCGTCTAACCGTCTATTTGTCTATCTATCTATCTATCTATCTATCTATCTATCTATCTAATCTATACATCCATCCCTCATTGTTCTTTTACATTTTGATCTGTGGTAGTCTATTCACTTTAAATCGCATGCATGCCATATGATTTTCAATGGCAAAGTGACAAGTACATAGGAAAAAGAAAGTGGTGTGTAAATTAAGACAGATCCACATGAACCATAAGATATTCATCAATTATATCTACCCTTAGAAACCTTAAGGTTTTGTTAACTGGTGATAAATATACTCATAGATCCTTGTAATCCACTGGTGTAAGTTACATTAGGGCAATGAGGCATTTCCAGCAGACAAATTATTGCTAACCATTCAACAAATGAGGCTTCACGTTCAGTTTTTTTTTTTTTCAGTCTATTTGATTTTACTTTGTCATAACTGGGACAAGGCTATTCCGCTGATTTCCTCCTTTGATAGGTGCAATCTTGTCTCTTCAGTCTTCATGTAAAACACCAATATATTTAATATACAAAATGTATCGGTCCGTTTTATTGCAAGCTAGATGATAAAAATTGATTCGCTAAATTAATTTGAGTAGAGGACGTGCTTTGTTCCATATCATGCTGGTCATTGGAAATATAGTCCTCAATTATACCAAATTAAAATTCTTTTGATGCTCTCAGTTCCTGTGCACTGTATTATTGAAAACCCCCAATACCAACAAAATATTAATTTTGATACAACTTTGATATTAATGTATGTGTGTCAATTCAAACATGTACAGATAAACACAGATAGATATGAACAGACGCAGGTACATTCAAACAGGCATACATGTAGATACAGACAGCCAGATAAATAAGACCAAAGAGACAAATAACTGTGTCACCTCACAAACCATTTACTGTCACAGTTTGTTTAATCCATTTTTGACCTTTTAATCTCCATGTACCAAGTGCCACGAGACCGCTAGGTGAATTAGGCAATCACATAGAGCGCTCAGGCACCAGGGGGTGCAGAATTTGTTTGACCGGCACAGTACAGCGATCCCCTAATGCAGGTCAATGCAGGTAGCGTGACTGAGCCATGGACCGCGGTAGAGGAGCTACTTTAACCTCTATCCGATCTGACTTGAAGTGCTCACTGAGAGCACCAAACTGCTTTTTTGTCAGACTGGGGAGAGAAAACAGAAGATCCTTGGCTCAACCATGCTACACGAGTGACATGAGTTGGAACAGGGGGGAGAGTCCATAAAATGACTGGGGGGGAGAGAAACCACAAAGGGACAGGGTGGAGAGAAAGAGACCATGAAAGTGTGGTGGGGGGACCACAAAAAGGATATTTTATTTGGCATGGGCAAATAGCTGCGGTTGTACCCTCTCTGTGCTACTTCCAATATTGCTTCTTGATTCTCTCTCTCTTGTGAGCATTGTAACCCCACTGCCTAGATGGCCCTTGAATGTAGAAGCCAATAGCATGCTTCCACTCATGGTCAGCTTGCTCTGCTGCCCAAATGGCAAATCAATGGAAATTCCTTCTTAAAGGACACTAGGCATGCACAGGACCTGCTGAAACAAACCCTTGATACAAATACCTTGATATCCCAGGTAAAAGTCCCCAATCAGTATAGCATCAAAAGACATGCTAATACTTTAAAAAATATTTTAATACCATTAGAAGTAGGCCCAAAGTGCATCAGGAGCACTCTGAATGTGGGCTGGAAGACAGCTTGGCATGTATTCATGCCAGAATGTCCCACTCTTTTTTTGGCATTACTGCCCACGCCCAAATAGCACTGCCCCTTTTGGGCATTGCCAGTGAAACAATTGGCATCACTGGGACATCTCTATATGATTGCCCACCCACTGTCCCTGTTTTATACCTCCTGATGCAGGGAGGTATGGTAACATAAGCCAGGAACTTATTACAAGCAGTTCATACTATGTAATCTCAAATTGTTTCTGATTGTTTATATGCTTTGTATACCAGCTCTTCGGCACTATAGCATATAGTGAAGCATAATTTGATTATTCTGGTGCATCTCTTAATTACCTTTCCAACCAGAAAGACCTCTACATGTCAATAGTCTATTTTGGTTAGCATACAAATAGTTATCCTCATCCTCATACATACCCAGCAGTTTGTGCAGCTTTATCCTCATCATGAAAATAACCAAAGCTAACTACCATCAATATTCTCACAGTCATCATTATATTTAAAAATACATAAAGCACTTTGATACTATATATACACTTTTCTTGAATTTAATCTTTATCCATTATTTTTACCATTGACTACATTTAAAGAAATAAAAGAGTCTCTTAGTAAACAACAGGATTCCAGAGGTCCAGTACCTTGAACCTACTTCCTGGGTATTGTGCAACAATTACTTGCAAAGGTATTCTGACCTATGGGACAAGCTATGAGGCTACCTTGGGAGCTAAACTGAAGGATCTATTCAAGCTCAGCAATGACCATGAAAATACTTTGAATAAAGGTGTTGTAGAACAGTGAATAAGTGGCATCTTTGTGTTTGTGTTTATGTGTGAGGATATAGAGTATGTAGGATGTGAATAGTTTAAAGGAAACTTTAAGCTGTATAATCACTATAGCTCATGGGTCCCTGGTGCCATCTGAAGGTAAGTAGTCAATCTGTTTAAGAATGGTTTGACACCCAGGTATGCAGGCAACACTTTGGAGACGTGGTAAAGTCAGTGCAACTATGGATGGCATTTATCATTGATAAAGGGACAGGGTCCAGAAACGTCTGTACTTTGAATGCTCTTTGAATAAATCTGGGCTGCACTTGTGGGCCCCTAGAACTAAGCTGCGCTTTGTGGATGAATACTTTGCGTTACTATATTTTGCTTGCTGTTGTGGCTACAGCAGCTTATACACAATAGCTGCACTAGGTTAAACTATTTTGCCTTTTGGTATTGTGCTACACCACACTCCTAGATCATATTTTTGCAACTATGGACTAATACCTCTTACACCAGGACAATGAACCTGCATCTCCTATGCTTGTTTAGTCCCTTCTTACCTTTTCCTACTGAGCCACACTCTAACTCTCTCTCATTCCGAAATATTTCTTTTTCCTCCCCCTTGTAAGTTTCTTCTCCTTTTTGTTCAAATAGTTTCTGTATTATACATAGGCATTGTGAAAATGCCTTATATTTAGGCTCATTTATTTGAATGCCTTGCCATAAGAGAAGATGAGGAGGCTGGCTTTAACCCCTTAAGGACCAAACTTCTGGAATAAAAGGGAATCATGACGTGTCAGACATGTCATGTGTCCTTAAGGGGTTAAAGGAGAACTCAAGGGACATGTCACTACACTTGAAAACGCACTAGTAGGCTAGGCAAAATCATCTTGTGATGTCATTCAACAACAAGGTTTAAAGTCACTACGGAAAAAAAAACCTCTCTGCACTTTGGTGAGCTGTAGAAAGGAGCACAGATGGACTCGGACTAATATGGGGAAGCTGATGATTTTAAAGTTACATGTAAGCATGGTGACTATGCTTTAATAAGCGTGTAAACGTTTTATTGATATCTTTATCGATCGCAGTATATTTATATTTGCCATATATGAAGACTGCATGTACCATACATGTCTACAAAAAATTTTGTCTTAGGATTCAATGAACAAGTGAGCTGATGCTCCCACAGCCAAAGAAGATGAATTGTACCAAGCTACTCTGTATCTGTGAGTGCATGTCTCTTTAATTTATTATTGAATCAGACAATCTGCACCATTTTGTTAGTTTTTGTATTTAAAGTAGATATCAAGAATATAGCAACTAAGTCAGGCATAGGGAACCTTTTGCACTCCAGATATTTTGGACTACACCTCCCATGATACTTTGCTAGCATTATGGGTGTAAGAGCATTATGGGGGATGTAGTGCACAACATCTGTAGTGCCTAAGGTTGCCTAACCCTGAACTAAGTAGTTGTGCAGCCACATATAAAAAATACATTTAAGTATTATTTTCAAGTATTTGTATACCTTCACAAGCTTTTGATAAATAATTTTGCACACATATTTTCAGTATTGTTTTTCTTGTGCTTTTTTTTAGATGAAATGCAAAAAACTTTGGTTCTCTCGGCTCATTCTCCTTTCCTCTAATTACCTACCCATCAGAGCAATGCTCTATACTCTCCTCCTCTCCTTCTCTCTTATCTCCCTCAGAATCAAAATATCTCATTCCACCCACCTCCCTCAACACACTCACATTTACATCAATCCCTCTTTGCTACACTCCCCCCTTCTCTCATCTCAAGCCCTGCACTCATTTCTCTATTCTCTCTCTCCTGCTCTAACCCAATCTCACCCTAGTCGCCACCCATATAAAACCCATTCACACCTCCTGTCACTATCTCTCCTCCTACTTCTGGCAGCTGGTGATGTCTCTCCCAACCCAGGGCCCCACACCTCATCTGCTCACACCAAAATAAATAGAAACCATGCAAACCTCCTCCAAATACCCTGCAGTTTATCCAACTCTACCAAAATTCAGTGTGCACTCTGGAACGCTCGCTCCATTTGCACTAACATCAAATCTACAGCCATACATGACCTCATCATCTCTAACTCGCTCACAATATTGGCACTCACTGAGACCTGGCTGTCCCCATCCGATACCGCTACTCCTGCTTCTTTATGTTTCGGTGGTCTACAGTTCTCCCATACTCCTAGACTCGACTGTAAAGGAGGTGATGTAGGCATCCTTCTCTCCCCTCAATGCACCTTTCAACCTATCCTCCCTGCCCCTGCCCTATCCTTTACTTCCTTTGAAGTTCACACTGTACGCCTTTTTAAGCCCACTCCTTTAAGAATTGCCATCATCTATCGCCCCCCCGGTCACCCTAAACTATTTATAGAACACTTTTCCTCCTGGTTACCCCATTTTCTTTCCTCTAGCATTCCCTCTCTCATACTTGGGGACTTCAATATCCCTATAAACAAGCTCAACTGCCCTGATGCCTCCCGTCTGCTCTCTGTAACCTCCTCCTTTGGACTCACACAGATTTCCTCCTCCGCAACTCACACCGCAGGAAACACTCTTGACCTCATCTTCACCAATCTCTGTACCACCTCTGATCTCTCCACTGATCCATTTCCCTTGTCTGACCACCATCTGCTAACATTTAACATCTGCATACCTCATACCAAAATTTCTACACCTTCAACTCTCCAACCTCGCAGAAACCTCAACTCCCTCGATCTCCAGCACTTCTCCACCACACTCCAAACACTCCTTTTACCCATCTCAAATCTCAACTGCCCTAACTCTGCAACCTCACTCTACAACTCCACTCTCTCCTCTCAACTTGACATCATGGCACCTCCTACAGTTCAACGCAGCAAGCGCCCCCAACTACAACCCTGGCACACTAAGCTGACCCGTTACCTCCAAAAATGTTCCAGAACTGCTGAATGCTGCTGGAGAAAGTCTCACTCTGCATCTGACTTTGTCCACTATAAATTTATGCTGCGCTCCTACAGCATGGCTCTTTCCTCTGCAAAAGTAAACTACTTCAAAACCCTCATAAGCACACTGTCCCATCAACCCAAACACCTGTTTCACACTTTTGATGCTCTTCTTCGCCCTGTGACTACCCCTCCTTCCACCACCTTGTCCGCCACAAACTTTGCATCTCATTTCACTGAGAAGATCTCTACAATCAGGAAAGAGATCTCTAATCTCTCTCCTTCCCCTATCATTATATCACCCAACCCCACTCCCCCTGCCACCCTATGCACATTTGCACCTGCTACAGCACAAGAGGTTTCTGCACTGCTCCTGTCCTCCCGCCCCACCACCTGCTCTCTCGATCCTATTCCCTCGCATCTCATCCGCACTTTGTCTCCCTTTCTTGCTCTTCCTCTCGCTAGCATTTATAATCTCTCCCTTTCCTCTGGCACATTTCCCTCACCCTTCAAACATGCAACCGTAACCCCGATTCTGAAAAAGCCCAACCTTGATCCCAACTCCCCATCCAACTACCGCCCTATCTCACTACTCCCATTTGCCTCCAAGATCTTCGAGAGAGTTGTGTACGCCAGATTGACAGACTTTCTCGAATCCAACTCTCTGCTTGACCCCCTTCAGTCTGGATTCCGCGCTGGTCACTCTGTCGAAACTGCTGTGACCAAAGTATCCAACGACTTAATTGCTGCTAAATCTCACGGCCAATACTCTATCCTAATCCTCCTTGATCTTTCTGCCGCATTTGACACTGTTGATCATCAACAGCTTCTTCACATTCTTCGTAACTTTGGTCTACGGGATACTGCTCTCTCCTGGTGCTCCTCCTACCTCTCCCAGCGCTCTTTCAGTGTTTATTTCTCTGGTTCTGCCTCTTCTCACCAACCCCTCTCTGTCGGCGTCCCCCAAGGATCTGTCCTCGGCCCCCTATTGTTCTCCATCTATACTGCCTCCCTTGGTAAACTCATCAGCTCCTTTGGTTTCCAATATCATTTATATGCAGATGACACGCAAATCTACCTGTCCTCCCCTGATCTCTCTCCGCCCACCTTGACTCGTGTTTCTGACTGCCTCTCTGCTATTTACAACTGGATGGCTGCTCACTTCCTTAAACTCAACCTGTCCAAAACAGAACTTCTAGTTTTTCCTCCCTCAAGTGCTGCTACTCCTGTTGTCTCCATCCAAGTCAACGGCGCTACTATCACCTCTACCTCGCAGGCTCGCTGCCTAGGGGTTCTTTTCGATTCTGACCTCTCTTTTACTCCCCATGTCCAATCGATAGTCAAATCCTGTCACTTCCAACTCAAGAACATAGCGCGCATCCGCCCATATCTAACGCCAGACGCGGCTAAGATATTGGTTCATGCTGTTGTTCTCTCTCGCCTCGACTACTGCAATCCCCTTCTGACCGGTCTTACATGTTCCCAGCTTGCACCGCTGCAATCTGTAATGAATGCGGCTGCGAGGCTTATTTTCCTGTCCGGTCGCACCTCCCACGCCTCCACGCTCTGTCAGTCCCTGCATTGGCTTCCAGTTAGATATAGGGCCCAATTCAAAATTCTGGCACTTGCTTACAAATCCCTACATAATGCTGCTCCAACATACCTATCCTCCCTCATACACAAGTATGTCCCATCGAGACCCCTGCGCTCATCCCAAGACCTACGCCTATCCTCTGCCCGGATCCCCACCTCTGACGCTCGCCTTCATGACTTCTCTAGGGCTGCACCTATTCTGTGGAACTCCCTTCCCTCCTCAATCAGACTTTCACCCAGCCTCCACTCCTTCAAAAAATCTTTGAAAACTCACTTCTTCGTTAAAGCGTATCAATTAAACTGTCAGCAGGCTTCTCATCCCCCACCCCATGACTCCTTTCCTGCAACTGTCAAAAATGACCTACCAAGCACTCAATAAACCCTTCTCTAACAAACTATTTAATTCCCCTACTTTAACCCGTTTGTGTCACTATACCCCACTCCCTCTAGCATGTAAGCTCATTGAGCAGGGCCCTCAACCCCCTCTGTTCCTGTACGCCCAGTGGTCTGATTATGTGTCTGTTAGTCCACCCATTGTACAGCGCTACGGAATTTGTTGGCGCTATATAAATAATAAAATAATAATAATAATAATAATAATATAGTCAATGTAATGTATTTTTTTCTTCTGCTATATTTCTCCGCATTGTAAACAACAACAAAATAATTTAGACTTCATCCATTCTATACAGGTGCGTATTTCCAGATAGAAACATAGAATGTGACAGCAAATAAGGACCCATCTAGTCTGCCCAATTTTACTTTCATTAGTCCCTGGGTTTTATCATATATCTAGGATAGCTTTATGCCTATCCCACGCATGCTTAAACTCCCTCACTGTGTTAACATCTACCACTTCGGCTGATAGGCTATTCCATGCATCCACTACCCTCTCAGTAAAGTAATACTTCCTGATATTATTTTTAAACCTTTGTCCCTCTAATTTAAGACTATGTCCTCTTGTTGTGGTAGTTTTTCTTCTTTTAAATATACTCTCCTACTTTACTGTGTTGATTCCCTTTACATATTTAAGTGTTTCTTTAATATCCCCCCTGTCTCGTCTTTCCTCCAAGCTATACATGTTAAAATCACTTTTTAAATGGACACTATAGGCACCCAGATGACTTCAGCTCATTGAAGTGTTCTGGGTACAGTGTCCCTATTGCCTATTTTAGAGAAACTGCAATGTTTACATAGGAGCGCTAAGACAGCCTCTAGACAGTCGCGAGAGGCTCTTTTGGAATTTTACCGGACTTTACATGGACATTCAGGACATTCAGTGTCAGTGAAAACCCCATAGGAAAGCATTGCTTCAGTTATTTCCTATGGAGATGGCTTAATGCACTTTAATGTACATTAATGGCCGAATGCACATGAGTCCGCTCTGATGACATCCAAGGAGGTGGAGCACCGGCCCAATGCCAGGGGACATCAGAGCTGCAATCAGGTAAGTGAATAAAGAGCTTTTAGCACTTTATTGGCTGTGAGAGTGAACAAGGGGGGAGGCCGAGTGAACAGTAGTTTTAGGACACAGGTTTGTATTCCTAACCCTATAGTATCCCTTTACCTCTGCTTCATCTACCTATCCTAACTAATTAAAAAGGTTGTCCCATCAATGCCCCTCTGCTCTGCAAAAAACTGGTACATTTCCACAGCTCATACTCACACTTCTGAAACTCACCTCCAAAACTTACTTAGGACTATTCCTATTCCCATTCCATAAGCTTCTCTCAGTTTTCATTCCTTCAATCAAATCATATAAAAAAAAGTATTTTAGAAGGCATTTCAATTTTACTATTAACTCATTATCTTTCCCTCCCCATACCTTAGTAACCTGCTTCAATTCCTCTCATCCAGCTGTGTCATTTAGCAAATAGGATTTTATTGTTAACTCTTTAAGCAACCAACATTTCCTGTGTATGAAATACATTTTCCAATTTTATTTTGTCTAATTGAGTAGACCATCAACTCATTTGAGCAAGACCCTCAGGATCCTCTTTTTGTGTACATCAAACTTGTTTAGTTGAAACCACGTTTTTTGTTAGAATGAGTTTGTGCTTTGTTATTATATTATATTATAATTATTATACTATAATAATGATTATTATTATCATCTAAACATCTATGACAGCAATTTAACTGTATATATATATATATATATATATATATATAAAACATTGTCATTGTTGTATTGCCTGTTTTATATATATTTATGTAAAATTATATACATTTTGCAAACAATGTAATGGTGATTTGATTTAACATATGCTGATAAATCTAACACTTTAAAACAGTTGTATCTGAAGGTCCACTGAGAATATAGTAATTGTTTTACGCTTCCTTTTCTCTTCCTGTCCCTTGAGCCAGTGGCATAATAAAATGCTAATAAATGCAGATTATGCATTAGCGTTAATGCATACCAAAGAGACACATTTAAAACTCACTGTGTTTTCATAGTAAAAAAAGGAGAATTGGGAGCTTACCCGCAACATGCATTTTTAAGTAGTGCTGCTGCCATCAGGAACAAAATATATTTAAAATACAGATTAGAGCGCACACAAAATAATACATTTTTAAATTTTACAAGGCTAATTAAAATCACCTATCTTAGCAAACAAATATAGGGATTCAGTTACACCATGTGGCCATGTTGTGTTAAGCCCACTACTACGTCACAGTACCCCAATATCGGCAAATCGTACACTGATTTTAACATGGGAGATTAACATGCTAACTGCAATACTTACTGCTTAAACTGCTTAAAGACACTCTCCTCAATGTATGCTTTCCTGCAGTCATCTCCAAAGGGGCAGCTATAGTGGATGGGTAGGGTTAATCGCTCATGTTAAAATTAGTGTAGAACCCACCGATTTTGGGGTAGTGTATCGAAGTGGTGGCCTTAACACAATATGGCCATATGGTGGAACTGAATCCCCATATTTGTTTGCTAAGATAGGTGATTTTAAGTACCGTATATACTCGAGTATAAGACGAGTTTTTCAGCACATTTTTTGTGCTGAAAAACACTCACTCGTCTTATACTCGAGTCAGTTGTCTGTATTATGGCAATTTTCATTGCCATAATACAGACAAGGACCGGGGGCTGTCAGGAAGCTGTAACTTACCTTCACCGCAGCTCCTGTCAGCTCCCTTCTCTCTCCTCCGTCCGTGCAGCTCCCAGGTCAGCTTCCTCTGCAACTCTTGCGAGAGCCGCGGGGTCTCGAGAGCCGCGCGGCCGCGAGAGTTGCAGAGGAAGCTGACCTGGGAGCTGCACGGACGGAGGAGAGAGAAGGGAGCTGACAGGAGCTGCAGTGAAGGTAAGTTACAGCTTCCTGACAGCCCCCCTCCTACAGCCCATCCACTGGACCACCAGGGAGTGAGAGCCCCCCTCCCTGGCCAGCTAACAAGCAGGGAGGGGGGACGAAAAAAAAAATAAAAAAATAATAATAAAAAAAAATAATAATAATAAAAAAAATAATAACAACATTAAAAAATATATATATTACAATAATAATTAAATAATAATAATTAATAAAATGCCCACCCCCACCAATGCTCTGCACTCACACACTGCACTCACACACACTGCATTCATTATATACACACACTGCATTCATACATACACACACTGCATTCATACATACACACTGCATTCATACATACACACTGCACTCATATACACACACTGCACTCATACACACACTGCACTCATATACACACACTGCACTCATATACACACACTGCACTCATACACACACTGCACTCATACACACACTGCACTCATATACACACACTGCACTCATATACACACACTGCACTCATATACACACACTGCACTCATATACACACACTGCACTCCATTCATTATATACACACTGCATTCATACACACACTGCATACACACACAGCATTCATACACACACTGCATTCATACACACACACACTGCATTCATTATATACACACACTGTAAAAAAATATTCAGTTAATATAACTTTTTT